>NC_141685.1:930447607-931047607 GCF_964263255.1 Lissotriton vulgaris | reverse complement strand
TAGGTACAATTTTAAACATGTCGGATACCAGTGGCATCGCACATGTATTTAAGACACTTTTTTCGGGACTGTTAGCACCCTTTGAAGCAGTCCTGAGCATTTTTCCAAATTTCGTGCACTGTGTTCGGCGGTCTGCCTCTCATTTTGGGAGTCGTAGCAGCAATTCTATTTTTGTTCCTTCTGCTCCGATCTGGCAAGTCCAGTCACCAGCGATACCCAGATTACCATGGAACAAAAGATCCAGGCAATGCGGTACCGAAATAAGATAACACAGGTCATCAGCTTGGCTCGCCTAAGATCTGAATACCACATGGTTTCTATCATTCAGACCAATCTGGCAAGATTGCATCTTACCTGTTCTACGATGCCTGCTCTGCGGAGAAGAATGCGTGTTAGACATCTGTCTCTCACTTCAATCGTCGGGGTCCGGTTTGAGGAAATACCAGGTGTACAAGCGGGCTTCGAGTGCTGAGGGAGATGTGCCAGGGACACTCCAACCCCCCTCCTGAGACCCATGGTGCAGTTAGCGCCATACTTTAAAGTGCTGATACACTCCATAACTAGGAGTATTTTTTTGGGAATGAGCATCCCGCTCTTCCACTTTTTCTATGCACTTTATCACTTTTTTTGTTAATTTTTCACTTTCACGCCCCCAGGTTAGGGTGGACGATTAGAGAGTCCATACCGGCGGGGTTTATCTCTGTCCTGACGAATGCCTAGGTAAATTGAAACCACCCCTAAGGCTGAAACATGTTGACTGATTTAATTCTGAATTAACCATCCATTACCTTTGGCACTAAATTCAGACACATAAAACTTTTTATTCGTGTCCTAGGGATCATTTATTCAACTTTTTTGTAGATACCCTTTAGACACTTTTAATTTTAAGTTTAACCTCACAACACGCCCATTTCACACAACCAGCTCCGCAGTCTCCTGGCGTCGCAGCACACCGGAGAGGCACTAGGTCTCTTCGGTGGGGCCCGATGATGAAGCATGACACTGACTAGGTCGGTGTGTGAGGGCTTTCTTCTCCACCCAATTAGGGTGTGAGTTCCACTAGTTGTTTCGCTCCATCTACGTGGCTTTCTGGATACTCTAACCTCTCTTTCTTTGTTTATTTGTATAAAATCGGGGATCAAGAGAGTGTTCCTGAATTTCCCTGTCCCTCCCATTGTTATTTTGTTCTCACTTCCATCAGCAGTACCTATGGATGTCGATACTTTGCTTGGTTCGGTAACGGCTCATGCAACGTGTTGTCCCCAGCGGCTACCAATTCTGATGACTGCATTCGTTGAGACCTCACCATTACGACTAGGTGGCGGTGAGGTACGATATGAAAGCGGCACACAGGTACAACTTTCTGTCAACATTACTGATCCAGATCCGCTGACGGTAATGCATCTCACATATGCACTATTTCTACTTTTTCAGAAATGGCCCAACTTTCACCTACTGTGGTAGACTAATTCTTTGCCAGCCTATCTGAGTTAATGTTTTCTTATAACAACGAGAATAACTCTGAAAAACAAGCACACAGCGTTCCCTGAATTTTGATTTCGGCCTTCAGTTTTGCTACACAGAACTTCTAAAAACTTGAACTATTTTTTACTACAACACATTTTTTTTTTCTCAATACCAAAATATTTTTTTCTTTGGCACAGAGTAATCTGCTTAATGCAGAACTATTCTTAGAGAACAAGATTTCTATTTTTTTGATACCTAAAGACCATATTTAAACTTAGCCTCTAGCACATGTACAGTGTTATATAAATCTGTGATGAAATTGTCTCGACCTTCTCTTCTGTATTAAGAGCCATTTCATAAATGTGATTTCGTGAATCATTCAGCAAGCATTTCAAATGTAAAACTATATGCATTATTTGAATGATACCACTGCTTAGAAAACGTAGAGTACAATACTCATTTTTTTGTGTACAAACCATTTCAAATGCATTTTATGTATTTTTGGGGTGGGATGGTAAACACATGCTTTGAAATGTTATAACTGATTAGTATTCAGTAAAGATGGACATTCTACGTGGAGTGGGTGTTGTAAACGTATCTAGGGCTCTAGTGTAATTTTCCTGATTCATGCCCTTATATAGGTATAACTTATCATATCCTTATATAGGCATAAGAATCATTACCATATTTAGACACAGCCAATGCAGTCCACATACAGCATGGCTACTTCCACAACGAGGTCTTAAAGACAACCAGCCTTCAGCAGTACGGGACTTCCCCCTGCTTCAGTATTGATTTGTCCCAGAACTCCTGGAGCGTGTAAAGAACTTTGAGTTCTTAGTGACGTTATTATGTCCACCCTTACGTCAAACTCGGCACCTTCCAGGTATAAAGATACCCACATCTGCCCAGTGGTTTGGAGCAGATCGACTAACTACTTGCCCGACGCCCTGCTGTAGCGAGTGCAGAAGGAAGCCGACCCTCCATCTGACGCACTGAGAGAGACAGTCTTTTCTCCCGCTGAGAAATCCAGCTCCAGTGTTTCCCTGCTACCCTGCGGGTTACTGGGAGATCGAGTCCTGAGAGACAGATACAAGACCTCCTTCATTCTATAACCAAGGTACGGAGCTGATTAGACCCTTAGAGAATTCTTGAATAGATTTTTGACAGAAACTATTTAACTCAAACTACACCGCACTTACTTCTTCCCTAGTACTAGTCTTAGGTTAGGTACACCGGGGTAGGCGTATTTTAGATGCACCAGTTGAGTACTTTTAATCATTATTTATCATTGTATGTATTTTATCTATTTTAAGTGTCATGGCTTAGAAACCATACTAATGCTTTTACAGATTATTTCATAATACTCCTTTTACTGTACGCACTTTACTTCATAGCAAGTATTACGATTGTTGCAATTAACTTCTCTTGCATGAGAAAAAAGACTGCTCAATAAATAACCTTTTTATTGAAAACGCTTGTCTCTCTATTTCTCTGCAAAAACCCTGGTGAAACTAAGCATGCACGATTGACTGAGTGAAATAGCCATCTATTGTTTCCGCGACTCTGAAGATATATTTCTTATTCTTGGGGAACAAAGTTGTCATGTTATATGGTTGTCAGAAACTAATCCCTTCTTGTTCATTCGAGAGAGTTTCTAGTGACCTCTGAGCTAGCTGAAATTCACAATTAAGTCTAACATACTCAATAGAGACCTAGTCGACTTCAGTCCTACGTCTAAACTATTGTTTGTTATTCCAATGCGCAGAGCCTATTGGGAATATAGGAACTACACTACAATGCCTGTCTGCAAGAGTGAAAAATTGCCCTTATTTCATGGCCGTGACCTGCCTCACAGATGACTACTAAAGCCTAGCTGTGCAGAAAACTTGTATAGGATAGCCACGACCGACTGACTACCTAAAAGAAACTTGGTTCTGTAGTAGGGGAATCTCTGTTATAGTCATAATCTAGTGAATAGTCCCGCCCATGTGAGTGTACCCCGGAGCAATCAAAAAAACTCTTAATTTGTCAAATTGCAGAACTGAAAAGACACTTAGGACAATTTAAAGACAGATAATGCAGCCTATATCCACAGGCTACATTGTCCAGTACTTCAACTAGAAATTCCACCACAAAAAACTACACAAACACAGCCTGCCCAGATTCCTCCACAGAGAAACTTGCCTCTACCAGCAAAAGCCTCTGGAATGATAGAGAGTAAGGTATGGACAGACAAGCCCCATAGGCTGCTATTATGTGGCTCAAACAGCATACTGTGCCTTTAAGAAAACTTTCCAGAACTCTCTCAGTATCCCAGAATGCACAGCAGGTCCCTTTTACTTTCAGTTCTTTTTTTCGGCTCCTGCAAGCAGGACCCTGGAGCATTGAGCTCTCCCTTTCAAGGGTTTATTTGGTGACTTTTCACTTTTTTGTGTGTAGTGCTTGTTGTTAAGTACTAAGCTCCTTTTTTCTTCTCTGTATTGTCAAAATGCCTGGCATATTTGACAATTGCCCAGAGTGTGATAGAAAAAAGGCAAAATCAAACCCACATGGAGTGTGCATAGTCTGCCTCCCCTCTTCCCACATCTCAGAGGAGTGTGAAATCTGCAAAACCCTCTCTGCCAGGACCCTCAGAGAGAGGATGAAGATCAGGCTTCAAGGCCTCGAGGAAAGACGTCCGAAGGCACAAGGTGGGTCAGGGCATGCTTCATCTGACCACGCTGAGGCCTCTGGGGGGCTCCCCAGGGGCAGGAAGGCCAGCAAGCGTCCCCATATTCCACCAGCGTCGATAGCGTCGACTGCGGCGTTGAGGGGGATGACAACGGTCTGTTCCCCATCTCCCCGGGGCTCTGGGGAGAAGCGGCGTCTACGTTCGGCGTCTAGGGAGCTGAATAGACCACCGTCGACAGTCATCGTCTTCGTCGAGTCATCAACATCAGGAAAAGGCCCGGCGTCGGCGCTTGCCGTCGAGGCGACACCGCTGTTAGCTGTCGGCGAAGAGGAGGAGGTGTTCGCCATCGAGGAGGCGTTCGCCGTCGATGAGACGTTCGCCATCAAGAAGACTTTACCGATAGACGTCGGAGGCGCCACTGATCGATGTCGAGTAAACGTTCCTCGACATCGAGGCGACGTTCTTTGACACCAAGGAAGCGCAGGAGGAGTCCTGACGCTAGGAGGTCACCGATTGATTCGCCATCGTCGCCAAGGAAGAAGACTAAGTCACCGGGCTCGGTGTACTCAATGGTGTATACGCCTACTAAACCTAGGACGCCTACCGCTCCTCCTTTGCCGAAGGGTCTGCCTCCGCGGAACCCCACCCCGCCTCCACCTCCGCCACCACCTTGTGGGCAGGATCCTCGCCAGTCACCGCCGCCTCAACTCCCACCGCCTCTTCCCTCCGTCCCTCCACCGGTGCCTCCACCCAGGACGGCCTCTTTGCCACGTTATCCAACGCCACCTAAGGGGACCCCTCAGCCGAGAGTCCCAGCTAGGCTGACATCGCCTGCTCCTGCAAGGCCTGCGGATCAGCCGAGAATATCGCGCTCCCGCTCTGGCCGGAGAGGGAGGTCGTGGAGCCGTGGCCGGTCATCATCTTGATCTAGACGACACCACAGGAGGCGCAGATCCAGATCCCGCACTGGCTCTTCCACCAGGGATTATTCACCGACACTGTCGGAGTCTCCAGGGACGAGGGTGTCGCCCGTTGACGATATAGTCTCCTTCCAGGAAGTGCTGTTGAGGGGTGTGGCTAAGCTAGGGATCACAGTGACTGTTCCAACACCTACGACGTCCGTGATCTTCGAGACGCTTCGCAAGAAACATTTGTCTCGACCGCTGATTCCGTTGGTACAGGGATTGGAGGAGCCCGCCAAGGAGTTGTTTCTCACTTCGGCGGTGACGAAGGCAGCTCCCTCCAGGCTCATCAAGAAATACTGGGCTCCGCAATCTGACCCGGCTTTTCTTCGAATGGACCCAACACCAGACTCCGTTATTGTGACAGCGGCTAAGAAGCAGCATGCCACCACTCCTTTTTCGACAGTACCGCCTGATAAGGACAGCCGTTGGCTGGATTCGGCAGGCAGAAAGGTCTGTGGGACGGCATCTACCACCATGAAGGCTGCAAGTGCTGGGGCTCTGCTGGGGCGATATGATCGTGCCCTATGGGAGTCCTTCCAGCAGTACGCTGAGCTCCTCCCTCGTGACAAGAAAGAGGACTTTCTGGAGATATTAAGTGAGGGGATAATGGTGTTGAACCAGATCATCAGCGCGGCGGCTGATGTATCTCTTTTGGCGGCGCACGGATACTGCCACAGCATCAATCAACGGCGTCACGCTTGGCTTCGCCTCACCTCACTCAAACCGGAGGCGCAACAGCGGGTGGCCAACCTGCCTTTCTCGGGGGAAACCATGTTCGGCAAGCATGCGGACGATGAAATGGCCCGTATGAAAGCAGAAGCAGAAACCCTGACTGCTGTCTGGTTAGAGAAGCCTGAGAAGAAGAACTACCGCCCGTTCCAGAGACTGTTCGGAACTTCAGGCAGAGGGCGAGGGCAGACTTCCGGACAGCAGCAACAACAGTAGCAGTTCCGGAAGCCCTTCCAGAAACGCCAGAGGGGCAGAGTAGGCCAACAGCCCGCAACAGCGACCAAAGGCCTGGCCGGGTCTAGGCCCTGAGCGTTTACTTCCCCTACATCCATTACCCACTCTGGTGGGGGGAAGCGTTCAATTTCTTCTGGCAGAGTGGAGAAAAATTACTCAGGACAAGTGGGTGCTGAATATGGTTTGCAATGGATAGTCTTAGGTTCACCAGCCCGCCTCCAGCTATTCCGCCGGTGAGCTTGCAGTTTCAGCTGCACGAGCTCCAGGCAGAGGCCGACGTTCTATTAAGGAAAAGGGCGATCGAAGACGTACCTCTGCCTCAAAGGGGAAGAGGTCTGTTCTTTCTGGTCCGCAAGAAGGACAAGAACGAGTTCAGGCCCATTCTGGACTTGCAGCAAGCAAACAAGTAGATTTGCAGAGAGAGATTTTGCATGCTGTTATTGCAGCAGATTTACCCTCAGCTGCAGCAGGGAGACTGGCTTTGTGCTATAGACCTACAGGATGTGCCCACTGCACAGAAACACAGGAAGTTCCTGCGATTCCAAGTCGGCGCCAATCATTATCAATACACGGTACTGCCATTCGGGCTGAAGTCTGCGCCCAGGAAGTTCTTGAAGTACATGGCAGTGGTAGCGGCACACCTGCGGAAGAACAAGGTGTTTGTCTACCTGTACCTGGACGACTGGTTGATCAAGGCCTCCTCCTTCTCGGAAGCTCAAGCACACTTCCAGAAGACGTGCCTTCTATTGAACAAGCTGGGGTTGTACATCAACATGTCCAAGTCTGTCCCGACTCCGGTCCAATGCATACAGTACTTGGGAGCCTCCATCGATACGCTGTCAGCAAGCGTGTCTCCTTCTGAGGAGCGACGGTTATCACTCCTTCTGAAGGCTCAGGCTCATGACCGCTCCATCTACAACAGTGAGGACTGTGTCTTCTCTACTGGGGTCGATTGCCTCTTGTATCTTCCTCACGCACTGCTGCACATGAGACCACTGCAGGAGTGCTTGGAGGATCAGTGGGACTGGTTCTTGGGACGACACAATACAACTGTCTCTGCATGCTCTTCAGTCTCTGAAGTGGTGGTGTTCAGTGGAGAATCTCCTCAGAGGGGTTCCCTTCCACAAGGACATTCCCGCACAGACGATCGTGACGACTGCATCGCTCCCCGGCTGAGGAGCGCACTCCGGAGACTTACAGATTCAAGGGACGTGGTCTCCGTCTGAGTCCACGTACCACATCAACTTCCTGGAACTCAGAGCTGACCAACTCTCTGCTTGTATAGACTGACAATACGACCACGATGTATTACCTCAACAAGCAGGGGGGCTCGAGATCACGCACTCTGTCGCAGGAGGCGCAGGCGATCTGGCACTGGCTTTTGGCCAGTTAACTGACGATAACGGCTACCCATCTGCCAGGTGTGCAGAATGTTCAGGCGGATGCACTGAGCAGACTGATTCAGGAAAACCACGAATGGGTCATAAACGACGAAGTGCTAGGAGAAGTCTTCGCAAGGTGGGGGACTCCAGACGTAGATCTGTTCGCCACCGCCGTAAACAGCAAATGCCGAGACTTCGCCTCCAGGTACGACCAACAGGGGACGTTGGGGAATGCCCTATGGATCGACTGGTCGAACAGCTTTCTGTACGCTTTTCCACCCATTCCCCTGATTCCGGCGGTGCTCATCAAGCTGTCCCGGTCCAGGGCGCGGATGATCTGGATTGCCCCGGAATGGCCCAGGCAGTGGTGGTTCACGGACCTGCTTCACCGGTCTCTCCTTCCTCACATACGGTTGCCGTGCAGGCCGGACCTTCTCATGAAGTTCGGGGGACAGATGGTGCACCCGAACCTTTCGTCTTTGAGTTTGGCGGCATAGCTTCTGAGAGAGTGCAATATGGCCATTTGAATCTGCCCGAAGATTGTATGGACATACTGAAGGAGTCTAAGCGACCTTCCACTAGGACTTCTTATGCTTACAAGTGGAAGAGATTCTGCATCTGGTGCAAGTCCAAGAACTTTGACCTTATGACTTGTAAGGAGGATGTCATCCTTCCTTATCTTCTACATTTGACGCAGTCGGGCCTTAATTTTCATTCCATTAAGGTTCATCTCGCTGCATTGACTGCTTACAGGTAATGCCCTTCACAGACTTCCTTCTTCCAGATCCCTGTGATCAAAGATTTTTTGGAAGGCTTGAAGAAAGTATTCCCTCCTGTCCGGCTTCCTTCGCCTTAATGGGAATTGAATGTGGTGCTGTCCAGATTGATGAAGGAGCCTTTTGAACCTATTCATAAGGCTTTGTTGCAGCACCTGTCCTGGAAGGCGGCGTTCCTCGTGGCCATTACATCGGCCCACAGGGTGAGTGAAATTCAGGCATTGTGTTGCCAAGAACCTTATACTGTATTTCATGCTGCTAAGGTTGTTATGCGTACTCCCCCTAAATTTATTCCAAAGGTTATTTCTGATTTTCATGTCAACCAGACCATAACTTAGCCTACGTTTTTTCAGAATCCTTCATCTCCAGCGGAAAGGTCTTTACATTCCCTGGGTGTTAGGAGGGTGTTGAAATTTTATCTGGATAAAACCAAAGATATTCGTAGGTCAGACCAATTGTTTATCAATTATGGATCAGTCAGGACCGGTCTTGCTACCTCCAAACAGTCCATTTCTAGGTGGATTGTGTCCTGTATACAATTGTGTTACCAAAAAGCGAATAAGACCTTATGGGTGGGCAAAGCTGCCACAACTACTTTGCTACGTAATCTTCCAATTGCAGAAATCTGCAAGGCGGCCACTTGGAAGTCGGTCCATACCTTTGCTAAGCATTAATGTCTGGACACTGATGCCAGGACAGACGCTCAGGTTGGGCAGGCTTCGCTGCGAAATCTGTTCGCACAGTAGTGGTGTTATGTCTTTTTCTCCACCGCCGCTTTGGTGTGGGGATGGGCTTGCCATTCTATTCACTAGATTATGACTATACACAGAGATCCCCTACTACAGAAGGAGTAGTTTCTGTCCTGTAACTCCAGTTCTGTAGTATGGGTATCTCTGTTATAGTCATAAGCGCCCGCCCTCCTCCCCGGTGGAGAAATATATTCATGTAAGGAATGCTACAGGTCTGGCGTGTTACGCCTTCAATAAGAACTGAAAATAAAAGGGACCAGCTGTGCATTCTGGGATACTGAGAGAGTTCTGGAAAGTTTTCTTAAACGCACAGTATCCTGTTTGAGCCACATAATGGCAGCCTATGGGACTTGTCTGTCCATACCTTCCTCTCTATCATTCCAGAGGCTTTTGCTGGTAGAGGCAAGTTTCTCTGTGGAGGAAACTGGGCAGGCTGTGCTGTTTGTGTGGTTTTTTGTGGTGGAATTTCTAGTTGAAGTACTGGACAGTGTAGCCTGTGGATATATGCTGCATTATCTGGCTTTAAATTCTCTCTTAAGTGTCTTTGCAGTTCTGTAATTTTTTGACAACTTAAGAGATTATTTTTGATTGCTCCGGGGTCCACGCACATGGGCGGGACTATTCACTAGATTATGACTATAACAGAGATACCCCTACTACAGAACTGGAGTTACAGGACAGAAACTACTCCTTTCTGGTCCAGGGAAGACATGGCTTGGCTGTTCGGGCCGGACTGTGAGGCACAGGGTCAAGACTGATTCCATATAGCTGTGTCTGAACTGGGGTGGCGAAGTGAGCTAAAGAACGATGATGGATTCAACTCAGATCTGCGACTGGAGGAGAGTGTCTGAAAGGTTTCAGCGCTCCATCCATAATCTCCTTTTGTTTGCTTTGTTCGTCCTAAGGTGGCAGGGTATGCCCAGATATCCGTCCCTTGCTCACATTGCCACTGGATTCAAGCTAACCTGGCTGATGAGGGCTGTTAGCCTGAAACTTATCCAAGGATGCTTCTTTCTGGTCCAGGGAAGACATGGCTTGGCATTTCGGGCTGAACTGTTCCCATGCAGCACAGGGTCAAGACTGATTTGCATATAGCTGTGTTTGAACTGGGGTGGCGAAGTGAGCTAAAGAATGATGATGGATTCAACCCAGATCTGTGACTGTGGGTGAGTGTATAATTTAATTTAATTGCGGGTTTATATAGCGCTAGAATCGACTCCCGGAGGAGTATCTCCGCGCTTCGACCACTGGGGAACCCGTCCTGGCTCACCCTGAGAGATGGTCCCTAATGGGTATCTCTAAGGTGCGACCAAGCATCCCCGGCGGTCTGGGGGGGGCCGTTGTGAAGATGAGGCAAGCTAATGCCCAGAGTTGCCGAGTGTGGTCCCTGACTGGAGTAGGCACCGAGGTGAGAATTATCGAGCCCGCTGACCCTGGTCCACGACCCTGCAGCGTCGGGAATCGAACCCTGGTCCCGGGCTGTCCTCTGCTTACGGGTCTGCTGCCTCTAGCCAGTGAGCCACACCACTCCACCACTATGAAAAGTTTCAGCGCTCTGTCCATAATCTCCTTTTGTTGAGCCAGCTTCCAGACACTTTGCTGGCTCCTTTCTACTTTATTTCACTACTGAGACCCTAAAAGTAATGTTTTCTTTCCTGAAGGGTGGGTTCTTAATATCATTGGGTGGCAGGTACTTTGGGCATCTTTTTTAGATCTCACCTGTTACAGAGCATGCACTGCATGTGCTCTCGCTTGCAAGAGAGATTGTATGCAACAAGCGCTTTGCAGCCTGCCCATTGTTTAACATTTGTTGGTTTCATTGTCACTCTTATTTGCTGCCTTCTAACTCGCTAGGGTATGCTTGCATCACTTCCTCTTCTTTCAGTTGGCGCTTGGACCAAGTACTCAATGCTTCAGCCTGGTTGCTGTCCTTCCACTGAATGAGCTGTTCCAGAGGTACTACTTTTACATTTTCTTCTTCCCTGTCGTCCTTGTTGAACCTCTTGCCATATGTAGCTGTTTTACTCTGCCACTCACACTTCAAAGAAGCCCTTTTCTTTTTTGAAATGTATGTTTATTGTGACAATAGATATTAATTTGCTTCCAAATTCATTTTCACGAAGGCATGGGCGGGATTGCTTTCTTTATGAATAGGATTTTTTTGCCAAATATCATAATTCTTTTCTATTTTTCACGCAGTGGGGAGATCAACTGTTTTGCTTAGAATTTCAGGGGTATGGTGTAGAAACCGAACAAGCACTGGCAGAGCAAATATGTCTCATCAATGACACTATTTGCTCTACCCTTTGCCTTTTGTTCATGCTGTACAGCTTCGGAATTGCCGACTTTGGCAATGATTTCCAGCCATGCTGTATAGCACCATGGCCAAAATTAATAATGAAAAAAAACAAGATGCATACAGCTCTAATGCACTTTTTATTTTTTAAAACCGCGCCTTAGCCTTGGATCCATCAGAATGTTTTTTAAAAAAAATGTTTTATCTGCACTAGTAAGCATTTGTGCTGCTGAACAGCATGGCTATAAATATTGCTAAAGCCAGCAGCTCTAATAGGCGAGACCTATTGGCTTGCCAATCCTTTGTGGGTTTTGTGGCAGGCATGTTAGACAAATTCCAGAACCTTAAACTAAACTGCAATCTGTATTTAACAAAGCAAACCTTACTGTCCTTTTTATTTGATGATCAGAGTCTCCTTAAAAGGTTTACCGCGTTGGGTTCATCCCCAATCCCAGCGTGGCCCTCTGAATTTACCCTGGATCTTGACCAACGCTGCAACTGCTGCCTCCTTCCACCCTTCCTCCTTTCATTCTGGTGTCATCCTGATTCCAGGCCCTACCTATTCTTGGATTTCTCACCCCTAAATCAGCTCTTTTTCCCTAAAGGGAGGGCGAGAAGGCAGGCTTCTTTTCTCTTCCACCGGCCAAGCTTTGTGGTCACTGAATACTACAGCCTCTTGGGCCAACATTCTATTTCATTGTAAGATTTGGTTTCACATCTACGTCTTGAAGGGCCATTCCATCCTTAACCAAGGATGCAGTCAAGTTTTCCATCCGGTGTGGGATGGAATCAGACTCCATACGCAGAGCCATGGCCTCTATGGTGGCACTTCGCCACCACACCTGATCAATGGGTTCTCTGAGAATGCCCTGCAGTCTATGATATGCACTTTGATGGCTCCCACCTGTTTGGCAACAAAACTGGCTCTGCGCTGCAGTTTTTTTGGGAGCTCCTGGTCACCACCAGTTCTCTTGCGCTTTCCCTATATGCCCAGTCCCAACAGCAGCCCTTTTGCACATGTCTGCGATATCAACCTGTGTAGCCAACTGCTCAGTCCCTTTGTGGGTGAGGTAGCGTATCCTAAAGAGGATGCAGGAGTCTGACCCAGTGCGCTGTCAAGTTCCTCGCTGCTCCAGTGGCCACCTCTAAGCCTGTTTAGTGTACCCTCCATTCGGCACAGCCATCTCGTTTGTGGCAGGATCAGGCACCACCTGCTGTAATGGTCTGTAATAACCGCTGACAAGTGGGTGCTTCTGATTGTGCAGAAGGGGTTGCCCATCTCTAGAATGGCGGTCTTAGGACTATCTGTATTTTTTTTTTTAAAAATGTATTAGTAAAAATAAACAATTGGGATAGTAGACTGAGTAAAGCACATAGTTAGATGCAACATTGATTGTGTTCTTTCGCATTCTTATAATGTGACAGAGACTCAACATAATGCTCCATATACAGATCATTGGGCTTAAGGATACAGTGTTCTTGGTCCCTCCCCTAGCTTCCACTCATGCATCTGCTATAATTCACGTGTTCAGCGAGTGATTGTTTAGTGGCACCGCCTGTGTGTGTTGCGTCTCTTGGGCGTCCGCTACAGTTAGTTCTAGTGTTTCATTTCTCATTAGGTATATCCAGTAATTCTCCCATATGTTTTTAGGTCGGCTGAGCAGTGGAAGCAAATCGTTATATACCTCAGACTGGGTATTACAATATGTCATGTCCCTGGGCCATAGCTCAATTATGGGTGCTGGGCCTTTGGCTCATTTCATTGCTATGCATTGCTTGGCTAATAGTAGCCCTCCTGTTAACAATTGATGCTGTGGTTTCCCAACCTCCTTTGTGTATCCAAGTAGGTCTATAAATGGATCTATCTCTAGTGTTCTCCCCGCAATCTGCTCTAATTCTCGGAGGACAGCCTCCCAAAAGATAGAGATTTCTGGACAATGCCAGGCAACATGCCAGGGGCGTAACACAGGCCCCTGCAGCCCTCGCGGTGCGTGGGCGCCCTCACCCTCCAGGGGGCCCCGTCAGCACGTAGACCTCCTGCATTTATTGGGGTTCTCTATCAACGTACCAAAGTCACACCTGACCCCTTCTCAGACGCTCCCTTTCATCTGAGTCATTCTGGACAGAAGCGATTCAGTGCCAATCCTCCGTAGCGGTGAGTCCAGGATATCAAGGCCATGATTCTGAGGTTTCAGTCTGTATCCTAGATTTTGGCGAGACAGTCTCTGAGGGTGCTCGACCTCATGGCCTCCGCCAGCCTTCTGGTGAAGCTTATCCAATGGCACATTGGGGCTCTGCAGTGTGACCTGAAATCTGTGGTTACAGCATCAGGGAAAACTCTCTGACCTTCTCTGGACTTCGCAGAGCACTGCACAAGGTATGCAGTAGTGGCTGATTAACCACGATTGGCCCAGCTGGAGACCCCTCTTTTACCCACCTTCTGGGTTTGGGCGGCCACCTTGGAGAGGTGGAGATCCGAAGCCTGGTGGAGTCCGAGCTCCATTTCAACTTTCTGGAGGCAAGTGCGATTTTGTTAGGCATTAAAAGACATCCTTCTGTCCATCAGAGGAGGCTTGTTCAGGTGTTCACTGACAATACAATCATTATTTGGTATTGCAACAAACAGGTCGAGTGAGATAGTAGCAGGATTTTCAGGACAGACCGGGCCAAAGTCACGCTTGTGGCTGTGGATTGGGTAGGGAGTGTTTGATATCACCATCTCATGAACATGAGCATCAGTCTTCTGGACAGGAGGATCTTCTATTACTGCAACAGGGCAAGGTTTTGCACCCGAACCTGTGCCCTCCATCTTCATGAATGGAGATTGAGTGGCAACAGTTGAGAATTTCCGATCTTCCTCCTGTGATGTTATCCTGGCGTCCTTCTATTAAGACTGTGTATGCCTGCTTCGGATAAGTTTATTGCTTGGTGTTACTCACGTCAAGTGGATCCCCTTTCGGCACCATTGTTGACAGTGTGGCTGTTTGCTTTGTCTCTATCCTAGCAGACCATTCCCTGGGCACTGTTAACGCCTACTTGTCAGCCATTTTGTCTTTCTTGCAGCTGCCGGATCAGCCCTCCCTCTTCAAGTCACCTGTTGCGACTTGTTTTCTGAAAGGTTAGCAACACTTGTTTCCTCCCACCCCTTTTGTGATGCCCCAATGGGTCCTTAATCTGATCCTCCTCTCGTTTATGTACTCTCCCTTTGAGCCCCTACAGATCTGTTCTATGTGGCTTTTAACCATCAATGCAGTCTTTCTGGTGGCCATTCGATCAGCCAGTAGTGTTCGTGAGCTTCTAGCTCTTAGCACAAGCTCCATACACCAGTTTTTTCCCCTGAAAAACTGGTTCTTCATCCGCATGCCTCTTTTCTGACAAACGTTTTCGACCCATTCATTTTTTGCGAAACCATCACTGTGCCTACTTATTTTTTGGGGCACTGTAAGAAAGTGCCATCTTTTTTGCATGGGTATGCCCCCACTTTTTGCTGAATTGCTGATGTGCATTGACTGAGTGTGCCCTGGGCTCCTGCCAGCCAGGTGCCCAGGGCCTGTGTTCCTTACCTAAAACTGTGTTGAAACTAAAACCCAATTGGCATCTCAGGCCACCTGTCAGCCCCTAGTAAATGGTACCCAGGGCATGGTGACCAGAGAAGACCCCTGAAGGCTGTAGCAGTCATTGTGCCACCCTTAGGGGCCCTGTACCCTGACACCCACACACTGCCTTTGCAGGCTGAGTGTCTAAGTACAGAACTTAACAGTCGATATGGCACACATCCATGTGTGCCATGCCCACAAGCTCACTGCCCTGCATCCATAAGTCACCCCTCTAGCTGGGTGCCTTATGCCAGTGGTGTGGGAACAGGTGTATGAGCCCTGTGCCCCTACAGTACCCAGGACCATTTCTGGGCACTGTAAGTGCAGTGCTGCTATTTAAGAGTATATGGTGCTGGCAGGTCGTCCTTGCGAACTCCACAGCACCATGATGGCTTCACTGAAGACTGAGAAGTTCTCAGCACAATAAACCCGCACTGATGCCAGTGTGGGATTTATTGTAAAATGCACGACAGAAGGCATCTTAGAGATGCCCCCTGATACCTAACCAAGTCCCAGTGTCCTGACTGTGGCTACTGAGGCTGCCAACACCAGACCTGTTTCTGGACCCCTAGGGTGAGAGCCTTCCGCTCTCGGGGGACTGGAACAAT
The DNA here is from genome assembly GCF_964263255.1 of Lissotriton vulgaris. NCBI lineage: Eukaryota > Metazoa > Chordata > Amphibia > Caudata > Salamandridae > Lissotriton > Lissotriton vulgaris. Next base: position 931,032,131 of record NC_141685.1, on the reverse strand, counting down.
GCACATCCTGGGACGAGGTGCCAGGCCTCCTTCAGGATGGGCAGGGGAAGCTTCAAAGGCATACCCCCTTTGTGAGCTTCTCCAGGCCACTTGCACTCTGCAACTGGCCCCCACCGGTTCTGACCCCCACTCTGGCGGGAAGAACGGCGGGAAAACGTAAGTGAGGAAAGGGGGTGTGCCAGCCTATGCCAACCCCACCCCTCAGGTGGGGGAGGCGAGGTGAAGCACAACTCTGGACTCTGCCCATCTTGAAGATGGAGAGCCATGTCCAATCATAGCTAGGCTCCTGTCCCCCTCCCACAGGAGAGTAGCAGACTAGGGGGTCTACCAACCCAGGACAGGGACCCATTGGTCCTTGCTCTACCTGTACCACCCCTAAATTTAGTATTTAGGGGCACCCTGAACCTTCCTTCCTCAGATCGTGATTGCAACAAGAAGACCAAGAAGCGAGAAGACCAGCCGTGCAGCTGCTAACAAAAGGACAATGCCTACTGACTTGGTCACAGAACCCTACAGGCATGTTGATCCTTGAACCGGCTCCTGTGAAACTCCAGCGTCTCCTGCGGACAGCAACCTCGACAACCCCGGAGGACCTGCCTGCCTTGAACCTGCCAAAAGACGGACTCCTGCAAGCAGTGGTTCTGGTCTAACAGCAATAATCCTAGTGCCAGCCAGGGACTGCAAATCCAGCCCACTCATCACCCGACCCTTGCCTGAGTGACCCAAGACCATGAGGACGTCCCCCCAATGACTGGGACCCAAAGTCTAGTGCCCAAAGACCCTCCTCGACGAACCAGACGACGCCTGCAGCCTCAGAACCAGGGACCCCACCAACCGCGACCAGCCGAGGGTAAGATTTCCCGACACCAAAAGACACCCCTGCACCTGGCACCCTGCGACCCCCTGTGCCCTCCTTTGGGGTACCTACCTCTTCTCCAAGATCCCAACTTACCTCTCGAAGTGGTGGTCGCACCTGAAGAATCTCCGTCCCCAAGTCTGCAGCCTTTGTTCACTTTTTAACTTTCCTATTGGATAACATTGAGCACCCGACTGCTCAAAAGCACCCAGCTGCCCGAGTGCCGCTGGAAGTGCAACAACTACTCTACTTCCCCTTTTGCACTGAGTAAGTGACCAGGAGCCCAGCTCCCACAGCCGCATGGCTTGCTTGCAGCCACCAACCAAAGGCCCCCTACCCTCCGTTGGATTGCATTGGGCGTACTCTCTCTGCACCCAGCTGCCCCTGTGCCGCTGAGGGTGTAACTACTGTACCTTTCCGACACTGGGAGACCCCGAGTCTATGCCCAGAACTTATCTCCACTAGTTGAGTACTTAAAAGCTGATAACTCACTTTCCTTCCATAGTTTCACATTGACTGGTTTTCACCTGAAATTTCTTCAAAGTGTGGAGTTTTCAAACGTTAAAATATTCATCTAATATCAGCCGAATAACTAATTCCGAATTACCCCCCTGTGAACAGGAGAAGCCAGTACTGTACCTTTTAGCCCAATACGTAACCGCAAAAGTAATCCTAACTGTACTTACCAGTTACCTGCATTTTCTTCCATAGGAAACCATTGACTGTTCTTCTGTGAAATTTCTTCTAATTGTCGATTTTTGCAAACTAGAAATATTCTTTAAAAATAGTAACAGCTATCAACCGTAATTACTTACCTGTCTTAGGTAGAGGTCCCAGTGCTGAAACTAGGAATCCAGTACTGGATTACAAAAGTAACAAGAACCTACTTTACCTGTGACTTGAATTTCCTTCCATGGGATAACATTGCTTGGTTTTCACTGAAAAGCTTCTAAGTGTCATCTTTGAAAATACATTTATATTCTTTAAAAATCACAACTGGAACCAAAACGCTTTTACTTAACTGTTTACAGCTTAGGCCCCGGGACTGAATCCAGTCCTGTGGTTAGAAAAGTAATCTTTAAAGTAATCCACTGCATTTATGTAGGAAAAACCCAATGAGTTCAATGTTAAATTGTGTTTAGAATTGTGTTTCCTATTGCAACCACTGTAGCTATTGTACTTACAAAGTCTATTGTCTTTCTGCAAAGTAATTACCTAAAGTCAGTCATATTGAGAAAAGTATATTTTGATACCTGTTGGTTGTAAAATAAAACAACTATATCTTTTGATATAAAAACAATTGGCCTAGAGTTCAGTTCTTGTGTATGGAACCTTTTGCTGACTGAGTGTGTACAACAAATGCTTTACACTGTCCTCTGATACTGCCTTACTGCTCGACCAAGCTACCACTTTGGAAAATAAGGTTATATCTAACTGTAACCTCTGTCATACCTCTGGGGACTCTAAACACATTGTACCTTACTATGGTCCAGTACATATATAGAGCCACTTTCTTACATTGGTGGATCAGCGGTGGGATACAAACTTGCACTTGTTGGGCTACTTGGTTACCATCTGATCACATGACAGAACTCATAAATTGCCCTTAGAATTCTGAAATTGGTTTTTCCAAAATTCTAAAAAGTCTTGTCAAGGCCTTGCTTAAAGTCCCATTAGAATTCTAGAAAAATAAGTCACTATAGTCCAGGACAGAGGGTTAGAACTGTCAGGTTAGAATGTCTCAACAGAACCCAGCTATTAGTGAAGATGACACCATGGACCTGGTTGAGGAGCTCGACCTCGCACCTTACTTACACTTGTCTTTCAAGGAATTGAGGGCCTTATGCAAAATTAAAAATATAACTATGGGCCTGCATCCAACCAAACAAGGGCCCCAAGAGCTCCTGGCTGAGTATGCTAAAGGCCACCCCTCTGAACATGGTGATGACCAGTCAGAAGGGGGAGTGGTGTCAGAGGGGGAGGAAAATGTTCCTCCCCCGCTCCCCCTTCCCCCATCCCAGTCACCTCTAGGGAAGAGAGGGCCCCCATACCCCTTACTACAAGAATCAATCTCTGGGATCCTAGGCCTCACACAGGTGAGAACGGTCCCAGAGAAAACATTGGGAATATTACCAGTGAAGAGGCCCACTTTCTAGCAAAGCTGGCTAAAAGAATACACCTAGAGTCCAGACTCCTGGCTCTAGAAAAAGAAAGGAAAGAGATGGTTGGCAGCAATAATACCAATAAGGATAGAGAAGAGAATGCTGATCCTAAAATCCCCAAAGGGATTGTCCCTAAATTTGAGGAAGGTGATGCCATCTCCAAGTGGTTTACAGCTTTTTAGAGGGCTTGTGAATTAAGGAGAGTAAAGAAACCTCTTTGGGGGGCACTCCTATGGGAACTTGTTTCTGGTAAATGCAGAGACAGGCTTCTGACCCTCTCTGGGCCAGATGCAGGGTCATATGACCTCATGAAGAACACTCTGAGGGATTTGGACTCACTACTGATGAGTACAGAATTAGATTCAGGGGGGCTCACAGAACCCAGACCCAGTCCTGGATTGACTTCGTAGACTAATCAGTAAATACAATGGATAGTTGGTTAGTTGGACATAATGTGCATGATTTCACTGGACTCTACAATCTGTTTATGAAGGAACATATATTAAGTAAGTAACTGCACAAATGAAAAGCTGCATCAGCATTTGGTAGACTTGGGTCTAATTTCTCCCCAAGAATTGAGAAAGAAGGCAGACCATTGGGTCAAGACTAGGGTGACCAGGACAACCACTGGGTGTGACCAAAAGAAGGTGGTTACAAAACCTCCCCAGGGGAAAGGTGGTGAGAATCCCCAAGATAAAAAGTCTGAGTCTTCCAAAGGACCGCAAAAACCTGTGCAGGTGGGTGGGTCCCAAACTACTCCCTATGTGCCTCAGCCCTGTAGGGGGAGGGACTTTGATCCCTCCAGGGCCTAGTAACAACTGTAAGAAGTTGGGGCATTTAACTGTATACAAATTTCCCCCACAACAAAGCCCCTAAGGCACCCAGTACAGCTACTCCTGGGGCAGCAAGTCTACAAATGGGATCAGAGGAGTTTCCAGATCAAGTCTGGGAATACACTCAAGCAAGTCTAGTTTCCTTGGGGAAAGTGGAGTTTGCCACTGTAGCTGTGTGGCCACCCAACTTGAAAAAGTATTTGCATTTAAAATGAATTTGTGTTGTCGTCGCCACCACTGGGGGGGGGGGGGGGGGGAGGAGGAGGGAGTAGGGGGGGACTCAGTTGGGTTTGTTAGTTTGTTACCTGTTGCGGCACCGCATAGCCTGTGGAGGTTGACAGATGTTTGAGCCTTATGCAGCGCTATTTCCCCATGTGGGCTTCGCCACCCCTCTTTGCAAGACTATTACCGGTCGGTCAACCGAGAAGGGGTTTGAGCTCGTTTCCCTTTCTGCTCTTCGGAATCCACTGACTCTGAGAACTGAACAAAATTGACATACTATGCTGCCTCCCTTTGCCTCCTTTTTACGCCTATTACCGCACCCCCTGTGTGGGGAACATTGCGGGACTGTCGCTTGTATCATTTCTTTGCTTTCCTCTCATTTCTTTCTGCAAAATACTAAATTAAAAAAAAATGGAACTTGAATAGAAGCCCTGAGAAATACAGGTACCAGTGTCACTATGGTGAGAAATACACTGGTGTCCCCAGAGCAATACCTCACCCAGTCACCAAAGCTGACAGTGTTACCACTATTCATCCAGTCAGGGGGGTGTTTACTGGCCTGAAACAGGTAGTGGTCTCTCAGAAGTTGCCAGCTGACTGTCTGCTTGGAAATGACCTAGAAACTTCAGCCTGGGCTGAGGTTGAGCAAGTAACCCATGCAGCCATGCTGGGTATCCCTGAACTGGTGTGTGTGCAAACAAGAGCACAAAGCAAAAAGAATGAAAAACATGGCGGCTCCCGAAAAGTCTGCATTTTTTCTGCATAAGTATGCTATAAGGATTGAAGTACTTGAAATATGTTTTGAAATACCGCGGTATGAGTCCGCCGGCTGATTAAAGTGCCTTAGATTAGAAATATTGAATCGCCACCTGCCTGGTTTGCTGGATCAGCTCCTCTCCTCCGCGTCACAGCCTAGCTGTATTCAGCCCGGTGCAAGCAGGAAGGCAGGGCAAGGGCTCTACAGGCGTTTGGCGTCTGGAGTGGCGTTTTTACTTCTTTCATCACGGCGCCGGAGGAGGTTTGGCGCAGAGCGGCCCTGGAGCTGCGCAGGTGGAGAGAAGCCACGGCGAAGATCGCGTTTCGAGATGCCTGCAGTGAAGCTCCCTGGAATATTGTGCAACTTACTGATAGCGGTGGCTGTACTAAGAGCGCTGAAGGAGAAAAGAATGTACCGCTTGGTCCAAGACGTGTAAAGGAGGTCAAAGGAGGAAGGGGTCACTGGGAAGGACGCTGGCTGGGAACATTGGGGAGGCAAAGACATGGTACCCCTTGCGGAGCATAAAAGAGGCTGGTTAAGGGGGACCGGTGGGAACAATGTGAAGCCAGAGGCTGGCGTGAGATACCCCAGGAACCTGATAGAACGAGGGAGGAAGGAGGGGAGGAAGAGGGTGAGGAGTGTGGGGAGCGTGAGGAAGGTGGCAAAGTTGAAAAAAGGGCAGAAGTAGGAGCAGAAGCAGTTGGTGAGCCCCTTCTCACGACAGTTAAAGAATCGACCCCCCCATTTATAAAACAAAACATAGGAAAAACTTATAAGAGCACATACAAAAGAAGAAATCGCAAGCTCTTAAAGTCAAAATTACTCCCTCAAAACCTATTTTAGAGTGTTGCCAAAAACGTTAATTTTGGGTGAAGAAAAGATGGCGGGGTAGCAAACAAGGCCGAGAAGCAGTTAATACCTGTTGATGAGCTCCCAGTCTGCCCACAGGAGATAGGACATGAAACAGGGGAGCCGCTAAGAATTAGAGACCAGGGGAAAAATGAACAGATTCTGGCCCTGACTTACCCTGCCAAGAACTGTCAGTAGGTGCGCTCCTAGCATCCCTTTCAGATGAGATTAGGAGTACATTTGTGACATCTGAGTCTAACCAGCTTGAGATTAAAAGGGCGTGCAAAATTATCGAGAAGATTGATTACCTTAGTGGGAGAACTTCAACCCTAGAGAAGGAGATTGTTGAATTCCGAGAAACAGTGTGGAGATCGATAAGTTGAAAATAGCTGAAAAGGAGGGTCTGGATAGAGGGGAAAGGTTGGAAAACTATCAAAGACGAAATAACCTGAAGATCCTGAAGGTGCCTGAGGGCAGAGAGGGGGATGATATTAAATATTATGTTTTAAAACTGATTAATAATAAACTTCAGTTAGAAGAAACAGAAGATGTGATGGCAAAAGATTTACAGCGAGTCCACAGGGATCCTTTTCGTCTCAATGCAAGCAGGCCAAAACCCAGGAAAATTTGATTAAACTTTCTGACTTTCAAAAGCCTTTGGGATGAGATCCATCGAGGTAGAGGGAGCTCGGTATGAGACAAGATCGGATGTCTCTGCTACCACCTCTAACAGGCAGTGGGAAATGGGGCAGAGGATTGACAGTTTGAAATGCTTCAGTTCAGTTCAACTAATATTCCCCGCATATCTGAAGGTCATGTTAAACAAGAAGATGCATATCTTCCACTCAGTAGAAAAGTTGGATGACTTTATTAAGAGTCTCCAATCAGGAAGTTAGGGCTCCAGGACCTCAGGCTTCTGGGCTCTTCCACTCATATGGATAAACTTATGTTGTTACACTAATACTGCAAGGCCCCTTGTTAGTTACATAAACAGGCGAACTTAAACCGTAGGGAAAATTACTGTTTAATTTCTTTCCCTTTACTTTTGTCTTTTTTTTTATATGCACGCACTTTCTGAAGGGAGATCATCCATATGGCTTTGTGCCATGTAGTAGTTGGGGAGGGTTTTTCCAGGGAGAGTGTTTCAAGGGAGCACAGGGTGGGGAGCAGTGGGAAAAAATTAAGAAAAAAAACTCAGATGCCTCAAAATTGTTTTCCTGTCTTAAGCGTTGAGAAACTTTGCCCTTTTCTCTTCCCCTATGGCTCTGCAAAACATTCCTTTACGTTTCAAGTATAATGGATGAGAAGGGAAGAAAAGTAATAAATTCTTTCTTGGAATGTGAATGGTCTTAGGGTGCAAGGGAGGAAGGACAGAATCCTACAGTACTTAAAAGACTGCCCAGCCCAGATACTGCAGGAGACACACTTACCAGAGAAAGAGTGTTTAGATCTTTTTAGGCACCAAAGTTAGGTCTCCCAAGTAGTTTGTACATCTCACTTGGCTGTAAAAAAAGGTGTTGCAATTTTATTCAGGAAAGGGTCGCAAGTGGTTTTGGAAACATAGTTCAGATGCATCTGGAAGATGGCTAGTGGTTAAGGCAAAGGTTTCAGGCTGTGCCTTCACTTTAGTAGGATACTACGGCCCCAACCAGGATGATGTTTCCCACTTTGGGGGTGTTTTAGAGAAATTGGTATAGTCTACAGACCCAATCATCATGGCAGGGGACTTTAACGCTGTTTTAGATTATAATTTAGATAAGACTTCGCGTTGTAGAGCCAGAGTTAATCAGAAAATGTCTATCAAACAAATTATGATTCAACTGGGCCTTTGTGATGTCTGGAGGCAGAAGGCGGGATGGAGAAAGGGTTTCACTTTTTACAAGCAGAAGTATAGACATCAGTCAAGGATAGAGTATTTTCTCACTGATGGCAGCCTGACTGAATGGATCGAAAAGATCGAACATGTGGGTGTCCATTTGTATGGTCACTCGGCTGTAATTCTGCATTTAAAACTATACGATAAAACCTTTCAATCCAGATGGAGCCTTGACCGCACTATTCTCCAGGATGAGGAGGTAATAGCGACTCTGACTAGAGAAACTGAAGAGTTTTTTCATTTTAATCCAGGGTCAACCGCATATGGAATTATCTGGGATGCCTATAAAGCATTTCTTAGTTGTAGATTAGGGCAATAGCGGCCGGAAGAAGGCAGGGTTTTTATGAAGAGGTGTCAGAATTAGAGAAACAAATTCAGATTTTTGAGAAGGATTTGTCGGACCCTGCGATAGAGGGAGAAGTCATTGCAAAAACTACAGGCGGTAAAAGCTAGCCTTGCAACAATTTTGCATGAAAGGGTGAGAAAGAAATGGGACGCAAGCAAGCTGGCTCATTTTGAATACAGCGAAGGCTGTGGTAAATTGCAGGCCTGGAAGGCGAGAAAAGAGCAGGGGAGGAATAGAATCGATCAGCTCAAGTGTGATAGTACAGATGCTCTCATTTGTGACGATGAGGAGATCGAGCAAGTTTTTCATAATTACTGCAAGGTGTATCAGGAAGATCAAAACCCCTCAAGATCAAATTGAAGCTTGGCTTTGACAGAACTCAGGAAAGTCCCTCGAAGATGAGAAATGCGGGTGTTTAAACCAGGCAATTGGGGAGGAAGAAATTGACACTGTATTAAGACATGGCAAGAAAGGGAAGGCTCCAGGCCCAGTAGGTTTGCCTCTTGAAGTTTATAAAGCCCTGGCTAATACATTAAAACCCATACTCTTAGAAATTTTTAATAACTTTTTTATTAATGGGGCAGAAATGCCTGCCTCATGGACAGAGGCGAATATTTCCCTAATTCTGAAGCCCGGCAAAAATCCGACTAATTGCGAATCATATCGGCTAATATTCTTATTAAATTGCGACTATATCATCTTTGCTAAGGTATTGGCTGATAGACTGAATGGTCCTATTGCAGATCTGATCCATTCAGACCAAAAAGGTTTTATTCGTGGGAGATCCTTAAAGGAGCTTACCTTTTCTTTGATAGGGTCGATAGACCTTGCTTCTACTTAGGGGCTTCCACTTGCGGTCATAGCTTTGGATGCTACTAAAGTATTTGACTGGGTTAACTGGGCCTTTTTGCAGGCAGTGGTAAAGGCTGCTAACTTGGGTCAGAACTTTAGTAGAGCATTGAATGCATTATATAGTGCACCAAAAGCTAGATTATTGATTAATGGCTTCTTGACTGCACCGGTCCTTATTGGTAGAGGTACTAGGCAGGGGTGCCCTTCATCACCACTCTTGTTTAATGTATACATAGAGCTCCTGGCCATAAAACTAAGGGAGGACCTTGAGATCATACCATTTCAATTTCAGAGCTAGAGCAGGAAATTGGGCTTATACGCTGATGATATTCTTATTTATTCAGTTAACCTTCAGGATACCCTAAATCGAATCATGATAATCATAGCTGACTTTTGCAAAGTATCAGGTTATGATATAAATAAAAGCAAGACTGAAATCATGTGTTGGAATGTAGAGCCAGGGGAAGTCGTTAAAAAAGAAGTAATGAGATAAGTGGGGGTTATGATTCCGCAGGATATTTCTAAACTTTCAAAAATAAATTTTGAAAAGGCAAAGAAAGATATTAGTGGCCTTTTAAAAAATTTGGGAACATCTCCAACTCACTTTAATGGGAAGGGTCAACCTAATAAAAATCATGATCCTCCCAAAGTTAACTTTCCTGTTTGATTCTATTCCGCTTCCCTTTGGGAGTGGTATGCTGAGGAAACTACAAGGCCAGATTACCAGTTTTATTTGGTCAAGCAAAGGTCCAAGGATAGCTTGGAAAAAATTAAGGGTGGTGAAAGGTGGCTTAGCTTTGCCAGACCTGCTTTTTTATTCTTGGGCCTTTTTACTAAAGAATGGGAAAATGTTACTGAATACACCTACACTATCTGAAATCGGGAGACTACTGGGAGTCATGACAGCACAGGAGTTGGGAGGCTGCCAAGGCTTTATGTTAAAGTATGCAGACCGCAAATACTTTAAGAAGGTCAGGCTGAAGATTCTGAGGGAGCCTTGCTGAAACCTGGTTCAGGGTCAGAAAAGCTCTTAAAATAACATATTATAGCTCAATGGCCCCTATCTGGGATTCACCAGGATCACCCGAGTGGGCAAAAGACGCCTTGGCCAAACCTTTGAGAGAAGCAGGTCTAATGAGTTGGAATGATATTACAGTTGACACACAATTAATTAGCTGGGAGACGTGCAATCTTTTATCCGGTCGACAAATATCCAGGTTTAAATATCTACAAATGCAGAGCTGGTTCCAAGACTCTTGTGTCGGGATAGGTACTATAAACGAATTAGAGGACAGGCTTCCGGATGAATCATCTAATAAGAAAGAGTTGGCGACAATTTATTGGCTGCTGGTCGAACTGGAAGATGGAGACTTCACACTACCTACTGGATTATGGGGAAGATGCTTGCCGGAGTCTTCATTGGAAAATAAGTGGCAAGTATCAATGTCTACACTTTTTAAAATTGTAAAACCTGCGCACCTAAGAAGAAATCACAAGAGCGTACTGGTCGCCACAGAGGCTGTCAAAGTTCGGGAGAGGAGGTGATGTGGCGTGCCCAAAGTGTGGCAGTTTGAAAGAGGATGATGTACATATGTTTGTACATTGCCCCGAGATCCAGCCCTTCTGGTCTGACGTGAGTAAGGCGCTATCCTCTATGTTGGGGTCTGACATTAAGGTAAGCGTTGTCTCGATAATTTTTTGGCTATGAAGAATTGCTTAAAGGATATTCAGAAGATAAGTCAAAACTGTTCTTTTATTCTATGCTACTGGCACGCAGGGAAATTTGTAAACCATGGATATCGGTCTCCCCTCCCAGTTTCCTGGATTGGTTGTCATCTGTTAAGAATGTGGCCTGTCTAGATATGAGGGTTTTTAAAAAGCATAATTTTTGGACCCCGGTTTTTAACCCCTTGCATGCTTGTGACGGAACCTTTCCGTCACAAGCCTCGGGTGAGCTGTGCTTGTGACGGAACGGTTCCGTCACGGCCCGCTCGCAGCGCCTGCACTGACGAAATAATGGGCGGGCAGGTTCGTGACGGAACCGTTCCGTCACAAGCACGGAACTGCCGCGCGGCCGCCCCGCCCCCTTAGCGCTGCGGCGGAATAGCCGCCGCAGCGAAGGGGTTAAGTGGTGTGAGCAACAAACAAATGTGGATGTCCAATGATTATGCCCTATCTTCCCAGTACGGCTGGTTTGCCGGAGGGTAGTCGAGAAGGAAAGGTTAAGCTTCTTTGACCAGGGCAGGTAAGAGTTTAAAGCTGGCGCCTCCTCTCTTTCTTCCCCCGATTCCTGCATAAATGTACAAAAGGGTGTGTTTACCCTCCATTACACTGATGTAAGGGAAATGGCTATCTTTCTTTCTCTTTGGAAGAGGCAAATGAGGACAGAAAAAAAACATAAGGGTGAACAAGTAGGTTTGGAGCCTGAAAGTATGGCCCTGCCAACCAAGAGAAAAAGCAAGAAGACTGGTGGACCAGCTTCTACACAGCAAACCTCTCAAGACCCCTCTCCTCAGGGAGAGGACTTGGAAACCCGAGAGGGAATTGAGCCCATGGAGCTTGAGCCTTACCAGGTTGAACTCCTGGGCCCAGGGGGACCCAGTAGGGAAGAGCTGTGCCAGGGACAGCAAGACTGACCCACTCTTGAAAGCCTGAGGCAGCAAGTTGTTTCAGAAACACAGGGAGATATCAGTGGTACGCATAGAGGTTATTGGGAAGAGGGATTACTGTATGCTGAGGCAAGAAACCCCATTCCTGGAGCCACCAGGAGAGTGGTAGTGCCACTGAAGTACAGGGAGTTCCTCCTAACTTTGGCTCATGACATCCCCCTAGCTGGGCATCTGGGGCAAAACAAAACTTGGGAAAGGCTAGTTAGTCACTTCTACTGGCCCCTGAAGAACCAAAAGGTGAAGGAGTTTGTGAGCTCCTGTGTTACCTGTCAGGCCAGTGGCAAGACAGATGGCCACCCAAAGGCCCCCCTGATATCACTGCCAGTGGTGAGGGTTCCCTTTGAAAGGGTAGGTGTAGACATTGTCGGTCCATTTGAACCTCCTACAGCATCAGGGAAAAAATTAATTCTAGTAGTCGTGGATCATGCTACTAGGTACCCTGAATCAATTGTCCTTAGGCCTAACACAGCTGCTGCAGTAGCCAAGGTCCTCCTGAGTGTCTTCACCAGGGTAGGGTTTCCTAAGGAGGTGGTTTCAGACAGAGGTTCCAACTTCATGTCTGCTTTCCTGAAGCACATATGGAAGGAGTGTGGTGTGCAGTACAGATTTACTATCCCATACCATCCGCATACCAATGACCTTGTTGAGAGATTCAACAAGACATTGAAAGGCATGATCATGGGACTCCCTGGAAAAACTCAAAAGGAGATTGGATGTCCTGTTGCCATGCCTGCTTTTCGCTTATAGGGAAGTGCCACAGAAGGTAGTAGGGTTTTTCCCCTTTGAACTTCTGTTTGGTCATCCTGTAAGGGGACCACTGTGTCTTGTAAAAGAGGGTTGTGAGAGGCCTCTCCAAGGACCCAAGCAAGACATTGTGGACTATGTGCTTGGCCTAAGGTCCAGAATGGCTGAGTATATGGAAAAGGCACCCAAAAATCTTGAGGCCAGCCAGGAGCTTCAGAAGCACTGGTATGACCAAAAAGCTGCCCTGGTTGAATTTCAACCTGGGCAACAGGTGTGGGTTTTGGAGCCAGTGGCACCAAGGGCCCTCCAACACAGATGGAGTGGCCCTTACCCTATCCTGGAGAAAGAGGTAACTTATTTAGTGGACGTGGGCACAAGCAGGACACCCAAAAGGGTTATCCCTGTAAACCGCCTTAAACTCTACAATGACAGGGCTGACATCACCATGCAGATGGTGACTGATGAAGAACAGGAAGCAGAGAGTAAACCTCTCCCTGATCTCCTCTTACAGCCCAAAAAATTGGTCAGGGGATGGAGTAGTCTTTTCAGACATCTTCTCTGCCCAACAGCAGACTGACTACAAGCAAGTCTTGCAACAGTATGCTAGTCTCTTTCCCTGACCCCTGGTCTGACCAACTGGTGTACCCATGATGTGGACACTGGTGACAGTAACCCTGTCAGTACAAGGTCTATCGACAATCCGACCAAGTCAAGGAAAGCATCAAAGCTGAAGTCAGCAAGATGCTGGAGTTAGGGGTTATTGAACCCTCTGAGAGCCCCTGGGCTAGCCCATTGGTTCTGGTCCCCAAACCTCATCCACAGGGTGGAAAGAGAGATGAGGTTCTGTGTGGACTGTAGAGGGCTCAACTCTGTCACCAAGACAGATGCTCACCCCATTCCAAGAGCAGATGAGTTGATAGAAATGTGGCTGCCCCCAACTTGTCTCAGTACCTTTGACTTAACTGCAGGGTACTGGCAGAATGGCAAGGCCCCAGGAGCAAAAGAGAAAACCGCATTCTCCACACCTGATGGGCACTATCAGTTTACTGTAATGCCTTTTGGGTTAAAGAATGCCCATGCCACCTTCCAGAGGTTGGTGAATCAAGTCCTGACTGGGCTGGAGTCCTTTAGTGCAGCTTATCTTGATGATATTTCTGTCTTTAGCTCCACCTGGCAGGATCACCTTTTCCACCTTGGGAAGGTTTTACAAGCCCTGCAGTCTGCAGGTCTAACTATCAAGGCATCCAAATTCCAGATGGGGCGGGGCACTGTGGTGTACTTGGGCCACCTGGTTGGAGGCCAGGTACAACCCTTACAGCCCAAGATCCAGAATATCGTGGAATGCGCAGCTCAAACAACCCAGACCCAAGTCAGGGCATTCCTTGGCTTGACTGGGTACTACAGGAGGTTTGTGAAGGGATATGGGTCCATTGTGACTCCCCTCACAGAACTCACCTCCAAGAAAATGCCCAAGAAAGTAAACTGGACTGTTAGTTGCCAAAATGCTTTTGACACCCTAAAAGAAGAAAAGTGCTCAGCACCAATTCTAAAAGCACCAGAACCTACAAAGCAGTTCATAGTGCAGACTGATGCCTCTGAGCTAGGGATAGGAGCGGTTCTATCCCAGATCAATGAAGGCGGCCAAGACCAACCTGTTTCTTTTATAAGCAGGAGGCTACTCCCCCAGAGAAAAGTGTTGGAGTGCCACTGAGGGGGAGGCCTTTGATGTGGTTTTGTCCCTGAAGAAGTTGAGGCCCTACTTGTTTGGAACTCACTTCCTGGTTCAAACTGACCAGGCTGGATACTTGCAGCCACCAACCAAAGGCCCCCTACCCTCCATTGAATTGCATTTATTTTTTATTTATTTAGATTTGTAATGCGCGTTATCACCCAGGGGTCTGCTCTCTCTGCACCTGGCTGCCACTGTGCCGCTGAGGGTGTAACTACTGTACCGTTGCGAACCTTGTAGACCCCTGAGTCTATGCCCAGAACCTTAACTCCACCAGTCGAGTACTTCCCTGAAAGCCGATGACTCACTTTCCTTCCATAGGTTAACATTGACTAGTTTTCGCCTGAAAGTTCATCGAAGTGTGGAATTTTGAAACTTTAAAATATTCATCTATGCCTCCATGAGGGAACCTTCGCTAGGGTAAGATATGGCAAGAATGGGGAATTAAGTGCTCCCTTCCCCGTTGGAAAGGTTGTGTGAGACAGGGCTGCGTGCTTGCGCCAACCCTTTTCTCACTCTTCCGAAACGGGCTAATTGGAGATCTTCTTGCCGTTAAGGATATTGACTCCAAAATTAGCTAACCGCAACTTTCCTGCCTTAATGTTTGCGGATGACACCCTGCTCCTCTCTAAATCACCTATGGGGATGTAGCGAGCCTTAGAGAAATTTACCTTGTTTTGCAAGAAGAGGAATTTGGAAGTAAATCTTAAGAAAACGAAGTATATGGTCTTCCATGCCGACTCCACAAACTGTCCGCACCCTAAAATGGCTGATAGACCTTTGGAAAGGGTCCCTATTTTTGACTACCTGGGTCTTATGCTAAATGACAAAATCGAGTGGGGACCACAAATCAATAAAGTCAATTTAAAGCTAACTCAGGCCATTGAGGGGATCTTAAAAGTTCACGATCTGTGCCCTAAAGGTTATAAGCCCACCTGTAGAAATGTACAAGGTTCAAGCAAGGGGTGCATCTATGTATTGGGCCAAACTCTGGGGACATTGCCGAGCCAAGGTCCTTACTGTAACAGAAAATAATTTTATAAGACCACTTCTGTGTTTTCCCAAAAGCACCCCCTTAATACCCTTAAGGATTGGTCTGGGTATTATTCCCATTGCGGACCTAATTGCTTCACGTCCACTCCTATACTGGCGACGGCTGTGGAGTACGCCAGAGTTAGGATATTATAGGGAGGAATTAATGGCTGTTATGTCTGCTCTAGGGGGCGGGTAATATTTTGTGGCTGTCTTTTATTAGGGATTAGTTTCACACGCTAGGGAGGGAGGACTTATGGGTGGCACCGGAGGAGTCATGCCCAGATATCTCCCAAAAAAAATCTTTGACAACGGCCTTGAAAGAACATAAACTATCAAGTATTTTGCAGACAGTTGATCGTTCTAGGTTAACTTATGGATTCTTGGACGTAAAACACCACTATAAAATGGAGCTGGTGTTAGATTCTATTCAACCACCAACTGCAAAGAAATTGTTCTTGCAATTTAGGTATAGGACGCTCCCGCTACTTGCATTGACCAAGTGGGCGGGAGTCACCAAACATTTTTGCCCGGGGTGCCTAGTAGAGGAAGAATCTGAAATTCATGTGTTCTTCTGCTCGGCATATAAGAGGGCCAGGCTAAAAATGGGTTATTCAACTCTGTAGAAACTTGGGCATTAGAAACTATAGAGAATTCTACAGGGTTTTAAATTCTGATACCCACCCGGTTTTTGTTGTTGCAATTTCTATTTGCTATGTGGTGTAAACGAAGGTATTTGTAGACCTTTGTTGACCTGTCCTCTGGTCGCTCCCCACGCCGCACGGATCCTCCTGGTTGCCTGTGACTGCTGCTGTCTTGTTTCCCCCCCATTCCTGGCTTGTTCTCTATAGGCTTCCTCCCCTCTGTTTGCCGCTCGTTTTGCCCTTGCCCTCTGTGCCCCCACCCGCTCCCCGATTCCCGCCGCTACTCCCCGCAGCCCCGCCCCCTTTTGCCTTCTGTGCCCAACACCCGCGGCCATTGGCCGCTCCACTCCCGCCTCCCAGCTGCTCCTCCCTCCCACTTAGCCTCTTATGGAGGACACCGCGCGGCAGTGAGTGCGACCTGTCCTCTGGTCGCTCCCCACGCTGCACGGATCCTCCTGGTTGTCTGTGACTGCTGCTGTCTTGTTTCTCCCCCATTCCTGGCTTGTTCTCTCTGTAGGCTTCCTCCCCTCTGTTTGCCGCTCATTTTGCCCTTGCCCTCTGTGCCCCCACCCGCTCCCTGATTCCCGCTGCTACTCCCCACGGCCCCCCCCTTTTGCCTTCTGTGCCCAACACCCTCTGCCATTGGCCGCCCCGCTTCCGCCTCCCAGCTGCTCCTCCCTCCCACTTGGCCACTTATGGAGGACACCGCGCGGCAGTGAGTGCGACCTGTCCTCTGGTCGCTCCCCACGCCGCACGGATCCTCCTGGTTGCCTGTGACTGCTGCTGTCTTGTTTCTCGCCCATTCCTGGCTTGTTCTCTATAGGCTTCCTCCCTACTGTTTGCAGGTCGTTTTGCCCTTGCCCTCTGTGCCCCCACCTGCTCCGCGATTCCCGTTGCTACTCCCCGCGGCCCTGCCCCCTTTTGTCTTCTATGCCCAACACCCTCGGCCATTGGCCGCCCCGCTCCAGCCTCCCAGCTGCTCCTCCCCACTTCGCCTCTTATGGAGGACACCGCGCGGAAGCGCTCAGCGGGCTGTGCTCGTCTGCGCCTGGACCGCGCCCAGCGCCAGGACCCCTGGCCCTCGATGATGCCAGCCCACACGACTGACTTACGATGTCGCCACCCTCCACGCACTCCATGCTGACCGGAACCCCGCCTGCTACTGAGCCACCCCAAAACGCACCCACGGACCCTTCACCTGCCAAGCCTGCAAATTCACCTGCCTCCGAACCTGCACCGCACCCCCCAAGCCAAGCACCAGCAACAATCACCTCAAGTGCATCCTGCTCAACACCCGCTCCGTCCACAGGCAGGCCGTCAAACTCTGGAACCTCCTCGACACAACCTCACCAGACATCGCCTTCCTCATAGAAACCTGGATGAACGCCTCCTCAGCCCCCGACATCGCCATAGCCATCCCGGATGGATACAAGATCACCCGGAGGGACCGCGTCAACCAAACCAGAGGAGGCGTCTCCATCGTCTACAGAAACCGCATCCGAATCACGACCAACTCCGACACCCTCACCGCCGCCGAGCACCTTCACTTCCAGATACACACCGACCCCAAGACCACCCTCAGAGGCACTCTCATCTACAGACCCCCGGAACCACGCTCCTCCGACTACATCCTCCTAGGTGGACCTCAACTTCCACCTGGAGAACAACAATGATAGCAACACCGCTGCCCTGCTGGACAACCTCGCCAACCTCAGACTCAAGCAACTGGTGAACACCCCCACCCACTACGCCGGCCACACGCTTGACCCCATTTTCTCCTCCAGCAAACACATCTCCTTCAGCCACTCCACCGGACTACACTGGACAGATCACAGCTGCGTCGACTTCAAATTTAGGAGAACCACGACTCACCACCACCCGCAACAGGTTCCCCGCAGAAGCTGGAGCAAGATCACCGCTGACCAGCTCACCACCTCCCTTAGCCCGAACCCCCCCCCCCACCAACACGACGGACCCCAACGAAGCAGCCCGCAACCTCACACAGTGGCTCACCAACTGCACCGATGACCTCGCACCACTGAAGAACCCTCCCAGCAGACCCGGCAGCAAGAAAGCCTCATGGTTCACCAGCGACCTCAAACTCCAAGAAAACCTGCCGCACCCTCGAGAAAGCCTGGCGCCACAAACAGACAACATGACAGCCCTCAAGAGCGCCACCCGCAAACACCACCAGCTGATCCACACCACCAAAAGGACAACATTCAAAGAACGACTGGACAACAACATCCACAACAGCAAGGAACTCTTCAGCATCGTTAAAGAGCTCTCCAACCCCAGCGCCTGCAACAATGACATCACACCCTCGCAAGACCTCTGCGACTCACTTGCCTCGTTCTTTCACCGCAAGATCGCCGACATACACAATCGCTTCGGCACACAGACCACGCACCCAACCACCGAAACCAGCGCCCCCCACCACCACCCTCTGCACCTGGACCTCAGTCAGCACCGCAGACACCACCCGCACGATGAACACCATCCACTCCAGCTCCCCAACCAACCCCTGTCCACACCACCTCCTTAACAAAGCAGACTCCATCATCGCACCCCAACTCTGGGACATCATTATCCGCTTCTTCGCATCCGCCACCTTCCCGGAGAGCTGGAAACATGACGAGCTCAGCGCCCTCCTGAAGAAACCCACCGCGGACCCCACAGACCTCAAGAACTTCCACCCCATCTCACTCCTCCCTTTTCCTGTCAAAGTCATCGAGAAGACCGTCAACAAACAACTCTCCGCCTTCCTCGAGACAAACGGATCCCTCGACCCCTCGCAGTCCGGCTTCCGAGCAAACAACAGCACCGAGACCGCCCTCATCGCAGCTACCGACGATATTGGGTCCCTGCTCGACAACGGGGAAACAGTTGCCCTCATCCTCCTGGACCTCTCAGCAGCCTTACACACCATATGCCACCGCACCCTAGTACAGCGCCTCAGCAACATCGGAATCCAAGGAAAGGCCCTGGAGTGGATCATCTCGTTCCTCACCAGAAGAACCCAGAGTCCGCCTCCCCCCGTTCCAATCCGCGGCCACCGAAGTCATCTGCGGCGTCTCGCAAGGATCCTCGCTCAGCCCCACCCTCTTCAACATCTACATGAGCCCCCTCGCACGCCAACACAACCCAACACAACCTAAACATCATCTCCTACGCTGACGACAACCAGCTGATCCTCTCCCTCACCAACGACCCCGCCACCGCCAGAGCCAGCCTCCAGGAAGGAATAAAAGATGTCGCGGAATGGATGAAGCTCAGCCGTCTGAAACTGAACTCAGACAAGACGGAAGTCCTCATCCTGGGACCATCCCTCTCTGCCTGGGACGACTCTTGGTGGCCCCCTGCCCTAGGCACCGCCCCCAAGCCAACGGACCATGCACGCAACCTGGGCTTCATCCTCGACTCCTCCCTCACGATGACCAAGCAAGTCAACCATCTCGTCATCCTGTTTCAACACCCTGCGCATGCTCCGAAAGATCTTCCGGTGGATCCCCACCGAAACCAGGAAGACGGTCACCCAGGCCCTCGTCACCAGCCAACTGGACTACAGGAACACCCTCTACGCTGGAACCACAGCCAAAAATCCAGAAAATACTCCAGCGCATACAGAACGCTTCGGCACGAATCATTCTGGACATCCCTCGTCACAGCTACATCTCTGCCCATCTGAAAGACCTGCACTCGCTCCCCGTCAGCAAGAGAATCACGTTCAGACTCCTCACCCACGCACACAAGGCTCTCCACGACATGGGCCCCAAATACCTCAACAGCCGCCTCACATTCTACACACCCACCTGCCAGCTCCGATCCGCCAGCCTCGCCCTTGCCACCATCCCACGAATTCGCAAAGCTACCGCCGGAGGAAGATCCTTCTCCTACCTGGCGGCCAAGACATGGAACTCCCTCCCCACCCACCTACTGCTGACCCAGGACCATCTCTCCTTCAGGAAACAACTCAAGACGTGGCTGTTCTAGCAGTAGCAACTCCCCCTCCCACAAGTGCCTTGTGACCCTATCGGGTGAGTAGCGCGCTATACAAATTTGCTTGATTGAGTGAAAGACCGATGTGAGAATTACTAATAATCGCTTCTATCTATCACAATGATCCTAAATTCTGTAAAAACATAGGCTGGGAATCTTTTAGCATTTTTTAGTTTAAATTATATTTTTAATGATAATTTTTAATTGATTATATTTCCCACAGTGACTAAAACTAATGAGCTTTTATAGAATTTGTACTTGCCTGCTTCCTTTTGGGTGAACACTGATGCTCTGTACGTTGGCACCATTTTATCACATAATGGTTTTTATGATATTGTATTATCTTTTCTTCTTTGGTTCTTAATTGGTATATTATTATATGAATCCTTGAAGTTATTTTGTATGCACTTTTATGGCTGTAACAGCCGAAATAAAGTTTTCATGAATGAATGAATATTTATCTCAAATCAGCCGAATAACAAATT
Source organism: Lissotriton vulgaris (assembly GCF_964263255.1). Taxonomy (NCBI): domain Eukaryota; kingdom Metazoa; phylum Chordata; class Amphibia; order Caudata; family Salamandridae; genus Lissotriton; species Lissotriton vulgaris. Next base: position 931,012,076 of record NC_141685.1, on the reverse strand, counting down.
CCGAATTACTCACCTGTGATCAGGAGAGAAGCCAGTAATGTACTTTTTAGCCCAGTACTGAACCGCAAAAGTAATCCTAACTATATTTACCAGTTACCTGCATTTTCTTCCATAGGAAAACCATTGACTGTTTTTCTGTGAAATTTCTTCAGTGTTGATTTTTGCAAACTAGAAATATTCTTTAAAAATCGTACCAGCTATCAACCCGTAATTACTTACCTGTCTTAGGTAGAGGTCCCAGTGCTGAACCTAGGAGTCCAGTACTGGATTACAAAAGTAACAAGAACCTACTTTACCTGTGACTTGAATTTCTTTCCATGGGATTACATTGCTTGGTTTTCACTGAAAAGTTTCTAAGTGTCAACTTTGAAAATACATTTATATTCTTTAAAAATCACAACTGGAACCAAAACGCTTTTACTTAACTGTTTACAGCTTAGGTCCCGGGACTGAATCCAGGATCCAGTTCTGTGGTTAGAAAAGTAATCCTTAAAGTAATCAACTGCATTTATGTAGGAAAAACCCATTGAGCTCAATGTTAAATTGTGTTTAGAATTGTGTTTCCTATTGCAACCACTGTAGCTATTGTACTTACAAAGTCTATTGCCTTTCTGCAAAGTAATTCCCTAAAGTCACTCATATTGAGAAAAGTATATTTTGATACCTGTTGGTACTAAAATAAAACAACTATATCTTTTGATATAAAAACAATTGGCCTAGAATTCAGTTCTTGAGTGTGTGAAACCTTTTGCCTACTGAGTGTGTACAACAAATGCTTTACACTGTCCTCTGATACTGCCTTACTGCTCGACCAAGCTACCACTTAGGAGAATAAGGTTATATCTAACTTTAACCTCTGTCATACATCTGTGGACTTGAAACTCTATACACACTGTACCTTACTTTGCTCCAGTATATATAGAGCCACTTTCTTACAGGCACCCACTCCTCTTGGAGTTGCTCCCATTTCCTGGCCCCATAGAGATCTTTTTAGTTCTACATAAATCTGCACTAAGGACCTTTGTATGTATAATCAGCTCTTAATCAAATTGACTGAAGTGAAAAAGGGCAAGGCTGTGCAAGAGTGAACCATCTCTCGATTGGTTGAACTCTGCATTAAGATCTGCTACACAGTTAAACTGCTTCCTGAAGGCGTGAGTGCCCATTCTACTCAGGCCAAGGGTGCTGCTACTGCGTTGGCATGCTGGGTACCTGTCCTGGAAATCTGCCAAGCTACCATCCCACCACATGCCAATGAAGTGCTGCTGCTGCTTAGATAGTCCAGTCTGTTGAGACTGGTATTTTGCCCTTTGTCGTTCAGGATTTTCTGGTTTGAGCCAGTCGCAGACCCACCTCCGGGGAGGTATTGCTTTGATATCTCCTTTAAGGTGAGAAAACTGCACTTAGAAGTGACTATCGGAAGACAGAATAACATGTTAATTTCCTTGGCTAATGTCTTTTCTGGTAGAGACCAACTGCAAATTCCTCCTCGACATTCTTATCCTTCCTGGTCTGCGAACTGGGCTCTTCACCGTAGAGATCTATAGATCCCATTAGATAGTGCATAATATATGTTGAATTGAAGTGTAGATGAATGTAATTTTCAGAAAAGTGCTCCACTCCAATGGTGAATTGTGTATTTTGAAAACTGTTACAAACCAAATGAACCTTAAGAACAGCCAGGCAGATGGCCTGCCTTCACACTAATTGAATCCCATCATGTGCATCATTGCCATGGTGGTATAAAAAATATTTTTAATTTGCAATGCAACAAATGCAAGATGTGACTGCATGATAACGATGACACCGACCAATGGGGATGATCAAACATTTTAAATAATATTTTCAATATTTGTTAATTGTTGTTATTTGGTGACTTCTCATGTAAAACCATTTCACATCCATTATTTACGGTTCGATTGTAATTTGACACAAGCCTGTGATACACAATTGTTCTATTTTTCAATTACATTTGATTTGACTAATGTTTCTGGATATAAATTTTTTCCTCGTGTTATCCTTTATGACCCACCATCCTGTAAATCTATACATACAGCCGCGTCTCCTAAATAACGAAATTCTGCGTACCTGTCAGGGTTATCACTTGTCGGCTGTGCTCCTGACGTGAACTGAGCTGTGTGCACGCTGACCTTTCCGCTGTCTAGATTTAGACGCAAGGTGATCAGCGTGCCACGACACACGGCTGGACTCCTCCACGATCCTCAGAGGTATTTGTCTCTTCTGCTAACTTGCGTAACCCACTAAATAATGCGCTGATATTTGGTAGCTTTTGAGTCTAAGCACTCATGAGCCCATCAGGCATCTGATAATGTCTTTATCCCCTTGTTATAGATTCTTCCTGATTTACTAATTTACTGCTGCATATGGACACTTTCAAAAGGAGAATGCATCCTTTGCCAATGCCCCTTGGAGCATTCTTTTATTGTTTGACCAATAGGCCTAGTATGTGCTACGTTCGGATAGGCTTTGTTGGACTTTAGTAACTTTGTCCTTTTTCTTAATGCTGATGTGCTTTTCATTATTTTCAGCACGATTTAGAATTCTTCAACACTCTTGAGACAGCTAATTTCTCTGCCACAGAAGCCCATGGGCCCATCTAGGTGATATTTTCCACTGACATACCTGCCGTGGAAATAAGGACAACATGTATTGTCAAACAATGTATTGTACATATTAAATTATATACGTCACCCATAGTAATTCGCCATTTTTTACTTGAAATTAACCCATAGGTGACTCCTACCATCCTGATGAAGACCCTGGTTTAAGAACCCAATTTTCTGCCACATATCTTTGTGGTCGAAACGTTGACTGTTCCTTATTGTGCACCTGTACTGTTCTTGTACCCGCAGATAGATAACAGTAATTGGTTACTGTATATCTACTATACTGTGTATCTTGATTTAACTTTAGCCACTGAGATAGCCAGACAGCTCATAGTGAATAGATTGTAAATACTGTACCTTTCTCTATTCCTTTCCTTTGAAACCCTCACATGAGCACAATTCCTAGCACACCACTTTACCTTGGAGCACCTTCTGTGCAAATTGTATTGATTACTTGCATTATGCAAAATGCTGATATAAATATATTTGAATTTGAGATTAATGTGGTTATTTTGGGTGATGTGATTAGAATGAATATTTTTCTTACACTGTGTTTTGTAAAATGTCCGCCATCTGGCCAGTAGAACCATGAGAATAACCCCTGCCTGCTGGTTGATTATCTTGCTTGATGGAATCTGTACTGGAGACAGTTTCTTGGACTAGTCTGTGTCTTTTGGCAATGTTCCTAAGAAAGTGTTACACTGACTTTCTTTAAAATTTTGATACGGAGATCCAGAGAAGCCTAAATAGCTGGTGAATATTCTGAAATGTAGTAGTCTTACTCTGCAAGACCGGACCAGGAGACTGCTGCATTCATCTAAGGAGTGTGTGTCACTGAGAGCTTCCACCAAGTTGGTGCATAGCAGTAGAACCTTTTCCAGACTACTTTTGAGACTACCATCTTCATCTTGTAGCTTTCAGTACCTACCAAATAACAGACTGGGAGATGATCTTGCTTGTTTCAGAAGACATTGCATTCCTGCTGTGACTTGGGGTGCTTCTATCCACTCTGACATAGCTTTAATTTTTCCTTAACCTCCATTAGGTCTCTTATTGAAGTTGAGCGATGGGTGTAGAACAACTGCTTTGGACATTGTCAGGGACCATTTAAGCTCTAATACGTCTTGCGAGGCAGAATGGTTATTCGTTCTTCTCTGACAAATGTTCAATTATGTGGTATGTTATTGAAACTTTTTAAGCGGAAACTGCTCCCCGAGGGTGTGCTGGTGCTGAAACCAAATGTCCTACGGAGGCCTAAACTCGGAAGAGAGTGGATAACTAGTTAGACTGGAAGAGCCAGGTCTTCAAGGCCCTCCTGAAATCCAGGTGATTGGTTATGCTCCTTAGATGCATCAGTAAGTCGTTCCATGCCCTGGCAGCTCCAACCACAAAACTTTGCACCCCCCCTAAAACTGGATGGACTTCTTTACAAAGGGCACTGATACCTGTTTTGCTTCTGAGGAGCGCAGAGTTCTTCTAGGAACATACCACTGGAAGTTACGTTTCAGCTGAAGGGGTCCGTAGCCTTGGAGGGATTTATGGACCACACACAGACTTGAAACAGACGCGTTTTTTAACAGGCAGCCAGTGGAGCTTTTTAATCTCAGCTGAGATAGAAGCATACTTAGGTGTGCCGGAGAGCAGTCTGGCTGCTGCAGCAACTGAAGTCTCTTCATGAGCCCTTCCTGGATATTGAGATAAAGGTATTACAATAGTCTGGTTTGGACATGACCAAGGCAGCGGTGATCGTTTGTTGGCAATCTTTAGGAAGAAACGTGGTGAGTTGGACCTAGTTTTGTTAAAAGAAGCTGTACAGAACTTGATTAACCCTGTTCTTCGATAAACTTTAAAGAGAAAAATTATGACACAAATAATGTGTAATGAAAGTCGAGTCACTTATAAATTGGCCTAGCTTTATCTAAATGCTTCTTTTTCGACTCATGGCATCAGTTTTAAGCCTGGTCAGAGACAGTTAACTTGCTTAGCAGAGTCTCAATTTTTATGTTGCATACAAAACAAGCCTTATTGTATGGTCTGCATTACTGTTTGTGTGCGTTCAGAACAATGAAATGTGTGCTTCAAGTGCAGGGCCTAGTAGGCAGGTCAATTTGTCTGTGTATACAGTTAAGTATTTTTGTGATTGCCATATTTTTGTTAAAACATGCTGACCGGACTGATGTGAGAAGTTTCTGTTCTCTGTTGCATGCATTGTTTGTAAATGCAGCAGCTGATAAACAGCTACAAGATAGCAACTTACTGTTTTTAACTTCAATACACCTGGAAGGTATATGCACTCTTAGCTGTACATCTGGTGAACATTATGCTGGCTTACACAATCCTGCTTAGTTGCCACTCACTGCCATTACAGAGCCTAAGCTCGCTGACATCTCTGACCCCCTACCTGTGAAAACTATACTTGCATTGTGTGCAGTGACCATGATCGAAAAGCAGGGGCCCACCAAAATTACTGGAGGTGACATGCAAAGCTATAGAACCATGGGCAGCTTTAAAGTCCGCTGCTGGGTAGGTGAAGCTGCTAAAAATATCCAAGGAGTGTGACTACTAAATATCTAATCCAAGAGTGGGATTGGAAGCCTTTGGCTCCAAAGTGGATCTTAATGTCGATCACTGACCATGTCTAATGATCCTTGATTCTGCTGGTTTCTTTGCCACTCCTCAGTCACCAGATCAATCCCATTGCACTCTCCTCCTTGTACTGTACACTTGCTGTGCACTTCTCTGCTTCTGAGATCCAGTGACAGACATCTTGGACCATTATTAAGTCAGAAGACCATTGTGTAACATCCTAATCCACACAAAAGAAACCAGTAGGGCCATCTCAGACACTTCATAAACTAGACAACTGAGAGAGCGCAAAACCGAGTTAGAAATTGTAGGGGTGCATCATATTCACAAGTAGTCAGCGCCCACATATATAGAGGACTTACTGTGTTCAATTATAATGTAGGGTTGAGAACTAATGTAGGTGGTATTGAATTACACTAAGAGCTAATGTAGTGTGCTTTAAAATCAATAATGCTGTTTTAACATAGAGATGCCGTTTGCTGTGGAGAATTTCACTAATAAGAGTGTTTAATAATTCACCATTGTGCCTTATTCTTGCTTATTAAACTCAGTTGTAACGTTAAATGTGATTAAATAGCTTAGGTAGAGAATTGTATTTTGCATTAAAGATTGGTGTTAAGGAACGTAAATGTATTGCTTATGTTAGCCTGTTGGTGCACATAAACGTGCAGAGGCCCATTTCATGGAAATTGTGTAGGCCTGATTTGAAATGCCTTTTTGCAGTAAATCGTAGAAATGTTTTTGGAGAAAGCTGCCTCAGATAAAGTCATTTGCAACATTCAGAATTTGTGAGCCGATTCACATGCGTTCCTTTGCAGGTGCAGAACCAAGTAGATAAGGTAGTAGAAGGGCCCATTGTGTATGAGAGTTAGGATGCTAGGCTCAGACGTGGAGGAGTATCTGAGGAAAGCAACGTGAAGCGAAGAAGAGCCTGGGACCCAAGGACGTTTTAACCGACAAGGGTGGAGAGGTGCCATAGTGGAAAATTCTGGAAACCAACACCTTCTCGAGGGGCGTACCTGAAGGCGTGTCGTTCGCATTGTGGGGTTTTGTATTAGGGACAGCACCCCGAGGGTGGAGGTAGAGCAGATGGGCTGAGCAGTCAGAAAGAGAGGTTGGTCAGGCAGAGAGTTTAGCTATGACTGAGTAGCCTGAAGATTGAGCTTGGAGGAAAGTGAGTGAACTCTTTAAGAGTCACCACTGCTGACACCTTTTTCTGAATGGGATATTGTAAGGTAGGGATGTCATCTAGAGTAGTGTAGGGACAGACTAACCTGGATTTTATTTTTTCCCTTTTATAAATGCTTACTAAAACTCAGGTTATTGCAATTCTTGTTAGCCTGATGATTCTTGAATTGATCCTTGTATTATTTCTGAGTCGTCTGAGATTCTTTCGTAGAATTATGTTTGTATTAGTTCCTGTTTATCTTTTGAATCTCTTGCTGAGATGTTTATACATTCAGTTGTTTTTGGCTGTATAAGAAAATTTTGAACTTAGTTCCTAGTCAATGGTTCTTTGGGGTACAAGGGGGAATTTGTTGAATTTGACTAATCATTGTTTATCTAGATTTCCTAATTCACTCTGACTGGTAAAAAGGTCTAGTCGACCTGTATCCAGGATTTTGGAGAATAGGAAACCAACTCCAGAAATAAAATCCCGCCCTTCCAGTTGGTAGCAGAGTAGGATGGTTTCCTTCTAGGGTGAGGGTGATCTAGATTAGGTTAAGATTTCCCCAAGGCCCATAGAGATCTAGTGATGAGCGTCCAGAAAACCGCGGACGGAGGATGGCGTTCCATGGAAACTGACGGAGAGTGACGGTGCGGCGGAAAGCAGCAGGTTGTAAGAGTGAGTATGAAAAGGGTCATACGTTGCTAGATTGCGGTTACGTTGAATTGTTGTGTTGTGTTGTATTGTCTTGCAGAGTTGAATGCCTGTAGTGTGAAAGGAGATCAGGTTGTGAGCGCGCGCAACTGGTGAAAATCTTAGGCTCAATGAGAGTTTAAGTGGTTCGGGTGTATCGAACACTCATAGTAATTGTCGACCATTGTAAGGGGGTCATGAGGTACCACTGATCGCCCGCAGGACCGAGATAGGGGGAACTATGTGTGAGTGTGTGGGTAACGGATGCTGGTCGGAAGTTGCCGTGTGTTTGTAACCTATCAGTTGAGGCGATTGTCCGGTCGTTTCGTGGACAGACATTTGTCAGACTGTGGACATACAGTCAAGGGCTTGGTCGGAAGTGATCATTTCAAGTGTATGATTGGGACGCATGCGTGACCGGGAGACGAGCTGAGAGGAGGGAAACTGCTGCGAAGCGGAGGCGAGTGACGTCAGAAAGAGCCGCGCTGGGATAGGGCGGTTAGTGTGAAGCCGCGCTGGGACAGGTGGAGTGACGTCAGAGAGAGCCGCGCTGGGATAGGACGGTTAGTGTGAAGCCGAGCTGGGATTGGTGGATTGTCATCGAGAAGTAAAAGAGCGCTGTAAACAAAGAAACATTGTGGTTTTCATCATGAAATGTTTAAAAGTGTTGCGGAATTGTTTCAAAGGTGAAAAGAAGTTAGAACCTCGGGGTGGGGAAGAGGCTCCACCTGAGGATACTCCAGCCCATTACATGGCTACGAATGTTGGGTTGCACACCATATTGTGGCTTGAGAACTGGTGTAAGATGACTAACGGAAGCGAGGAATTGACCTTTCCTAGATACGGAACGTTTAAATTGGAAGTGCTGTATCAGTTAAAAGCGACTATGGCTTCTTTGCAGCCTTTGCCCAGACCAACACAGTTTGAAGCGTTGAATGCGTGGATCAGGGCAGCCCATGAAAAGAACAGAGATAGGAGACAAGAAAGAGTGACAAGATCAGTTAGGGCGGTCCAGCATGCACGGTGGGATGCACTGGCTAAGAGGTGGAGAGTGCAGACCATCGAAGGGGACAGGTTTTACCCGTTGTTGGTCAATGCAGGGGATGCGCAGAGAAGGAGTACCGATGATGACGACAGCGAGACAGATGATAGCCTGATAGAGAGACTGCTGTCGGAGAGACCACCTCCATATAATCCTGAGATAGAGGGAAGACCAGCATTAGCAATGGACAGGGAAGCTGCTGTCATGGATGGTGGCGTTCCACAGGCGAGCGGCTTGGGCCCCTTAGGGGACAGGTCCGGCTCGGGGGAGGGAGAAAGAACTCCTCAAATTTCCCCAGAGGCTAGAGTAGTGGGAAGATTTACGGTACAAAATGTACAAAACGAAGAGGGTGTTGATTCTCAGAGATTGCCAGACGCTCTTACGGTACCAGTTACTATAGGTCCCATAGTATCAGTGTACAATCCAGAACAGACAAGGCGAAGGTCTACCACAGACAGACAGGGAGAGAAGTGTCAGCGAAGGGAGGAGTAATGTGGCGGACGAATGGAGCCAATTGCCAAGGCCTATGGTAAGGAGCACCCCTTTGGCAGCATCGGCAGACTCATCTAGAGAGCAGGGGGGTTTGAGAGGACCGATGGATCTGAGAGGACCAGGGCCAAGGTCGCTTAGGGAATTAAGGCCTGATTTGAGAACTTGGGAGACGGTTGTGGATACCCAGAGCGACAGGTCGCGGAATGATTTTGATCATAGAAGTCAGGGAGATAGGGGGGTGTCTCACTGCACGCCTAGCGGAAACAGGCAGGAATGGGATCGCAGGAGTGTGGAAAGTAGGGGAGTGTCCAACCAAGCACCTAGCGACAACAGGTCGGAGTGGGACCGCGAAGGTTGGGAGAACCGAAGGGTTCCCCATAACACACCTGAGGAAGAGAGACGAGTGAGTCAGGACTGTGGCAGAGGGGACTCTAGTGGAATATCGAGTCAGGATACATTGAGGGCGGCAATAAAGGCAAGAAGGATTGATGTGCTGAGACTCAAGTCAGAAGTGGAGGAAATAGTGGAAGGGACATTACGACTAGAAAGGATCGAACTTTACGAACCAGATGAACTGTTGTTTGTGGCGAAGGATGTTACCCGAAGGGCTAGGACAGCTAATGAGTAATTGTCTGAGTTAGCAAACAAGTATGCTGTGGACTTGACAAGGACGAAATCATTACAGGGTGGCCATAGGTTGCAGTACTCGGATCGAGATCTAGAAGAGAAGAGGGTGATGGGATTAAAAACCCACATCAGGGAATTGGTTGTGGGAATCCGAGCATGGGTCCAATTGGACAAGTGGGAGGAAAGGTGGTCAAAGAAAAAGAGTGTTAGGCGAAGCTCTACTGAGACCTCTCCGGGAGGAGGGTTGATGCATGTGGAGGCGTACCCCTTGCGGGAGGTGGCTCATGGGGGATATGTACATGTACCCTGGAGTAGGGGAGATTTGGCTGCCTTTACAAACTCATTTCCGAAGTTGCGTGAGAGTCCGGTGGAATGGTACAAACAGGTAGAGAGGTTCATTAAGATCTCGAAGGTATTGTGGATTGACCTGAATACTCTGTTTGACATTGTGGTTCCAGGGGGCCTGTGGATAGCATGTAAGGTCAGTGTTGAGTGGCCGACAGTGGAGCCAGACCGAGACCCCGCCACAAATGGACCCTCACCCAGGGTGAGGGTAAAGTATGAGCAAGTGATCACGTGGTTGAAACCTAAGGTACCACCACAGGACATCGACTGGGTGAAGATAGATCGAACTGGGCAGGAACCAAAGGAGACCGTTCACGAGTACTATGAGCGATTATTGCAGATATTTAAGCAGTACAGCGGATTGGATGTGATGGATCCAAGGGACATGGGACAGTTTGTATCTAAGTTTGTTCTAGGATTGAGACCCGATATTTGTCTCATGATACAACAACATTTGATCTGTTGACAGAACAAGCCCCTAGATGAGATCTTGAGGTACGCCACGTACTGCAGTGACGAGATAGACTCTAGGTCCAAGAAGCTCAAAGATAAGCTGATGCTAGTTCAAATGCAATCGGGAGGACAGGGTCAGTCAGGGGGTGGAACATTAGGAAGAAAATCAGGTGGTCAGAAAAGAGACAATGAGGACGGTACGAGACCAAGGATAGATCTGGTGACTCTAAAGAAGACGACTAAGTGTCATCAGTGTCACGAGATCGGACATTGGAGACGCGAGTGTCCCCATAACCCAGAAAATCAAGGACAAGAAGAGGAAGAGGAGGTGGTTCAGGCCCCTACAGTGCAGAAGGTAGCCATAGCGAAAGTTAAGACGGCTAAAGGGGGGACTTCAGCTCCTAAAGTTCCGGTTCCCCAGCCACCGAAGATTCCGGCAGGGAACAAGGTTTACAAGCAGATGCCTTTCATGGTCGAAGGGGACGAGTGTTATTATTTTGACCCAGTGACAGGAAGACGCCTGAGTGGGGGGGGAGGATTGTACCCTCGGGGCAGTTCTGTAGGTAGATCAGAGAGGAACATTCGTAGAGGCCGATGTGGATGGCCATCCCACCACCTTTCTGGTTGATACGGGTGCTACCCGGTCTACTGTACGATCTGCAGTGGACCCCTACCTACCCCTTTCAGGACAGACTATCCAAGTTGTAGGCGTTTGTAAGGACGTAGGCGTACAATGGTGGAGCCCGAGCCCCTCTGACAGTCCCTTTTCGACTTCTCCGCAGAACAACGAGTGGGAGGACGGAGGACAGGGAAGCGAGTGCGGCACCTTTAAGTGGGCGTCAACTATTGAGGAGGAGGGCCCGGCACTGCAGGACGTCAGAGGAAACAAACCAGTGAAAACCCCGGATGTGATGTACACGGTGTGTGGAAACACCGCGCAGGAGAAGGCGGGAGCGGAGGAATCGGAGAACGGAAGCAGAGACGAGGAAGAAGTTCAAGCGGACCGAACAGGACCTTACGGAGGGGCGGACGGAGGAGTCGAGGCAAAAGGCGAGCCAGGAGGCCAACGACCCTGCGGACCGCCGTGCCACACTCCCGAGGGAGGAGTGTGGCTAGCACAGGTACGGCGGCTTTGGGCAGCCTGGGTGGGAAAACGCAACGCTAGCGAGTAGCGCGTTTCCCGGTTTGTTGCTACCCTGCACCAATCCTAACCCTCCAATACCCCTTACCCCTCCTCATTTTCCTGGTCAACCCCTCTATGTTCAAGGAGCACTGTAGTTAAAGGATTACAGAACTGGGGTTTGACCTCTCAATCCCCGGGTCCCTTGGTGCAACCCTACAGAGGACTGTAACCTAACGGCCTCCCTTCTTGTTGATCTTTCATTTGCACGAGGTATCCCCATCAACGACCGGAGAGAAGACCCTGCTTCTGTGTGTGGAAAACCATAGAAGACCAAAGCCACGGATCCCAGTACCTTTGCCCGGGAAAGACTAACGTTAAGGACCAGAAAGACGTTTATGACAAAACCCTTAAGAACCCTAAAAATAAAACCTTCTTTAAACCCTACACCTGGTGTCACTTTCGTCCCTACTCCCACGCCCACAGCGTTGCAAACAGGAGAATGACGAATCCACTGACTGAGCCAGTCCCCGTGAAGATAGGAAGTTTTAGGGATAAACACCAATTTGTAGTGTGTGATTCCAGTCCTGTGGGTCTGGGAGTGGAGTTGCAGACAAGCGAAGATGATGCTGCCTTTAAGGTTGCAAATGCACATGTGCGTATAGAATTGTATCCAGCTTTGACTGTGGAGGAACTCCCTTGGGATTTGAGAGAGACAGTCTCACAGGAAGTGTGGGACTTTACAGGAGAAGAGATCGGTCTGATCAAAGGAGTAGAGCCAGTTAAGATTCAGGTGAAACCGAATGCTGGGTTTCCAAGAACAACCCAATACAATCTGACTCCGGAAACGATTGCAGGGATAAAACCTGTAATCGAATCCATGATTAAACAGGGAATTCTGAAGGAAGTCATGGGCAGTCCATGCAACTCCCCGATCATGGGTTTGCAGAAGCCTAGCGGGAAGTTCAGGATTGTGCAGGATTTACGGAAAGTGAACAACATAGTTGTTCCATGCTGTCCAGTGGTACCGAATCCATCAGTGATACTGTTTCAGATACCGTTCCAAGCTGAGGAGAGCCAATACCTTTTTGCGTTTAAGCTGGAAAATCGTGTATTAACATGGTGTCGTATCCCTCAGGGGTATACAGAGAGCCCATCGATCTTCAATCAGCTTCTTAAAAAGAATCTTGAAAATCTAGTACTGCCGCAGAACTCCGTTCTCGTACAGTACATAGACGATCTCCTTGTTGCGTCAGACACAGAAGATGCTTGTAGGATTGACACCAATGCCTTGTTGAACCATTTAGCAGAAAATGGACACAAGGTGTCCCCCAGCAAGTTACAGTACTGTTTGCCTGAAGTACAGTATCTGGGTCACAGGATAGAGAAGGGAAAGAGGAAAGTGTCGCCTGACAGGATTGAAGCGATCATGAAAATGATGGTGCCTTCGACCCAGAGAGAGGTTAGGATGTTCTTGGGGATGGGTGGCTACTGTCGCTAGTGGATTGCCAACTTTTCCCTGAAAGCGAAACCATTGCAGATACTGACGCACAAGGATGTAAGTGATCCGGTACCATGGGACAAAGACTGTATGATGGCTTTTCTTGAGCTGCGAGAGGACTTGTGTCGCGCTCCGGCTCTGGGAATGCCAGATTACACCAAATGATTTTCATTGTTCTGTTGTGAGCGAGAGGGATGTGCTTTGGCAGTTTTAGCGCAAGATCATGGAGGTGTCCGTAGACCAGTTGCTTATTTTTTGGCTACCTTAGACCCAGTAGCCGCAGCGTTGCCCGGATGTCTCAAATCCGTTGCCGCAACAGGTGTCAGCATTGAAAGGTGTGAAAGCATTGTGATAGATCATCCACTGACTGTACATGTTCCTTACTCAGTAGAATTGTTGACCAGGACCAAGACACAGCACTTGACAAATAATAGGCTCACACGCTACGAGCAGGTTATACTTGCTGCGGAGAATGTGACCCTTAAGAGGTGCTCGGTCTTAAATCCTGCTACCTTGATGCCATTACCAAATGCTTTAGACGATGATTGTGAAGACCATGATTGCCTCGATGTGACTGAATTGTGTACCAAAACCAGACCGGATATTGTCGATGAGCCATTGGTAGACCCCGATAAAATTTTCTTTGTTGATGGTTCATGTGTAAGAGACAATACTGGTCAGTTGAGAGCAGCTTTTGCTGTTTGTACGATTTCTGGAATTGTGGAAGCGGCTTGCCTGGAAGAAGTACACTCCGCTCAGGTGGCTGAGATAATTGCGTTGACACGTGCCTGTTTGGCAGCCAACAAGATTCGGATTACCATATACACTGACAGTCAATATGAGTTCGGTGTGGTTCATGACTTCGGGCAGTTATGGTCTCAAATTTATGGACATCATCAGGTTCCCCTATCAGGAATGGAGAATTTGTCAGATTACTGCTGGAGGTTTTACAGGGTCCAGCAGAGATAGCCGTTGTGAAATGCACTGCACATAGCAAGGGTACTGACTTTGTGTCCCTGGGAAATAGTTATGCTGATGAAGTTGCACGTTACTGTGCCGAGCAAGGATACTCGTTCACTGAACAAACTGTTGAAGGGACGCAGGGAAGGACCGAGTTAAACATGATACTGGAAGTGGCTGATACTTGGGATGAGATGAGGTGTATGCAAGAGCAGGCGTCGGACTATGAGAAAAAGGTGTGGGAGTCAGCTGGTTGTGTCAAAGGAGAGTTGGATTTGTGGGTTTCGGCTGATGGGAGAGCTGTGTTGCCGAATGAGCTGGTGAGTGCGATGACACGACAGATACATGGTCCTGCACATCTGGGAAGAGATGCGATGATGCGAGTGTTCAGACAAACGTGGTATAACCCAAAATTTACAACGGCTGCGGAAGCGGAATGTCAGAGGTGTGTTACATGTCAACAAATGAACATTGGGAAAAGAACACCAGTCACACTGACTCATATTGGGAGGTCCGGTGGACCCTTTAATAGGATGCAACTGGACTTCATTGAGATGCTGAGATGTAATCGCCTCAGGTATGTCTCGGTGATCGTGTGTGTGTTTTCCAGGTGGGTTGAGGCATACCCAACACGTAGGTGCGATACGCTCACAGTAGCAAAGTTATTGATGAGGGAGCTAGTGCCACGTTTCGGGGTTCTGACCTCTTTGGAATCAGACAGAGGGACGCATTTTAATAGCGAAATCGTGAGAAAGCTCTGCTCTGAACATTGACCAGAGACTGCATTGTTGCTATCGACCAGAGGCTTCTGGCATAGTGGAGCAAGTAAATAGAACACTCAAGGCCCGAATGGCGAAAGTGTGCTCATCTAGGTCCCTGAAATGGCCAGATGCTTTGCCGTTGGTGCTAATGAGTATGCGCAGTACACCAGACAGGAGAACAGGTCTCTCACCGCAAAAGATATTGATGGGGAGGGCTATGAGGCTACCCTCTGTTCCTTCGACAGCCTTGCTGAATATCACAGATGATTTGATTCTTGACTACTGCAAGGGACTTTCTGATGTCATCCATTCTGTGTCTCTTCAGGTACAGACTGCTGAAATCCCGGCTTCTATAGACCTTTGTCACGACCTGTGTCCAGGTGACTGGGTCCTGGTGCGGAAGCACGTGAGGAAAAGCTGCCTGGATGTGCGCTGGCGAGGTCCATTTCAGGTTATCCTGGTGACGAACTCTGCTGTGAAGTGTGGAGGATTGCCGAACTGGATCCATGCTTCTCACACCCGACGAGTTCCAGCACCTCTGGAAGAAACAGCTCCTCTCGTAGATGAAAATCCAGCTGTGGAGGAAGATCCACTAGAGGGGACAAGTCAAGCTGTGGGGGTATCTGAAGAAGCTGGTCGCTCATCTGATCGAGCTGAAGGAAATCACGGCGACAGCGACTGAGTCTACCACTGAATGGGGAAGTTGCTGTGAAGGTGATTCGACCACAGAGCAAACGGAAAGTAGTGATGAGCAGGGTGTGCGAACGAGAAGCAGAAGAGTGAAAAGCGCAGAGACACGTTGGCCTGAGAGGCGGAAGCGGTTAAACCTAAGACTGGCTTCCAAAAGAGATCTTGCCCCTGTTTCTGAAGATTCTGACCAAGAGGAAGGAGAACAGGAAATAGAGCAAGGAGGTCCAAGAAGATCAAGAAGGGTGAGAGAACCTTGTCGAAGATACGCCACTCCTGAGTGGACCTTCCCTGTGACAGATGCCCGGTGTGCTGAGATCAGGGAGGGTGAAGGCTGTGACAGTGACTAGTACGAACCCAAATGTTAAGTTGGATGTGGTGTTGTTGGTACCAGGACTTGAGATGAAAGGAATACTAACACTCACAGTTCCTAATCCACCTTATCTAAGCAAGATACGTGATTTAATCCTGAATAGACTGATTTTTCCTAGATTTGGCCCAGAAATACCATCTCACGAATCGATTGTGCTTCGCATGGAACTTTTGGTATACGTGCTAAGTGCAGTTGGAGCAAGTGTGATTGATTATTAAAGACTTTTGTAAATAGCTGTTGAACTAACCTAGAGCCGAGTGGAAGAAGAAGAAATTTAGGGACTTTCCGCAGAGGACGGAGCAGGGTTAGGGTTGTCTGGGGTTGATGTAAATAAAAAAACTGAAGGCTACAAGTGGATTTCTGCTTCCAGGTGTGGTTCGAGAACCTTCAAAAGCCAAGAAAGAGACTTTGTGTTGTTTCTGAGGACGAACTACACTGTTCTGAGACCATGGAGGCTGGAAACCTGACTTGTAGAGCTAAGTGCATTGTAGGCACACTTGTAGGAGGAGTGATACTTTTTATTTTCTTAGTAGTTACAGTTTCATATTTAGTGCCACATGAGCAGGCAGTGAAGGTTGAGGGAACACCGACACCTACCACTCCTAGCAAGAAAGAGATTAACGTAGGAGCTGAGAAAGCTTTGCTATTAGAAGAGAGTCGTAGGTTACATGTAGATCTGTCTAAATTCAATTTTAAGCAGAATGCGTATGCTAAATTGTTGTATGAGTACATTGATGCGATGGATGCGAAAGACTTGTGTGTATGCAGTTGCCGGCTTCAGTAGAAGAGGGTATTAAATACCATCACCTTCTATTAACATATGGAATTTTATGTAGTTTGTTGCTTAGCATATTTTATGGGCGAAATAATTTTGAGTATTTCTTTTCGAATTATGATGCTGTGCTTCCAGAAGTCCCTGCTTATAAGCACCTGAGTAAGTTTGATTATTATAAGTCAGAGGACAGACTTGGATATTTTTTCATTCCAACACAAGAGTTAGACACCACATATGCTCACCGACACAATTTGACATGTTTGCTATCAGAGACAGAGAAAAGGTTCATAGAACAAGTAGAGGACAGGTACGAAAAGCAGAAACAGTTGCGAGATTCAGGGCAAGGTAAAATTGATTGGACGGATGAGGAGAAGTTGCCCAAGATAAAAGGGAATTATGGTCCGATAGCTCTAGATGCGGTACAGAAAGGGAAGTTGTGCCTTCACAGACTACAGACGTATTATGAGAATGTGTATGTGGGTCATACTACATGTGAGCACACTTTCACATTGGAGTATTACACAAAGGATTTCTTGCAGAGCGTGGTGCAGGTGATTCCTACTGTGTATTTTGTCTGCGGAAAGAATGCATATGTGCGATTGCCAGAGAAATGGTATGGGACTTGTTATCTAGCGATTATTTTTCCCAAGATATACCATACTGAGGATTTTGCTCTCTTGGAGGGAGGACACCAGACGAGAGTAAAGCGAGGGGAAAGTGCTGGTGCGATAATTGGAGATGTGTTTGGAGCGGCGATACCCATATTGGGAGTGATTCTGAATGACGTGAAGATACGGCGATTGGCAACTGTGGTGGATGAACTGTCAATGAATACAGCTAAGTCATTAGTGCTGGTTGAGGGTGAGATGTTGTCGATAAGGACGATGGTTTTACAAAACCGTCTTGCCTTAGACGTCCTTCTAGCAAAAGAGGGAGGATTCTGTAAACGATTGAAGGTCCAGGAATGTTGCACGTATATTCCAGACCATTCTAAGGATCTGGAGAAATATATAAGTAACATTACTGCCATTCATTATGAAATTGAGGATTTGACGCAAGAGAATGTGTGGGAGAAGGTTGGAAAAGGATTTGGAAAAGTTGGAAACTGGTTTGCAAACCTGGGAAAGAGTTTCCTTGGATTTGTACTGAAACCCCTCATCATAGTTGTGGCATGTGTGATTGGGTTGTGGGGTTTGGTAAGAGTGTGTAAGTGGTATAGATCAACTAGATTGGAGAGATCGATGAGCTTGAGAGCGATTGAGATGTACAAGCGAGGGAAAGTGGCGACAGGCTCTGTATAACTCGGTTCTTACCTTTAGGGATGGTGTGGTGATGGTGATGACACAGGTCATCAAAGGGGGGAACTGAGAGAGCGCAAAGCCGAGTTAGAAATTGTAGGGGTGCATCATATTCACAAGTAGTCAGCGCCCACATATATAGAGGACTTACTAACTGTGTTCAATTATAATGTAGGGTTGAGAACTAATGTAGTTGGTATTGAATTACACTAAGAGCTAATGTAGTGTGCTTTAAAATCAATAATGCTGTTTTAACATAGAGATGCTGTTTGCTGTGGAGAATTTCACTAATAAGAGAGTGTTTAATAATTCACCATTGTGCCTTATTCTTGCTTATTAAACTCACAGTTGTAACATTAAATGTGATTAAATAGCTTAGGTAGAGAATTGTATTTTGCATTAAAGATTGGTGTTAAGGAACGTAAATGTATTGCTTATGTTAGCCTGTTGGTGCACATAACCGTGCAGAGGCCCATTTCATGGAAATTGTGTAGGCCTGATTTGAAATGCCTTTTTGCAGTAAATCGTAGAAATGTTTTTGGAGAAAGCTGCCTCAGCTAAAGTCATTTGCAACATTCAAAATTTGTGAGCCGATTCACATGCATTTCTTTGCAGGTGCAGAACCAAGTAGATAAGGTAGTAGAAGGGCCCATTGTGTATGAGAGTTAGGATGCTAGGCTCAGACGTCGAGGAGTAACTGAGGAATTCAAGAAAGCAACGTGAAGCGAAGAAGAGCCTGGGACCCAAGGACGTTTTAACGGACAAGGATGGAGAGGTGCCATAGTGGAAAATTCTGGAAACCAACACCTTCTCGAGGGGCGTACCTGAAGGCGTGTCGTTCGCATTGTGGGGTTTTATATCCGGGACAGCACCCCGAGGGTGGAGGTAGAGCAGATGGGCTGAGCAGTCAGAGAGAGAGGTTGGTCAGGCAGAGAGTTTCGCTATGACTGAGTAGCCTGAAGATTGAGCTTGGAGGAAAGTGAGTGAACTCTTTAAGAGTCACCACTGCTGACACCTTTTTCTGAATGGGATATTGTTAAGTAGGGATGTCATCTAGAGTAGTGTAGGGACAGACTAACCTGGGTTTTATTTTTTCCCTTTTATAAATGCTTACTAAAACTCAGGTTATTGCAATTCTTGTTAGCCTGATGATTCTTGAATTGATCCTTGTATTATTTCTGAGTCGTCTGAGATTCTTTCGTATAATTATGTTTGTATTAGTTCCTGTTTATCTTTTGAATCTCTTGCTGAGATGTTTATACATTCAGTTGTTTTTGGCTTTATAATACAGCTTTGAACTTAGTTCTTAGTCAGTGGTTCTTTGGGGGTACAAGGGGGAATTTGTTGAATTTGACTAATCATTGTTTATCTAGATTTCCTAATTCACTCTGACAGGTAAAAAGGTCTAGTCGACCTGTGTCCGGGATTTTGGAGAATAGGAAACCAACTCCAGAAATAAAATCCCGCCCTTCCACAGCCATCATATAAAATCAATAGAAATACAAAACTCCAAAAGTAAGTTGGTTAAATAAACTTAAACTTAAAACCAGCTACAAAGAATATCCAATAAACCAGGAGACGGGTAGCAAACAGTAATACTTGGCACCAAAAAGGTCAAGCAGATCAACAGTCTGACTAAAAGGCAAGTGTTGAGTCTTGATCATAGTAATTTAGTTAACCACTGAAAACAGTTAAAGACCAGGTAACGATGAATAAGACTAGGTGGCTTGGCCAAGTTGTCAACCGCATCGGACGCTTCCTACAAAAACTCCATGCCATGCCCAACAGCTATCTTGTTATCTGGCACCCTCGGCCTGTAATGGGCTTATTCTAACCTGCCCAAACTCTGGCGAATACACGCAGAGTAAGGTTGGACCATCAAGAACAGGGATTTGCCTTAGTACACATTGGTTTGAAGCTGTGGCAGCCTGTGGTGCACTCCCCCGGAGACCATTGCTAACCGGAGGGGGAGCAGCCTAGTGGAGCAATGCTGGGGATGAAACTCCAGACCTGCACCATATGACGAGCCTGAGGCCTTCCCGGGCCCACAAGATGAGGCCAGGAGTTGCGAGGGAATGGCCCTGCTGTGGTTGGGAGCCAGCCCATGAGGGCTACAGTGCTTTGACTGGCTCTGCCGCAGGGCCTTGGAAGAGACCCTTAGAAGTTATATGTGTGCAAAGGGACGCTGGTGAGCCGAAGCCAGGAGGTGTAGCTGAAATCTGTGTCGAACTGAACAGGGCCTGGTGGGCGCTTCGTGCTACCCCCTGGATAGACATTTTGACCCCGGCAGAGGGCGGAACTGAAGACCAGAGTGGCAGTAGCTGTGGAACGGCCCGGCTGTGGGCCTGGTCCAGTCTTTACTTATGTCACCTTACCTGCACCTACTGGTGTCCCTCAGTGGGCGGATGAACAGCTGCTCTGTTCTGGTGACCGTGGTAGACTCCTAGGACTGCTCGGAGGAGTCTAAGACATAGCTGAAACGCCTTCTTCCCCAATGGTTCCAGATGCGGTGCCTCTGCCTGGGACAGTGTCTGGTCTGGGTGGCCCTGAAGAGCTGTGAGTCAAACCTGTGGAGCTCCAGGGGTGGCGGCGAGTTCATTGTGGATATGTGAAGACGCTGGGACCCCTTGGAGGGATTGAGGGAGTAGGAGTGGACATCACTACCGACTCGCAGCAACGCTGCCAGGAGCATTAAGAGGTCTGCTCCCTTCAGTACTCACCACCGATGGGACAAATGCCCTAGAGAGCTCCTGGAGTTGCAGGGAGGCCATGTCCCCTGTGGAGAGACTTGTTTTACCCAGAAAATGGTAATACCACCTGTTGCCTGCCCCAAAGATTGGGGCTCCACAGATAGGCCGCAAAGGGAGAGGGGAGCCCCCTCTGGATAGTGGATCACTGCTGTGGCCCCTCCTGTACTGTAGAAGCACTCCATCTCGAATTGACTATCTCCTACCATGCCCCTCCCAAGACTAGAAGGTACTGTGTGATGATGGGTGCCCTGTGGGGTTCTCGGTGACTCCAGATCTGGCCTTGAATCTATGGTCTATGAGGCTGTTCTTCTATCAACCAGCAAGGCAGAGCACTTAATCCGTTCTCATAGTAAGGCCCTCCTAGCACCACACTGGAAGAGTTGCAAGTGACTCCCTAAGTATCTCGCCTGCTTTGGAATACCCTGTCCACCACAGCTCTGATGGACAAGGCAAGACCTAAACAGTCGGGAGCCCTACTTGAAGATCCTAACCCCACTCGAGGAACAGCAGCTTATGATGACAATGCCACCCCAGCTGGAGACCACCATATGGATTCAGCTGGACAAAATATTGGCGGCCATAGAAGATACTAAGGCCATTCTACAACAAGACATAGGCACTGCGTCAATAGCCTCGGCCTATTAGAAACGGTGCACCATAAGTTAACGAACAGAGTCATGGGGTGGAGACCTCCATTACCAAACTCCGACCTGAATGCACAACTCTTGCGAGTCAGATCTAAGGGACCTGATGCTCCTCGAATGACATGCGGAAGACACAAGGCCATAACAACATTAGGATGGTGGGCCTCCCAGAAGCAGATGGAAACAATTGACTGGACTACCCGGAGAACTGGGTGCTAACAGATTGCCACTGGCCTACTGACCCCTTTTTTCATATATTGGAGCAGGCTCCTCAAGTACTAGTGCAGCCGCCGGCCCCAGACACCCTGGACTGGTGGTTGCTAGGCTGCTACAAGTCTAAGACCGATATTATATTGCAGAAGACTCGTTCAGAGGGCCCCTACAAGGTGGACAATCGTAGGATCTCTATATTTTGCCAGACTTTACAGCAATAGTGCAAGCCAGAAGGGCCTCCATTCTGGAAGTTGAGAGCCCTCTGTGAAAATGAGATCCAGTACTCCATGACATGCCCATCAAAACTCCAGATTGTTCTGATCCAACTCAAAATATTACATAGGACCTTTCTCTGTGGTGGCACACTGACTAAAATTGGGAGGAGAGAAGATTTGAAGTCTTAGACTTTATACGAGGGAGGTCACATTTTTGCCATACCCTCTGGGAATGCCCAACTATCAAACCATTCTTGGAGGCTATAACTTCCAAGATGCAAAGCGTTTGTGAGAAGGAGATCCACCCTGCGCCCAAACTATGTATACTAACCATACGGGAGGCCACTAATCTAAAAGCCACCGAGCAACCGTGGGTCACACTAGGGTTGACTCTCGCCGAGTGAAACAGCTCTAAGATGGGGGACTAGTGAAATATCTACCCTGCAGGGATGGGCAAGAGATATGGACAGATGTCTGATCGCTGAGTGGAATACATATAGAGTTTACATATGTATCTCCCCCACGAGAGAACTCACAAAGGGTCGAAGGGAAAGGTTCATTGGGGAATGTGATGATGCAGATGTGTGAGACTTATCAGCCGCGATACATGTCATATGTTTTACACTGTATGCTGTGCGCTGTATATGAAGCAAAGTTTCTTTGCCTGACTACTGTATGACTGAAAAATTTTCAATAAAAAGAATTACCAAAAAAAAACCTCTGGATTGTTCCTCATGTCTTCACGCATTTCTTTGAAGATCTGCAATCCTCCTGGACCAGGCTGGAGGCCTATAAGGTGGGAATGACCCTCCACACAGCACGCCCATGACCATCAGTACCCAGGCAGAAGGTGCTGAAGTGCCCATGCCAGACTAAGAGATGATCCCAGGGGAGGTCCATCCAGAAGCGGAGTCTGCATCAGACCACAAATCAGTCCTCACCTGGTGATGAGACTGGACTCGCAATGGTCACGCCCCATATGGAAAATGGCATGGTTTGACACCTTTTGCTATATAAGGTCCTGTGGATGCGGGGATAGTCTGGTGGAGGGTGTGGTGTGAAGAGGTCTCCTGAGCTGAACAAAACTGTTCCATGCATTTCTTATTTGCATTACATCGTGTGAATCTGATTGACTGCTGGAAAGTTATTTTCACTGATCCTAATGTAAGGGACCGGTTTTGCACGGACCTGGCTTGCTCATTTTGGCTGGCATGGAAGGGCCCTTGTAGGCTGACTGGGGGAGGTGTTCATTTAGGACATGCTTGCAGTATTAAAACGGCAGGCCATTGCCGCACTGCCTTTGGGTTGGGGAGTTTATTGTTGGAGGATGTTCATGGTTTTCTTTCGCCCCCGTTTTCTCTTATTGTTTACACAGGGACCGCACAATACAACACTGGGGTAGGGAAGAAGGGCAGGGGGGATCCTGGGAAGCAGCAGAAGATGTGTCCCACTGATTCCCAATGGCTGAACACTGACAAGCTCTGATATGTATGTCCTGAAATATTAGGGGGATGGGATCAGTGTAAAAAAGGCATGGCATCCATAGGTACCTCCGTCAGAGGGCAATGCAGGTCGCCATGCTCCGGGAGACTCCCCTGGCTGGGGCCAAGATAGAACAATTGAAACGCAGATGGCAGGGCCAGCTTTAGGCCACTTCCTATTCAGCTTATGCCAGTGCGATTTTAATATGGATCAGGACGGGGGTTACCTTTAAGTCCTGTTATAGATAAGGAAGGTAGATTTGTTTTTGCGAAGGGTAGATTGTTCGGGGGGAGATTACATTAGGGAGTATCTATGCTCTGAATCGAAATCAGACTTCATTCCTCCACTAACTCTCCACTCCCATGGCCAGCTTACTGGCTGACAGTCTGATGATAGGAGACGATTTTAACTGTGTACTATATGTGCTCCTGGATTACTTGAACCCACCACTGACTGGGACAGGAGCGGGCAAATTAGAAGAGGGACTATGAGATTGGGTTGGGCACTGGGGAATGGTGGATGTATGGAGAACTCAACACGGAGAGGAACGTGATTTCTCATGCTTTTCCCATATCCATAACATACACACCTGGATAGATCGATTTGTATGCTGTCAGAGGCTTACCCAACATATTGTATACTCTGAATACCTGGGTTGAATCCTGTCCGATCACAGCCCTTTTTGTCCTGAGATTTTAGCCAATGGGGGAGCGCCCACCTGTCTGTACGTGGCAGCTCAGTCCAGCCTTTCTGGAGGATACATGTTACTGTGATTCTCTAGTGGGGGTAATCTCAGATTATTTTGCACAGAATCGGGGCTCTGCATCAACGAGTATAGTGAAATGGGAGCCTTTTGAAGTTGTAATACGAGGTTGCTGCATCGAGCAGATGGTCGGTACCCAGAGGGAGCTATGTAGGGCACTCCGAACACAAGAAGACGAACTGCATACCTTGGATAAAGCTCTTGGCACCCAGTCAGGGACACTACATGAGATTCAGGAGACCGGAGAATGGTATAATATTACTGTAGAGAGAATACATAGTTAGGATTACAAACAGTCCATTAACAAGGCACACAACAGGGAGGGAAAAGCAGGCGGAGTGTTAGCATGGCACATTAAACCAGACTTGTAGAGAAATTTCCTGGACCAGTTGATCCATAGGGCATTCCCCGGCGTCCCTGCCTGGAACGTTTTCGAGGCAAAGCTTCAGTATTGTCTGTTTTCTGTGGTGGCGAACAAGTCAATGGCTGGAGTTCCCCACCTTTGAAAGATGTTTTGGACAACGTCATTTATGACCCTCTCTTTTTTTTTTGCTGCAGTAGTTTGCTTGAGCATTTTGGACAGCTGAATTTTGAGTTGCCGTGATTGAGATACCTGGCTGGAAGCCATTTTCAGATTGTCAGATTGTCTGGGCCTTGTGTGACAAGGGCCTGGACTTCATCCTCCCTGCTTGTTGAGGTTGTCAATGGTTGTTGAATTGTCTGTTTGAAGAAGCAGGGAGTAGGATCTGAACGACGTATAAAACTCCTTCAGCACTAGATAGACTGTGTGCAACTCGAGGAGATCAATATGGTATGTTGATTCTCTGCGACCATTTGCCCTGGATTTACAGGTGATCCAAGGGGGCTCCCCATCACAATAGTAAGGCATCTGTGAGTATGGTGTGGAGGGATCTCCTGATGAAATGGCCTACCTTGATATAAGTTGGCTGGAGAGCACCACCATTTCAGGGACGGCATCGCATGAAGGGATAGTTGTATCCTGTCTGCCCAATTGCCTTGTCCGTTGGTCCCTCTGGTCCTCGAGACATTCCTGTAGAGGTTGCATGTGGAGAAAGGAATTTGGTTTGTTAAAGATGCAGGAGGCCATCAAGCCAGAGAGGGTGGATTCTGTGCTCACTATTGGATGAGACGCTTTCATGAGAGCATGACACTTCCAAAGCCTCAATAAGCATCTCTCCTCCGAAGGACACACTTTGCCCGTATTGTGCTAATGGAAGCTTTCAGATAATATAGGGTTTGAACCAAGACAGCTGTTGACCTGTTGTGGTTGACCTGAAGGCCTAACCTTTGTGGGAGATTGCATGTCCAATTGTAATGAAGCTGAGCTTTTTGAGACGTGGACCCCTTGATTAGCCAATCTAGGTATGGGTAGACAAATATTTGGTGTCTTCTGTGATGGGCAGCAACTACTGCCATGCCCTTGGAGATGTCCTGGGTTCTAACATCAGGCCAAATGGAAGTACTGGGTACTGATAATGGTCCTGCCCCACTAATAAGCTCAAGAACTTTTGATGCTGGTTTAACTGAGGCTGGTGACAGGAAGAGGCCTATAGCAGGTTCAAGGAGACCTCACACTAGAGGCAGAAAAGGCCTTGATACTGATCTGTGTTATAGAGTATAAGAAATTATTGATGCCTTTGGTGTTGGAGTCAACATAGGAATGTTAAGTTCAGCCATTCCCCTCATGAGGACTTCTTCAAAAGTCATGACATCATCCATCAGTGATGTGTGGAGTTGTAGAGTCTGAAACCATTGGGGAGTATCGACCAGTAGAAGTGGAAGACGTGTCTGTATGATGTCTTGACCGAGATTTTCGTCGTGAATGGTGATGATGGCGCGAGTGCCTGGAAGAGTTAGAAGTGCGCCTTTGCATGTGACAACAGTGCCTAGAATGATGGTGCGCTCTGGACTGGGATCTTAATCTTGGAGTTGCAGATGGAGTCAGCGGGGATAGTGGTGGAGTTGGAGGCAGCGGTGGAGGAGAGGAGGAAACGGCGCTGGTGGTGGAGAACATGGTTGGACCCCTGAAGAAGAGGAGAATGGTCTAGACTACTCTGAATATGGGTAGGAGTAGATCTGTCTTCTCTTCTTTCTTCCCTCCTGTAGCCTAGATGACTTTGAAAGAGTTCTTGATGTAGACTGTCCTCGACCTTTTGTCGGCGGTGTTAGCAACGTCCATACTCCTAGCCTCGATGCTGATCTGCGGCACTTTCTCTTATGAACCATGCATAGACGGCAAACAGGTTGGTGCCGTATCTCTTTTCGATATCGATGCTCTCTGCGATGAACGGGACTGATGGCGTTTTTGTGCCGATTTCTTCCTAGCATGCCCTCCAGAGACAGAGTCCTGGTAGAGGACTGACCCTCTCGCTCTTAGGTCCCACCTTCAGACTGCATCTGTTGTCTTCTGCTCTCTTCGGTAGCATGGAGGCAGATCTTTGCTCTGTCCTTCAGGGTGTGCTTGGAAAAGTTCCTGCAGTGACGGCAAGATTGAGGAACATGACTGTCTGATAGGCAAATAGCGCCCATCTCATGGGGGTGGGGGGAGTCTGTTCTACCCTGTTTTCTTCCAAAGGCTGGGCACTGGTCAGAGAGAAGGCATTTCTCAGTGAAAATACCTATATTTTATTTCAGAAAATAACAGACAAAAAAAAGAAAAACAAAAACTGTCAAATGAAATAGTTGTCAAAAGTTTTAGTTGTACATTTTCTGGAGTTAAAAAAGAGGCAAAATTGACGGAGCTCAATGCTCCAGGATCCTGTCAGCAGGAGCCGGACAAAATAACTGAAGCAACTGACACCTGCTCAGCATGATGGGATACTGGTGGTCCCTCGGTTTTTAAAGGCACAGCCTCTACTTTTAACTCCTATCATGACAGCTTATGAAGCTACACTGTCTTCCTTTCCTTCATCCCAACGCTCTTTGAAAAAAGGGTTTCTGAAAGATTTATACAGTTACATAAAAAAATCATGAATATATATATATATATATATATTTATATTTTTGTATATATATATGTATATCCTGGAAACTCGAGCCACTTCCCAATACTACACTTGGCGGTTTTAGGGGAGGAAAGAGACACAGACCTCTGTAGTTTCTTCTGGGCAGAAATCTTATTTATTAGAGAGACCCAAACACACAACATGTTTCAAGCCCGTAAGCTCTTGTTCACGTGTAAAAAATGGAGAACGCCATCTACCATTTTATAGTACAAACAACCACTCCCCTTGTCTGACATCACAGGTCACATGGTGATAGGTATAGACAACAGACCTTTTGTACCACAAAAGTAGTTTTGTAGTTCCCTACTTAATAGGCCGGATAGCAGCATATCACACACCTTTATATATACACATGTTATTAAAATTATAAAACGTGTAAAGTGCATAAATGTGATCGTATTTATAAAAAAAAAAAAAAAACACTGATTTTCATAAAATTCTCATTGGATAAATCCAAGACTGCCTACATTTCTACTGTCATATAATTGAATTATCACTGGATAAATCCAAATTTAATCATCTCGAGAGATGACGACCTGCGTGTCATTTGTGCTAAACAATTTGTTTTTTACGATTTTTAGTTAATCTTTTTTTAGTGGATACAAAAGTGAGTCTGAAATGTACAAAAAAGTGCATATATATATAAATATAAAGTGCTGGTATAGAAAACGTGTTCAATTCATAATTTGATTTTCCAACCTTTCAGATATTGGTGTATTGCTTAAAACTACCAATAGGTCATGGACAAATCTATTGTCCAAAACCGGCATACAGTTGATCAAAGCCACCAATATCAAAAAATATATGAACATAGTCAAGTCAAGTCAAGTCATAACATTTATATAGCGCACTACATACCCAGAGGGTTTCAAGGCGCTTAGGGAGGGGAGGAGGATTATTTGTCAAATATCCACGTTTTAAGCTGCTTTCTGAACGCTAGGTGATTCTGGGTGAGGCGAAGGTAAGCGGGGAGTGAGTTCCATGTTTTGGCAGCCAGGTATGAGAAGGATCTGCCTCCTATGGTGGTCTTGTTGATGCGAGGTACAGTGGCGTAGGCTTGGCTGGAAGAGCGAAGTTGGCGGGAGGGGGTGTAGAAGGACAGTCGAGAGTTGAGGCAATCTGGTCCGATGTCGTAGAGTGATTTGTGTGCGTGGGTAAGCAGTCGGAAAGTGATTCTCTTATTGACGGGTAGCCAGTGGAGGTCTTTAAGGTGACCAGAGATGTGTTCGTTGCGTGGGATGTCTAATATGAGCCTGGCTGAGGCGTTTTGGATTCGTTGTAGTTTCTTCTGGAGTTTAGCGGTGGTACCTGCGTAGAGGGTGTTTCCGTAGTCCAGTCGGCTCGTGACTAGAGCGTGGGTGACTGTTTTCCTTGTTTCGGAGGGGATCCAGCGAAATGTTTTTCTGAGCATGCGAAGAATGTTAAAGCAGGAGGAGGATACGGCGCTGACTTGTCTGTTCATTGAGAGTGAAGAGTCCAGGATGACGCCAAGGTTCCGTGCGTGGTCTGTCGGGGTGGGTGCATTTCCGAGGGCTTCCGGCCACCAGGAGTCGTCCCATGCAGAGGGGGATTTACCTAAGATGAGGACTTCTGTTTTGTCTGAATTCAGTTTCAGACGGCTTTGTTTCATCCATTCGGCGACTTCTTTCATTCCTTCGTGTAGGTTAGTTTTTGCGGTGCTGGGGTCCTTGGTGAGAGATAGGATCAGTTGAGTGTCATCCGCGTAAGAGATGATGTTGAGGTTGTGTTGGCGGGCGATGGCCGCGAGGGGGCTCATGTATACGTTGAAGAGGGTGGGACTGAGTGAGGATCCTTGTGGTACTCCGCAGATTATTTCAGAGGCCTCGGACTTGAATGGTGGGAGGCGGACTCTCTGGGTTCTTCCGGTGAGGAACGAGGTGATCCATTCCAGTGCCTTTTCTTGGATTCCGATGTTTCTGAGGCGTTGTAAAAGGGTGTTGTGGCAGACTGTGTCGAAGGCTGCAGAGAGGTCGAGGAGGATGAGGGCGACTGTGCCTCCATTGTCCAGTAGAGTTCGAATGTCGTCTGTTGCTGCGATGAGGGCGGTCTCAGTGCTGTGTTTGGCTCGGAAGCCAGATTGTGAGGGGTCGAGTGATTTGTTGGCTTCGAGGAAGGCGGCAAGCTGGTTGTTGACAGCTTTCTCGATGACTTTGGCCGGGAATGGAAGAAGCGAGATGGGGCGGTAGTTTTTGAGTTCGGTGGGGTCTGCTGTTGGTTTTTTCAGAAGGGCGGTGAGTTCAGCGTGCTTCCAGTCTTCTGGGAAGGTGGCGGAGTTGAAGGAGCAGTTGATGACGTCTCGGAGGTGTGGAGCTATGACGGAGTCTGCTTTGTTGAAGATGTGGTGAGGGCATGGGTCTGTGGGGGAACCAGAGTGGATGGAATTCATCAGGCGGATGGTGTCCTCAGTGGAGATTGGGTTCCAGGCGTTAAGGGTGTTAACGGGGGGAAGGTGGTCAGCTGATGGTAGGGTGGGTTGGCTTCCGGGTTGGTTGTCAAAGCTGTTGTGGATGTCTGCAATCTTGTTGTGGAAAAAAGAGGCTAGGGAATCACAGAGGGTTTGAGAGGGGGTGATGTCGTTGGAGTTGGCCGAGGGGTTGGAAAATTCCTTGACGATGTTGAAAAGTTCCTTGCTGTTGTGGGCGTTGTTGTCAAGTCGATCCTTGAATGCTGTTTTCTTGGCTTTTCGGATCAGTTGGTGGTGAGTACGGATGGCGCTTTTGAAGGCGTTCTTGTTGCTGGCGGATGGGTCTTTTTTCCAGGCCTTCTCAAGGGAGCGGCACAGTTTCTTGGACTTCTTGAGGTCATCGTTGAACCATGAGGCCTTCTTGATGCCAAGTTTGTGTTGACGTTTTTTCAGTGGTGCTAAGGTGTCGGCGGTTTTGGATAACCAAAGGGTGAGGTTGGAGGCGGCTTCGTTGGCGTTAGAAGAGAGGGCTGGGGAGGTTTGAAGGAGCGATGTGGAGATCTGCTCCGTGGTGATTTTGTTCCAGTTTCTTTGTAGAGTTGTTTGGAGGTGGATGATGGGTTTCGGCTTGTTGTAGGTGAAGTGAACGCAGCTGTGGTCAGTCCAGAGGAGATCCGTAGTGTGGCTGAAGGAGACATGGTTGCTGGAGGTGAAGATGGGGTCGAGAGTGTGACCTGCGATGTGGGTGGGGGAAGTGACCAGTTGTTTAAGTCCGAGGTTGGCGAGGTTGTCCAAGAGGGTGGCGGTGTTGCGGTCGTTGATCTTTTCAAGGTGGAAGTTGAGGTCTCCCAGAAGGATGTAGTCTTTGGAGGGGAGCGCGTGTGGAGTGATGAAGTCTGTGATGTCTTCACTGAATTTTGCGCGTGGTCTGTAGAGGAGGGTGCCTCTGAGTGTGGTCTTGGGGTCGATGTGGATCTGGAAGTGAAGGTGTTCGGAGTTAGCGAGGTTGGCGTCAGAGCTGGTTGAGATGCGGATTGATTTCTTATGGACAATAGCGATTCCTCCTCCTGTATGGTCGGTGCGGTCCTTGCGTGTGATCTTATAGTCATCAGGGATAGCGATGGCGATGTCAGGGGCGGAGGAAGCGTTCATCCATGTTTCCGTTAGGAAGGCGACGTCTGGAGAGATGGTGTCTAGTAGGTTCCAAAGGTCAATGGCGTGCCTGTGGACCGAGCGGGTGTTGAGAAGGATGCATTGTAGGTGGTTGGGGTCGGGAGTCTGTGGTGTGGTCGTAGCGGAGATGTTGTCGGTGCCGCTAAATTTGCAGGAGAAGCAGGAGAACGGTCCATGGGTGCGTCCAGGAGCGGCTTGGACGCAGTTGGGGGCGCGACCGGGGTTGAGGGATAGGAGGGTGGCGGCATCGTAGGTAACGCGGGGGGGCTGGGCAGCGTGAGGGACAGGGGGTCTGGCGCTGGGCGCGGTCCAGGCGCGGACGGGCGTAGACGGGCTTACCTTTGGCGCACCTTCGGCGTGTCCGTAGCGCGTGGACGCTGCGCGTGGGACCATCCGGCATAAAAGGTCGTTGGAGGGGGCGGAGCGTGGGAGGGTCAGCTGGGAGGCGGGGTCAGAGAGGCTGGTCAGGGGAGAGGACAAACACAAAATGGAGGGCAAAGTGAAACTAAAAGCAGCAGTGAGGGCACAGTACAATGATAGTCAGCAGGCAGCTAAGGCTCACAATTCCACCACAATACCTCTGCCAAAGCGTCACTCAAAGACTAACATTCAAACACAGTGCAGCAATGAGGTGCACGTAATTGACACAAAGCGCCAATCTAAATTCAATTACCAGGGTTCAAAGCGCCAATCAGCTACGAAGCGCTAGAGTGGAGGAAAAGATACACGCTGTCACTTACAGGCTATGTGGCACAGAGCGGAAAGCGGAAATAACAATAAAATTGCAGCAGTCTCTATTCAGATGTTGGCAATTAAGTATTTAAGTTGCTGCGCGCGTGGGAGCTTCAGAACGCGATAGCGCTTGTTGAAGGCAACAATACCAGGCGCAGACAGGCGAGCTCGGGTGCACGGGGCTTCAGCTGTGGTGCAGGTGATGTCAGGAAAGATTCAGGCAGGAGATCGAGGGGAGCGACCGTTCAGGAAGGAATCCCGGCGGTCACAGCTAGGTACGGGCTGGGGAGAGTCTGTTCTACGTGTGTGGGAGGGTCAGCTGGGAGGCGGGGTCGGAGAGGCTGGTCAGGGGAGAGGACAAACACAAAATGGAGGGCAAAGTGAAACTAAAAGCAGCAGTGAGGGCACAGTACAATGATAGTCAGCAGGCAGCTAAGGCTCACAATTCCACCACAATACCTCTGCCAAAGCGTCACTCAAAGACTAACATTCAAACACAGTGCAGCAATGAGGTGCACGTAATTGACACAAAGCGCCAATCTAAATTCAATTACCAGGGTTCAAAGCGCCAATCAGCTACGAAGCGCTAGAGTGGAGGAAAAGATACACGCTGTCACTTACAGGCTATGTGGCACAGAGCGGAAAGCGGAAATAACAATAAAATTGCAGCAGTCACTATTCAGATGTTGGCAATTAAGTATTTAAGTTGCTGCGCGCGTGGGAGCTTCAGAACGCGATAGCGCTTGTTGAAGGCAACAATACCAGGCGCAGACAGGCGAGCTCGGGTGCACGGGGCTTCAGCTGTGGTGCAGGTGATGTCAGGAAAGATTCAGGCAGGAGATCGAGGGGAGCGACCGTTCAGGAAGGAATCCCGGCGGTCACAGCTAGGTACGGGCTGGGGAGAGTCTGTTCTACGTGTGTGGGAGGGTCAGCTGGGAGGCGGGGTCAGAGAGGCTGGTCAGGGGAGAGGACAAACACAAAATGGAGGGCAAAGTGAAACTAAAAGCAGCAGTGAGGGCACAGTACAATGATAGTCAGCAGGCAGCTAAGGCTCACAATTCCACCACAATACCTCTGCCAAAGCGTCACTCAAAGACTAACATTCAAACACAGTGCAGCAATGAGGTGCACGTAATTGACACAAAGCGCCAATCTAAATTCAATTACCAGGGTTCAAAGCGCCAATCAGCTACGAAGCGCTAGAGTGGAGGAAAAG
This sequence comes from Lissotriton vulgaris, assembly GCF_964263255.1. NCBI lineage: Eukaryota > Metazoa > Chordata > Amphibia > Caudata > Salamandridae > Lissotriton > Lissotriton vulgaris. The sequence goes on along the minus strand of NC_141685.1, from coordinate 930,979,929 downwards.
ATACACGCTGTCACTTACAGGCTATGTGGCACAGAGCGGAAAGCGGAAATAACAATAAAATTGCAGCAGTCTCTATTCAGATGTTGGCAATTAAGTATTTAAGTTGCTGCGCGCGTGGGAGCTTCAGAACGCGATAGCGCTTGTTGAAGGCAACAATACCAGGCGCAGACAGGCGAGCTCGGGTGCACGGGGCTTCAGCTGTGGTGCAGGTGATGTCAGGAAAGATTCAGGCAGGAGATCGAGGGGAGCGACCGTTCAGGAAGGAATCCCGGCGGTCACAGCTAGGTACGGGCTGGGGAGAGTCTGTTCTACGTGTGTGGGAGGGTCAGCTGGGAGGCGGGGTCAGAGAGGCTGGTCAGGGGAGAGGACAAACACAAAATGGAGGGCAAAGTGAAACTAAAAGCAGCAGTGAGGGCACAGTACAATGATAGTCAGCAGGCAGCTAAGGCTCACAATTCCACCACAATACCTCTGCCAAAGCGTCACTCAAAGACTAACATTCAAACACAGTGCAGCAATGAGGTGCACGTAATTGACACAAAGCGCCAATCTAAATTCAATTACCAGGGTTCAAAGCGCCAATCAGCTACGAAGCGCTAGAGTGGAGGAAAAGATACACGCTGTCACTTACAGGCTATGTGGCACAGAGCGGAAAGCGGAAATAACAATAAAATTGCAGCAGTCTCTATTCAGATGTTGGCAATTAAGTATTTAAGTTGCTGCGCGCGTGGGAGCTTCAGAACGCGATAGCGCTTGTTGAAGGCAACAATACCAGGCGCAGACAGGCGAGCTCGGGTGCACGGGGTTTCAGCTGTGGTGCAGGTGATGTCAGGAAAGATTCAGGCAGGAGATCGAGGGGAGCGACCGTTCAGGAAGGAATCCCGGCGGTCACAGCTAGGTACGGGCTGGGGAGAGTCTGTTCTACGTGTGTGGGAGGGTCAGCTGGGAGGCGGGGTCAGAGAGGCTGGTCAGGGGAGAGGACAAACACAAAATGGAGGGCAAAGTGAAACTAAAAGCAGCAGTGAGGGCACAGTACAATGATAGTCAGCAGGCAGCTAAGGCTCACAATTCCACCACAATACCTCTGCCAAAGCGTCACTCAAAGACTAACATTCAAACACAGTGCAGCAATGAGGTGCACGTAATTGACACAAAGCGCCAATCTAAATTCAATTACCAGGGTTCAAAGCGCCAATCAGCTACGAAGCGCTAGAGTGGAGGAAAAGATACACGCTGTCACTTACAGGCTATGTGGCACAGAGCGGAAAGCGGAAATAACAATAAAATTGCAGCAGTCACTATTCAGATGTTGGCAATTAAGTATTTAAGTTGCTGCGCGCGTGGGAGCTTCAGAACGCGATAGCGCTTGTTGAAGGCAACAATACCAGGCGCAGACAGGCGAGCTCGGGTGCACGGGGCTTCAGCTGTGGTGCAGGTGATGTCAGGAAAGATTCAGGCAGGAGATCGAGGGGAGCGACCGTTCAGGAAGGGATCCCGGCGGTCACAGCTAGGTACGGGCTGGGGAGAGTCTGTTCTACGTGTGTGGGAGGGTCAGCTGGGAGGCGGGGTCAGAGAGGCTGGTCAGGGGAGAGGACAAACACAAAATGGAGGGCAAAGTGAAACTAAAAGCAGCAGTGAGGGCACAGTACAATGATAGTCAGCAGGCAGCTAAGGCTCACAATTCCACCACAATACCTCTGCCAAAGCGTCACTCAAAGACTAACATTCAAACACAGTGCAGCAATGAGGTGCACGTAATTGACACAAAGCGCCAATCTAAATTCAATTACCAGGGTTCAAAGCGCCAATCAGCTACGAAGCGCTAGAGTGGAGGAAAAGATACACGCTGTCACTTACAGGCTATGTGGCACAGAGCGGAAAGCGGAAATAACAATAAAATTGCAGCAGTCACTATTCAGATGTTGGCAATTAAGTATTTAAGTTGCTGCGCGCGTGGGAGCTTCAGAACGCGATAGCGCTTGTTGAAGGCAACAATACCAGGCGCAGACAGGCGAGCTCGGGTGCACGGGGCTTCAGCTGTGGTGCAGGTGATGTCAGGAAAGATTCAGGCAGGAGATCGAGGGGAGCGACCGTTCAGGAAGGAATCCCGGCGGTCACAGCTAGGTACGGGCTGGGGAGAGTCTGTTCTACGTGTGTGGGAGGGTCAGCTGGGAGGCGGGGTCAGAGAGGCTGGTCAGGGGAGAGGACAAACACAAAATGGAGGGCAAAGTGAAACTAAAAGCAGCAGTGAGGGCACAGTACAATGATAGTCAGCAGGCAGCTAAGGCTCACAATTCCACCACAATACCTCTGCCAAAGCGTCACTCAAAGACTAACATTCAAACACAGTGCAGCAATGAGGTGCACGTAATTGACACAAAGCGCCAATCTAAATTCAATTACCAGGGTTCAAAGCGCCAATCAGCTACGAAGCGCTAGAGTGGAGGAAAAGATACACGCTGTCACTTACAGGCTATGTGGCACAGAGCGGAAAGCGGAAATAACAATAAAATTGCAGCAGTCACTATTCAGATGTTGGCAATTAAGTATTTAAGTTGCTGCGCGCGTGGGAGCTTCAGAACGCGATAGCGCTTGTTGAAGGCAACAATACCAGGCGCAGACAGGCGAGCTCGGGTGCACGGGGCTTCAGCTGTGGTGCAGGTGATGTCAGGAAAGATTCAGGCAGGAGATCGAGGGGAGCGACCGTTCAGGAATATTTAAATTCATTAAAAATCAAATCGGAGGGAAAGAGAGAACAGTATTGTGTAATTCATATAACCAGGAAATTGATACAATTCACCCTTACCGCTACTCAGTCTAATATATACATGGAACAATATACTCTATACAGAAAACCTGGGACAACAGCGCCTCTATATGTTTAATATTAAATTGCGCATGTCCTCTGTTGTATTCAAACCGTTCGGCCATTTGCAATCGAGCTCAAGAATATAATTTGTTTCTAACTGCCGAAGTTGGCGCTCCCTGTTGCCACCCAGTCTTGTTTAGCCACAGCATCTAACACATAATAAGACAGGCAGTTGATGTTATTATCATGAACTCTCTTAAAATGCCTCGCCACAGGGCATCACTGTGGAGAATGGCCCTGATATGCTGCAAGATCGACATGCACCTGTAGCTTCGTGCTACCAACGTAGCTAAGCCCACAGGTGCACGTCAGGACATAGACGGCATACTCGGTTTTGCAGTTGTAGGTTCCCTGAACCGATATAGGTTTTGGACTAAATGGTGTGGAGTATGTGGTCATATTGCATCCAAATTTACAGGCACGACACGTAGTGCACTTTTTGAAACCTTTCCTGGGTGTTAACCACGTGGTAACCTGCTTAACTTCTGGCGATGCCCGATCTAGACCAGAGCCCATAGTGCCGCTCCTCCTGAACGTAATAATAGGTTTTTCTGCTATTCTGTCACGAAGGACATTGTCAGTCAGCACTACTGGCCAATGTTTATTCAATATTGTCCTGATCTGTCGTTCCTCCCTATTATATGTAGTAATCAGTCTAGGAGTATTACTAGTCCTAGAGGTGGTTACAGTATTAGGGACCAGTGAAACATTTACTTCGGGATCAAATAGGCTGATTCTAGATCTCGTCTTAGCCTTTTTTATCGCGTCTTTCAGGATTTTTTGGGAATATCCCCTTGCTTTAAGTCTGCCAACCAGCTCATCTTGACATTTTTTAAATTCTTCTTCACTGCTACATATACGTTTTAACCTTAGGATTTCTCCATAAGGGATGCTAGTAATGAGATGTTTTGGATGAGAGCTGGTCGCATTTTGGGTGATATTTCCAGAGGTTGGTATCCTATAGAGGGTGCTTTCAATGTTATTATTCTTGACAAATACCTTAACATCGAGGAATTCTATTTCACTTTTGTGGATATGGGAGGTGAATTTTAAGTTGTATATGTTATTGTTAATCTTATTTATGAAGCTAAGTGCCTCCTCTTCACTTCCTTTCCACAAGATGAACACATCTTCTATGTATCGTAGATACGACATAACATGTGCCTGATATTCCACCTGAAAGGAGGTTTTGAGGACCTGCTCCTCCCACCAGCCCACATGCAAGCATGCTTAACTGGGGGAGAAGCAGGCCCCCATTGCCACTCCTCTTACTTGTCTGTATGTATCTTTATCAAACAGGAAGTAATTGTTGTCTAGGCACCATTGGATTAGTTCTAACACAACTTTATTGTGTTCATATAGGGCACTAGATCTGGTCTCCAAGAAATGTTAAACCGAAGCCATGCCTTGTCGGTGGTCTATGCTCGCATATAATGCCTCTATATCAAGAGTGATAAGAAGCAAATCATTTGACCATTGTAAGAGTTTACCAAGCTCTGCAAGAAAAAATCTATATACTGGCCTACATGTTCCCCTAGGCTGTTGATGGTCGATATAATCGGTCTCCCTGGAATTGGGCAAACATTCTTATGAATTTTCGGTATCCGATATAAAATGGGTAGTACCGGGAACTCATTGAACATAAATTTGTGTTCCTCCGTCGAGATAAGGCCCTGTCTCTTCCATAGTGCCAGTAATTTCTGCAATACACTTTTGGCTTTGTCATACTCCTTAACATTAGATTTTATATAGCAGTTTATATCATTCAGCTGTATATATATATATATATATATATATATATATATACATATATACATATATATATATATATATATATTCATCAAGGAAGGAGGGATGAGGAAAAATAGTGTCCGTTTCTGTCCCCTGGCATGAGACAAGTTTAATCAAAAAGTGAAAAAGGACACTAGTTACACCTTCTAACCATCGGTTTAAAAGATGAAGAATACCCTCAAAAACTCAATGCATTCGGAGGTGCGGTATATATGGTTCATCCGCCCCGCATTGTAGTTGTGGCAGTTATCATCGGGTTGATCTTCTTTGTGTCAGCTGCCAGCCTCACCCGAGGCACCTCTGGGTTATATGGTGCAGTGTCCAGAGATATGAGGGTTTTCCCACTACATACAGTGCGAAGAGAAAAACAAAAAAGTGGAAAACGTGGTGTGCAAAAAATGGTTAAAAAGGAGAAATTACCCCAGGGATTTATTTAGAGGGTATATTTCCACTGTGGTTAAAAAATGAACTTTACTTTACGTAGACCGAGTTACTGGGTCAGCAAGTATTTAGTAAGAAAGCGTCGACATGTTTCAGCTCCTTGGGCCCTAGGGGGTCTATGGAGCCTTCGTCAGGACTTTTACAAAACAAAACACACAAACATAGAAGTTGTACTCACACTATTTGTGCAGTATCAGTTTGTCATTTTTCGAATTTCTGAAAAAGAGTTGCACATTACTACACAGATACATTTTATCACAGTACAATTTCTTCGCATTAAGAGGGAGAAAAAGATAAACATTGTTCTATTGTGGAACAGGTTTAAATCTTACTCTGTTATTAGAGAGTATGGTATACCAGGAGGGGGGAGGGTTTCAGTAGTTGCAAGTGGCAGGGAGAATATGCTTTACTCAGCAGGTGTTAATGTGAGGAGTACAATTTTGCTTAGGACTCAAAAGGAAACGTTTAAAAATGCTGTACCATAGTAATACTGTAGTGCCCAACAAAGGATGTCAACACAGCGTAGTTTGATAGCAGGGCTTTACAAAGTAAAACTCCGGGCCCGTTCGTTACTTTCTGGGAGCCGGTATCCTGTCTACATTTGACCTAATGCCTCTCCATTACAGGGAGAACATAGTGAACACTGCGCGTTGTTTTTTACTAAAAATATCGATAGTTGCAAGTGGGGTTGGAATGAGTGCGCTATTATATTGTAACATTGCTATTTCGCCCAACAAAAATATTTATGCAGTGCGTAGTATTATTACAGAGCTTTACCAAGTGAAATTCAGGGCCCAAATATTAAGTGCAATAAGCCAGTGTCTTATCTAAATTAGGAGCGATACCTCACCATTACAGGGAGAACATATAAAACGCTGCGCGATGTTTTGTACGGGATGAGTAACATTAGGCATGAAGCCAGCGTCCTACCTTAAATGTAAAGGTACTGTGCCTCTTCAGGGGAGTTCGCTTCTTCAAGCTCAGAGCTGTTGAGAAGAGACGAATAGGCACTTTAGCGGGATGTGCCTTAAGAACAGTCTTACCCGTATACCGCGTGGTTCTTCCTCCATCGCCATTACCCGCATGTAGGAAGTCTCCTGACTTGTGCTGACTCTGCCCCCGGATACGTTGTTGTTCCGGAAGCGCTGTTTTTAAAGGGGCAATGTTACAGATAGCGACATTATTTAAAGGAGCCTCTTTATTTATGTGGAGGCTGTGTTCCTGTGACTATGTTAATTGATGTTACATGTGGTAAAATGTATAGCGAGGACTCTGTTATGTACGTATAGGTACATCATCTCGTTATTTAGAAGGCTTGTAAATTCATAACGAAGTGACCTCATTATTTACAGGAAATGTGCCTTCATCTACCTAAGGTTTATCGATAGGTTTATAAGTTGTCAGGTGAAACGGGCCTAAGCAATATTTGGTATGGGCATATAGTTATTAAGTTGGTAGTATTGAGAGTAATTGGTATTACTAAAATGCATCAGCATATGTTATTATGGGCATATAGTTATAAACTGACTGGTGTTAACAGACGGTTGATTAGACGAAGGGTCTATCGTGCAAAATGGTGCCATGCGATGTCGTCATTTAAACCATACTCACAGGTACGCAGGAGCTGAAACATGTCGACGCTTTCTTACTAAATACTTGCTGACCCAGTAACTCGGTCTACGTAAAGTAAAGTTCATTTTTTAACCACAGTGGAAATATACCCTCTAAATAAATCCCTGGGGTAATTTCTCCTTTTTAACCATTTTTTGCACACCACGTTTTCCACTTTTTTGTTTTTCTCTTCGCACTGTATGTAGTGGGAAAACCCTCATATCTCTGGACACTGCACCATATAACCCAGAGGTGCCTCGTGTGAGGCTGGCAGCTGACACAAAGAAGATCAACCCGATGATAACTGCCACAACTACAATGCGGGGCGGATGAACCATATATACCGCACCTCCGAATGCATTGAGTTTTTGAGGGTATTCTTCATCTTTTAAACCGATGGTTAGAAGGTGTAACTAGTGTCCTTTTTCACTTTTTGATTAAACTTATATATATATATATATATATATACATATACAAACGTTACATACTCCAAAGAATTATAAGTATGGCTGCTGAGTGGGAAAAGGAAAGAGAGGAGGCAGCGCTGGATGTGTTCACAGACACAGACACGGGTAAAGGCAATAAGACCGGCTCAGGCGCTCAAGTGCAAACAACGGAAAAAGATGAAACTAAAAAACTACTGAATGAATTGGAAAAACTGCGGAAAAAAGAAGTGGCTAAGTGGTGGGAAGTGAAATCCCTCACCAGATACCTTGATGTGGGGAGAATTCCACGGGGACTAAGAATCTTAGTGGCACCAACTTATGAGGACCCCGACCCTGAAATGCTACAAATGTGGGCCGAAAACAGTGCAAAATCATCGGAGAATATGTTGAAAATTCTCATCAAATTTGCGGCAAGCGATAGGGCCAAAATGATTACCCGCATAGAAGAAATATTAAAAGAACTGGACAAACATGAAACTGACATTAAGGAAAGAAAAGCGATAAAATTCCAGAGGGATCGCAAACGATTACATGAACGGGAGAATCTATACGTTTGCGAGGAAATTCAATCAAATAAGACGGCAACCATTGGCACCAACAGATAAAGGACAAACCGTGACTGTGGAGCAAAGCGAGAACGAAATCAGCTCTGAATCTGAGACTGACAATGAAAGCAATCAGAGCACTGAGACATCGGGTCCAGCACCAACCCCAGCACAAGAATTGGCTTTTTTACGAATACAGCGCCTCAGGACACTACATCCAAGGATCCCGCCAAATCAAGACGGGGGTGGAAAGAACCGATCGAACCAAAAACAACAACAAAAAGCAGGAGGAGAAAGAACAGGAGATGGGGGACAGCAAGTGCAAAAACAAAACAAAACAAAACACAGACGAAACAGACGCCGATGATGGACACAACAAAAGACAACACAGTTATTAACCTATCTAACATGGAGCTGTCACCACGGGAACTGGAAATTTTATCGCTGGGGTTAACTTTCTGCAGCAATACTAACTTTAACTATGCTCAAACACGAATTGATTTGTTCTTGTATGTCCGAAAATTAAAACTCCAAAAATACTTTGCCAATTCAAACCAACGCACACATGAAACGCCAAGAACCAATGACCCTAACCAAATGCTAAGTGTAGCACACATGGAAACATTACAAATTATGATTGACCTGGAACAGCAAAATGAAAATGGAAGTGATGATATCACACCAAGTGGGGCAGCTATGAGCTCTAATATAGACATTTATCAAACAATCGAAACAGGATTCGAACCGAAATCAGTGTTTATGCCAGCGATGCCCAAAGATGGGTTAGACCTATTCTCTGAATGTGTGACAAAAGACCTTAAGGAACTTTCCATCCTAAGCACCAAACAACAACACTCTCAAAATCAAGACCACATACGTAAATATAATGACTTGATGGCAAGGATCAAAGCAAGATCCGACATTGTTGTCAGATGGTCTGACAAAGGGGGCAACATAGTCCTATGGCCTTTAGAAATGTACAATCAAGAAGCGCTCAGTCAACTACAAGACCAAGAATGTTACACAAGAATCAGCTCCACACACATTATTGGTATACAGGAGAAATACCACAATGAACTTTACAAATTGAGAGGGAAAGGACTGCTGAGCAAAAAAGAGTTCGAATTTTTGAAAAATGACTATCCTGTCACTGCCCAACTCTATCTCATGCCCAAGATACACAAAAATGACAAAATACCACCTGGAAGCCCAATAAGCTCTGCGATAGGGAGCTTATTTGAGAATTCTAGTGTCTTCATAGACCACTTCCTGCAACCAGAAGTGAGAAAACTTCCTGCCTACATAAAGGACACAGGTGATTTTTTGGCCAAAATATATGATGTCAAGTGGAAGGAGAACTATCTATTCATGACATTGGATGTTCAGGCACTCTACACCAGCATCAGGCATAAGGACGGTCTAAATGCCATTAAACATTACCTGGGGAAGAGACCAATAAACCTGTTTGAACATACAAACATGCTGCTGGAAATGACTGAGTGGTGTCTTACGAATAATACATTCATTTTCGATAGACTACACTACAAGCAGGTCCAAGGATCGGCCATGGGAACTTGCTTCTCCCCCAGCTATGCGAATCTGCATATGGGCTGGTGGGAGGAGCAGGTACTATGGGCACTACACTCAGAAACCATGACAAACAATGTGATTGTGTATAAGAGATTTATCGATGACATCTTTATTTTGTGGGAGGGCAATGTGGAGAGTGCGATAAAATTTGCAGATGAATTGAATGAAAATGCACTGAACTTAAAATTCACTTGCAACACCAGCACAGAAACAATACAATTCCTAGATGTAGAATTGTTTGTCCAACACGATAGGATACAAACACGTACCTACCGCAAGCCCACAGCAGGAAACGCGATTTTACACGCTCACAGTTTCCACCCCACACCTCTAAAATAATCGATCCCTTACGCAGAATGTCTGAGGATGACACGCAATTGCAGTACCGCTGAGGGACTCACGGAAGCTAAACAAAACCTCTTTACGAGACTCAAAAAGAGGGGGTACACAGACAGGACATGTAGAAATGCAGAAGCTAAATGTAGCACAAAAACTTGACAGGAACTACTGTTCCCGGTGGTGTCAGAAGTAAACAGTGAAAAACAAGAAAGGCAACCCCCGAGGCTAATCACTGGGTTCAACCGATACCACACGAACCTCTGCATAATCTTAAGGAGGCATTGGCCACTGGTCCGTAATGACCCAACCATAGGCCAAGCAGTGGGCAAAACACCCCTAGTGTCATTTAGGAAAGCTACATCAATGCGCAGCCAGTTAGTCTGCAATGCCCCTGTCCTAAAGAAGCAAAACAATTGGTTACAATCCCAGAAAGGGTTTAAAAAATGCAGCAAGTGCAAAGCCTGTAACCATGGTATCAATATCACCAATGTCGAGTTACCATTAAGACGACTTCCCTATACAATCAGGGAACATTTCTCATGCAAGACTGAATTTGCTGTGTACGTGCTTACGTGTGTATGTGGTAAAAGGTACGTAGGGTCCACCATCCACCCTGTTCATGTGAGAATCTTGCAGCACTTGCGGGCAATCGCCAATAATGACCAAGCGTACCCTGTAGCGAGGCACATCCATGAGACACATGCAGGCAATACGGTGGGCTTAACGTACTTCGTCATAGACAGCATCCCCAGAAATGTCAGAGGTGGTAATCATAAACTTGCTTTACGCCGCCTGGAGTCGAGATGCATCATTCTCTTTAAACTCCAAAATCCCTTCCGGTTTGAATGCGGATGAAGCCCTTAGTGTCCACCTATGACCCAGCCAGATCCTCCGTTTCTCTTTCCTAAGTACCTTTTAAACATCTGCTGTTCACGTATTATTCACTTAATTTCACCTCACATGTAAATTGGGTTTGTGCACACACAATTGTGTCGAATCACTCACCTCACCTCACGTCACTACCATAATCACTCACCCGGCACCGCCACGTATACACCCAATACAAGTCCCATGAGGGGTCCCACTTGGAGTCTGCCAACCCTTTGTATTTAACACAGCACCTATGCAATGTGGTATCAGCACTTAGATCCCAGTAGGTAACACACCTCAACTAGCATGAGGCAGCATTAAACTTTAGAGTGGTCCGTGGCTGTGATAATCAATGTGTCGAATGTTCATGGACCGTGAATTACAGCAGGCACTGGGCTCCAATAGGTGACATACATTCACGAGTTTTAAACAAACACTCACTCGTTAGATCGCTCCGCAATGTCAGTTTCACTGAGCCGGCATTGGAAAACAAATCAGGAGTTTTCTTATCGGTTTCACCACCCGCCCGACCGCCCAATAGAAGGTTGACCTACTATCAATATTGCAGGTTTAGCCAATCACGGCTCGCATGACGCTCATAAACCGGGTATGAGCGGACACACACGTACTCACCCGGGACTTATGTAAACAAACAGAACAATGTATCCAAAGTAAGAAGTTGGGTAACGTGTGATGCTATGTGAAGATGTTAACACAGTCAACACGTTTAAGTAATGTTTTGTTATGTGAACACAAATATATGATTTTATAATTTATAGTTCAAATGTATTTTGGCGAAAACAAGTGAAAAAAGACTGCCATGAATCTCAAATGTGCAAGTCATGAACTTGTCTGTCAGTGCATGGGGAGTGACCATGAAACCATAGCAACAGCCAGTTTTAACCAGTTTGTTAATTGAACCCATGACAACATGTATATGTATATATACTCCAGTAATTAACAATGCAGATGTTAGTGAACAAGGCAGGAGCAAGCCGCCGAAACGCGTCTGAGCAGAAACTGATCATGTAATAAATCGTTTGGATTGAGATTCACGGAGTCAGCGCCTTCTTTGATTCGAAGTTTGGTGTGGTAAAGAATGTATATATATATATATATATATATATATATATATATATATATATATGCAGGCAAAGCACGAAGACTGAAATCTGGAGCCCCAGACCCAGAAAACGACACGAGTCCCAGAGTCAAGGCAAGTTCTTTAATTTCTTAAGGCAAAGGCAGCATACGATATATATAATTCTCCTGGCCCCTTTTTTGGATACAAGATGAAGAATTGGTCCAATGTAGCCTATTCCTATGGGCTGCATAATCTTTTTCTTAAGTGTCTCTGTAGGCCTTCTTGAAGGAAGGAGAACATCTGCACTTAGGAAGATATATTGTAAAAAAGTGCTCCAGAGTTCCTGCACGTAGGCAGGATTATTCCGTGCTCATGACTAATGAAAATACCCTAAGAAAGAATCTTTTTTGGTTGTGTTTTTGGGTACCTGGGCAGTGGGAGCATATCTCAGCTGCAAGAGGTGAAAGGGCCTGTATTCTGCCAATTCATATTCCTTTTAAAGTTTTTTTTTTTTTAATGGTATTTGATTGCTGCCATCCCATTACTTAAAGCACCTCCAACTTTCAATTTCACCCAGGAGAGCACCATCCCATAGGGGAGTCTCCTTAGTCAATACCTCAGCCTACAATAGCATTTATTCGCCATGTTCCAAGCTTTCAGTTCTGACTGAGTGTGCAGGTAGTTTTTGGCTCACTTTCCCTCTGCAAAAAGCTAAAAGTGTATCCGTCGGGCAACACTGCGTATCTGTCCACCCAAAGTAGCGTCTTGTCTCCTCCTTGTGGGGGAGTTAAATAAAGGCCCATTTGTTGAACCCCACAAGTTGAAATGCCCAGTGGTATGTTTGTAATTCTGGTAGGCCGATTTCCCCCATCATAGTCACCCCTTTGTTAAACTGAGTGCAATAAGTGGTGTTCCAAAGCTCAATCTAATTAGTAAAGCAAACATAAAGGGCCACTTCAGTGTGTCAAAAGCTTTGGTGTGATCAAGCGAGTGGACTACCGATGGCTCCTGGACCATTATAGTACATTCCCTTCATCAGTACAGACGTCTTAAATTTAGTGTAGTATTTAGGCTGGTCGGGATGTTAATCACCCTCACCATCATTGTAGCTAGGACCATCGCTATTACTTTAGTTTCAATGTCTAGCAGGGAGATGGGCCATTATGAATCACATTTATCAAGTTGTTTTGCTTCTTTCAATATCACTATTATGACAGCCGCAGGCTATATGAAATAAGCCCGCTGCCCTGGATTCTTGCAACATTTTGAGCAAGTGAGGAGATACATTTTAGGCCACTCTTTTATATAATTCTACTAGTAAGCCATTGTGACCTGGGGCCATACCAGACTTTAACTCTTATTGCCTCACCAATCGTATCAGCCGTTATTTCAGCTTCCAGCATTCACCATTTCTCATGCTTGAATATGGGCCTGTGCATGTTCCCCATAAAGAAGTTCACATGTGACTATCTATTGTTTTATCTAAACAGGGATTGGTAGTTGTTGAGGTACAGATTTGTCATACGCCATAAAAATTTACTCCAATGTAAAAATACCCGCTTTAAGCTTATCCGCCTCTAGCTGCTTCTTTGGCTTGGCCACATCAGTTAGATAGCCTCTCCCTTTATTACAGCCTTGAAAGCTTTCCACAATTGTATATTTACAACTCAGTGTTCAGGGATCAGAACTGAAAACAGTGGAAAATTTGAATAGCTTGTAAAATGCTAAAGCAGAGACCTTTGCTAGAAAAGGACAGTTTGACTGTTTTAGAGCACAGTGCAGTTTCTCTCTGCCTATGATGCCTATCGGCCTCCTGTTTCTATTTACCATTAAAAAAAACTCTACATTTCAGAATCTGCTGCCTTTAAGTGCCATTTGAAAGAATAACATTTTTGCAAAATGAAAATAGCTTTTGTAAATTGTTCTAAGACTCGCCACACACATGCTGAGCTTTCCAGTGCTGAAAGATTCCATGACTAACAACTAATGTTACACATGATTTTCCTATTTAAACAAGTACGTTTATACAGTTTCAACATACGATTAACTTCTAGGTGCTCACCTTTTGGCAGTTGATAGAGAAGTTATCAAGCAGCTGCGCTAAATAAAGCAGATGATAATGAATCTTATAGGTTAACTGAATAAAGAATCCAGATTTTATTAAAGATAAGGAGGCCAGCATTATGCATCAACTTTTTTTTTACTCCTTCTGAGCAGGAAAAGCATTATAAGCTTCCAAATTGAACCTTAAAACATCAAAATGTGAAAATGAATGTTCAGTGCCATTATATACTGTCCATACTCCATTGTCGTTATCTTGTGTTTGTTTCTTTAAATCTCTCTTGAAAGTAACATTCATATCGACTTTACCCTGATCTATTTATCTGTAGACAAAAAAACACATTAAGAAAATCACCACACATTTTCAACCATTTTCGAAAAAAATTAAACCAATTCATAACCTACTAAGAAAACATAATTATCATATATCCCTACCTTCACCCCCCTGAAAGAAAGGGTGGGTAGGATAATGCTAGCCTCCTTGTGTCTTTAATAAAATCTCGCTTATTTGTTCAGTTAACCTATAAGAATCCTCATTTTATGTCAAACAGGATGCTAGCATTATGCAAGTTCAAATTCTTTCAAAACCCATTTGAAACATGATCCACAGCCCTAAAATAAAACGTCCTAAATGTTTCTGCAAATGACCAATCGGCTGATCTAAAAATATCTTCTAATCGACCACCCATCATACAAACCTTACTTGCTATAGCCCCTCTGACCAAGTGAGCGGAAAACGTAGAAAAATCCACTCCTGCATTCTTCATAGTCGCTTACCCACCTTGCAGTTGTAGCATTTATCTGAAAGAGACACGTTAGTGATAGATTCCTTACCTTAGAATATCCCCAAGCGTTAGACTGTATCCGGAAATTTTTGCGTAGCAATACCCCTGCGCGTCGGTAGGCGTCATCCGCGGCTCCAGGTCCGTCGTCGGCGTCGTTAGCGCCGGAATGACGTCGTTGGAGTACTTAGACGCCGCCCATGCGCGCTGACGTCAGTTCTTCTTTTTTCCGCGCCAGCTAGCGCAGATCCGGAGCTCTACCCCTAGTCATTTTTTGACTAAACTTTTTGATCATTTCTTTACTCGAGTCTTTGACTCTATCGGTGCCGGTAGGGTTGCCCGGGTTCAAACCCTGCTCGAAGTGCGACCGACTGATGTCGGTTACCGACCCCCATCGCCGATGCCAGAAGTGTTTAGGCCTCGCCCACGACGACCGCACCTGCTCCGACTGCCGGGCCCTGACGTCTAAAGCTAGGCGGGAGCGGTCCCGCAAGCGACTCGAGCTCCGGCAGTCGGCCCCGCGCCGTTCCAGGTCCCGGTCCCACGGGAGGTCGAGGGACCGGTCGCGGGGTTAGTCATCGCAGCTCCGGGAGTGGACATCGGTCGTCAGGATCCAAGTCCTCAGGTAAGAGGCATGAGAGGTCGGAGAGACGTCATCATTCCTCCGACCCACCTCGACGCTCGCACAATGCGGCCGAGGGTTCGGGTGACACCACCCGCGCGGTTCCGACGGAGTCGCAAGCGTCCCCGCCTGCCCCACACCTTTTGGTCCCTGGGCATGGCGCGTCGCCGGAGGAGATCGAGCGGTACCTCACGGCCATGAGGTCCCTCCCTCCTCAGCCGGGTTCCGTGGCACCTACGGGCCCAACGCTGGAGGCCCTAGCGGGTCGGGCGCTTCGGCCCTGGCGCCGCCGGCGACTTCGGTCCCGGCGCCGCAGGACCTCACCAGATCCGCTTCCAGATCCGGGTCGTCGCTAGTCGACCTCACGACCTCACCGGCGCCGGCCCCGCGGGTGTCACCCCCGGCGCCCGCTGTGGACGCCGTCCCCAATCTTCCCTTCGGTCTGACTCTGGCGCCGGAACGGCGCCGCTGGGCGCCGCTTCCGACGGCCTTCTGAGATTTTTATTTCCATGAGGAGGCCCCGTCTGTTGCCCCTCTTTTACAGGAGACGGGTGATGAGGGTGACTGGGAGGGGTCTGAAGACCCTCTGGCATTGGAGTGCCAGTCTCAAGAGGACTGGACATATGAGCTTGGGGAGGCCAGTGGTATTGACACTTCCCCAGACACTGGATTTGTCTCCCCTCCCACCGTGGCTACGGAGGAGAGGTCTACTTACAGTGTAGTGTTGACGAGGGTGGCCAAGGCCTTAAACCTTGAGCTCCCCGTCGCGCACTTGAGGACTAACCTCCTCACTGAGGTCCTCAAAACGCAGACAAGCTCCAGGGAGCCCCTGCTGCCATTCAATGAGGCCTTGTGTGACGTTCTTGTGGGCACTTGGTCCAAGCCCACCACAGGTCCCCCTGTGGATAGGAACGTGGCCTGACGCTACCGCCCGGCCCCGGGCGACCCTTGCTTTTTGTCCACCCAACCCACCCCTGAGAGCCTGGTTATCCAGGCCTTCACTTCCCAGAACGCATTCCCGACAGCTCTGCCCGATCGGGAATCCAAGAGATATGAACAATTTGGGAAGAAAGTGTTCTCGTCCCTGAGTTTGGGGCTGCGGTCTGTCAATACCGCCTGTTTCTTGGGCCGCTACACCCACACCCTGTGGGACGCGGACGTGCTGCCACAATGTCCGGAGGAGGTCCGGGCTAAACTCGCCCAAACCCTTGTGGAGGGCCGAGATGCAGCACGATATTCCATCCGGTGTGGGCTGGATACCACGGACTCACAGGGCAGGGCTACACGTGCTGCCAGCCACGCACCGCAGAATGTTCAACAGCGCGGTGGCGGCCGTGGAAACCGCCGTGGCGGCGGTCGGGGACAATGGAGAGGCCAGTCCACACCTCCCTCCGCAGCACCTGCCTCAAAACCTTCCGAGTTTTCAGGCCCATGTGATGCCAGTGGGAGGCAGGGTTCGCCATCACCTCTCCCACTGGCACACTGTCACTTCGGACAGGTGGGTGCTGCAGATCGTCCGAAGGGGCTACTCCCTCCCCTTCGAGGCGACCCCTCCCCTTCGAGGCGACCCCTCCAGCCATGCCACCGCAATTCCTCCGCATGTCGGGGGATCACTTGCATCTTCTGCAAGAGGAAGTCACGGCCCTCTTGGCCAAAGGGGCCATCGAGCGCGTTCCCGGGCCAGAAGTAGGTTGTGGTTGTTACTCCCCCTGCTTTCTGGTACCCAAGAAGGGCAAAGGGGGCCTACGCCCTATCTTGGACCTACGGAACGTCAACGGCTTCCTCCAGAAGGAGAAGTTCAAGATGCTGACTTTGGCTCAGGTCTTAGCTGCCCTAGACCCTGGAGACTGGCTGGTAGCGTTGGACTTGCAGGACGCTTATTTTCACATCCCCGTCCTGCTGGCCCACCGGCGTTACCTGCGGTTCACGGTAGGCCACAAGCACTTTCAGTTTACCGTGCTCCCCTTTGGCCTTACCAGCGCCCCACGAGTGTTCACGAAGGTGATGGCGGTGGTCGCAGCTCATCTGCGCAGGTTAGGGGTGTCAGTCTTCCCCTACCTCGACGACTGGTAGTTGAAGGCGGGCTCGCCCAAGACAGTTGTCGGCCACCTCCAGAATATGGCCGACCTCCTGCACTTGCTGGGGTTCTCCATCAATGTGCCAAAGTCGCACCTGTGTCCCTCTCAGAAGCTCCTCTTCATCGGAGCGGTTCTAGACTCGGCGCAGTTTCGGGTTTATCCTCCCGAACAGCAGGCTCGGGATATTCAGGCTCTGATCCCGATCTTTCAGCCTTTATCCCGAGTCTCGGTCAGGTTGACGCTGTGGCTTCTGGGGCTGATGGCCTCCTGCACCCTTCTGGTGCATCACGCCCGGTGGCGGATGCGGGCTCTGCAGTGGGACCTGAAGTTTCAGTGGGCCCAGCATCAGGGCAACTTGTCCGATCATGTCTTGATCTCGGAGGGCACTGCAAGACAGTTGCAGTGGTGGCTCACGGACCGCGATTGGGTCAGTGGCAGATCCCTCTCCCTACCCCACCCGGAGCACGTGGTTGTGACGGATGCGTCCCTCCAGGGCTGGGGAGGCCACATGGGAGAGGCGGAGACCAGAGGCCTCTGGTCTCCGGCGGAGTCCCGGCTCCATATCAAACTTTTGGAGCTGCGGGCGATTAGTCTAGCACTGAAGGCATTCCTCCCCTCTGTCCGGGGGAGTGTAGTGCAGGTGTTCACAGACAACACCACCACCATCTGGTACTGCAACAAACCGGGCGGGGTGGGGTCATGGACCCTATGCCATGAGGCTCTCCGCCTCTGGCAGTGGCTGGAATGTCAGGGCGTGACCCTGGTGGTTCAACACCTGGCAGGTTCTCTGAATGCAAGGGCGGACGAACTCAGCCGTCGGTGCATGATGGATCCCGAATGGCGTCTGAACTCGGATATGGCGCAAGGCCTCTTTCAGCAGTGGGTAGAGCCTTGGTTAGATCTATTCGCCACAGAAGAGAACGCGCAATGTCATCAGTTCTGCGCGCTGGAATTTCCAAGGCGGCACTCGCTCAGAGACTCTTTTCGTCACCAGTGGAGCTGCGGTCTATTGTACGCCTTTCTGCCTATACCACTTCTACCCACACAGATTTGTGGCATGGTGCACAGCAAAGGCTGTGGACCCTCTCTCTGCACCCCTTTCTGAGGTTCTCCTCTTTCTTCTTTCTCTTGCCCAGCAGGGCTCTGCTCTGGGCACTATCAAGGGGTACCTTTCTGCCCTTTCCGCCTTCTTACGGCTACCTGATCAGCCTTCCTTGTTCAAGTCCCCCATTGTAAATAGGTTTTTGAAGGGCATCACACACATGTTCCCTCCTGTTCTCTTCGTGATGCCCCAGTGGGACTTGAATCTTGTACTTTCCTGGTGGCCATCACCTCTGCCAGGAGAGTGAGTGAGCTCCAGGCTCATTCTTCTACAACTCCTTTTCTCTATGTCCATCCGGACAAGGTTGTGTTGCGGACGAGACCCTCTTTCCTGCCCAAGGTTGTCACGGCCTTCCACATCGGGCAGTCCATTACCTTGCCCACTTTCTTTCTGTCTCCGCATCCCTCGAAAGAGGAAGAGAGGCTCCACCGTCTGGACCCAAAACGTGCGCTCTTTTTATCTGGATCGCACACGCCAGTTCCGGGTGGATGACCAACTCTTTGTTGGTTACGTGGGCCCTAAGAAGGGAAAGGCGGTGCACAAGTGGACCATCTTTCGGTGGATCATCTTGTGTATCCAAGCATGTTACTCCTTGGCCAAAAAGGAGCCCCCTCATGGATTGCGGGCTCATTCTACTCTGGCCACGGCGACTACAACTGCCCTGGGCCGAGGAGTGCCCTTGCAGGACATTTGCAAGGCAGCTACGTGGGCCTCGCTGCACACGTTTGCACGACACTACTGTGCGTGAACAGCCAAGTCCGGAGGGATGGCTTCTTTGGCCGTTCCGTCCTCCAGGACTTTCTGGTGTGATTATTGGTTCGCAGACCCACCACCGGGGTTGGTATTGCTGGGGTATCTATTCTAAGGTAAGGAATCTATCACTAACGTGTCTCTTTCAGATGCACAAGTTACTACTTGTGTAACGATATATCTGTAAGAGACATTAGTTAGTGATAGATTCCTTACCGACCCACCCATCCTCCCCGTTCTGCGAACCGATATCTAGGGTTAAGGTCATCCCCTTTCAGGGCCTTAGTTTCATGGCACCAGTGTTGGTTCTATCAGGGCTCTGCGTATCTGGCACGAAATAAAAAGCTGTGTATCAGAACTGACGTCAGCGCGCATGGGTGGCGTCTAAGTACTCCGGCGACGTCATTCCGGCGCTAACGAACCGGATGACGGACGCGGAGCCGCGGACGACGCCTACCGACGCGCAGGGGTATTGCTACACAAAAATTTCCGGATCCAGTCTGACGCCTGGGGATATTCTAAGGTAAGGAATCTATCACTAACTAATGTCTTTTACAGATATATCGTTACACAAGTTCAGCTTCAGAAGGACCACGATCCACCATCACCAGCAACAGGTTGCACGCAGAAGCTGGAACAAGATCACAGCCGACCAGCTCGCGACCGCCCTGAGCAAGAACCCACCCACCAGCGCAACGAACCCCAGCCAAGCGGCCACCAACCTTACAAAGTGGATCAGCGACTGCGCAGACGACCTCGCCCCTCTGAAGACCCCGCCTAGCAGACCCAGTAGCAAGAAAGCCCCATGGTTCACCGACGAACTCAATAGCTCCAAGAAGAACTGCCGAGCCCTCGAGAGAACCTGGCGCAGAGACCCAACACCGGACAACATGACTGCCCTCAAGCTCGCCACCCGAAAACACCACCAACTCATCCACGCCACCAAGAAAACCGCACTCAAGGAACGACTGGACAACAACGCACACAACAGCAAGGAACTCTTCAACATCGTTAAAGAGCTCTCCAACCCCAACGCTGGAAACAACGACATCACCCCTTCGCAAGACCTCTGCAACTCCCTCGCCTCCTACTTCCACAACAAGATCGCGGACATACACAACAGCTTCAGCACTCAACCGACGCACGCCACGACCGAACCACCGCCCCCCACCACCACCCTCCGCGCCTGGTCCCCGATCAGCACCGTAGACACCGTCCGCACAATGAACTCCATCCACTCCGGATCTCCTACCGACCCCTGCCCTCACCACGTCTTCAACAAGGCCGACGCTGTCATCGCACCCCCCCTGCGGGACATCATCAACACCTCTTTCGACACCGCTACCTTCCCGGAGAGCTGGAAGGCACTGGAGTGGATCATCTCCTTCCTCGCCGGTAGGACACAAAGAGTCCGCTTCCCCCCGTTCAGATCTGAAGCCACCGAAGTCATCTGCGGCGTTCCTCAAGGCTCCTCGCTCAGCCCAACCCTCTTCAACGTGTACATGAGCCCCCTCGCAGACATCGCACCGCACGCCAGCACAACCTCAACATCATCTCCTACGCCGACGACACCCAGCTGATTCTCTCCCTCACCAACGACCCCGCCACCGCCAGAGCCAACCTCCACGAAGGGATGAAAGAGGTAGCCGAATGGATGAAGAACAGCCGCCTGAAACTGAATTCGGACAAGACGGAAGTCCTCATCCTGGGATCCTCACCCTCCGCCTGGGATGACTCCTGGTGGCCCCCCGCCCTAGGCAGCGCACCCAAACCAACAGACCACGCACGCAACCTGGGCTTCATCCTGGACTCCACCCTCTCCATGACCAGACAAGTCAACGCCGTCTCCTCGTTGTGCTTCAACATCCTGCGCATGCTACGTAAGATCTTCCGGTAGATCCCCACCGAGACCAGGAAGACGGTCACCCAGGCCCTGGACTACGGCAACTCCCTCTACGCCGGCACCACCGCCAAACTCCAGAAAAGACTTCAGCGGATCCAGAACGCCTCAGCACGACTCATCCTGGACATCCCCTGCCGCAGCCACATCTCCGGACACCTGAGAGACCTGCACTGGCTCCCGGTCAACAAAAGAATCACCTTCCGACTCCTCACCCACGCACACAAAGCCCTACACAACCAAGGACCAGGATACCTCAACAGCCGCCTCACCTTCTACGCTCCCAAATGCCAGCTTCGATCGACCGGCCATGCCCTCGCCACCGCCCCCCGCATCCGAAGAGCCACCACAGGGGGTCGTCCTTCTCCTACCTCGCCGCCAAGACATGAAACTCCCTCCCGACCCACCTCCGCCTGACCCAGGACCACCTCGCCTTCAGGAAGCAACTCAAGACCTGGCTGTTCGAGCAGTAGCGGACCCCCCTCCCCTAGCGCCTTGAGACCCTCTGGGTGAGTAGTGCGCTATATAAATGCTTTGATTGATTGATTGATTGAAGTAGTAACTTGTGCGTCACTGCCTTAAACGGTTTCCTCGGTGCCTATTCTAATCATGGGTCCCACTCGGCAACTCTGGGCAATAGCTTGCTTAATCTCCACAACGGCTCCAACAGCGCTGGGATGCCTGGCTTCACCTTGGGGGTGCCCAGGAGTGGACATTTCTCAGGGAAAAGCCAGGAAGGGTTCCACAGCGGTATGCGTTACAGCGCCAGGACACCCCAGTTGGGGTATTGGTGGGCTTTACAAGTACAAATTACATTTACTTTAAATGGCTAACAAACTTGCTTGCATTTCCAGACAATTGATATGGTCTTCATTTTCCTTCATTGACCATACTCCACCTGCCACAAACAGGAGGCTTCCCATCCACAACCGCTCACATCGGTCTCCAACACAAACTCTGGCTTTGTTTCAAATATTGTTCTTCCATTCCAGGCTTCCATATTCTCCTTCCACCACACTAACTCCTTTTTCGCGTCTGTTTAGACAAACCGTATCTCCATACCATAAACCCTCCGCTAGTCCAAAAGTCTTTAAAAGTAGAAGGGCCCTGTAGTGCAAGGGACCTGGAAACACTGCTTGTATGGCCGGTAAGAGACCTATTAATTGTGCAAACTTCACCAAATTCCTCCTTGACATAGAGTGCACCTCTTGCCTTATCTTCCTCACCTTTTTCTCTGGTAACCGACTTGTCACAGTGTCTAGCACAAAACCTAGAAACTTCATAGACTGAGACTGTATCATTATTGACTTTTCCGTTTTTATGACAAACCCCCCCCTTAGTAGACCCTACACCCCCTTAGTAGACCCTACACCACATCCAATTCCTTCTGCAACTCCTTCAGATCCTGTTCATTATCAGTATACTGTACAAATAGACTATCATCCTTATCCATTTTCCCACAAGAATCCAATGACTGGATGGATCACTTTTGTGAAGCACCAAGGAGCTGCTGACAATCCGAATGGGAGACGTAGGGACTGATACAACTGTTCCTTTCATCTGAATGTAAGTAACCCGGACTTTACTTTGCTATTGGTATCATGAAATAAGTGTAATTTTGGTCTATTTTCACAATCAAATATAAGTCCTGCAGTAAATCGCTCAATAAATGAATTCCTTTAATTTTGAAATGCTGATACTTTCCGTACTGATTCAATTATTTATTTTTTTAACAGGCCTCCAGCCCTTTTCTTTCTTCTCCACTAGGAATAAGATACTCACAAACCCCATTTCTTCCTCTGTTACCTTTCAAATAGCGTTCTTTTCTAACACTTGTTGAACCTCTTCCTTAATCACATTTTACAAATCTCTGAATCACCAACAGTTGGCAGGGTTCTGAATCATTTGTTATTGACTACCACCAAGTCTTGTAAAACATCAACCTTCCTCCTACATTTGAAAGGATAAAACCAGAAACTGCCCTCGTACTCACATTATCCTTGAATCTGATTGAGGGTTGGGGGAGGAGAGATGTCCCCTTTTTCGATTGCCTCTTCTTCCTTGGTTCCTTGGTTTCTGACCCTCTGCTGGTAGAACTGTTCACCTTCAAGCTTTCCCCTATATGCTCCATTATCCATACATTGATATGTTGTATTTTTGGTATTGGGCTCTGAAACCTGCGAGGGCTGTAGGATGCCCTCCTACCAGCCCTTCCATAAAAACTTTAGCTCAAAAACTCTGCACATGGAGTATTGCTTTATCTAAGCTCGTGAAGGTCTTTACACCAGACTGTCTCTGAATAGTAAATCTTTTGCATCCTCTGATGATTCTCTTCTTGACAGTTAACTTAATTTCAGATTAATCCGCATAAATAAGGTTTTACGCCTTTCTGCTAGCAGGCCCATATTTAAGTTACCTAGAAAACAGATCGCTCTCTGACACCAACCTCTTAATAAGAGTTAAATCGACATCAGTGCCTTTAAAGAATCAAAAATCTGTGCCAGAGGCCCTAGGACATGCAACACTTTGTCCTGACAGATTTTAAGTGATTTCTATAATCCCTTTCTGGGATCCTGCCCCATTTTGAACATATAGGTTATCAAATCAGGATCCATGTTTGGTGTTTGGGTCACCTTCTTTTCTATGACTGACCTAGAGCACTCGGCTCTCATGATGTTGTGTTCCTCCTACTCTAAGGATGTACGCAACCTTGCCCCTATGTACTCTGCGACATATCCCAGGGGCAAAGATTGGTGGCCCCTGGGATGTCTTATTTTCCTTGGGGCAAACAATTTGCCTCCAAAAGGATCCACCACTGTCAATGTATCTTTATACTTCGGCGTACTTTCCACCTCACTTTCCTCATCCAACTGATCTTTATACTCTAAATCTAGAAAATACTCATCTAGATCTTAATTTGCCCCGTCATTTTGCATTTCCAACTCAACCCAGAAACCTTCACCTCTCTGTGTTAAACTGATTTCCCTGTGTGCCGCTTCAGACACCTATTCTTTGGGAGCTGCTCTGGCCCCCTCAATTATTGGATGAATCATCCATGTCTTTTTTCTGAGACATTTCTCCCCAGTACCTCTATTCGTGTCATCATCTGACACTGAGAAAAACTCCTCCTCTTCAACATATTTGCGCTCTCTTTTCCCAAAAACCTGTTTTAAAGACTCCTGCACAGCCTCATCCACAATTCTATGCAACAACTCTTCCCTTTTTTCCCTTCGTCACTCTTCTTCAATTCCATTTAAAAAAAATGTTTTTATAAAACCCTAACAGCAAACTTAAATTTGCATTGAAACACAAATACAACTGTGTCACTGACATCTGTTTTACAATATTTTCCTATTTCGCTCTTTTTTTCATGCCAACAAAACTTCCCTCAATTAACAATGTGTGTATGACCGTTCCCGGTTAACGAACGTGCCACCAAGTGACTTGTTCCTGTGGTTACATCCTCACATGGCTATTTCCTGTAGCAACAACCCTCTGCAAAAACAAGCCCAAGTGTCTAAAAGACACTGAGCAGCAGCGCACGCAACACACTCTCAATTCGACATGGCCTCTAATCAGCCTCACTTGCTGCTGCACGCGTCCTTGGGTCTGCCGTCTGACTGGATTTGAATGTGCAACGGCATAAAGCGCTCGAGCCACAAGCACTGCATTCTTAAATCTTCTTAAGTAAGTTACACATGTTCCCCCCTACATTATGGCAGCTAAAAGAAAAATAAAGAAACATCAATTTTTTCCAAAGAAATAATGGAATGTACTTTACTAATTTAATGCTAAAACACGCTTTAACATAATAGGACCTTGAAAAAACGTTATCAGCATCCAAACATGCGAATACCCATAAATTGGGTAAAGCTACTCAAATTGAATCCAAATTCAAGCACATCGATTCATACTTCTTATATCCTCTATATAATTAATCTGCTCAGAGGCGGAAGATGGAGGAAGGACAATATATAAGGGGACTGCACATTCTTTTTCACACAGTTATGTTTTAAGGTTCTATTTGGAAGCTTTTAATGGTTTTGCTGCTCAAAAGGCGAAAATAAAAGTTAATGCATTATGCTAGCCTCCTGACTAGCCAAAATCCTGTAGGGATGATTGGAGGATTCTGGAACTGAAAAGTTACCAAGTCCTTCATTAATCTGGGAATATTGCATCCCTTTTCCTGGATCCTACTGCAGAAATCCAGATGATAAGGTCAGCAAAAGGTCAAAGATCTGAAAGGAAGAAAAAAACACTTGCAAAATTATCTAAGATTACATGACTATATCGCATTAGGACCAAGAGGTTCAGCCAAATAGACACGCTAGTACTTGTGTCCCCCCTCCTGCCCAACGTTTAATCCTAAAATGTGGCAAATATATTCTAGTCTAACCTCATCCTCCATCTAACCCCTCCCTCACCCCCCCCCCCCCCCCTTCCTCACCCCCACCCTGTCACCAAGTTCTTCATTTATGCAGGCAATTGTCTTGTTTGCACAACCAAATAAAAACCGTTATTACAAATATTTTCAAAGTCTTTCAAACTAACAGCAGCAAATCAAGTCAGGCTGCGTCACATCGACTCATTAAAGTAGAAGTAAAAAATTTTTACTTTTGAAGACCTGCTGAAAGCTTGGAGGCTGAACAAGCCCTCATAAAAGATGCAATGGTCGCAGTGTTTAAAAAAACACATGAAGGAAGCAACTGCCTACATACATACAGGTTGGAAATCCAAGAATGTCACAACACACAAGCAGATGAGGAAAGAATTCCAATTTGGCCACTCACAGCCTCATAAGGAGGAAAATGAAGCACTAAAATGGAAG
Organism: Lissotriton vulgaris; assembly: GCF_964263255.1. NCBI lineage: Eukaryota > Metazoa > Chordata > Amphibia > Caudata > Salamandridae > Lissotriton > Lissotriton vulgaris. Next base: position 930,954,220 of record NC_141685.1, on the reverse strand, counting down.
ACAGTTTATTGGGCAGGCATGACGTTCTTGCCTTTATTTCCACCCTCAGGGAAGCAGAGTGTTCTGTGGTCATTGGCAAAATAATTGAACTATTCCAATCCTAAATATTAGGGGAACTGAATGCAGCCTTGCCAAAATGCTAATTTATAATTCTAACTTCAATGCCATGGAACCGTTGAGCGAAAGCTTAAAAATTCGAGTTTTGATTATGTATTTCCTGGAGGTGTAAAAGGGGGCAGATACAATCGATAAGCTTTAAGTATTGCCCGGCATTAGTCGCCTCTCATACCACTCGATAATTATCAAACAAAGAGGCAGGCGCTGGAAAGCAGGAAACAGAGGTTTATTCCGTCGGAGCAGAACACATCAGATCAGACAACAAGGTATCGTCTCTAGGTGCTCTCTCTGTATCTCTGAGGCCCGGCCTCTTATACACAGGTTTATTCCTTTTATTGCAGTTTATTACATGTGGCACATTCTTGTAAATACTTTGTACGGAAAGACATCCTCGGAATCCCCGCTTCAGGCCCGTTTCCACACATATCTACAGTAGAAGTCCCCACCCCGATATCAGTAGGTGATGACTATCGCGCAGCTGGACATTCCGCCGGTTCCCGGAATGTGTGCGGTTGATCGGATCTCATGGGGTGGAGGCATTGATTAATCTTAGCTCCTTTTGAAGAGGGATGAGTTTTGACAGTAGGAGCAATAATCTACATCCGCGGGGCTAGGTGATGGCCTGGGATCAGTTCGGACAAACTGGAACGGAGGAAGGGGGTCTTCAAAGGATTCGTGGTAATGAAAGGGATGGAGGGAGATGTTAACCGGGTACGGGATGTGGTTCCGAGGCAGGGCCGCGCTGAAGGGGTGGTTTATGGCCCAAGCATGTGAGTGCGGGGGCTGTCAGTGCGCGGGGGATGCTTGCGAGGTCAGAGAGACGCGCTGGCGATCGACAATGGGCAGAGAGGCCATGGTACGGAGGAAATAGAAATTTTATGTGGCCAGTGTGTCCCCCACTCGCACCCTATCTATGTACCTATGCCCCATGTATGTCCATGTTATCATGTAATTTCCATCTCGTGCCTGTAATAATAATGCCCCTGCATTTCCGTCCAATGTTAGCATGTCAGTTATTAGGCCTTCCATGAATAAAACGTTAATTCTGCACTGAGGCCTACGTTGCCAATGCATTTACATGGTACACGTTTAAAAATCGAGAAGCACACGTTTTTGTGGCCCAGCCGAGCCAGGCCCTGAATTCAGGCTCCGAGCCTCTTCTGACTCTGAAAGCTGCAGTTTAGGTCTCCCTTACTCCCTGCTCAGCCGAGAGGTGCCCGACCTGGCCTGCCTGCCAAGACGGTATTTTTCTTATAGTTATCTGCTTAGCTCCGAAAAAACACATTTCAGTCTAGTGAAAGGGGTAAACATATTCTGCCTGCAGAGCATAGGGCCTAGCCTTCCTGTCTCCATTCAAGTGATTTACTGAACCCGTTGCCATAGAAGGCCCATGGCCCCACGCAATGCACGAAGAGATATATGCACACACTAGCATTTAGTGATGAACAGCCTTTGCTCGAGAGACTTTTACTTCAGACAATACATCCTCCAAACACAAGATATCAGATATGCCAAAGGTGCAGGTCGTTCTGACATCCCAGACTCCTCTACTAGTGCTAAAGTCAGCTCCCCCCAGCTCTCCCCAGTTACACGTCAATTTCACGTCATGACCAGTTTTGCGCGCACAAGTAGGGTAAAGGTTCCTGCTGACCCTGCAGACCTCCTCTATACATCCACCCACCTAAAAAACACCTATGACTCATCAGGTGAACACCCATGTATACGCCTCCTTATACGCCTTCTTTCACGCCCAGGTGTTCTTATCTCTCTCTCTTTCACTTGCTCCGCCTGGAACGCTCCGCCTTCTCTATTCATTGCAATTGTATGGTTTTACTATATATAATGTGTTATGTGAATAAAACTTCAGATGACGACCCTTCCTGAACCTTAGTGGTGATGGAACCCGATTCTCCATTGACTCGAGTCATTGTATTAAAGCCCTTTTGACTCGGACACCACGGACTCTGCCTCTCATTTTATGAGCTATCCTTATCCTTATTAATGTATAGAAATTATGACAGGGTAAAGTTTTATTTACCACATTAATCTGGCGCCCGAATAGGGACCAGTCCCCTTCCCCACGCGCCGGCGATGTAAGCGCAGCCCCCTGACCCCTTCTATAGCCATGACGCACTTCAAGTGTACACGTCAGCGGGATTTCCTGCCAACTCCCTCAGGCCCACGGAGGAGACGGAGACTGCGACCAGGCATCCACACGAGGCGGTGAGGATTGCGGACTATCCCGACCAGAGCCCAAGCCGAGAGAGCAAGGTCCGAGGTATCCCGAGGCCCACCTGTTCCGAGGCGCATGCGCAGCAAGCAGCAGTAGCAGCAAGAAGCCGTAGCAGTCCAGTCCAGTATCGAGTTTTCCGAGGCCTTCAGTTTTGCTTCCCGGTGAGTACCGTTGTTGGGAACGCATAGAGACGGGTTCATTTATTTGAGCCCGGTCAAGACGGGTCTGGGTACACAGATCCGGTACAGACGTGTCCATTTAGGTGGATGCGGTAAAGACGTGTCTCTTCATGAGACCGGTATGACTGTACTGTTTAGCAGTGCATAAAGTAACAAGTAATTCAGGATTGTATCTTTTCTATGTACTAGTTAGTATCTGTTTCTAATATTTTAATGTCGTGGTATGAATGATTGTCTTCAGTCTATTATTGTGCTTATTGTGTTTTCGTTCGAGTTAGTTCAAACATGCCACTGTTCCCGAAATTACGTTAGATAGGGACCAGGAAAGGGATACTCGAAGAGGCAGTTCCCGTCCCGCCTAGGGACACTCCTGGTCATTTTATGTACCAGAAACATGGCCTAGATGCCATACTGTATTTAGATTTATGGGTAGATTACACGAAGAATCTGGAAGAGAAATATAGATGGCCTGTCTCAGGGACATGGGATGCTGATTGCATCATGAGAGTAGAGGAAGTACTGTGGAAAAAGAAAGCTAGACAATCCCAGAAAGATGCCATAGAGTTGTGGCGTAAAGAAGCGCATAGAAGAACAGAGAAAGAAATCCACAAAGCAGAGAGAAGTAGAGAAGCATCAGAAAAAGCCAAAGAAAAAGAGCTAAAGGAAGAAGGTGAACGGGTTAAAGCAGAACAAGTAGATAGACAAAGAAATGCCCTTATTTAAGGCATGTATCCCATCCTCGCCGAGGGCCTACCTAAAGTGACCCCGGAAGTACCCAGTAACTTGCCGCCACCACTGATCCCGACTAAACTCCATAGTCATAAACAGACAGCAGCGGACATTTTTCTTTCCTCCTATTTAGACGACGCTGCTCCGGAGTATGTAAATGAAGATTCTCCTCCTCCTCCTGTCAACCCTACCAATCCTTTTCGCCAACCACCCGTAGCACAAGATCAACCCGCATTACCAGTAGTGTCCCTGACAGAGAAAGACGACTCAAGCCAAGGCGACTCAAGTCTAGGGGCATCGGGAGGGGGGCCCACTAGTGACATACCACACACACCGCACACCCCACCACCACTATCACGAACCTTACGAGAATTAGCACTACAACGCACGCCAAAACCAACGACACCAGCATCACTTAGGCAATCATTTTCCGATTGTATATATGATCCAGTACCAGGTGAGGGCTTAATGCTCATATACTCAATACGTTTAAGACGCGTTGCAGACTATTTGGTCACTTTACCAGACATGAGGGAACATTTAGACAAAATATACCACTTCGTCAGAACGGGGGAGGGACCAGAAAGTATACATGAGGCCATGGCAAATAGAAAGGTGGAGCTTCAAAGCATGCTTTTACGATTTTTGATTAATTGTTTGATCAGGGAACGAGACCAGCCAGATAAAGAAGTAACTAAAGGTATGATGACTTGGAGTGACAATATAGCTGTTGGTAAACATGATACACAGAACAGAATAGAATGCATGTACAGGAAAATTCGTAAAGAAATTCTGGATATACACAAGAAAAAACAAGCCGAGAAAGAGGACGACGAAGTCTCAGATGAGGATGATACAGTAACAGAGGAAATAAATAAAATGAATTACGTAGGCAGGGCAAGACCGTTTGACAGACCCATAGGCCTAGATTACAATAAACGTTCCCTCTCTCCAATACCAGAACGATATTCTCTCGAACACCTATTCCAAGCTACTGAACATGCACTGAAAAAACGAGTAGGGAGCAGTGAACTTCGTACTATGCATGAACAAGAACTAGCCCTGTCAGCAGTTCAATGGGCTTGTAATTCTAACATATATAAGGATGACATAGTAGCGCAAACATTTTTGAGTCTTCCTCCGGAAGAACAGCGTTTAGCTGGTATTTACATGATTCAACATCTCATCACCTTGTATGAGAGTCAGCATTCTGATCCAGGTCCCTTGTGTAAATTACCGGACGATTTACTCCTAGAGAGATGGAGAGGCCTAGGTACCGCGTTAATTAATGTCATTCTAGATCAACGACATAAGTACTTGACTTTCCTGACTCCGCACTTGATTCCTGCCCCACATCGAGAAAGAAAGACCTTTCACATAGACAGACAGAACCCCCTACGAGAGGTTCATCCCGTTAGAACTACTGGGGGTGCGCTTCAACGAGTATACGTTTACACGCCCTTGACGAAAATGGAATTATTGGAAATGAAAAAATTACTGCCCTGTCATGATAAAGACCCAGGGGAGTTCCACCGTGAATTAAAAGGCATGGGGGATTACACATATGCTGATACCATTAAATTATTGAAAGTACTGTTACCAGCAGGCATTTACGAAAAGCTTAAAGAAAAAGATTGGGAGGTGGGAGAGAAAAAGATCAGCTGGACAGAATTAGAAGACGAGGATAAACTCCGAGGCCCTGGTGTTGGTCTTGGGGACAAAGCTAAAGAACTACCCGAACTATTAATACAGGTTTTGCCGAGATTACTGACTACTAAAAAGGAAGATTGGGATGCTATTTCAGCCTGCAAACAGAAACAAGATGAAGACACTAGTGATTTTTATTCTAGATTCGAAAAATGTTTTATTATTAACAGTGGCCTGAAGACAAGTAGTGAATCGTACCCCCATCTTTTTGTGAGCAAATTAGTAGAGAATTCCTTACCCTCGATCAAAAATAGAATACTGAAGGTTGAGAGTACCTGGCAAGCAAATAGCCCTTCGCAAATGTTGCAAATGTTACAGTACCACCAGAACCGAATTAGAGAAGAACAGGAACACGAAAAGAGACGTATGAAAGATACGAAAATGAAAGTACTAGTTGCTCAATCAGTTCCAGCTGATGGCCAGAAAAAGGGCACGGCACCTGTCAAAGGGAACTGTAATTACTGCAAACAGCCAGGTCACTATATAAATGAATGTGCTGTCCTGAAACACAATATAGCTACAGGCAAGACGAAAGAAAGACCGCGCCCCCCTAGACAGGATAACATCCCGCAGAACACGCAAACGCCACAGAACACGCAACAGACAGTAGCTGTACCCCAACCCATTGCTGCCACACAACATGTCACGCAACAATTGTACCAGTATGCCCAGTCAGACTATCCAGACTATCAACAGTATTCATGAAACAGCCTAGAGAGGGAAGTCGGCTTGCCCCTTATTGAGGTTCCTGTGGATCAAGAGGGGCCCTATGTACATAGTCATGTATTGGGGAAAGACAGAAAATTTTTGATTGACACAGGGGCGAGCAGAACTACCATCAGTCATGACGAGGTTCCAGGGGCACCCCTCTCAGGCTCACAGAATATTTCCCTGGGATTTTCAGGAAAGCCTATTGTTAACAAAGTGTCAAAGCCAGTTTCCCTAGGAGTTGGTCCATTGTCCCGCACTACAGCCTTGTTGCTTACTAAATCATGTCCGAAAAACTTGCTTGGTATAAGGACATTGAAAGAACTAGGAGCAGTGATTTGTTGTTCTCCAGAAGGAGTGAGATTGTTTTTACGTGATTTTAAAGGACATTATGTATTGAGAGATTTTGACCCCAGACTCCAGAATGTACCACAGCATTTATGGGCGCAAGGTCCGACTGATGTAGGTTACATGCACATTACACCATACCGTGTCACACTCAAGCAAGGAGTTGTACTGCCGCGAATCCGACAATACAAGTTACCACCTGATGCCGTAATAGCATTACTGAAAATAGTTGACAAACTCATTGCACAGGGAGTGGTTGTAGAAACTAACTCCAATGTATGTTATTCTCCTATCATTCCGATTCTTAAACGAACTGACCCAAATGCACCACCGGTCTACGGACTAGTGATTGACCTCCGAGAACTGAACAAATGCATAATACCACAGTACCCAGTGGTCCCAGACATTTCTTCACTACTGACTGCAATAGATTCCGAAGCGACGTTCTTCACTGTGATAGATCTCAAGAACGCCTTCTTTAGTGTCCCGATCCATCCAGAGAGCCAATACCTCTTCGGATTCTGTTTAAATGGACGAAGCTTCAAATTTACGAGGGCTCCTCAAGGGTTCACAGAAAGTCCTAGTATTTACAGTCAAGCATTGAAAAGACAACTAGACAGTATTCACATGCCTACTGACACTGCATTACTCCAATACGTTGACGATCTTTTGATCACAGCACGAACAGAACGAGACTGCGAACGTGCATCACTGACAGTCTTATACTTCCTGGCAGAAAAGGGGCACAAAGTGTCCCCTTCGAAGCTACAATTCTGTGCCCAGCAAGTGGTGTACCTTGGACACTTGCTGTCCAAGAGGGGTAGACAGTTGACACCTGACCGCATCCAGTTAATTGCACACCTTCCACAGCCCAAGACACAAAAGGAAGTACGGGCCTTCATTGGCCTCACTTCTTACTGCAGACAATGGATTCCTCAGTACGCATATCTAGCCAAACCACTCATACAGTTGACAACACAGGAGGCAGCGACTTCGACTGTCCTCCCTTGGACTCAGGAACATACACTTGCATTTGACGACTTGAAGAGAGCTCTATGTCACGCACCAGTTTTAGCGACACCATGTTACAGCAAACCTTTTACACTTTTTGTCACTGAACGCGAAGGCACAGCATTATCTGTCCTTACACAAGATCAAGCAGGAAAACACAAGCCTTGTGCTTACTTTTCTAGTACATTGGATCCGGTGGCCCAGGCTCTGCCTGCGTGCCTAAAATCAGTTGCAGCAACAGCTCTAGCAATCAGACAAAGCAATTCTATCGTGCTAGGACATCCTCTGACAGTACAGGTTCCACACTCAGTGGAAGTTCTCTTGAACAGGACACAGACACAACACCTGACTATAGCAAGACTGACAGGATATGAACTGACATTATTTCAGCCACACATAGAGATCAGACGATGCAATACTCTGAACCCTGCTACACTTTTACCCTCGAGCACAGCAGACCCTGCACCACATGACTGTGTGGAAGTAATTAATACAGTGACAAAGCCAAGACAAGACTTGACAGACATTGCACTGCCAGACCCAGAACTGACACTTTATGTAGATGGTTCATGCATGAGAACAAGCACAGGAGAGTTAGTGGTCGCATATGCAGTGACCACTGATACTGAAGTCATAGAGACACATCGAATTGACACCCTGTCTGCCCAAGCAGCAGAGCTTATCGCTCTGACCCAAGCCTGTATACGAGCCAAGAACTTGAAAGTAAACATATACACAGATTCACAGTATGCCTTCGGAGTCGTACACGACTTTGGAGTCCTTTGGCAGTAGAGAGGTTTTCTGACCTCTCATGGGGCCAAAATACAGCATGGTCCCCTCATTCAAGCTCTGTTAGATGCAATACACTTGCCTACAGCTATAGCCATCATGAAGTGCAAAGCACATACGAAAGTCACAGACACCATTTCCCAGGGTAACGACCTGGCAGATCGAACGGCTAAACTTACAGCCCAGACTCAGGCAGACATTCCAACTGACACGACAAAGACAGAAGTACCATCACTGACAAATTGCATGACAGTCAGGGATCCCTCACAGGATGTACTCGACATACAGACACATGCCACTTCAGACAAAATCAAGAAATGGACTGAACAAGGAGGGGTCAAGACAGATCAGGGATGGATGACAAAAGGCAAAGCCACGTGGTTCCTCCCTGACTCCATGGTTCAAGCTATCATTAATACAGCACATAGTCCAGCACACTTAGGAGAAAAGGCCATGTTAGACAGTTTACAGAACATCTGGTTCAACAAGCATTTACGTGCAGCAGCAAAACAGAAAGTGCGTACCTGCATGATCTGTTGTCAGTTCAATCCAGGCAAAGGCATTCCCGTGGAACAAGGTGGATTTCATCCTCCTGACCACCCTTTTGAAGTACTAGTTTGAGAAAGGTCTATAACTAGTATACATAACATATAAACAAATAGTGATATTGGAACCCACTATATGTAAATGATCATGGACCACTTTGTTGTACTTTTATTCAAAATTTATTATATTTATTTGATTTTATAAAGGGTATATACTTTTTGTTTAAAAATTGAGTTTTTTTATATAAAAGGTAACTGATCAAAAATAATTTATCATTGAAAGTGCAAAACATACATATGACAAGACAATAAATTAAACATGAAGAAGATGAATGAACATGATGTAGGCAAAGCGGTAGATACACACTACGCGCGTTTCGACTCGTTAGCCTTCAGACGCCGGGATCCTCTACCGACGATGCATTGAAGAAGCCAGACGTCCGACTTCACTTTAAACCCCTAAAACATCATCCTATCATTCCCACATGAAAATCGATCTGGCTTTTCATCTAGATGCCTAATCCTTAAGAGCCTATATCCACAACGCCTAGATACTTGAAGAGATTCATTACTAGCATCATATTTATGTCCAGAATCAATGATATTTTTTACGTTGTGATCAAAATACATTAAAGGGAATTACACGCTTATATATCAATTCTATATCAGCACTTTCCCTACCATTATGCTAAGGCTACAAGATTGAATATACAACTAGCTATAATTGCTGACCAGCTTTTCACTCATCTTCAGCTGTTTTTTAGTCAAAGACGGGTCACCTGATGAAGGCTAACGAGTCGAAACGTGCGTAGTGTGTATCTACCGCTTTGCCTACATCATGTTCATTCATCTTCTTCATGTTTAATTTATTGTCTTGTCATATGTATGTTTTGCACTTTCAATGATAAATTATTTTTGATCAGTTACCTTTTATATAAAAAAACTCAATTTTTAAACAAAAAGTATATACCCTTTATAAAATCAAATAAATATAATAAATTTTGAATAAAAGTACAACAAAGTGGTCCATGATCATTTACATATAGTGGGTTCCAATATCACTATTTGTTTATATGTTATGTATACTAGTTATAGACCTTTCTCAAACTAGATATTCTTTCCCTATGTATAACTAGTGGTTTTCATATATAGGGGTCCCCTATTTCCTAAAGCCACCCTTTTGAAGTACTCCAGATGGATTATATTCAGATGGACAGATGTCGAGGATTCAAGTATGTCCTCGTAGTTGTACGCGCCCTATCCAGATGGACAGAAGCGTACCCAGTCCCAGATTACACTGCTGTGACCACTGCCAAGCAGTTGGTCCGAGAATTCTTCCAGCGATACGGCTTGCCCCGTGTTGTGTACTCAGATAATGGGCAGCCATTCTCTTCTGAACTAATGAAACAAGTATCTCTTCTGTTAGGGTACCAGTGGAAATTCCATTGCGTACGACATCCAGAGGCAGCAGGTCTCGTAGAGAGACACAATCAGACACTCAAAACCAAGTTAGCGAAGGTCTGTGCAGAAAAAGGCGTGGATTGGATGGTAGCCTGCCGGTTGCCCTCTTTTACATGCGTATGATAGCTCATTCCAGAACCGGACTATCCCCGTACGAGGTGGTTTTTGATAGACCGCCGAATATGTGGGGTACGCCTATGCCGAGAAAAATAACCGATGTCGACAGTACTATGCTGACAGATTACCTGGCTTCCTTGATGTCTGCACTCCTTTCTTGTCGTTCACAGGTTGCAGCTGCCTTCCCCGACAACACCCAGGTGAAGACTCATTCAATTGTTCCGGGAGACCTGGTGTTTGTCCGTAATTTCGACCGTTCAAGCCCTCTGGAGCCCCGTTGACGCGCACCCAAGCTGGTTCTGTTAACAACGAGAACCGCCGTCAAGGTCGAGGGAAGAAAAGGCTGACTCCATGCCCTTCACGTGAAACGCTTCCATGGACTTGGTTCAGTAAAAGACTCTAAGGACTGCCCCGAAAACATTGACTCTAAACTCCCTTTGCTAGAAAAGACTCCGCAACAAGAGTATAGACAAAAACTACGGTCTAGTAAGTCAGACAGCGTTTAATTGTTTAAGTCCCCCTCGGGTGAAGCGGTTAGACAGGTTCCTGACATGTATAAGATCGTAGACCCAAATAGACAGAGAGATAGGCAGAAAGAGATGAAAAAGAAGTACTGCAAAAACTTACGCAGCAGATGCATAGTAACTCTGATCATTATGTTTTTTCTAAGTATATCAATTATATGTATAAGCTTGACGCTACATGTTTTCTTTCCTCCTCTTGGTTCACATATACATTCTTCCTTCAATGACACTGTAGAACACACATTCAGTGATCTGCCACCCCATGAATTGTCATATCGACTAGCACTGCGCAACAACACTTTTATTCGTATGTTACACCATTCTCACCAGACCAGCAATGTAACGAATTGCTGGGTGTGTGGCCGACTCCCACCTTATCAGAAAATGAAGGGAGTTCTGCCCCTCTTTCCTTATCCGTTTTCGCACAATGGTTCGTGTGGAGCCTGGTTTGCTTTAATGTCATCAACACAAGACAGACAGTTCACAAATCCCCAGAGTGAATGGATTTGGGGGGACCTGAATATAGTAATGAATAAGGCATGTTTTCCCGACAAAGATGGTTTTCCCCAAAGGAAAGGAACAGATCTAGAAAATGAAGTGTACGAATTAGGAAATGTTTCCCTTAGCCTCATGATTCTGAACGTCCAGTCCGAGACAAATACAGGTTCACCGTTTATAACAGTCTTACCAGTAAAAGGTGAATTATGTGTTAGAAAGAATGGTTCAGTGCACTTAGGATACAGTGATTGTAATACTGTGGTCGAATTCATTGATAAAGGAAAGTCTACTTTCAAAGCTTCCTGCCATTCCTATTTCATTTGCGGTCAGACAGCCTATGTACGTCTGCCCTTAGACTGGGGTGGAACGTGTTATATTGCGTTCCTACTGCCACCTGTTTTTCTAGCCCCATCCCATTATCATCGAGACTCACGACTAGTACATGTTAGACACAAGAGGGAGATCGATTCCCCCGTTGTCGATCAGACTGAGTCAGCGTGGGAACAGTATAAGGATTATATTAGAGGGTATTTCTGGTTCATAGGTCCCGTCCAAAATAGTAAATTAATACGCAAATTAACCAGAACTTTGGAAGCAGTAGTGAATGAGACTACTTCTGCCTTAGGTAACTTGAACGAGGAACAGTCTGCTATGAGACTTGTTGTTCTTAAGAACCGCCTCGTTCTTCACGTCATCCTGGTCGATAGGGGCGGGGCTTGTAGAGTGATCGGCTCCAGTTGTTGTGTGTTTATTCCTAATAACGCACCATCAGTGTATGCAGCAATCACAAGGCTCCATAAGATAGCTCACGAGATACACCAGAATCCAGGCACCTGGACTTGGTCCGGTTGGCTCTGGAGTGTGATATCAGCCTGGGGATAGAAAGTATTGTCATTCCTAGGAATAATACTGCTCGTAGTATTCAGTTGCTGTCTCTGTCTGCAATGTGGCCCAGCGATTTACGGCTTGTGTGCCACTGCCTGTATTCCCCGTCCACGTTCACGTTCCCGCGCACAAATGAAAAAGGATGAGCAAATGATGCTATATGAACAAATAGATGGTCTCATGAATATAGATGTGTCCTAAAGGGCGCAGTAGGGGACAAGGAGGGAATGAGGAAATAGAAATGTTATGTGGCCAGTGTGTCCCCCACTCGCACCCTATCTATGTACCTATGCCCCATGTATGTCCATGTTATCATGTAATTTCCATCTCGTGCTTGTAATAATAATGCCCCTGCATTTCCGTTCAATGTTAGCATGTCAGTTATTAGGCCTTCCATGAATAAAACGTTAATTCTGCACTGAGGCCTACGTTGCCAATGCATTTACATGGTACACGTTTAAAAATCGAGAAGCACACGTTTTTGTGGCCCAGCCGAGCCAGGCCCTGAATTCAGGCTCCGAGCCTCTTCTGACTCTGAAAGCTGCAGTTTAGGTATGCATCCCTGACCTCTCTCTTACTCCCTGCTCAGCCGAGAGGTGCCCGGCCTGGCCTGCCTGCCAAGACGGTATTTTTCTTATAGTTATCTGCTTAGCTCCGAAAAAACACATTTCAGTCTAGTGAAAGGGGTAAACATATTCCGCCTGCAGAGCATAGGGCCTAGCCTTCCTGTCTCCATTCAAGTGATTTACTGAACCCGTTGCCATAGAAGGCCCATGGCCCCACGCAATGCACAAAGAGATATATGCACACACTAGCATTTAGTGATGAACAACCTTTGCTCGAGAGACTTTTACTTCAGACAATACATCCTCCAAACACAAGATATCAGATATGCCAAAGGTGCAGGTCGTTCTGACATCCCAGACTCCTCTACTAATGCTAAAGTCAGCTCCCCCCAGCTCTCCCCAGTTACACGTCAATTTCACGTCATGACCAGTTTTGCGCGCACAAGTAGGGTAAAGGTTCCTGCTGACCCTGCAGACCTCCTCTATACATCCACCCACCTATGACACACCTATGACTCATCAGGTGAACACCCATGTATACGCCTCCTTACAATGCCTTCTTTCACGCCCAGGTGTTCTTATCTCTCTCTCTTTCACTTGCTCCGCCTGGAACGCTCCGCCTTCTCTATTCATTGCAATTGTATGGTTTTACCATAAATAATGTGTTATGTGAATAAAACTTCAGATGACGACCCTTCCTGAACCTTAGTGGTGATGGAACCCGATTCTCCATTGACTCGAGTCATTGTATTAAAGCCCTTTTGACTCGGACACCACGGACTCTGCCTCTCATTTTATGAGCTATCCTTATCCTTATTAATGTATAGAAATTATGACAGGGTAAAGTTTTATTTACCACAGTACTCAAAATGGCTGCTGCTTACTACACGTATGAGCCTGGAAAAGGGACAAGATGGTGCCGATAATGTTTATGCTGCAACCTAGATTTTAACAGTCCTCCCTTTTCAACATATTTAGCCAGCTTGTCAATCTATATCTATCCCCATTATGTTACGGATTTCCACTTTGTATAAAGCTTTCATTTGTTCAGCTTCGAAGTCCAGAGTCTTAGGCAGATACAGTTCGCAAAAAGTGAGCACAGAGGCGGCAAGCATTGAACACCCAGGCAGAATCCACATATTATTACAATCGTTATCAATATGATCATAAACAACTTCCACCCCCAATCTTTCACAGTACTCCAAAACCAGCTCCCAAACGACCATCCTTCTTGTTCCTGGTGAACCTCTGAGGAGAGTCTGTGGAGATGTTCAATGGCTTTGTAGACTGAGGGCGAATTGTCCGGCACGTAGGTGCAGCAGCTAGATCCGATGATGCGGCATGCTCCTCCACGATCCGCTAGAACCACATCTAGAACAAGGCGGTTCTGAAGAGCCACCAGGCGGACCGCCTGAAGCTCGGCTTTGTTGTTCGTGAGGATGCCAGCTGTTATGTTCATAGTCGTTTCAACTGCCTGGGCCAGATGTCGGATGGCGCGGCTGTTTGCCATCGGGCCCCAAAATGGAACGAGTCCCTTTACTGCGTCTAGGAACTGCGCTCCAGTGGAGTCTGCTTGTTCAATGTCCTTTGCTCGCTTTTGTAGGTGATGATTTGCTGGTGCCACATATGTCGGAGGAAGGACAAAAGCGATGTAGGAGGTGCCTTCCCAGCCCTTTGGGAGCCAGGTGTAGGCTTTGGTTCCACAGATGAAATACATATTCGGGGAGCAACAAAAGAGGGTGGGTCAGTTGTGTGCAAGATCCGGGTGATGAGGCAGGAGCTGTGACCCACTGGTTTTGTCCCATGACTTTTAATGCAGACAAGGCCTGAAACATTCACCACGTAGAGGGCCACAGTCAATGTGGTGGCAGTTCGCTTCCGGAGATAAGAGAAGGTGGGTCTGGCTGGATTGTTAAACACCTGCATTTCAATTTGTTCCTTTTCGGGGATGTTCATTTGAAAGGTGGTGTTGGATGTCAGAGGGCAAAAGGGAGCAGAAGTTTTTCCAGTCTTGTTCAGCCAGAACTCATCTTAGAAGTACGAAATGGGTTCGCCAGACGTTGCATTGTCCTTGTAACTCTCTTGCAAGAGTATCAGCCAGGCAAGGCAGGACCCATGAACGGAAAAAGGCGAGGGAATGAAAGGGATAGAATGTTCAGTTGCATGTGGCAGCAGCCCACAGATCCAACAGTTCGTGGCATTGGTAGCAAGGTTATGTTGGTGCAGCAACTGCACAAATTAATTGTTCCAGAATTCCTTGCGTCTTTCTCGGAGCTAGGGTGAAAATGAAATAAGGTAATGTTCTTTCATAGTGGTAGGCTGTGCAGTGGTTAACAATGAGCGGGTGCGTTTTCTTCTACAATCCAGAAGGTGGCCATGAGGAGGAGGCAAAAGAGAAGGGCAATGAAAAGGGCAATAGTCTTTGAGCTGTGTATTTTGTCAGTCTTTGGGTTTTTGTAGTGGATCTTCGGACGTCCGGTTGCTTCCATCATCTTCGTATCGGGCGCTTCCATCATCTTCAAGGGGCTCGGTAGCGGGCAGGACCACAAACTTCGTTTAGCCTCTCTCCTGGTAGCCTTAGTAGTGTTAGGCTACCGTTCCGAGATTTGTAACTTAGTCAGTGGTCTGTTTTGCCGAAGCTCCCTCCTTTCGTCGCAGGTTATACCCTTCTCTGGATGGCACAGTGGAATCGGGAAACTTTGCCAATTCGAGTGCCTCTGTATCAGGATAACAGCTCAGGTATGGTCGGTCTTTGTTCAGGAGCTCTTCTTGGGTGGCGATGTCTTCAGTTGTTGTCAGAGCCGAGGATATTTTCTTACAATGGTGCGCATGGAGCCAGTTCCGCTTCCCCTCCACCCGAAGAGCTGTTCGGGTGGTGATCAAAACTTGCCAGGGGCCCTACCACCGGGGTTCCAGACTCTTTGCACGCTGGAAGTTCCGGATCAAAACGAAATCTCCTGGTTGGATGTCATGTCCGGGGCCCCTGGAAGCATCGGGGATGGCCTGCAGCACCTGTTGATGGATAACAGACAATTTTTTGGTCAAATTATACAGATAGTCAGACATTAGGACGTCCGGGACGTCGTGAATGGATGTCGGTTTTGGCGTGGACCAAACGCTCATAGGGCGACCGAAGACGACCTCGTAGGGGGTCAAGTGGTGTTTGGTGGGGGTGGAACGCATTGATAAATGCCAGAGGGAGAGATTCTGGCCAGTAGCCACTATCTTCGCTAGTTTGAGTTTTAGTGTGGCATTGTGTCTTTCAACCAGGCCTGCAGATTGGGGGTGAAAGACCGCATGAAACTTTTGTTTTACACCCAACCCCTTCAAGATGAGTTGGATAACTTCGGCTACGAAGTGGGGGCCATTGTCACTCCACAAAATTCGACAAAGGCCTTAACGAGGGAAGAATTCTTTCAGTAGTACTTTTGCAGTGGCAATGGCAGTTTGGTCTCGGGTTGGATAGGCTTCTACCCACTTGCTAAATGCGCATACGACCACAAGTACATACTTTAGGCCTTGGCACCTTTCTAACTGGATGTAGTCCATCTGTAGGACTTCAAAGGGATGATTGGGGACCTCAAACCCTCCCCGGGGTACGACAGTTCCTTTCCCAGGGTTGTGTTGCAGGCATATCAGACATTGTTGGACCAAACGCTTAGCTGAGTCTGTGATCTTGTCATTGTGCCAAACTTTGGAAACAAGTTCAGCCATGGGGGCAGATCCGATGTGTGCAGGGGAGTGTGCCATGGTCAGTATGGGGATCAGGTACGAGTTGGGTAGCAACCATTTGTTCGTGTCTTTTGTCCGCCAGCAGCCTTCATCGTCTTTCAGTCCCACCCGTGCCCATTCAGTCAATTTGTGTGGTGAGCTGGCCATTTGAATGTCCCTAATAGTTTCCCTAGCGTCCTTCCATTTTTCTGCTTGTGACCTGGTCACGTACATGCGTGTCGTCGTCCTATTCTCGGCTGTGGTCCGGGCAGTGATATAAGCCAGTGCATTCCCCTGTCCAATGATGTCGGTCACCTTTTTGTGTGCCTGGCATTTGATTACAGCAAGTTGTTTGGGGAGGAGGACTGCTTCAGTCAGAGCGGAGACTAGACCTCCATGTAGGATGGGTGTGCCGTGTCAGGTCAGGAATCCCCTCTCCTTCCATAAGAGCCCAAAATGGTGAACCACCCTGAAGGCATACTGGCTGTCTGTGTATATATTTGCCGTCGTCCCTGCTGCTAGAATACATGCTTGTGTGAGGGCAATCAGTTCCGCCGCCTGTGCGGATCGCTGTGTGATGTTGGCTGTCTCAACTACGGTTCGGGCTGTGGTAACTGCATAAGCAGCTGAGGTGGTGCCATCGGAGAGTTTGATGCAAGAGCCGTCTACCCACAGCTCTCCGTCAGGGTCTGGGAAGGCGGTGTCTCGGAGGTCAACTCTACTCCTAGTCTGTTCATCCGTGAGGGTCACACAGTCATGTATAGGGGACACATTGGGGTCGTTTTCAGGTAGAGGTAACAGAGTTGCCGGATTCAGAGTGGTGCATCTTTTCAGTGTGATGTGGGGTGCAAGCAGAGTCAGTTCGTACCCAGTCAGTCGTGCACTAGTCAGATGCTGCGTCTTAGTCTGGTTCAGGAGGGTGTCAACCGCATGGGGCACTAACACTGTAAGGGAGTTCGAGAGCACGATTCCCTCACTTTCTCGGATAGAGACAGCAGCAGCAGCTACAGCTCGAAGGCAGGCAGGCAGGCAAAGCTCTGGCTACGGGATCAAGAGTTGAGGAGAAGTAGGCACAAGGGCGTTGCTTGGGGCCGATGGACTGAGTCAAAACGGACAAAGTGTACCCCTCCCTTTCGTGAGTGAAGAGGGTGAAGGGCTTGGAGTAATCAGGGATTCCTAGGACTGGTGCTGAGCAAAGGGCATCTCGTAATTCTTTGAAGGAAGATTGGCATTCGGGGGTCCAAGAGAGTGGGAAGGGGACATCTTTAGCTAGCAGGGAAAGTAGTGGTTTTAAAATAAGGCTGAAATTTGGCAACCATTGTCGGCAGAAGGAGGTGAGGCCTACCAGAGAGCGGACTTGCTTCTGAGTCTTAGGGACAGGGGTTTCTAGAATGGTCTGAATTCAGTCGGGCGTAAGCTTCCTCCCGTCTTTGGACAAGAGGTGGCCATATGTATGTCACTTGGGGTTGGCAGAATTGTAACTTCTTCTTGGAGACCTTGTGGCCATTTTCCGCGAGGAAGTGTAGGAGTTGAATGGTGGCTGTGACTGCAAGTGGAGTGGTGTCGGCCGCCAAAAGGATATCATCGACGTACTGTATCAACACCACTCTATCCGGTAACTGGACTGCATCCAGCTGTCTCTTGAGGACCTGGCTATAGATGCTGGGACTTTCAGTGTAGCCTTGGGGTGCTCTACAAAATCTATTTGAACGGGCTTTTAAGGTGAAGTCGAAGAGGTAGCGGCTGTCTGGGTGGATGGGGATGGAAGAGAATGCGTTCTTGAGGTCCATTACAGTGAAGGTGGTGGCATTGGACGGAATCAAGGTCAGAATGGTGGTGATGTCTGAAACTAAAGGGTACTGAGGTACAACTACTTTGTTAACCTCTCGTAGGTCAATGATGAAACAGTACGCTTTCTCATCTCCCTCACCTTGCTTCTTTACAATAGGTAGGATAGGGCTGTTGCAAACATTGCTAACTACTTCCTCTACCACTCCTGCATCCACCAGGGACTGGATAATCTTTACCAATGCCTTCTCCCCCTCGGGTAATATCCGATACTGTGGAAGTTTTGGGAGCACTGCGTCCTGTCGAACAGTTATATGTACAGGGTCAATCATCATGCGTCACATTTGAACAGGCAGTATATACAGAAGTAGAACAACTACAACACAAGGAGACATTCAACAACCTATCTAAAATAAACAGGACCACCATTCAACGTCTACAAAATGACCCAACCCTCATCATCAAACCCGCGGACAAAGGGGGCAGAACAAAACTGACTATGACCAAGAGTGTAAAAGACTCTTAAGTGATACTAGGAACTACAAACGCCTCAACAAGGACCCAACTGAGCAACTACAAAACACCATTAATCTTCTGGTTAAAAATGCCAAAGACACGGAGAAGATCTCCAAACAAGAGGCGGACTACCTATGCCCAAAAAATGCGAAGACTCCGTATTTTTATACAGTCCCAAAGATACACAAGGGTATCACCCCACCCCCCGGCAGACCATCGTGTCTGGAGTAAAGTAACTATTAGAACCTCTATCACGTTTCTGTGACTTCTTCCTCAATCCTTTGGTTCAAAAAACTCCTTCTTACATCAAGGATACCAAACACCTTTTGAGTGTAATCAAAGACATCAACTTCAACCCAACTTCTGAACTACTAGTAGGACTAGACATAGAGAGCCTATATACCAGCTTACCACAGGACACAACATTAAAAGTACTACACGATGTCCTTATGGCAAGCCCCTGGGAATACAACACTCCCCGCAGTTTCATATTGGACTGCGCTACTTTGGCTCTCAAGGAGAACTATTTCGAATACGAAGGAACCTACTACCTACAGACCAATGGTACATCCATGGGCAGCGTTTTTGCCCCAAGCGTGGCAGGCCTGTACGTGGCCCACTTCGAACATACCTACATACAACAACCCACCAATCCTTACTCCACTAATATAAAAATGTGGCATCGATATATTGACGACATCCTCCTCATATGGGAAGGAAACCAAGAACTGGACAACTTCATGCTCTGGATCAACCATCAAGACTCCTACTTACGTTTTACAAGTACTAGCAGTTCCACCGAACTAGCTTTCCTTGACCTGAACATCAAACCAGACAATGGAAGTCTCACTACTACCACTTTCTACAAGCCCACAGCAAGGAACTCCCTGCTAAGATTTGACAGTTTTCACCCCGACACCTGAGGGAAAATCTGCCTTATGGGCAATTCGCACGCATCAGACGTAGCTGCAGCAATATTCAGGACTACAAACTGCAATCTAACGACCTGATTCACAAACCCCAGGATCGTGGCTACCCATCGAAAATGTTAAACAAAACTTGTAAAAGAGCAAGGAACCAGAACAGAGAGGCACTCTTGGAAATTTTTGAAAGACCACAGGAAGAACCTACCCTGACCTGTGTGACCACTTACAACACGGCGTCAAACCAAGTAGCCAACATCATACAAAGAAATTGGAAAATCATCAACTCCAGAACAAGGAAATGGGACAAACCACATTTTGCTTAAAAAAGAGCCACTAACCTCAAAGACCAACTAGTGAACACCAGGCCCCGGCCAACTGCACGCAGTACTGACAACACCATTCTTAACGCATGGGGCCTGCCCAAGATCACCGGCCACCAACCTTGCAACAATTGCAGCGTGTGCCACCTGACATCACCTTCAAAAACACTGAACGTAGAACCAGGTAAAACCTGGACACAACAGCAGTTCACGAACTGCAACTCTGCTAATTTGGTGTACCTAATAACCTGCCGATGTGGTCTAAGATACATTGGTATGACCACCCGGAAAGTCCGGACAAGAATGACAGAGCACAGGAGTACCATAAGGTCTGGTAAAAACATTAGTAAACTTACAGACCACTTCCTAACCCACAACCACACCCCCAATGACTTCTCCTGGACTGTCATAGAGCAATTTGATACCACTATCAATGAAAAACTTCTCCTACAAAAGGAACAGCGCTGGATATATCGTTTATCCACGCATATCCAAGGCCGTAACGATGCCATACCATGGAACTCTTTAGCTGTGTAATCTCTCTAACTGTATAATATCTATGATGTAGAAGATAACCCACACACCGCTGCGATATCTGTGCCAGGACATCACTGCATGAGCGCCCCCATCTCTCTTATCCCCCCTCCCTAGTGTACACCTTATGGGTGCCCTCAATTGCATGTCCCCGTTGCACTTTGTGCACTCATGAACAGCCATCACTTACCCCCGTGCTTGGCTTAGCTCATGTTGGGACTATCACCCACTATGGAAATAACCACTATCGTCTTAGTGATGAAATACCATGATTCGAAGTCATACCTCTGACCGACTCCGAATATGTCATACTACATGACAATATAAGGCACAACGTGAGCCGCTAACTCAACCCGCCCATACCTCTGCCTTCATTCTGCGCAACACGCTTGCGCCAGACAGCCGCGCATGCGCAGAACTTCCGCTACTCTCCAGCGCATGCGCAGAAAGGGCAATCATGACACGGCGAACACCCCTCCCTCTCTTTCCACCAAATACAGGTGAAACCAATCAACTAAAAACTACAAATAAGAGACCGGGCGACCCTCCTCTCTCACAGCGGGCGCCGCGGAAGGACGAATAGGTCCAAGGAGGAACTAGACTGCAATACTCGGTCTCTTTCTCTGCCAGGCGACCCATGAAGCTTTTTACAAGACAAAACAGAGTGAGGACTTAGTATTGTACTTACCTGTACCTCACCTTGTAAATACGCTCTCTAGCCCACCACCAACACTAACGGTTTCACTTAAAAACCCTCACCAGCTTCGTGCCCAATGCATGATCCCACAATAGCCGATTATAGGTCGCACACCACCTTATAAGTCGGCATGCTGTGGTATATCAAATACCTAACTAATATGACTCTACCATGTACGTCTTGTCTTTGTCCTTTGTGTTATCTGTAGTCAAGCTTGAGGGAATCCCCCTCTAACAGTTATAGCGCCTTAGTGTGCGCTTTACTTAGCCAAAAGACAACACAACCACTTAAATTTAATTTTATTATTTAATCTGCACTTTTTTCACATATTAAAACGGTCCTGAGGAAAGCCAGCTTAAAATCTACAAGGCACTGGCTGAAACATGTAGACCACACTAGACACTGGAGGTCATAACTAGCACTCCAATCTACGTCTACCTGCCTTTTATCTGCTAACAGAGGCCCAGTTCATTAAAATAATTTACCCTCGGGTGCTGGGACCTACTGTATAGCTTTTAAACTTCACCTTTCTCACCCTTTTCACTGCACACTCAGCAACATACCAGCTCCGCAGTCACCTGGCGTTGAAGCACACCCGGGGCACATTCGGTGCCACTGTGGTGGGCCCGATGATGAAGCATGCCACCGACTAGGTCGGTGGGTGAGGGCTTTATAAGGAAAACAACGTTTCTCCTTATTTGACGTACTAACCTGAGTCTTCTACTTCCCTTAAACTAGCTAGTCCTTATTGATATACATACATAACCCAGGGGATACGGTCTAGCTTATCTAGTCCTCTCTCTCTCGTTGATTTAAGCATAATCTTTACCGATGCCTTCTCCCCCTCGGGTGATATCCGATACTGTGGAAGTTTTGGGAGCACTGCGTCCTGTCGAACAGTTATATGTACAGGGTCAATCATCATGCGTCCTACGTCCGAATAAGTCTTGGTCCACAGGTACAGAGGCAGGGCGTCGAGTAGGGACAGGTCCGCATCAGTCATAAAAAACATGCGTCGTGTGGGACAAGGTCTGAGCAGATTCGGGTTGTCGTACAGAATGACTCGAACTCCGTCCTGTGAACATCTAAAAGTAGCTAGGAAATGTTTCAATAAGTCAAGTCCCATAATGGCGTCGGGGGTGTTGGAGGAGAGCAGAAATGTTGTGTCAGTGGTGTTATTCTCTAGGTCAAAGGAAATCGGTGTGGACAAGTGATTAGTGGAGGGCGTTCCATCAAAACCTATTGATGTTACGTGTGAGCCAGACAAGGGTGCCCTTGGAATCAGTCGTTTAGAGAACGCACTACGTGTCGCTCCAGTGTCTACCAAAAAAGGAGACTCCGTGCCCAGGACCTTAGCGGTGACGTAAGGACCTTGCTGGTCAACATAGAGCTCGACTGGATTCCTCCCTTGCCCTTGGCGGTCCTATGCAAAGTCATGGGTGTTTTCGCAGTCAGACTGTTGGTACTGGTTCTGTCGGGGACGGTCAAATGTGTTCGGTCTGCCTGGCCTGTCGTTGTTGGTGTCGTTCGTGTACCCTCGTCCCTATCCTCTATTTCTTGGCCCGCCCGCTACATCTCTTGTTTCCCTATTTTTGCTCATCTCTAGCAGGACCGGACACTGGGACTTCCAATGACCGAACCCTCTACAAAACGCACACTGGCTCTCATCTAAGTCTTTACGTCCAGTGTAGGGTGCGGATGTACGGTCTCTAGGGGGTGGATTTCTAGGAGCATTAGATTGATAATTTCCTTTCCTATAATCACCCCTTGCAACTGTGCGACCATCACCCTTTCCTTCAGGACCTTTTTCTTTTTCTCAGACGCCCTATCGTTCTCGATCTTTTGATGCTCATAGTACTGGGCCATCTGAAGGATGGCCGCAGGTTTGGAGGCCGCCCAACTACTCCCACTAGTCTGTAGTTTCTGTGAGACTTCCTGTGACAGACCTTTGACATAATTCTGGACAAACAGATGATGTCCGGTTGCGGTGGTCATGTCCTGGCCACTGTAATCGGAAAACACCGTCTCGAACCGGGAGAAGTATTCTGATACGTCTTCCTGGGGTTTCAGGCGGCAGGCCGTTACTATCGACCAGTCCACCTTCTTTTCTGGGATCAGGGTTTTCAATTTCTGAACGATCTTGTCCGGGAGATCTAAAATGGATTTTAAGGGTTTCTGTCCGGGCTCTCGCTGTCTATCTATGCCATCGAGTTGTCCCCAGGTATGTCCGAACAGCTCAAGGTGGTCGACTTTCCGGATTTGCTTCCACACATCAGCTGGCAGACATAGCCCGAAAAACAAATCGATGTCCGCTAGGGTCATAATCGTCGAACCCAAAGCAGTACCTAGTTCAGTATAAAAGGCAGTGGTGTTCTTTCGTAAATTGGGTAAGGATTTTCAGGAAGTCAGGATGTCTTGTCGATCCATGGTTGGTAGACCCAGTTATAAACTACCCTTCCCTTCGCATCTTGGTGATTAATGTCATCATGTGTTCCCTGTCCTCTTGGGGGAACCCAGTAGGGAGCGGCCTCCTTTATAGGCATCATTGTGTCAGTTTTTTCTGCTCGGGGTACAGTCACTACAGGAGTTGTAGTCTTAGCTTCTAGCCTTTATTCAGTGAGGTGGCGGAAGACTTCAAGCGTGCGCGTGAAGAGGTCCGTCACATCACACTCGCCTTTGTCTCCAATATCGACTTTCCTATATAGTGTCGCTAGACTCTCAGGACCCTTATCTTGGTACTTGTCCTCATAGGCATTGAGGGTGTGGTAGCAAAATCGCACAACAAAATGTCGTCTGTGGCTATCGGCATATGAATTGTACATATCTGTTACATATTCTTCGCTCTCCTTCCGTTCCACCAGTGTTCTCACTATCTTATCAATCCCTGCTCGTTCACTTTTTCTCAACCGGTTCATTCTGGTGGTATCTTTCTTTCTAGTCTCAGGGTCATCTAATGCTACTGCTAGTGCTGTATTCAGTACAAGGGGCTTGGCCGGCGCGGAGGCCTTGAGGACCGAGGTCCCAGTACTATTCTCACTTGTATTTGGGGTTTGCGGGTGTTGTACTGAAGGCTGGGAGGGAGCATATGGAGGGGGCATATAGATGATTGGGGGACCTAGTAATAAATCATTGTTCACTCGTTGTTTAGAAGGTAACTCAGGGTGGAGCGTAGAGGGTGTTCTAACGGGACACTGGCCTGATGTTTCGGACTCTTGCTTCTGTTTAGCTTCCTCTCTCTCCTTTATCTCTTCCTCAAACATTTTGGCGGCAAGGTGAGCTGCTTTTCACAACTCTTTCTCTGCTCTTACTTTATCTCTCTTTTTCCGTTGTGCTGCTTCTTTACGCCACATGCCGATACTATCAAGCATGGTAGGCGTTGTCTTATTGTTACGAAGGGCTGTTTCTAGTACTTCTATTTTATTGTCATCAAAGGATCCTATCAGTGGCCACTGGCTTTCCTGATCCTTTTTTGTGTATTTATGCCATAGCTTACTATAGGCTACGGCGACTATTCCGTATTTAGTGAACATGTCCTTATTAGGGGTGCCTTCCAGTGGAGCTGGATGGTTCATCTCTAATAAGCGGTCCGGGCTGAACCAACCACCAATCAGTGGGGAGAAGATAGGCATGAGAGATTACAAAGGTCCCCACTACCTATCCTTCACTACTTGCAAAGACTAGACAGAATATTTCTATTCTACGTTATTTGCAAACAGGGAATATCTCAAAGAGAACTAAATACATACAATCAATGTTCGGACAATCAATCAGTGGGGAGAAAAATAGGCACAACAGATTACAAAGGGTGGACAAAGGTCCGCTTTACCTACCCTTCACTATCTGCAAAGGGAGAGAGAATATTTCTATTCTTCTCCGTTTGCAGGCAGAGAATATCTCAAAAAGCAACCAATGAACAATACTAGTATTTTCAGACAATCAAACAATCGTTTCGCAATTCGTCGTGTTACACGACCTTACCCGGACCGCATGGACAGTTTCTCGTCTTCCGCTTCCAGCGCCCGATCGTCCTCTATTCTCCGTTATTGCCGTGGCACTCCTGATGATTCCAAGTCAGGACCGTAGATCACTCGAGAAAGGTCTGCTCGGAACCGGTGAAGTTCGGAAGATCGGCTGCCAGACGAGGGTCTATCGGGCAGGAGCTCTTCCTGATCGTTGCAGTTGTTCACTCTGTCGTCAGGACCTCTCCCACTGGATCCACGTGTCGCTGATGGGCCCCACGCTTGGGACGCCAATTGTAAAAGGGGGCAGATACAATCGATAACCTTTAAGTATTGCCCGGCGTTAGTCGTCTCTCATACCACTCGATAATTATCAAACAAAGAGGCAGGCGCTGTAGACAGGAAGGCAGGAAACAAGGGTTTATTCCGTCGGAGCAGAACACATCAGATCAGACAACAAGGTATCGTCTCGAGGTGCTCTCTCTGCATCTCTGAGGCCCGGCCTCTTATACACAGGTTTATGGCTTTTTTTTGCAGTTTATTACATGTGGCACATTCTTGTAAATACTTTGATGTACGGAAAGACATCCTCGGAATCCCCGCTTCAGGCCCGTTCCCACACATATCTACAGTAGAAGTCCCCACCCCGATCTCAGTAGGTGATGACTATCGCGCAGCTGGACATTCCGCCGGTTCCCGGAATGTGTGCGGTCGATCGGATCTCATGGGGTGGAGGCATTGATTAATCTTAGCTCCTTTGAAGAGGGGTGAGTTTTTACAGTAGGAGCAATAATCTACATCCGCAGGGCTAGGTGATGGCCTGGGATCAGTTCGGACAAACGGGAACGGAGGAAGGGGGTCTTCAAAGGATTCGTGGTGATGAAAGGGATGGAGGGAGGTGTTAGCCGGGTACGGGATGTGGTTCCGAGGCAGGGCTGCTCTGAAGGGGTGGTTTATGGCCCAAGCATGTGAGTGCGGGGGCTGTCAGTGCGCGGGGGATGCTTGCGAGGTCAGAGAGACGCACTGGCGATCGGCAATGGGCAGAGAGGCCATGGTACTCAAAATGGCTGCTGCTTACGCACACGTATGAGCCTGAAAAAGGGACAAGATGGCGCTGATAATGTTTATGCTGCAACCTAGATTTTAACAGTGGTGCTGCCAAAAGCACAATTAAATTGGAATGCCCGTCACGACCCATTAGTGGGGGCTGCAGCCCTACCCATTCAAGAGCAGATATTGTGTACCAGTGCAGGAATTTTACACTTTTACATTCTCACACTATACTCTTCATCCCTGCCCATTACCAAGGTCCGTTATACAGCCTGAAAATTTCACCCAAACTCACTGTCACCATGGGGTAGGAGGCCCTGCAGATTCAGGAAAGGATTCTGTGGGAACTTAATCTTTGGGTGACTCACCAAGCAGAGTTGCCTTAAAAAAAAAGAGGACTATCAGTTTTGCAGATATAAAAGCTCATGCACTTTCAGCACATTAAATATCTAGGTTCCAGAACAGTTAAGGTACTAGAACCCCTTCTGGTTGAAGATTTGCTATATTTATTAAGGCTAAGCCACTCTGGAGAACTTTTTCATGCAACTTTTCAAAGCTATATCTTTTGTTAAGCATTCATCTGTCCCCTAACACACTGCTTCTTTATATTGCAGGTGGGAATCGTTTTTTTTTTTTTTTTAAAACCTTACCATAATGGACTTTTGTCTCCCCAAGGTTTATGAACTGCTTATAGACTAAAGCAAGACTACCTTTATGAGTCAGAAACAATGCTTCTCCTACTCTCTTGGCCTGACAGAGGCTCATAGCTACCCATTCCAGCCTCAACGCCCTGCCTGTGGTGTCCAATACCCACTACAAAACCTGCCTTTCTTTGCATTATAATTCACCAACACATCTGAAAGTTGTGAAACCCAGTGCCCTAAAGGTCCTTTACTTTTGAAGGGTATGTGACCCTGAGCATTTTGCTGGAACCTACACACGTGAATGCGACTGAAGAAGGGTACTAAATGTAATAAAACACATTAAAAGCTAGCTGTTCTTGTAGCTGGATGGAGTTTCAGTCGGCTAGATCAAAGTGAGGAGAGGCCTGTGAGACACTTCATGCTTTGCAACACTTTCCAATTCATCCAAAGTTTTTAGTAAGCATGGGCGTAAAATCCGTTCCGCTCGTGGAATTTGCGGATTTTCGGCAAATCCGCAAACTCTCGGGAATTTGCCGAAAATTCGCACGCAGCGGATTTTTTTGCTTGGTGATACACTATTGCGGCGCGCGGCGTTCACTTACTGTCATTCAGCATTTGTTTTTCTCCATGTTTTGCGTGTGCTGCGCCATTTTGGATCTTGCTGCGGGATCCCGCGGCAGTTTGTCAACCGTGATTACGTCATTGCGGTTTGCCACCTTGCACAGCGAGAGTTTGTCAACGCGAGTACGTCATAAAGGCCCGTGATCATGCATCGCGGGAGTAAACACTTGCGAACACGTAGATGCGGAGGGCAGCGACAATCTCGCAATTGCGAAATGGCAACATTTGCAATTTTGCACAAGAACTCCACCAGCAGGCAGCATAAACCTTCTGAAAATGATGATTTTTATCAGAATAACTCCTCAGGTTGACATTTGCCTGCACTTTTTTTTTGCAAGGGGTCCATTTTGGGGGCGGTGGGAGGAAGGAAGTGCCCCACAGTTTCCAACTTCCTGTTCCTGTCCAGCAGGCTCCTCCCAGTGCTATCTTCATGTGCTGATCACTTTCATTTGGATCTTGACCTGGAAGGATTACTTTTTGTGGATGCTGCTGGATATTTGGATTTGAGGCCTTTTTGACTTTCTTTGGATCACTTTTGGATTAGAAATTTCACAAGTAAGTTTGTTTGGGGCATTACAGTTGCTGCAACTACAATTTTGGAACTTTTTCAGAACATTAAATAAAATATATTGTGGGTAGCCACGGTATCCAGTAGGACCAGGGTTAGTTATGGGTGCATGATACAACTGTTTTGTTGAATTTAAACATGATTTAGGGCATGGATGGCATTGGATTGTGCTGAGTTTTGTGTGTTTTTCGATTTTTTTTGGCTGCTGTTGGGGCCTTTTGCCCAGGGGTACTCAGTGGTGCATGGACTGAGTCTTTCTGTGGGGTCTCTTTAATGTAAACATCATGGAGGGCATGGATGGCATTGGATTGTGGTGATTTTTGTGTGTTTTTTTTCGATTTTTTGGGGTGTTGATAGGGCCTGTCCATGTGGGTGGGGCCATTTTGAGGACTGGTATAGGCAGGGCCTGGCCATGTGGTGGGGGTCTAGAGGCCATTTTGAAGCCAGGCAGTGTGCTTTGTTGTGCCATAGGCCTGCACCCAGTCTGCCATGCTTTCATCCATTATGCCCAGGGATACTCAGGGGTACATGGGCCTAGTCTTTCTGTGGGGTGTCTTGAATTTGAACATGATTGAGGGCATGGATGGCATTGGATTGTGGTGATTTTTATGTGTTTTTCGATTTTTGGGCTGTTGTTGGGGCCTTTTGCCCAGGGGTACTCAGTGGTGCATGGACTGAGTCTTTCTGTGGGATCTCGTTAATGTAAACATCATGGAGGGCATGGATGGCATTGGATTGTGGTGATTTTTGTGTGTTTTTTGATTTTTTGGGGTGTTGATGGGGCCTGTCCATGTGGGTGGGGGCCATTTTGAGGACTGGTACAGGCAGGGCCTGGCCATGTGGTGGGGGTCTAGGGGCCATTTTGAAGCTAGGCAATGTGCTTTGTTGTGCCATAGGCCTGCACCCAGTCTGCCATGCTTTCATCCATTATGCCCAGGGGTACTCAGTGGTGCATTTTATTGGTCTTTCCATTTTGCGGGGTGGGTATAATAAAAATGCTTACTTGCAAACTATTAATTGAAGCGCTACATATGCAACATTTATTTAACTGATGTTCCTCTGGCTTCGTTTGCTTTTAGGTGCAGAAAGACGAATCATCAGCCTTCATCGTTCCTCATCATCAGTGCCAGGAACAAGTCCTGCTGCGGTGTGTGCAGCACAACGTCCCGTGTGGCCACAGACAACTCTGCAACTTGTGCAACTGCGGCCTGCTGTTCTGACATCTGAAGAATATGGCCCCAAAAAAAGTTCCCCGTAGCTCCTCTGGCAAGAAAGTTGCCAGTAAGGAGCAGAAGAAGCAAGTGGCGTCACATACCAAGGAGACTGGTGTACCGACCGCCGCATTTTTTGGGGAAAAAAGGACCAAGCTGGGAGCAGCACCCCCGCTCCATTGGGCTCAGTGCCACCACCACCACGCCAACTTAAGTCCAAGCCCTTGAGTGCTGCAGAGGCAGCCAGGATAGTTGTACAATCACCATCGACCAGTGATGTTGGCTCATCGCAAGAAAGTAGCAGCATCCCTCAATCAACACAGGTTGTAACTCATCTGACGAGTGTTCAACAACCACAGCCGCAACAACCACATGTGCAAGTACAAGCCCAAGTACATGTGGAAGGAGAGGCAATGCAAGGAGATGCGCAAGCAGAGGTGCATGGAGCGGCACAAGTGCCCACAATAGTTGTTCCTCCCGAAGTAGGGGCACATCAGGAAATCGACATTCAAGCCGAGGTATCATTTGAGGAAGCCACTCCTTCTGATCATTCATTGTCTTCCAGATCCCTAGCAAGGAAAAGATCAAGGATGGTGTTTACATCTTCTTCAAGCCTCCTTCCTTCTGATGATATGGATCCAAATTGGGAACCACCACTGCCGTCTGAGAGTGAGGCACACCATGATCTGACAAAGGTAGCTAAGCGCAAAAGGAAGGTCCCCGAAAGTCTCGTACTTAGGGAGTGTGATGATGACGCTGAACAAGAAGTGGCGTATACTACTGCTGATGAAGACTCTCACGACGACGATGCAGTCATCATAAACGTCACTGCAGCCCCAGCAGGCATGCAGCAAACATACATTTTTACCCTTGCCCGAAATGCTGCTGAGCGTGATGTTGTCGACGAGGCAATGGGATCACCACCAATGCAGTTAACTAGTACACCACCACCTACCGCTTCCACATTTTCTCGCCAGAAGAGACCTCCATCCACCTCGACCTCCATTTCCTCAATTAGTGGTGCTGCAAGTGCACAACGTAGTAAAGTTCGGCAACACAAATCCTCCACTTTATCTGCCATTCGCATTCCCAGTATCGCCTCCTCCGCCCCCCCTCAGACATTTGAAGTCCGCAGTTTGGGACTTCTTTAGTGTTAGCCCAACAAGGGAAAACATAGCCATTTGTACCATTTGTAAGGTTGGAGTTAGTCGTGGTAATCTTGGTACCAACTATGGTACCGGAGGCCAGGGAGGTCATATTGAGAGACAGCACACTGTCAAATGACATGCGCACCTAAAGGAGATCAAGGAAGCCCGAATTGCAAGTCAACAAACTGTATTTGTTGATGTTTCATCTGATGATGATGAGGAGGAAGAAGCGTCAAACATTTCTTCACTTACACCCAGTACCCCTGTCAGCAGCACACCCCCTGCAAGATATATGAGCCACACTAAGAGTGTGGGAGAGAGTGAGACACCAATGCGAAAAAGTTCATCATCATCAAGCGTAACTGGGTCGAAGAAGTCATCATCATCCCGTAAAATGGTCCAGCCCACCATTAGAAGCATGTTGTTTTCAGATGCGCCATTTGATCGCAACCTCCCAATGACGCATCTGTATAACACTAAGCTGGCTAAAATGCTAGTGCTGGACCTTCTCCCTTTTTCTTTTGTGGAAGGGGTTGGTTTTCTTGAATTAGTTGCAACACTCTGCCCTAAATGGAAGGTTCCTAGCCTGTTCTATTTTGCCAGAGTTGCGGTTCCAGCACTACATGAAGATGTGCTGGAGGTGATTGGGGCAGCTTTGCAGAAGAGTGCTGTTCACTCTATACATCTGACAACAGACATGTGGACCAGTTGCCAAACCGTTGATTACATGTGCATCACTGCACACTGGGTCTCTTTTTCAGGTGTTAGAGCGAAGCTAAGCACAGGTGTTGACCCGGACAACTTTTTTAAAGCTGCTTGGAAACATGCAACACTAGCCATGTTTGGCATGGAGAAAAGTCATACAGGAGAAAACATTTTGCATGCTTTTAAGACAAAGATGTTACAATGGCTGTCCCCGAGAAAACGCATGATTGGTTATGTTTCCACGGATAATGGCGCCAATGTAGTTAAGGCCATGGATAAGGGTAACTATTTCAGAGTTCCGTGTTTGGCGCACTGTATAAACCTGGTTGTTAAAAAATTCTTGAGTGAAGAAAGTCCAGTGTGCGAGTTACTGACCACCTGCCAAAGAATGTGCACACATTTCAACCATTCTTTTAAGGCCCAGGAGCAGCTGAGGTGCTTGCAACATGAACGTAAATTGCCAGTGAAAGCACTCATCCAGGAGGTGGCAACACGTTGGAACTCAAGCTTCTACATGCTTGAGCGTCTGTTTGAGCAGTGTGCGGTAATCGATCAGTATTTCTTTACACAGGGTGCAGCTACGAAGGACCTGAGGATACATGTGGAGCAATGGAAGCTAGTTCAAAGCCTGACAGACATGCTTCGTCCTTTTGAGGTCTTCACGTGTGCAGTCAGCAGGGAGGACTGTAATTTGGGAAAAGCTATCCCATTGTTGCGCATTCTAGAGCACCAACTGAAGGCGGTGTCTTCTACGTTTCAAAATGATGAAGAAAAGGAACAAGCATTTGAGTTGGCGGAGAAGTTATTACAGCGCCTACTTTGCGATGAACGTCTTCAAAAGATCCACACAGAACAGCATTACATTTGTGCTACTATTCTGGATCCACAGTACAAAAAGGCACTGGCAGGCAGAGTATTCTTTCCTTTTGATGAAGCAGAAGTTACTAAGTACAAACATTGGCTAGCTGTGGCAGCCAGGAGGTTTGAAAAAGACCGGCAGGAAATTGAAGGAAAAGGCAGTACATCCGCATCAGCAGGCCATCCGGAGTCAAAAGAATCCACTTCTGCATCTGTGGCTGTGGCAGAAGTGAGTGATTTTCCCTCTCAGCCATTAAAGACACCAGCAACCGGATCATCTGCACCAGACACAACAGTAACATTGTGTGAAGAAGAGGATTGGCTAACTTTGCTTTGGTTTGCTTCTCAAAAGGTCCCAGCAAAAAGTAAGCAAAGTGGAGGAACCCTGGAGAACCTTGAGTCGATGGTGCAGGACTATCTGAATGACTCAACAGAGGTCTATGTTCAGGATGACCCATTGGCGTATTGGCATGGGAAAAGAGAATTGTGGCCAGAGATCACGAACCTGGCTATAAATTACTTGTCTTGCCCACTCGCAAGCGAGTCTTCTGAACGTGTTTTCAGTGCTGCTGGTGGCATTGTAACTTGCAAAAGAACCCGCCTCTCGCCCAAAAATGTGGAGAGGTTAACAATGATCAAGATGAATCAGCACCTCATACTACCAGATTACAAAATACGAGAATGCACGCAGGAAGAAGACAAGGAGGACACCAACTTAGATGATGGAAGTTCTTCTCTGTTAGGTGACCTACTCCCGCCTGAATTCGCAGAGTATGAGGACGAGCTCTTCTTCCCTGACACCGAGCCCTGAAAATGAGTCAATGAATCACTAACTTTCTTTTTCGTCCTTATTCACTTTTATTCCTGTGTGTCTGTCTTTCTTTGTTTTGCAAAATCTATATAAAAGAAACTTTAATCACCTAATCACAAAAACAAGCCCATCAGCAGATCTGTCTTCACTTATTTGTTTATTGATTTGAAGGTGCCGCAGTCTGCATTCCTCAGGTTCACAAGTTCACAAGAACATGCTCCTCTATCCTCCTCCTCCAGACTTCTATTTCCCTCAAAGCAGATGGCTGGATTACGCTCAATGAACAAAGACTCTGCACTTGTGGGGGTGTTCTACTTCTTTGCGGGTGAGTTGACGGGTCTGGGGCATTGTTGGGAAGGTCTAATACCGGATAAAAGTGGTTTGGAAAAAATCAGAGCAGAAAAAGATTTTGCGCTTTTGATCCCTTGCCTGTATTTGGGGTGCAGTTTGGCGGGCTTTTAGGTTGTTGTGTGTGGGTTTTGGGGTCTGGGAGCACTGCTGGCACAGTCTAATGTTGATTGCATTTGTTTTTCAGGAAATCCATGGTGGAAAAGGGGAGTTAGGGCCTAGCTGCACAGCGTATTTGGACTGAATTCCAGGTAGTAGGCCCATTTTTGCTTTTTGCCAGTTTGGGGGTGTTCTGCTTTTTTGCGG
This sequence comes from Lissotriton vulgaris, assembly GCF_964263255.1. Lineage (NCBI taxonomy): Eukaryota > Metazoa > Chordata > Amphibia > Caudata > Salamandridae > Lissotriton > Lissotriton vulgaris. Next base: position 930,921,082 of record NC_141685.1, on the reverse strand, counting down.
GTGGCTGCAGGGGTCTGGGGCCATTGCTGGGAATGTCTAATACCGGATCAAAGTGGTTTGGACAAAATCGGAGGTGATTATTTTTTTGCGTTTTTGCTGACCTGCTTGTGTTTGAGGTGCTGTTTGGGGGGGGGGTTCCGGGTGTTTGTGGGTGGGTTTTGGGGTCTGGGAGCATTGCTGGGTATGGATACTTTTGATTGCAAGAGGTTTGAAGCAAATCCATGGTGGCAAAGGGGAGTTGGGGCCTAGCGGCAGAGCGCGCGCGGAGTGCTTTTGGAAATTTGCCTGAAAATTTCAAAGTCCCCATTTTTGTAGTTTTGCTTTTCGGCTGTTTGGGGGTCTTGTACTTGTTTCCGCTTGGGTTGACGGGTCTGGGGCCATTGCTGGGAAGGTCTAAATAAAAGGGTTTTGGAGAAAATCGGAGCAGAAAAAGATTATGCGCTTTTGATCACTTGCCTGTCTTTGGGGTGCTGTTTGGCGGGCTTTTAGGTTGTTGTGGGTGGGTTTTGGGGTCTGGGAGCAATGCTGGAACAGTCTAATGTTGATTGCATTTGTTTTTCAGGAAATCCATGGTGGAAAAGGGGAGTTAGGGCATAGCTGCACAGCGTATTTGGACTGAATTCCAGGTAGTAGGCCCATTTTTGCTTTTTGCCAGTTTGGGGGTGTTCTGATTTTTTGCGGGTGGCTGCAGGGGTCTGGGGCCATTGCTGGGAATGTCTAATACCGGATCAAAGTGGTTTGGACAAAATCGGAGGTGATTATTTCTTTGCATTTTTGCTGACCTGCTTGTCTTTGAGGTGCTGTTTGGGGGGTTCCGGGTAAATGTGGGTGGGTTTTGGGGTCTGGGAGCACTGCTGGGTATGGATACTTTTGATTGCAAGAGGTTTGAAGCAAATCCATGGTGGCAAAGGGGAGTTAGGGCCTAGCTGCAGAGGACGCGTGGAGTGATTTTAGAAATTTGTCTGAATATTTCAAAGTCCCCATTTTTGTAGTTTTGCTTTTCGGCTGTTTGGGGGTCTTGTACTTGTTGCCGCTTGGGTTGACGGGTCTGGGGCCATTGCTGGGAAGGTCTAATACTGGATAAAAGGGGGTTGGAGAAAATCGGATCAGAAAAAGATTTTGCGCTTTTGATCACTTGCCTGTCTTTGGGGTGCTGTTTGGCGGGCTTTTAGGTTGTTGTGGGTGGGTTTTGGGCTCTGGGAGCACGGCTGGCACAGTCTAATGTTGATTGCATTTGTTTTTCAGAAAATCCATGGTGGAAAAGGAGAGTTAGGGCCTAGCTGCATAGCGTATTTGGACTGAATTCCAGGTAGTAGGCCCATTTTGGCTTATTGCCAGTGTGGGGGAGTTCTGCTTTTTTGCGGGTGGCTGCAGGGGTCTGGGGCCATTGCTGGGAATGTCTAATACCGGTTCAAAGTGCTTTGGAGAAAATCCATGCTGAAAAGCGTTTTGGCACATTAACTTCGGGCTCGTTAGCACTAGCATCAGGATTGCATGTGTTTTGGGGTGTTCTAGATTTTTGCAACTGAGTTCTGGGGTCTTAGAGCACTCGTGGGAATGTGTCATTTTGGTTGCAAGTGGTTTGAAGAAAATCAATGGTGGGAAAGGGGGGATTTGGCCTAGTTAAAAAAGCGTTTGCCACTATTCTTAACTTAGGGCTTGTTCGGGTTAGCAGTATTGTATTGCATGTGTTTGGGTGGGGGGCTGTTTGTGGGGGGGTTTGTGAGTCTTGGAGCGATGCTGGGTATGGATACTTTTGCTTGCTTGCAAGTGGTTTGAATACAATTCATTGTGTTTAAGGGGGGATTTGGGCCTACTTTACTTTCAAAGTACGTTTTGTCACCATTTTCTACTAGGCCTCGTTTTTGGAGATCTGATTGGGGGTCTTCTGCATTTTTGCGACTGGGTTTAGTAAGGGTCTGGGAGCACTGCTGGGAAGGTCTAATTTTGTTCTAAAACACAGTTTACAGTACACCTAGCTTGAGGGGAAAGATCCGCTAAATTAATTTGCCCATACTTATTTATCCTTCAAAAGGAGACTCAGAGTACGCACTTTCAAAAATATTGTACTGTCTATTAGGAAACTCAAAGTGTGACTTTTTGCACTACACAGCGTACATACCTTATATTTGTCAGTGATGTTCTAATATCACTTCCTGTTTTTCCATCAATAATTACAGGCCGGGTTTCAGCCTGTGCAATGGGAAAAAAACGATGAAGTCAGGCTTCACATTAGCGAGCCGCAATTTAGCATCCGCCAGGCAGGCAGTGGACAGGGTGTCTTCTGGTCACCAACATTGATGGACGGAGCGTCAGATGGAATGGAGGAGTCCCGCTAATAAGAGGAATGGCTGGATGCATGCAACTTACCAAATTCAACAGGACCACTACAACACCATACAGATACATTATCCGTTCTTTTCTAATTATCTTTTAAGTAATGTTATTGCTGTGAACTTCTATGAGTGTGACTCTGCATTTCTTTGATCTCTGCTTCTAAATTCATCCCTACAGCCATTCTATAGGTTTTACTTCCGCTATTTTTTAAACCTAATTTAATGTAAGAAGTGTTTCTCTGAGTGCAGAGATAGGCAAGTGAAAACGCATAATTATTACTGCAGCCCTGTACTGTCTCATTCTTTCATTCACGGTTGTCGAAAGTACTACTTACTTTTCAGTAACCATGCATGCAGTAGTGCATGCACTTCCTTTATGTCACTTAAAAGATTTATGGTTAGCTTTGTACCCAAAGATTTGTTTATCTTCAATTATTGTTTGTCCATGCTGTACTTTTTTTTTCTTCTCTCAACAAAACGTTCCCAAAAAACCCCATTCCCATCCATTTTCCAAACCCTAACCCTCCTCCTCCGGGCTGTGTGGTTTTGGTGATGTGCGACTAAATGACAGCAATAATTCCACATACTTGCTGGGGAGGATAAGGTTATAGCAACAGGCTGGTGAAGGAATCCGAGGATATATTCTTACTCAGCTTGACACTGAGTCACTATTGGCAAATGAAAGCAGATTTTCATGTGCGCCATCAACTTGATCGGTCATCAAGAACATCCTCCTCCTAGACGTGGCAAATTATTACACTGCTGTGTCCTTCACCTTCAGTACTATTTCTTGTAGTAGTAGCCAATGTCAAAGAAATTCAACGCAAGTACTAGTTATACTTTCAATACTTTACCATTTGTTAGGCTACATTGTGGCACTTTTCGAGTGTACTGTCACCTGCTACATTCTCTATCGTACCGTTCTAATGCTACGGTAAGGACAAACAAGGTTTCATTTTATTTTTTTCAGATGCTGCAACTGCCACTGTGTAACACCACAAGTACCACCGCAATGATGACATTTCATCCGCCCAGGATTGCCAACCTTAATCGCCATTTCCCGTGCAGCCAGCCCTGTGCCTAGCCCTATTTCCAAACACAAATTACAGGTAAGATAAGCGTTTGGGGGGAGGTAGTATAATGGAGTATTAGGAGAGACGAGAGACTGACGGTCCTAGGACTATTGAATTCACTTACTCTGTGACAGGCACTTAGTATTGAAAACATTTGGGCCATTAGTACTTACACAACTTGAATCCAGATGCCACTTAAATTTCAGGACTGTTAAACCCCCACCCACCAGCCTCAAAAGCAGTAAAAAACACGTATGCTAAGATAAAGTTTAAAGTATATTTATATATCCCTAACATAAATAATCTCCCGCAAGACCCAACCTACCCCCCCTCCCGAACCCCAACGAATGTCCGTGAAAACTAAGTCCAAAAAAGTAGAAAACCCAACCCCCAATTCCCAACCCCCAGAAGTCTTTAAAAAAGGGGCAGGGGACAGTCTCCTCCTACTGCTGGCTGCTGTTGACTTTTCGGGCCAGGTCGGCATGCCCCTTGCGGAGGGTCTCGAGCAGGGTTTTGGTGTTGAGGAGAGGAGCTCCTGCTCGAGGTAGGACACCCTGAAGGAAAGGCGGTGCATCCTTTTTTTGCAACTGCTGTGGGGGGCAGCTGATTTCTTTGCTGCTCGGCGGTGGCGGGTGGCTGCGGTACCCCGGCTCGTACCACTGGAGACCTGCTGCGCTGACTGGCTGACCCAGGGAGCGCGGAGGAGGATGCACGTTTCGCCGTGGATGTTGTCGACGTGCTCTGCGTGTTCTCCTCCTCCTGGGCCACCAGCCGCCGATATTCGGCGACAGTGGCCTCCAGCCTCCGTTGCCGGGCCCTTTTAGCCAGCTCCTTCCGTGTTGGTTTGGAAGGAGCATCTATATGAAGAAAGAAAGACATAGGCTGTAACCAATGCTCTTTAAGATTAACACACAATGATTCAGCAGAAAGTTGTGTCACAGTAGAACTAGCAACTTGAAAGCACAGTACATAACTATTGTGGCCAGTATCTATCTAACCTCCCACTTCTTCATCCTTGCTCTAACATTAGTGGGAGTTTAAGGAATCAATTCTACGAGCACTATGGACTCACTCCATTAGAGTCGACTATGACAGTACACCAGTCTTATTCTTATGCTTCTCTCTTTTTTTAGCAAAATTGGTACGTTAACTTCTGCAAGCCGGTATAATGCCAGCGCAGTCAACTTGCACCCGAGAAAAACAAACGCCCGCCATGATGAGTGAGACAGACTTGCGTTACTGTACCAGTCCAGTACATGCAGGTGGTGATGCTCTTACTTTTCTATTACGGGTGGCACTGAGAATACTCTGTTACAAGAGCTACTGCTTAATTAATTTAACTTTCACCCTACAGTGCCAATGAATACTAGAAAAGGAAAATGAAGAAGATAAATAATCTGATTATCTATCACTGCACATGGTATGTATTTGCTTACATATGGGATGACTTTAGGTGCTTTGCTTTTTATTGAGTGAACAGTGATACATCCACACATGAATGACAGAGTTCTACTAAACTTATTAACAGAGGTAGTGAGTGGCCATCGTAATAGCCGGATAGATGCTGTGCTTGCAATACAAACTACTGCTACTATTCATGGTAGTATTCGGACGAAATTACAACTTCTTTTCCTTGCCTTTCCTACACTGGGACGGACGTGCGGGTGCGGTGTTACATGCTCTTCAAAGTAACACTTAGTTCATCCAGTGACCGTCTACTCTCTCTAGATACACATATGCTATCTAAGAGTCAGATAGTACCATGATCCATGCATCCATCCATTCAAACTATATGTCAATCATTCTTTTTCATGTCTCATCTGGACAAACCTTACTTTTTCTCACGGGGAGCACACTATGCAGTCTGCCATTTCAATAAGTAAGGAATATAAGAGCTTACCATTGCCCGCCACTACCGTGGCAACCCGCACAGCAGTTTCGTCCGGCACTTGCACCGCCTCCTCCCCAGAAGTCTCCTCCTCCACCTCCACGCTAGGCCCAGCACCAGATGTTCCACCTACAAAGTACATTTAAGAATGTTAGATGTCATAGACATACACCACTCACTAGTATTTTGTCTAGGAATGAAGAAATGTGAATACAGAAACCAATCTAATAATTTGTGACTGTCTACTCTAAAGTAAAAATGTCCCTTTTTCCAGGGAAGGGTGTTGTCTTGCTGCACTTTTTGGCACAACTGATGAATGCTTGCTTTTTAACACGCACCATTTTTTTCATAACAGACAGAAGCTTCACTTCTAAGAACAAATCATCATCACTAGGACGGAGTGACCAACGATTCAGCACCAAAAAGAAAAATTAAAGTTCAAACCAGGTGAGGGCTCGGCTCGCCCACAATAAATGTGTTAAATAAATCACTAAGCACTTTTCCATTTTTAATCAACTGTTTGTTTTATGACAAGCTTGATTTTATTAAATATTTTTACTTTTAATAAAGCTTTAAAACTTAAATAAACTCTGTGGTTTTTGGTAAAGAGTGAATGAGCAAAAGGTTTTGCAATTTGCAAGCATGAGTCCGTGCCTCTGACACTTATGGACTCTGACGCCGTACTCTTGTCCTGCATTGGATAATCATCATTGGGGATCAATCATCAATGAATTCGGGAGCTAAATGACTCCGCCACACTATCTAGTCAGTAAGGAGATTGGGGGTTCTTCAAAGTCTGATATCACTGAGGTATGTGGAAAGTCTACCTGCGCCTATTATAATTGATAAACAATGCACTATTTAGTGTCCATAGTTCTGTTTGTGCAGATTTGTCCCTGCAACAGTAGTAGTATGGATTGTCCTCCTATCTAAACCAAAAGTAAAGTAGTATCTTATTCTTTCTTGGTGGTCATTCACCTTATTATTGTTGTTAATTGTCAAAGCATAAACATTTAGAAGACTTGAAAAGACATTATGGACAATCCCAGAGGACTGCACTCAGTGCATAGAGCTATTGCTGACTAGAATGGGAGTTTAGTTTAACACCTTTTGCCAAATGTGCAATCTTAGTTAGCTACACAGACAGACAGACTAATAAGAATAATCTAGTAATACCACAGGGAGTCATAGTAGAGGCAGGATAAGAATTTAGATACAGTCTACAAGAAGATCAAAGACGATTTAGAATAAATCGAATGAGGAACGCTAGCAAAAAATAGGTACTCTATATTAAAATTAAAACTTACCGGGGCCAGCAAAGGAGCCCTCGCCTGACCGATCCTGGCCTTGAACAGCAGCAGCAGCCGATAACCCCTCCTCCTCTGTCCTCTTGCCCCTGGGGGGAGCTGATGTACAACATGAAAGAAAGAAAGACCCGAAAACATGGATGATTGTTGTCAACCAAATCAAACATTTCAAAAGAACAATAACAAAATATTTTGGCGAAATTGCAAATAGACAACTATTCCACGGGATATATTGACCTATCTCATGTGGTCTACTACGATAATAGTATTGCTTGATTTGCGGATCGTCGACTTGGAAAGTTATGTAACTCACTAAACAAACTACTAAAAAGGTTCGCCTAGGACTGGCAGGCAGCAGTCCGCAGCACGCGAAGTGACAGACAAACTCCATCGTGATTGCAGATCAGCAACAACACTACAAAGGTTCCTACTACATTAACCAGTCATTAAAATACTCAAACTATCAATCCACCACCACTATTTCTTCTTATTGACAAGTGTACAAAGGAAGGACTGGACTTGAGTCTGTAGGGGCAGGTTTACAAGCCCCTTGCGGCTCTTTTGCTCTATTGTTGCGTGACTTTTGTGACGAAGCGGCAGAACAAAAGAGGTGCCATGGTGCGGCGTACATTAACAACGTGACGCATATGGGAGATGCATCACGTTGTAAAGCCATGCGCCATCAGGGGGCGTTCTGGCACAAGGGAGGGCATTCCTGCGCAGGAAAGCATCCTAAAAGTGGCTGAGGGAAATCTACAAGATTTCAATCAGTCACTTTTAGGACAATGATGCGACACTCAAACCCTGCGCCTGCTTGAAGCAGACGTACGGCTTGACGCAGCATTGGGGAAATATGGCACCCCAGAGCATTGCTGGAAGTGCGCCATCGTTGTGACGCAACTCCAGCAATGCGCCGTCTTTACGGCACAGATGCGTAACGCTTCGGTGATGTTTTGGGCCCATGGTGCGCCGCATTGTAAATACGGCGCACCATGGGTGGTGGTGGCGTGGCGCACAATTACTGGCGCATCCCTGCTATTTTGCAGGGATGAGCCGGTAATTGAAAATCTGACCCTTAGTGTCTAGCACTACGCAGTTCTTTAAACTACACTCATACATAATTTCTCAGGCCAATGAAATGAACACAAAATCGAAAACAAATAAGCATAGTAGCAACGCTACTGAGAAGGAGAGCAGTGCACCTGAAATGCCCAGAAGATTTTGAAATATAATTAAATTTACCTACAATGTAATCGGCAGCATTATTGCTCTTGGTAAAAAACAAAAATTTGCAATATAATAGCACACAGAGCAGGAGAAAACAGAGTAGTGATGAAATTGCTACTACTACTCACCACGCCCGGGGATCTCGAGGCCGAGCAGGTCGACCAAGTCGCGTTCCCGGTCCAGGAGATCCGTTCAACGGTGGGTGGCCTGGTTGTAGGTGCGCCGGACCCGAGAGTGTTGATGCATGGCCCGGCACACCTTCTCCCACCGCTTCCGGCGCTCCCGGATCCCGTAGCCGCTAGCGATCTTGCCGCCTGCCATGATGGTCCTGGGGAGGCGGCGCTGGACATAAAACACTGTGATTTGCTCCCCCCTCAAACGCCCGCAGGGGAGCCGGGCACGGGGTGCGGGACCCCTCCCCTTCTCAGGCTGCTTCCCGGCTCCCTTTACCATGGTCTGGGCAGAAAGGAAGGTAAATAAGAAATATAATAGGGAAGAAGAAAAGAAAAGAGTTTAAAAAAGTAGTTTAAAATTAACCAAAAGTAGCAGAAAACACAAAAATATAGAGCTAGAAAAATAGAGGGATAGATAATAAGTAAAATAGATAAAAAAACTTCAAACAAGCAAAGGATGGCAGAGATTAACAGAGGATACAGAAAGCATGCCCAGAACCATAGCAATGAATGAGAAACAAGATGGCCGCGCCCGTTCACGACCACGTGGGTAAGTTCGCGCAAGATTTCCCTTGCGATCACACGCGAACTTGTACTAGCGAGCCGCACACTTTGCGAGATTACACATAGCGCCCGGAAACGGAAATACGTCACGCAAACAAGATGGCCGCGCCCGTGTACGACCGTGAGGGTAACTTCGCGCCGTTGCGCTACAAGCGGCTCGCTAAAACGCACAAAACCTTGCGAACTAACACGCCGCAAAAAAACAAATCGCATATTCGCACAAATTTGCGGCTTCCAAATTCGATCTCGCGTAAATTTGCGCCCCGCGAATCCCGCGAAATTGCAGAAAAATGATTTTTGAAAAACTGAAAGCACTCAGCAGGTGCAAAAGTTCAAACTCATCATTAGTAACCATTCCCTGTGGTGCTTCCTGAGGGGCCCCTCCAGAGTTCAGTTGCCTACTTGCAACTATTCTATGACCCTGCTCTGACTCTCACAGCAGGCTCAGAGAATAGCTGCAAGTATGCCACAAAGGTCCTGTTAAAAAAAAATACAATGCAACAGGAAGCTATAACAGATAAGGAAGCAGGTTGGGGGGGCGGAGCTAGCCGGCAAGAGAGATTGGCTGCCTGATCCCGTGGCTCCGCCATGCACAGACATCAATATCCTTCATAATCTGCAAATAGCAACGTTAGAGGGCTGGTTCCAGATTCCTCACACTGCCCAGTACAAGGAGATCGGGCAAGCGCCCCAGCGGCAGCGAGGGAAAGGAGGCAAGACTGAGTGGAGCTGCGGTGGCGTCCCCGAGGTACTAGGCCAGGGAGCCGCGGGCTAGAGTATGTCTAGTGCCCGTGCGGCATAACGAGGCGTGCGGCTGCGGACTACGCACGGTGCCGGTCCGGCAGACACTTCTCGCCCGGGAGTGAGGGGCTCACCAGAAGAGCTACGAAGAGCTGCGGCATCCCATGCGCCAACGCCCATCGGCGCGGGACCCTCTGAGTCTGCCCCCGCACCCACTTGACTTTACTATCGGACGGAGGGGAGCCCCGGCCCCTCCCGGAACGCCGGGCGGGCGGGGGCCCGACCTTGGCTGGCCCGGGGGACTTCCAGTGAGATAGACAACGTTGGGGGCCGGCCTGGAGGATCCTACCCCGACCTGTTCGAGTGGGGGGGCGGACTATCCTCCGGAGGGGCTTTGCGCCATTTTCCCCATTCGCGCTTGGCGGGCCGGTGGGGCATCGCGCTCTCGAGGCTGAAGACGGAATCGTGCCTGGTGTGAGGTGTGTCCCCTGGTCGGAACAAGGTTGGAACAGTTGATAAAAGGGCTGTGCTTTGGGCCCCCCTCCACCCCGCCCCCCAGGCTGGCCTTTCATTCGGGGTTGCAGTCCATTCTACTCTGCTTCTGCGGCACACACCCTACTTGCCCTGGGCCGAAGTAGTGCTTGGCTCCTGTGACGAGGCGGCAATTGCATAGGGCTGGACATTTCCCCTCTCTGACGCACTTTGGAAGGCAACTTGGGGTGAGGAGACGACCGCGGGTTGCAAAGACCCGTGACTACACGTTCTGCGGCCTATCCCACGTGCTCCACGTTTCCTCGCAGACTTACGGTGAACATTGTGGTGAGATGGGCAAAGGCAATAGAACCCAAAGTAAGCTGCCCATTTCGCAGAAGCGGTTGCTACAGCAGAGCCCGATAACTGAGGATGGCCTTACGACGCGGTCAGAGAAGGCTCGGGGCACTGACTCAGACATTAAAACCATGCTGCTCTCCATGGAGCAGGGCATACAGACCAGTATCTCAGCCCTGGGATCCAAGATAGACGCTATGTCATACAGAATGGACCGGATGGCAGAACGGCTAGATAAACATGCCGAGAGACATGATATGGCCGAAAGGAGGATGACTGAAGTTGAAGAGGCACAAACGGACCTAGACAAGGCGCAAAAAAAGATGGAGAGGATGATGCAGGCCCTGCAGGACAAGACAGAAGATTTGGAAGCGCGCTCGCGGCGCTGCAATCTACGCATTACGGGACTTCCGGAGAGCACATCTACGGGCCCTATGGAGCGCTTTGTGGAGCAGCTACTCACGAAACTTCTGGGTGACGGAGTGTTCTCAGCCATGTTTATGGTAGAGAGGGCGCATAGATCGCTAGCCCCTCGACCGCAGCCTGGAGCGCCTCCGCGCACTATAATAGCGAAACTACTTAACTATAGGGACAGAGACAATGTGCTCCGTCTGGCGAGGTCGAAACAACAACTGCAATATGAAGGGTCCGCCATTTCGCTGTACCCAGATTTCACAGCGAAGGTGCAGGAGGAGCGAAAACAGTTCATCCCACACAAAAAGCGTCTCAGGGAGATGGGCCTGGACTATGCCTTGCTGTACCCGGCCAAGCTGCGCGTCAACAGAGGAGGCCATTCCCATATCTTCACGGATCCCAAGGCTCTACAGCAAGCGATGAAGCGTTGGTCGAAGGAGCAGAAAGCGAGTACTGAAAGGAACCCTGAGGACGATGAGAACGATAGCCGGCTGGATGATCAGGATTGATCTCTTTCATTGTCACATTGATAGCCTTGCATCTGAGCTGCAATGTCCCGGAACGGACATGAACAGCTCCCCACTGGAGGAGCGATGGCACAATCGACACAGCTTACGAAGACTACAAGCTATACAGATAAGTGGTTCTGGGAGGGGGGTGGTACATGGCAGGGGAGGTTACTCTGGTTACATTACAGTACACAGTTGATTCCTGCGCGTACTGGGATCTATCACACGAGTCTTCCTTTTGACATTCAGTGGCGACTGGCCTAGAATTGGGGACATTCACTGGACAGGGTCTTGAGCGCGCATCGCAGAGGCGTGGCGCGCAACAGACAATCTTCACAGTTATGGAAACGTTGCACTAATTGAGGTCACTGTGCATGGCGGGAGCGGGTGGAGGGACACACAATCGTTCTGAGACATAGGCAGAGACTATGACACCTGACTACCTAGGCCCCCGCACGTTAAGCACACTGTTGTGGAGGTTGATTAAAGTTGGGGTGGGATTGCTGGGGAGTGGGGTGGGTGGACTACTGACGGACCGGGTTGGGGTGGGTCTGCTGTGGGCGGGGGGAGGAAGAATGGAACTATGGGAGTTAATGATTTTGTGGTGGGTAGACAGGGTGGGGGAAGGGGAGGGAAGGGTGCAGTTCGCAGAATATTCGCTGGCTTATTCAGATAACACAGGGAATGCTTGTTGTTTCGTGGCCCGAGCTCTTGTATTACTTTACATTGCCTACGATGTCTAGTGCCCCTGTGACGGACTCGGAAAATCCTGTTGATACCCTACGAGTGTTGACCTGGAATGTCAGAGGACTGAATAATCACAGGAAGTTGAGGAAGGTGCTCCACTATTTACAGAGACACCACATAGATCTGGCTCTCATACACGAAACCCATTTACCACTCACGAGCAAGATGTTACAACACAGAGGCCTGGCGGGGAACTCTACAGTGGCGGGTTTCACTACACACTCTAGGGGAGTTCTGACATGGGTTAATCCACGTTCCAATCTAGATCTGCGGCTGGTTCGAGCTGATACTGAGGGTCGCTACTTAATATCAAGATGCGAGGGACATAACTTAATTGTAGTTAATGTATACAGCCCGAATTATGACTCCCCTGACTTTTATGCCCAGCTAGCCCTGAGCTGTAGAACATATGCCACAGCACACATGCTCTGGGGGGGAGATTTCAACTTAGTGCTGGGCCCGGAGTTGGACAGGTCCTCTGGGTCCATACGGAAACCGGCTGCAGCTGCGGTGACTCTCCAGGCTGAGCTGCTGACACTGGACCTGGTTGATGTATGGAGAAGCAGAAATGCGGGCAGGGGTGGGTACACTCACTACTCATCCTTTCATGACATACACACCAGGATTGACTACTGGTTGGCCTCTCACTCCATCACTGACCGAATTTTGGCATGCACTGTACTTGCGCTCACACTATCTGACCATTCACCGATACTACTGGTTCTTGAGACACCGACTCGCAGGATCCCCCCGTTCACATGGCGCTTCCCCCCGTATGCCCTGTTAGATGACGCCTTTAGAGGGGAACTGGCAGAGGAAATTGACCTCTTTTTTGAGAAGAATATAGGATCTGTGGATACTTTCCACACGGTTTGGGAGGCGTTCAAGGTCTTCATTCGCGGGATTGCTATGACCAAACATTCCAGTGTCTTGAAGGCCATACGACAGCGGCTGCGCACCCTGGAATCTCAATTAGCCGACCTGGAAAATCATGATTGACCCAGACCCCTCTACAGCAGATAGACTACGATCCCTTATCTCGGAATTCAATGAGGAGGCGGATAGGGAGGTTTGCTATATGGGGAAGTATGCCTCGGCGAGAACTTATGGCAAGAGCGAGCGACCTAGCTTGCTATTAGCCAGACTGTTGTGCAACACCAGGAGGGCCCCCAAATTGACTGAACTTGTCACCTCAGGGGGGAGCACGGTCACGACAGACGAGGAGATTATCACTGAATTCCGTGACTACTACTCCAACTTGTACACTACTAAAACAGAAGATCTAGAGGCGGACATGGACGACTACCTGGAACATATACAGCTATTGTTTTTGGCTCAGTCAGACAGGGAGTTCCTAATGTCACCTATATAGGCAGACAAGATTTCTGACGCGCTGGCTAGCATGCGTGTGCACAGCGCCCCCGGGATAGACGGCTTGACAGTGGGGTTCTACAAGGCAATTAAGGATAATCTTATTCCTCACCTTTCTTCCTTATTCAACAAGATATGCGAAGATGGCAGCATGCCCCAAACGATGAGAGAGGCCTTATTGGTTACCATCTTGAAACCTGTCAAACCCTTTAATGTCTGCAGCTCATATAGACCACTATCCCTATTGAACGTAGACGCCAAACTTTATGCCAAGGTTCTGGCCACTCGGCTATCCCTTATCGCGCCAGAGATTGTAGCCCCGGAACAGTCTGGCTTTGTGCCTGGTAGGAACTTGACCTATAACATACGCACAGTGTTAGGCACTTTGCAACATGTGCAACAGGATGCGAAAGCTGTCGCAATGTTCTTGGATATGGAGAAGGCATTCGATTCTGTAGAGTGGCCGTTCATGCTGAGGGTCTTGCGCAGAATGGGACTGGGAGAGCAGTTCTTGCAGATGGTTGGTGCGCTGTATTGGAGACCTGTGGCCAGGGTGCGACTGGGGGATCGTGTATCGGATTCTTTTAACATCAGCAGAGGCACGAGACAGGGCTGCCCCCTATCCCCGTTGCTATACGCCCTTGTTGCTGAGCCACTGGCATGCGCGCTACGAGAAAATCACTGGCACCGGGGGGGTTAGATTCCCGACATATAAAATAGTCATCTCGGCGTACGCTGACGACACATTACTCTATGTGCGGAACCCGGAAGTGAACCTATCCCCAGTTTTACGAGAGGTGGTGCGTTTTGGCGCTCTCTCGGGCCTAAAGATCAATTGGGAGAAATCAGTGGTGTTTCCATTGACCCCGGTGACAGACCGCTTTGACATAGAATATCCCTTACACTGGTTGACGGACTCAGTGCGATACCTTGGCATAATGATCCACACGAACCCGGAGGTGCTATTCCGTGAGAACTATGGGCGGCTTTCAGTAAATGTGAGGACGACGTGGAAAGGTGGTGTAAGCTCCCACTTTCCCTGATGGGCCGCATAGCCATCATGAAGATGGTGATTCTGCCGAGATTTCTTTTTCTGTTTAACACTCTGCCCATTATACTCTCGAAAGCCTTCTTTGTGAATCTAACGAAACTTATGGTCCGTTTGGCCTGGGGTGATAGGCATCCGCGGGTTAAGTGGAACACGCTCCCGTACGAGCTGGGTGGGCTCGGCGCGCCTGATCTTGAGAGATACTATAGGGTAGCCCAGGCCACCCACTTGCACACGTGGATTCATGGCGAGAGGAACATCCCACACGTGCGGATGGAGCAGCTTTTTGCGGACCCGCTTCCGCTCCCTGCCACGGTCTGCACCTCTGTAGACTGTAGAGTCGGAGTACTGGACTCGACAACGGCTACAAAGCATGCCTGGAATTCGTTGCTAAAAGCCAGGGGAGGAGAATTGCTCTACTCCCCTTCGATGGCGGTGGAATGGCTGCAGTGGCTAGCTCCCATCAAGGACAGGAACGTCGTCCGAGCCTTACACGAGCTGGGGCTTAAGACTGCGGGGGCGCTGTTTACGGACGGGAAAGTTAAAACGTGGGACCAGGTTGTCCAGGCAGTGGATAGCCCGACGCTGCTACAGCGGTTTCAGTTTCACAGAGTCCGAAGCGCCTTGAAGGACGCTCTGGGCCCAGACCTGGAAGAGCCGCCGGACCTTCCGGAACTCTCACATGTCATAGCCACTGAATCTTCGCGACATATGACAGCGCACCTATACAAGGGCATTGTCTCCTATAGGGCGCAGGAACCCTCTAAGGCCTGTCTGGCCTGGCAAAGCGACCTGGAGATCGTGATAGATGACTCTTTGTGGACATATTGCTGTGTCAACACTAGGAAGCTGTCACTGAATGGGCATCACAGGTTGATACATTTTAAATTCTTGCAGAGGGTGTACTACACTCCAGAGCGCCTACATCGTTACGGTCTTCGGCAGTCCCCTGAATGCGAGCGTTGCCATGCGCCTGTGGCGGATTTCCTACACATGGCGTGGGGTTGCCGTAGGATACACAAGTTCTGGGTGGCGGTCATAGGGGAACTAAGCGAGATACTGGACCATGAACTTCCGTTCGATCCGGCCTTAGCACTGCTGGGCTATTCAAAGGCTTTACCGGTGGCATACAGGCGACTGACAGATATGGGACTATTACTGGCAAGACGTACAGTGGCGCAGTGCTGGATGATGGGGCCGACACCGACCAAGAAGCGGTGGGCTAGAGATATGGTATACTGCTGCACGCAATCGGAACGCTACAGTGAGCTCCTCCCTCCCACCAGCAGACCGAAAAACTTCTGGGGCCTATATAACACTTTTAGACACACTAGAGAAGACATGGCGGACACACAGCGGGAAGAGGTGGAGGGTGCGCAATAACTCACACGATAGACCTCTGTGGAGTCAAGGAGCGGGGGGTGCGTTGGTGACCTGCGGGGAACAGCAGTGGCTGGGTGGAGTATTGATGCCCGGCTGCCCTGTAGTATGAGGTCGGCGGTGGCACACACGGGACACTTACCAGGGAGAGTATGGGACACACACGAGACATTCCGAAGAGATTACACTCGGGCGGGGGATACGGACACTGGCACACGATGCAACGTGGCAATTCTTGCAACATGAAGGTCAGCGAACTGGTTGTATAATTGGGGGGGTTTCCTCGGGGGTTTTTGGGTAAAGGGGGAGAGGGGAGTTTACCTTAGGTCGGGAGGGGGGTATCTTATAATATAAAATACACCTACATTTCTGAACTCTGAGAATACGGCCTACACGGTTCAACTGCTATATGAACGTGGTCTTTTACATATGCACTGTCATGGCACTAACGGTTTATATGCCTTCCCTAAGGCTCCCTTGCGCCGCCGTACCCCAGGGTTGACGGCACATGGCTGTGTACTGATAGCTGCATGATTATTGAATACATCTGTTTTTATCGCATTGCCGGCCCGAGGGGGGTTGTAGGCAGTAAGCCGTGTATGTACCTGTCTGTATTAATAAAGGTGTTTAAAAAAAAACAAAAAAAAAAAGATAAGGAAGCAGGTGCCATACTGGAAGTTCAAATTCAATGACACATTAATCAACCCCTAATTTATTCATGTCAGTGCAGGGCAGGTGTGCTTTTCCCCCCATAATCTACAGTGATGAACCAGAGGGTGGCAGTGATGTACCAGAGGGTGGCATGGGTGAGACAGAGGGTGGCAGTGGTGAAACAGAGGGTGCTGTGATGAACCAGATGTAGAAACAACATGGTCGCGACCGTTGTGACCCGACAAGTAAGTTCGCGTTTGCGAACTGGTAAACAACACTCGCGAACTGGCAGAAATCCTTCTGAACACAAAAAAAATCCGCAAATTCGCGAAATTTCGCGGATTTTGCGGATTGCGAATTCGTGAATACGCAAATTCGCAAACCGCGAATTCGCAAAATTCGCCCATGCTTAGTTTTTAGTCATGATCACAGTCAAATATAAAACCATAGAACACCAAAGATTATCATAGACACAGAAAGGAGTTTACAAAAGACCTGGGATAAACTTACTTTTATCGAGTTGAGGATTTAAAGGACCGATGGAGGTTACATTGAAACCTGGATGAACGCCTCTTCAGCGCCCGTCATCGCCATCCCAGACGGCTACAAGATCATCCGGAGGGACCGCATCAACCAGACTGGAGGAGGCATCACCATCATCCACAAGAACACCATCCGCATCACGACCAACACCGACGACACCCTCGCACCCGCCGAGCACCTGCACTTCCAGGTCCACATCAACCCCAAGACCACCCTCGGAGGCACTCTCATCTACAGACCCCCGGGACCATGCACACAATTCAGCGAGGACATTGCCGACTTCGTCAGCCTGCACGCCCTCCCCTCCCCTGACTACATCCTCCTCGGGGACCTCAACTTCCACCTGGAGAACAACAACGACCGCAACACCACCACCCTGCTGGACAACCTCGCAAACCTCGGACTCAAGCAGCTGGTGACCACCCCCACCCACTATGCCGGACACACACTCGACCCCGTCTTCTCATCCAGCAAGGACATCACCTTCAGCCACGCCACTGGACGGACCACAGCTGCGTCCACTTCAGCTTCAGAAGGACCACGATCCACCACCACCAGCAACAGGTTGCACGCAGAAGCTGGAACAAGATCACAGCCGATCAGCTTGCGACTTCCCTGAGCAAGAACCCACCCACCAGCGCAACGAACCCCAGCCAAGCGGCCACAAGCCTCACAAAGTGGATCAGCGACTGCGCAGACGACCTCGCCCCCCTGAGGACCCCGCCTAGCAGACCCGGCAGCAAGAAAGCCCCATGGTTCACTGACGAACTCAAGAGCTCCAAGAAGAACTGCCGAGCCCTCGAGAGAGCCTGGCGCAGAGACCCAACACCGGACAACATGACTGCCCTCAAGCTCGCCACCCAAAAACACCACCAACTGATCCACGCCACCAAGAAAACTGCATTCAAGGAACGACTGGACAACAACGCACACAACAGCAAGGAACTCTTCAACATCGTTAAAGAGCTCTCCAACCCCAATGCCGGAATCAACAACATCACCCCGTCGCAAGACCTCTGCAACTCCCTCGCCTCCTACTTCCACAACAAGATCGTGGACATACACAACATCTTCAGCACTCAACCGACGCACGCCACGACCGAACCACTGCCCCCCACCACCACCCTCCGCGCCTGGACCCCGATCAGCACCGAAGACATCGTCCGCACGATGAACTCCATCCACTCCGAATCTCCAACCGACCCCTGCCCTCACCACTTCTTCAACAAGGCCGACGCTGTCATCGCACCCCACCTGCGGGACATCATCAACACCTCCTTCGACACCGCCACCTTCCCGGAGAGCTGGAAGCACGCCGAACTCAGCGCTCTACTAAAGAAGCCATCAGCCGACCCCACCGACCTCAAGAACTACCGCCCCATCCCGCTGCTCCCGTTCCCTGCAAAAGTCATCGAGAAGACCGTCAACAAGCAGCTGGCCGCCTTCCTCGAGACGAACGGATCCCTCGACCTCTCGCAGTCTGGCTTCCAGGCCAACCACAGCACCGAGACCGCCCTGATCGCAGCCACCGATGACATCCGAGCCCTGCTTGACAACGGAGAAACAGCAGCCCTCATCCTCCTAGACCTCTCCGCGGCCTTTGACACTGTCTGCCACCGTACACTAGTGCAGCGCCTCAGCAACGTCTGAATCCAGGAGAAGGCACTGGAGTGGATCATCTCCTTCCTCGCCGGAAGGACACAGAGAGTCCGCCTCCCCCCGTCCTGATCAGAAGCCACCGAAGTCATCTGCGGCGTTCCTCAAGGCTCCTCGCTCAGTCAACCCTCTTCAACGTCTACATGAGCCCCCTCGCAGACATCGCACGCCAGCACAACCTCAACATCATCTCCTACGCCGACGACACCTGGCTGATCCTCTCCCTCACCAACGACCCCGCCACCGCCAGAGCCAACCTTCACGAAGGAATGAAAGAGGTAGCCGAATGGATGAAGAACAGCCGCCTGAAACTGAACTCGGACAAGACGGAAGTCCTCATCCTGGGATCTTCACCCTCCGCCTGGGACGACTCCTGGTGGCCCCTCGCCCTAGGCAACGCACCCAAACCAACAGACCACACACGCAACCTGGGCTTCATCCTGGACTCCTCCCTCTCCATGACCAGACAAGTCAACGCCGTCTCCTCGTCGTGCTTCAACATCCTGCGCATGCTACGTAAGATCTTACGGTGGATCCCCACCGAGACCAGGAAGACGGTCACCCAGGCCCTCGTCACCAGCCGTCTGGACTACGGCAACTCCCTCTACGCCGGAACCACCGCCAAACTCCAGAAGAGACTCCAGCGGATCCAGAACGCCTCAGCACGACTCATCCTGGACATCCCCCGTCGCAGCCACATCTCCGGACACCTGAGAGACCTGCACTGGCTCCCGGTCAACAAGAGAATCACCCTCCGTCTCCTCACCCACGCACACAAAGCCCTACACAACCAAGGCCCAGGATACCTCAACAGCCGACTCAACTTCTACGCTCCCAAACGCCAGCTTCGATCGACCGGCCACGCCCTCACCGCCGTCCCCCGCATCCGAAGAGCCACCACAGGGTGACGGTCCTTCTCCTACCTTGCCGCCAAGACTTGGAACTCCCTCCCGACCCACCTCCGCCTGACCCAGGACCACTTCGCCTTCAGGAAGCAACTCAAGACCTGGCTGTTCGAGCAGTAGCGGACCCCCCTCCCCTAGCGCCTTGAGACCTTCTGGGTGAGTAGTGCGCTATATAAATGCTTTGATTGTTTGATTGATTGATTAACGTTTTTAACTTTCGCTAAATGGTTCTATGGCACTGAAGTTAACCTAGAAGGGACTGGTATCTAGAAGCCAACAAAGTAGACCAATGCACTTGACCCATTAACTCTTCTCAAATAGTGTAATCCTATGCCAACATTTTATTTCACTGAGGCAGTTGGCTTCTTTATCACATACGAGAGCACCTTCAAATAGGTGAGTTCAGCATGTCTGTTATACAAAAAATAACTTTGTTTGATTTAAGTCTAAACTTTAGCTCCACATATGTTGAAAATCTATCCCTCATATAGTGCACACATGACCCCTGACTTGCTGCTTTGTTCACTAATAGCATTGTCACCAGGGAGGGTGCAGGAATGTTTCTCAGTTCATACTTAAAAACGCACTTTTAATACAATACTAAAGCATGATGTGGTAGTGCATTGTATGGCTAAACATTATCACCGAAATGATGTTTTACTGATAAAACGGTAGCGTATGAATGATCATGTATGAAAATCAGGTTTCAGCAAATATTTATCATTTGCACCCTTCCCCAAGTAATGTATTCTGATTTGTTTTGATCCTAGGAAAGACTTTGTTTCCATCTAACTTCAGAATTACAAAAAAGTTATTTCCTAACTACTGAAATATATTTTTAAATATTTGGATATTTTATTATAAACTATTTCAATGTTGTGTCCCCCAGCTCCATTGTCAGACAGTTCACTTTGCAAAACCTCTAACTTCGTAGTCAAAGAGAGGTTAACAACAGTCACCAGTTTAAAAGTAGCTGCAATTTGTAACAAAACATAAACTGACATTTGACCTCTATCTTTGAATGCACAGCAATTGTGAAAAGATAAATACAAGAATTAAAGGCATCTTTTATTGCTCATTCACTCTGCGTGAACAGTACACCGGTTCTTTGTCAGCTCGAAGATCTCTCGCCAGACACGGCAAGTAGGCCCTAAAAATAGCTCGCCTTGATAAAGTCTGACTCACCATAGCAAGTGGGCAAGCAGATTTCTCATGGCCTGCGTATATTAACTGTGTATTTACATGCTTATTTATGAAGGGCAAACATAGACCCGTGAGAGATTTCAAAAGCCAATTGGACTTTACAGAAGCCCATTTGATCAATACATGAATAAAACTAAACCTTTACCAATCAAGACAAAACCACCATCAACCTTGGCACTTCCTCTGAAGCCCTACATAGACTATGCTTGAAAATTGTTATTTCACAATTAGACATGCAGCCTTCTGGAGTTTAGCTTACTGCATGGGCTTGCAAGTCAATAGCCTTTGTCCTGGAAGTAGATAATAAATAGCCTTTCCCCTGAGACAGGTAGTCTGCTGTCCATCTGTTTTTAGGTCTCGCCTGTCGATGCGCATGCGCATCGAGCTTGCGAGACTATGGGGGCTTAAACACTCTTTAACCAACTTGCAAGGAATCGTGGCGATTCCTTGCAGCGCCCGTGAAATTTAAGCTCAATGCGCATGCGCATTGAGCTTAAAAGCGCGTGCACATGCCCCCAGCCGCCTGCCTTGCCCACTCTCTCTCTCACAGCCTCCCCCAGCTCCGCCCCCTCACTTCTTGGTTGCACGGCCGCTAGGCCGTGCCTCCCCTACTCTCCTCCCCCCTCCTCCTCCTACTCTCCTCCCCTGCCTGCCGTGTCGCACCTCTCCCCGCTCCGCCCCCTCCCCTGCCCGCCGTGTCGCAGAACACAGAAGCTTGCCTGTTAATTCACTTGTTTGCTTGAAACATCTGCTATCTCAGCTTTGTAAAACACAAAAAGCACCTGTCACCGTTGCAGCAAACTAATTTCGTTAAGCTCGTGACACACTCCCTAGCCACTCGAGCTCTTCCTCTTTCGAGAACCCAGAGGTGCAGCTTTTGAGAACGAAAGGCCTGGAGTGAACATGCACACGGTGAAGCATAGCTGCGCATGCGCGGATGCTACCATTACCACCCACGTGATAGCCGAAAAAGAGCATCCACCTGTGTATAAAATAACAAATTATGTGGCACCATTCTCCGGCACAGTGAAAAGAATGAAGCCGAGCGATTCGTTACGGCAGGGCTCCGGCCCGAAGCTTAGACGGTTTTATGAGTGCCACTTTGGTGTCGCCCGCAAGCATCACTCTTTTCTCACAGACGACTGGCAGCGCACCGCGTGACGTCGCCCCGCACTGTCTATGACGTCACTGTTCTCGAGCGCAAATCGTAATCGCATTGAAATTCTAAACACTCACAGGAGTAACCCCGACCGAAGCGCGCGCGCCCCCTCCTCCTCGCGCCTTCCGTAACCCCCTCCCTCTGCCGGGCCCGCCCCCCTCTTTCCGCCATGCGCACCCACTCCCCTTCTTCTGTGCCTGTTTCCCGCTCTTTTTTCTAACCGCCCTCGCTGCTCACTTAGGCAAATCATGGCAACATCCATCAAACGGTGGTTAAGCAACCTCTCGACCACCTCCATCAGAAAGAACCGCAAGGCCGAACTCTGCGTGACTCCATCTGGGCACCTTAGACCAATTGCAACTGGCCCGGATAAAACACAGTCCGCGCCTGTGTTTTCAGAGAAACAGTTGAGTGAACTATTCCCGTGCACATGCCCCCAGCCGCCTGCCTTGCCCACTCTCTCTCTCACAGCCTCCCCCAGCTCCGCCCCCTCACTTCTTGGTTGCACGGCCGCTAGGCCGTGCCTGCCCTACTCTCCTCCCCCCTCCTTCTCCTACTCTCCTCCCCCCTCCTCCTCCTACTCTCCTCCCCTGCCTGCCGTGTCGCACCTCTCCCCGCTCCGCCCCCTCCCCTGCCCGCCGTGTCGCATTTCTCCTCCCCCCTCCCCTTCTCTACCTTCCCTCCGTCTTGTCTCTTTTGGCCCCCCTCCTCCTCCTACTCTCCTCCCCACTCTCTCTCTCACAGCCTCCCCCAGCTCCGCCCCCTCACTTCTTGGTTGCACGGCCGCTAGGCCGTGCCTCCCCTACTCTCCTGCCCCCTCCTCCTCCTACTCTCCTCCCCCTCCTCCTCCTACTCTCCTCCCCACTCTCTCTCTCCCAGCACAACCTTCTTTACTTTTGTCTTCCTGTGAAAACGCACGTCTGTGTCTGTCTGATTTTTTCTCAATAACTAGGGAGATAAACCTGCGTTAAATGAACAATTTGCTGAGTTCCACGTTTTGGGGTGTGCAGGATGTTAGCTAGTATTTTTTAACACACCGGTGCGCACTGTTGAGAGGCTTCCGTGACGATATAGGTCATGGGCGCTCATGTGGTTAAAGATGGCGATAGGCAGTGTGAGTGAGCAAAGAGCTGCTTCTGTGCGTGTTTTCAGCCGGCAGTAAGCATCTTTGTGAGACTGCTCTGCAGTTGTTGCTTTCCCAATCGGCATTGTGTTTCCCTTAAAGGCCAATTAATTTCAAATGTTGCTGCTTGCAAATGATGCGTGTGAGAGACCCCTCTGGGGGCCTCTTATGTTCGTCATAACTTCCTAGTGGGACCGCCGTTGTCGGCCAAGACTTTTGGCGGGGCTGTTAAAGCGAAGACAGCGGAAAACGAGCCATTCTGATTACGTGCAGCACGGCCTCCAACTCAGCACGATCACAAGCAAAACCTCTCCCTGCTCCTGTCCAGTGCTAAGGACGTGCCTTTTATGGGCTATGAGACTATATCTTGGACGGGCTTTGTGCTTTGACCTTCTCTTGTATTCGTCACTCTCTTGTAACCAACCCTCTATCATTCAAATAGGTTAGTAATTCCCACCACTTTCTTCCAAACATCCTCTAGGAGGCAGGATACAAACAGTTAATGTTGCCTGCATAGATTTTAATACGTGAGGAAAGTCTAACACAGCGCCCGATTATTGCCCTTCATATGTTCCCCGACTTTTTTTCTTCATTTCCTCATGTTTGTCAGTTCGCAGTTTTCCCTGCAAAATGACATTATTATTTCTCAGTGAAAGTTGGCACTAAAAGTGGTTGAACTCCTTTCTCGCAATTTTATTTCAACACCACTTGCCTCGCGAATTTGATGGATGTTGGAGATCTTTATTTTCTCACGACATTTTAAAAGGGAAGCAAAAGTCCTGATTTTAATTTGAAAACACAAATGTAAAAAACTCTGCTAACTCCAGGTAGCAATTATGCATTCGCAAGTATTACGAAAAGTTTACTAGAGAGACATTTTGGTTTTGCACATTCCTTATTCAATGCATGACTACTGCAATCAAGTCTAAAGCCAGTTTCTGAGCTGTCATTGAAATTGAAATAGTCAATTGTTCCAGAAACTAAAGCATGTCGTTGAGTGTGTAATATCCATGTCATTCAATACAACAGCCATGCTCTAGATCAGAAGCTTTTCATCCAAACACCTCCCTTGATCTAAACCAATACAATGAGCTAACAGATCACTAACTTATAGGTGGAGTGTGAAAAATAAAATATCAAGGAAGCAAACCTGTATTACGCCTTGAAAATGGAGCAACACCCTTCTACACATAATGCTTGCACCTTCATTTCTATAATTCAAAAAAATCTGAATACATCTTTCTTGAACATTTTCAAAAAATATTTCATCCATTATCCATGATTAAAAGAGCACCAATTTGCCACCTCGGAATCCACTTAGATTACATGTACCTTTCTTCTGCTATCATCTGTATTATGCACAAAGTCATATCACCTCTTCCCCAAGTTCTACATACGTTCATTTTTAGGCCTCGCGTAAGGCCTCGCGTACCAACAGCTCATGTATGCTCATGTATCCCGCTTTCACCACATCCACAACCACCACCACCACATCCACCACCACTTTCACCACATCCACATCACCACATCCACCACCACCACATCCACCACATCACCACCACATCCACCACCTCCACCACCACCACATCCACCCCCACATCCACCATCACCACCACCACCACATCCACCACCACATCCACCACCACATCCACCACCACCATATCCCCCAGATCCACCACCACCACATCTATATGTGTGTAACTTTTATTTAAGTATTAATTATTTACAAAATTAAAAGCCATTGTTATTTGTAATATCAATACATCTAAGTCACGTAAATACAACACACATTGCATTACAAATGCTATAGGTGTCACATTTGCAAAAGTTAAAACTATTGACATTGTAACTGACAAAGCTATTAATTTTGCTACTTTCAAAACCAACACATAAATAAAAAAGTGTCGTTTACAATATCAATAGCTCAAACTTTCCTAATGCGAGACCTATTGCATTTCCAATGCTTGTTGCTTCTGCAATCCACTGATGAGGCAACCCAGGATAGAAGTAGGAAGGTCCTGTAGCCCTTGCTGGGGGATACAGGAAGGAGAAACCTGGGAGGGTAGGGCCCCCATTACATTAACATCCCGGTCCATTCAAAGCTCGCCCAGAAACAGAGGCAGTTTAACCGTAGAAAGCCTGGGGAGCTTTACCATGCCATTTCTGACAGACCACCACCTGCATAAAGATGAAACCACGATGATAGTGAAGGAAAGAAGCGCAGATATTCAACTGTTTTAAAAGCTCTACATAGTTATGTTAGCGTGTCATGCAAATATGAACACCAAGTATGTTAGACCCTATGTTAATGTTTATAACAATGCATCTAAGAACTCTTCTGAAAGCAGACTTATTTCTGAAATGTATTTATCAACCTTCCAGATGAAAGGTGTATAAGGGTCAAATCAAATAAGCTTTATTCAGTTTGCCATAAATCATCAAAGCATATAGTTAAAAACATAAAATGCAACTCGTAGAGATAAGATAAAACCAAAGTAAATGAATGAATCCAATAGAATTTCTTTGTGTATAAAAATCTGATAAAACTATATTTTTATAGCGAAATTTCAATTTTCTTCAACAACTACATCAGTACTAGTTTAATTAAATATCAATGTATCCAAAAATCAACTTTATGGTCAACAGTTGGTACAAAAAGAAGAAATGCTGTAACCTTGTAAAAGGGAACACGAGGACCCCAGGTAATAAGATGTAATCTATTTTTGGTCCTGACATTTTACCCAATACACATAATACATTATGTGATGAAGTACTTTACTTTTTTTCTCTGCTACCTACAACTTTAGAGTGCTTTTGCCAAACATTGGTTAAATACAGCTGACAGGAAAAATTGTTGCTTCTGAAATTTGTTTTTTAAGATTGTAAATGTGGTTTTAAAACTCACCTTCAAATTTAAACAAACAGAGAAAACAAATAGAGCGAATTTACCTCTTGCGGGAGCCATGATATAATGGGCAGAAAAACAAAACATTTTCCTCTGTCTCAGGGGCTGCCCCCGCGGGCCGGACATCTATCTGGATGTCTCTTTCATGTCCACTTGCTTGTAAAGGTTTTTAATGGTAGACTGCCTAGCCTAAATCTCACAAACAAACGTTTAGTCAAGGGAAGAGCAATTACATCCCAAAAAACTTTAGACTGGGCTTGAACTCTTAAACTGATTAGTCAAACGACATAAAGAAACCGATGTTAGTTGTTTATGTAAAAAAGCCCACAATCTGGCCTTGAGAACAGCAGCATCAGGTTTTCCAGTATTCTCAGAACTGTCCGACAAGCGGTTCAGCCCTAATTTCCTACACCATGCTGAAATAAAATTGTAGCCAAGGAGTCTTAAAGGCACCATTGGTCTTCAATAGGTCCCTCAAGGCATCTCTGTACTCTACTATTTCTGAAGTAGACCAAATATTTAACATTAATGGTTTTAAATGTGCCATGTCTGCAATATGTTTGCTTCCCAAGTCCAGAAAAAGTGGAATTAGAGGAGTACTAGTGGGGACACATATACGTGATCTAATAAATGTGCTCTCCCCACTCTAAGCTTCCTAATATCAACATACCCCCAAAGTTCTGCACCACAAAGGGCAGCACTCAATACTTTGGCACGGTAAACCTCAAAGACTGGGGATATGGATCTGGACTGGGTCCACATATGCAGTCTGAGTACGGCCTTCGATCTTTTTTTTTTATCAAAGACTAGGTACATTTACTTAGCTGGGTTTCCCAACTGAGCTTGTCGGTCAATTTGACACCTAGAAATAATTAAAAGCAATACACTCTAGGGATTCATCAGCAACTCTCACAGTACTATTTCTAATTCTAATGGGACCTTTGCCAAAGAGCATGTATTTGGTTTTTGATGCATTTATTTCCAGTCCCCTAGAAAAGTACAATAACTTATTAATTACATTTTGAAGGAGTTTTTGAAATAAGCAAAGAGTTGTCTGCAAAAAGCAATACCGGAGTCTTCCTACCATTCAGTACAGGAGAATTGCTATTAAAATCCTGAAGTCCCTTAGCAACATCATTTATATATAGTAAAAATAAAGTTGCTGCTAAAACGCAGTCTTGATGCACCCCTGTTAGGATTGGAATTTGCTCCGTCAGTTCTCCTTGGTTTCGCCAGCTCACCTGAGCATAATTATTTTCGTGCAGCATTGCAACTAAATTGAGTAAATTGGCAGGCGGCCCCATCTTAACTAGCACCTTCCACAGAAGTCTACGTGGAATTAAATAAAAAGCTGCATGTAAATCTATACATGCCACATAAAGGTTTTGAGATCCAATCAATGCATACTTCCAATACAATATTGTGAATCTAAAAACTTGTTCCAGCGTGCTAGTTTGGGGGCGGACACCCGCCTAGAAAGAGGACCAGATTTGATTTAGTGTATATCCTCTCTTGCAACTTGTCAAGCAGTTGCATTGCGAATTTTGTTTGCAGATTGTCAATAAGGGAAATTGCTCTGTAGTTGGATGGACACGAGGCATCCCCTTATTAAACACAGGAATTATTTCTGCTCCCCTCCAAGTATTTGGAACCGCGACCCCAGCCGCAATTGCATTAGATAATAAATTAACATAAAATTCCCAAATTAAGGGTACTGATTTAAATAAATCACCTGGTATATGATCTGGACCAGGGGCCTTCGTTGCTTTTAAGCAGCTAATGGCCGAGGATGTATGAGCGAGGCTAAAAACTAAGTCAATATAGTAGTTTGAGTATATATTATCATTATCAGCACACTTCTGCTTATTGGAATGCAGTGAAGATGGAACAGTTTCTTCTGCATATAATGTAAAATGATGGTCCCATTTCTCTAGTTGAGCATGGTAAATAAAAATCTTAATGTTGTCGGAGCTCCCATGGTAAGTTATGTGCCAAGACATCCTGTTGTCATTGGTTATAACCGCCATCAACAGGTCCTCCCAATACTTATCCACCCATTCTTTCTTAGCCTTATTAAGTGCCAATTAATTTCTGTGGTAAGCTGCACTAATATTTGCACTGTTAAATTCATTAACCACTAGTTTTAGCTGTGTTTTTGTAGATCTTCATTCTGCATTGTACCACTGTTGGTCCTTCTTATGAAGGGGCCTTTGTTGCTTGAAATCTTTTTGGAAAACAGTCGTTCTTTTGTAAAAGTTTTTGTGAATATCTAAAATCGGAACAGAGGTTGCCAAATTTCCTTGAAAAATGCACACACTATTTATACATTTCTGAGTGCATTTTGTCATTAGCCAAGACTTTAGGCCAGGAAACCCTTCTTGAGTGGTTTACTAGAGTAAGTTCAGGAGTTTCGGTAAGACACACAGACCGGTCTCTATTACGAACATCTCCAATGAAAGTTAAAGACAGTGGATTGTGATCGCCACCAAATCGAGGTCAAATTACCATGTTGCCAAGCAGTGGCCAAATTCTCACATCGAATAGTATATGATCTATAAAACGTGTGTAAAATCTTCTTTTAAAAGTGGGTGATCTGTCCGATCTGATCAGGCCCATCCATTACAAGCACTAAGGATTCGCCAGCCACCATCGATGCTATATGTAATGCAGCACAGGAAAAAGAGCGTTCCATTCAACACCCGGATAATCCATATCTCCTCCTCATCTTCAAACAGTGCATTAAGCAAAAGTGAAGGCTCAAAAGAAACATTAAAGTCCCACACTACCCCAATTGTTGCTCGCTGTTGATAGAACTCAAACCTCTCATTCAAGAGGGACGTAAACTGGAGATTCTTTCTCCTGTAGAATCAGACTTTGGATGATCATTAACCACTACAATAACTAAGCCGGAGGGTAACTTGAGCTGGACTCCCATTAAATTTAAGTGATCAATCTTTAGCTGTGTGTGGGTTCAGGTGATGTTTGCCCAGGATCAATTGTCCTTCCATTGCGCACCCAGTATTTTTTGGAAGCGTCGCTTCAACACTCTAAGCAGTGTAACCATTTATGAATATTCTATCTTTGGCGCACTCCCCCCACCCCCACCCCCCCTCCCCTCCTTTCCAATCGTCAGTAAATTTAGAGCTAATCCATGCTTGGTTCCATGAATTCAATGACCGCTCTTGTGTCCAAAAATTAGCTGAAGTACTAGATCCCTCAAGCCCTGATGCATCCGGGAACAGGGTATACTGGCAGGGGGAACATTAGTTGTACAAGGCAGACCTCTCGAAGGTCTTCACTGTTATAAAAAAAATTGTTAATTGCTGCAGAGCCTGTCAATACTTTTGAGGATTCATTTGTCAAAATATTCTGGTGAATTCATAACCTGCTGTAAGCTGGACCCGATCAGAATCCACTATTTAAGAACCTGTCTCCACAGGATCGTAGGGCACAGATTTTGCTGGTTCCATAACAAACTACTCTAAATGTATATGTCCATATATTGGCCCCACCCACAGCCCCCACTTATTGTTCCCTACATGTCCGATGTCAATGGATGTCCCCTCTCTCATCATTTACCATGGACATAGAAGTTGATGCTCTATGTGCTGTACCCTGGGGTTCGTGCTTCCCAAATACTCATGAACATAGGCCCCTAGTCTAGCCCTAGAGGTATTTATCAGGCTGGTCTTCATGAACATTTTATTCAGTTAGTTGATGTCTCCCAAATGACTAGGACCTTGATGATGTCTGATGGGGACATGCTGTATTTCATGGACATCCCTATATCTAATTTCAATTTGAGTAGCAGCAATACAGATCCTCTGAGCAGCCATTGTTAGTAACCCTTCAACAAGCTCATAGTCCCTCAGAACTACCCTGATAACATCATTGGTTTTCCCAGTTGCCTCAGTGCGCTCAACTCTTTGGATGTAGCTCCTGATAATTGAACATCCCTTCACATACCTAAGCCAATGGATAACTTTATTGGCCAGGGAATCCTCATGTTTCCAACATCTTGGAGCTAACTTTTGGGATGTGCACTAGGAAAAACTGTGCCTGGTGGGGAGTAGATCTTGCAACCTTGGGGCCCTCTCTATGTTTATATTGATGGTTGCTTGGGAGGGGAGAGAGACATACATGCTTAAATTGCTGTAATCCGTCATGGTAGCTGGAAATTCCAGGGTTCTCTCCTGTTCCCACCCTATCCCATCTCTTTGTAGATCTGGGACCCCAACCACAATTATTGTTCACTTCTTGCCCAACGTACCCCTGACGTGGCCACCCTGTTGGGATTCCCTGTTGGCACAGGTCTATTAGCAACTGGAACAGGTGCTTGTGGCACCATACCTTCATGGGAAACGGGTGCTGACTGAACTATAGAATCTGTCCGAACCCAAGCTGATTACCTAGTTTGTGGATCTAAGAGTGGGGGAAGCTCTCTTGCATATGGACCTGTATTACTAAAAGATCCGAACCTTACTGAGACTGAACGAGCATTGTATTCATTTGAGCCACATTTTGCCCATGTGAGTTTTCGATGTTATCTTTTATGGATTGTATAGTCTGCTTCAAAGTCCTAATCTCATCCCTGAGCCCTTCAAGCAATTCCATCAGCCTTGTAAAATCAGTGAAAGGCCCCAGATGAGTCTGCATCAGTGCACCCCGCCCCCCCCCCCCCCCCGTTGACATGTACATTGCTATCCTGCGGGCTTAGAGCATTATACCTATTTTCACATACGATATCTGGGTTCACAACAACCACTTCGTCCTCCTCTAGTGGCACAGACCAGACTGGTTATTTAATAGGACCTTACATTTCTAAAAATGTCCTTGTCAGTACTCTGCTATTTTAATATACTGTAATGCCGTTCAGCTTGAAGCAGTTTAATTCAAACCACAATTACCAGATACTACTAAATTCACCAGTGAAGGTGGAAGGTTGTACTCAGCCCAGCATATATTCATGATGCCTTTTATTTCCAACAAAACAATGGACAAAGTAAATAAAAGGAAGGAAGGAAAATCTGATCAGCAGTAACCACCGTATACCAAATACTTCTGTTTTTTGTTTTTATTTTGTTTTATATTTATGGTTAAAAATTGGTACGCACCCTACTGTGAAGCTCTTAATTGCAAGATTGCTCGATTTTAAAAAATTGGTTTAACTCTATGAATGACGAGTTCATTATGAATATCATTATGACATTACGGATGTACACATTGTAAGGTTTTAAAACTAGAACTGTCAATATGCTATTAAAGCTTTGTGTCTTTTAAATACTGCTGTGGTACTGGAATTGTAGTAGTAGCAAGTTGCCCAAGGGTTGAGTGAGGAGTGAGTGCAAAATATATATGTGGATTGAATATTTCCAAGGGGACATTAAACCTTATTGCATGCCAAATATTGACTGAATGGGCAGGCACAGCGCATACAAACAAGCTTTCCTAACCACAGCACTCCTAAACTAGAGTCCTGGCAAGATGGTAACAATAAGTACAGTCAAGCAAGAATGCAACTATAGTTTTGTTTTTGCACTTGAGACGTTTTGTGCACCAAGTTTTTATTGGATTTTGGGCCAGGTGTAGGTAACCCAATACCGGTCGGTAATCGGTATTTTCGGCCGTTACCGACCGGTATGGAGCATTTGGGATGTAGGAGTCCGAAAATCGCCTGACTCGGTAACTTTACCGATTCGGTAAATTTACCGAGTCAGGCGATTTTCGGCAAAATACCGATTCGGAAAATATACCGAATCGGTAAAGTTACAGACTCGGTAAAATACCAAATCGGAAAATTTACCGAATCGGTATATTTATCGATTCGGTAAAATACCGAATCGGTAAATAAGTGGTAAAATTGAATAATGAGATGTAGGTAAGCACTGAAATACCGAATTTGCTTTAAATTCGGTATTTAAGAGTCGGTATTTACCATGGATTGGAATCAGGTGGTAACCGGGTGCAACCCATAAAAATGGACCCAAAATGCAATTCTTCTTGCACAATGGCGGCATGTTATGTCATTGCAAGACGGCTACGGCTACAGGAGGAAGGAGAGAGGGAATGGCAGAGAGAGGAGCAGGTCTACAGAGGATCATCCTGTTCATGCTCACAGAGGCAGAGATTCTCCAGAGGTACAGGTTGGACTCAGACACCATCTTGGACCTCATCAGGGACCTCCAACCTCTGTTGGAGCACACTTACCCAAGGGCACACGCTATTCCACCCCACGTGCAGGTGCTGTGTAGCCTACACCTGCTTGCGTCTGGTAGCTACCATAGTGTGGTTGCTGCGGTAGGTGGGGTGACCCAGAGCAGCCTGTCAGGGTTTTTCCACAAATTCCTTGATGCCATGTTACAGAGGATGGACCATTACATATCTTTTCCTGCAACCCATGCTGAACTGGTCCAAACAAAATCCGACTTTTACCAGATGGCACGATTCCTCAATATAATTGGCTGCATTGATGGCATGCACATTCCCATTTGTCCCCCTGCTGCCACCGAATATATATACAGGAATAGGAAGTCAACGCACACCATCAATGTGCCTGTGATTTGCAATGCAAAGTGCGCCATCACTGACCTTGTGGCAAAATTCCCTGGGAGTACCCACGACTCCTATATATTTCAAAACAGTTGCATCTATGCACGGCTGACTGCAGGGGAATTTGGTGAAGGATACCTCCTAGGTAAGACACAGTGTGAGACCCCCCATAACGCCTATTGCAGTAAGAAGTACATGTATGCATGCGAGTAATGTATTCCCATTTCTTTTTAGGAGACAGTGCATAGGCCCTCCGCTCCTTCATACTCACCCCCTACCTCAACCCCTCAACACCCTGCCAAAGGAGATATAACCGGGCCCACAAGAGCACAAGAAATGTAGTGGAGCGTACGTTTGGTATCTGGAAAAGCAGGTTCAGGTGCTTGCACAAGAGTGGAGGTGCAAGGCAGTATACCCCCATCACATGCTGTAAGATCATTGCTGCCTGTGCTATGTTGCACAACTTTGCTGTGAAGAAGGGTACTGAGGTGGAGTTGTCAGACTATAAGGATCATGACGACGACATTGCTGTGCCTGAAACACAACCTGCTGGAGTATCAACACCAAGTGATGGCAGATACAGACATGATGAGATTACACACAACTATTTCTGAGTAAGTAATGAGACACAGACAGGTTGTGTATGGGAACAATGTAATTTAATGTTGCCACAACGTACAAGCACGGAAGTGCAACAAAATAAACATTATGTACGTGGGGACTGTATGTCTCGGCTTACTTCACCCATGACCTGTAAAGTCACGTGCGCCCGCACTTCCCTGAGCCACTAGGATGTTGCTCGCTGTGTTCGGCATGCCCTGCAGCCTCAGCTGGGTGCCTGCTACTCCTCCGTGGCTCCAGAACAGCGCTTGCCATGCTGCTCCGGCTACTACTGTCTTCAGCCTCTGCCATGTCCAGGGCAGGATTCTGTGCAGTGTGTGAAATAAGCATAGCCTCTAGTGCACTTGTGATTCTGGCCATGCCCCCGGTGACCTCAGCCGTGTTCTGGGTCAAGGCCTCCTGCATATTTATGCCACTACGGCAAAGCAGGGATGTGGCAGTGGCCAGACGATTGATGGCCATATTGTGGACATGGGCCTCCCTGCACCTTGTGTGGGACAGACTGTCTAGTTTGGAGCAGAGCTGCGTAATGGAGTTGCTCATCTGCTGCATCCCAGCTGCAATGTCAGCATTTGTTTTTTCAACCTCCCTATTTGACTCAACAATGTCACTCATGCCCTTCCCCATGACTCCTATTTTCTCATTCAGGACTCTGAATTGGCGATGGCAGGCTTGGATGGATTTGCCCTGCATCTGTTGTATGCACACCATGCTCCCCTCCAGCCCATGGAACACAGTGCCATCTCCACGTCCACCTGCACTGCTGGGTGTGCGTTGTGTTCTGTGCGCTGTGACTGGCTCATTTGTGGACTGCAGTGCTGCAGAACTCACATCTACATTGATTAGAGCTTCACCCTCACCCTCTGCTGCCTCCATTACTGGTAGTGGGGCCACGACAAGCCTCCTGCCTGGTGGGGTTGCAGGAGTGGACAGGAACAGTGATGGGGAGGTTTCTGGTGAGAAAACCAGGGGAGGGGATTGTGAGAGCTGTGGGGAGTGCAGCAACTCTGGGGTCTGTACTGTCTCATCTTCTTGGGAGATGCCAGTCATGTCACCTTCCTCCAGCAAGGCTTGTACTTGGCTTGGCCCTGCTTCCTCACTCTCCTCCCTCGCTGGTGCAGTCCCTTCTGTTTCTGTGGGTCAACTGGCTGATTTTGCACCTAGGTATAAATAGGCGTATATCAACTGTGTGCTACTGTGTCACAGTCACTACAATAAATGCTTTACACATTTCACTTTCATTTATCTGCATTACTTTCAGTGACTTGCTGATGTCTGCGCAGTTACACATGGTCTTACATTAGCTGACTACATTTCCCATAATGCATTGCTCCTGTATAGTGCTAGCAGTACTGGACTGGGGTTGGCTTGTCCACAAAGGATAAAGGGAAGCAGGTTGGTATGGGGTGTCATGCTGCGCATGCGTCTTACCTTTTTTTGTTGCTCTGGCTGAGCTGTCAACATCTCCAAGTCCCAAGACGCTGTCTGCCTCAATGGTTGAGGCCACCAACTCCTCCAGGTCAGTCAAGGGGGTGCTGGGTTCCTTCCTCCACCGGTGACACCAGCCTGCTTGTGTATTTCAGACATCATCTTCTTGGTGAGGCTCCTGATGTCATAAAATCTTTTTTTTAGATCCTCAATATTCCTGGGTGTGACTCCCACTGCATTTACTTGGTAAATTGAAGTTACCTACATCTGGCCCTTGGTTACTTACCTGTGCTTAACGACGGGTCTGCTTTTAAACCTGAAATAAGTTGACAAGAGAGCAGCCAGTGTTAAGAAGCTCCTACTAATTTTTTTTTAAAAGGATCTCCGAGTGAAAAATCAAAAGCAGAGGCTTTGCACCACATAAATATTTTCACAGATTACTACGCTGCTGAGGTGGAAATGTTTGTTCCAGATAATTGTGAAGTTTATGCACCAAAGACTGAATCATTCACATTTAGCAATAGCTGGTCTACTTCGGAAAACAAAAATCAAGTGCGTTCTAATTTTTATCAGTTGGATGTAGATACATACCAGGAACACAAACCACTTTGAATGAGTTATCTGGTCTCAAACCATTTCTTATGTTAATTGAAAAAACATTCTCAGATGCACCAAGAAAATCATAATCGAAACAGTTGATAAAGTAAACAAGCATTTGCAAACAATAGGTCTCGCATTAGGAAAGTTTGAGCTATTGGTCTTGTAAATGACAGTTCTTTTATTTGTGTTGGTTTTGAAAATAGCGAAATTAATAGCTTTGCCATTTACAATGCCAATACTTTTGCAAATCTGACACCTATAGCATTTGCAATGCAGCATGTTTTGTATTTACGTGACTTAGATGTATTAATATTACAAATAACAATGGCTTTTGATTTTTTTAAAATAATTAATACTTAAATAAAAGTTATTGTAATTTATAATGGCAATGGCTTAAACTTTTGTAAATAATTTTTGTGAAGATTATGTTCAGTGTATTTTATTGTGACGAAAATCCAAGAACAGAAGTGAAATATTAACATCTTTTTGTGACATTTGTAATAAAGCTTGAAACATTGAGAGAATATATTTGAACCAGTTGTTGTTGAATGGTTGCACAGATTGATACTGTGGTGCCCCTGAGTGATGCTGTGGTGCCCCTGAGTGAAGCTGTAGTGGTGCGATAGATAGAGTGAGGGCGATAGATAGCTAGAGAGAGGGCGAAAGATAGAGTGAGGGCGATAGAGTGAGGGCGATAGATAGATGTGTGTGGTTGTGTGTGTGTGTGTGTGTGTGGTTGGTTGTGTGTGGTTGTGTGTGTGGTTGTGTGTGGGGTTGGGTGTGGTTGTGTGTGTGTGTGGTTGGGTGGGGTTGTATGTGTGGCTGTGTGTGTGGTTGTGTGTGTAGCTGTGTGTTTAGTTGTGTGTGTGTGCGGATGTGTTTGTGTGTGGTTGTGTGTGTGGTTGTGTGTGGTTGTGTGTGTGGTTGTGTGTTTGGTTGGGTTGGGTGGGGTTGTGTGTGGTTGTGGTTGTGTGTGGGGTTGTGTGTGTGGTTAGGGAGTTAAAGAAGGAAGCGGGTGGAAGAGAGCAGCAGATCAGCACAGGAGAAGAGAACAGGAAGTTAAAGAAGGAGGCGGGTGAAAGAACAGCAGATCAGCACAGGAGAAGAGAAAAGGGAGTTAGAGTAGGAGGCCGGGTGAAAGAGAACAGCAGATCAGCACAGGAGAAGAGAAGCAAACAGGGAGTTAGAGAAGGAGGCGGGTGGAAGAGAGCAGCAGATCAGCACAGGTGAAGAGAACATGGAGTTAAAGAAGGGGGCGGGGTGGACGAGAGTAGCAGATCAGCACAGGAGAAGATAACAGGGAGTTAAAGAAGGAGGCGGGTGGAAGAGAACAGCAGTTCGGCACAGGAGAAGAGAAGAGACCAGGGAGTTAGCTCCTTCGATGCTGATGACGGAACCGCTCCGTCATCAGCCGCAGTAGCGCTGTGCTGATGACGGAGCGGTTCCATCATGGCCTGCTCAACGCGGATTCCGCGCCTACGCTGGGCGTTTCATTGAGTGGGCGGGGCCATGACGGAACCGCTCCGTCATGAGCACAGCTCAACCGAGGCTGGTGACGGAGCGGTTCCGTCACCAGCATGGGCACGCCGGGCAGCCGCTCCGCCACCTTAGCGCTGTGGTACAAAAGGGGGTGGTGATGGACGGAGCATCTGAATCACCGGAATAGCCGCCGCAGCGAAGGTGTTAAAGAAGAAGGAGGTGGGGTGGATGAGAGCAGCAGATCAGCACAGGAGAAGAGACCAGGGAGTTAAAGAAGGAGGCGGTGGAAGAGAGCAGTAGATTAGCACAGGAGAAGAGAACAGGGAGTTAAAGAAGGAGGCGGCGTGAAAGAGAGCAGCAGATCAGCACAGGAGAAGAGAAGAGAACAGAGAGCTAGAGAAGAAGGCGGTTGGAAAAGAGCAGCAGATCAGCTCGGAAGAGAACAGGGAATTAGAGAAGGAGGTAGGTGGAAGAGAGCAGCATAACAGCACAGCAGAAGAGAACATGGAGTTAAAGAAAGAGGTGGGGTGGAAGAGAGCAGCAGATCAGCAAAGGAGAAGAGAACAGGGAGTTAGAGTGAGGGTGGTTGAGTGAGGGTGGTTGAGTGAGGGCGGTTGAGTGAGGGCGCTTGAGTGAGGGCGCTTGAGTGAGGGTGGTAGAGTGAGGGCGGTAGAGTGGTAGAGTGAGGGCGGTAGAGTGAGGGCAGTAGTGTGGTAGAGTGAGGTCAGTAGAGTGAGGGCAATAGAGTGGTAGAGTTAGGGCGGTAGCGTGGTAGAGAGGGCAGTAAAGTGAGGGCGGTAGAGTGAGGGCAGTAGAGTGGGCGGTAGAGTGGTAGAGTCAGGGCGGTAGAGTGGTAGAGTGAGGGCAGTAGAGTGAGGGCGGTAGAGTGGTCGAGTGAGGGTGGTAGAGTGAGGGCGGTAGACTGGTAGAGTGAGGGCGGTAGAGTGAGGGCGGTAGACTGGTAGAGGGAGGGTGCTAGAGTTAGGGCGGTAGAGTGGTAGAGTGAGGGCGGTAGACTGAGGGCGGTAGAGTGGTAGAGTGAGAGTGGTAGAGTGAGGGCGGTAGACTGAGGGCGGTAGAGTGAGGGCAGGAGAGTGGTAGAGTGAGGGCGGTAGAGTGAGGGCGGTAGAATGGTAGAGTGAGGACGGTAGAGTGGTAGAGACAGAGGTGGTGGTAGGGGTTCGTGTCAGACAGTGCTTTATGAGTTGAAAGTGTGCTGAGACTGTTTCCTGAGGTGGGAAAGCTGGAATGTGTGAAGCAGTGTCCCCAGAGGTGATAATGGGGCACGTGCGAAGCAAGGCTTCCAGAGTGACATTTGTGATTAAATTGTCCCCTCCTGAGGGGCTTATGGGAGAATGTGTGACACATTTACACGAGTACATCTGGACAATGTGTTTTGAGTTGTTGCTGGGCTAGTTAAGTAACTGCCTCGAACACTGTCTTCAAAGCTCTATATGAGCCACTGTTGAGAGTTCAGTGTCGTATGAGGTGGTTCCAGTATTGTGAAACTGTCTGATGAGGTTGCGTCTTGAAATGGTGCAGGTGGTATGCGTTAGCACAGAGTACTAGTTCTTCTCAGTAAGTGCTGGCATGTGTGAGGTACAGTTCACCTAAAGGGCGCATCATATACTCAAACTAAACATTTTAAGATTCGGCTGGGATTCGCAATGCAATCTCAATAGGTGTAAGTATAGCAGATGTACAATATTTTTTTTTAAAACAATAATTGTCGATTTTTATATAGTTCTTTAAATGGACAATTAGATTAGCCTTCTGCTAAACTCTCCAAAGTCTAGCATACTGTGGTAGAGACGCTCAGGATCCCTCTAGTTCTAGGGAGACAGTAAGAAAAGTTTAGCAACACTACTAACATAACTCACCAGGCAAGCCGGGAACACAGTCATATAACTATAACATCTCGAGAAGTCAAACATGGCAGACTGCATGTACAACACATCACCCAAGAGCTGTGATGGTGACACTGGAATTATGTGGCAAATTATGTGACAAATTATGTGACAAGAGTCGATTCAGTTATCTATTCAGGAAAGAAAAAGGTTAGCAGCATACACAGTGGCAGTATGAAATCCCAATGTTTACATTGTAACACACATCATTCAGAAGATGATGAATTATCAAGCAAATGCAGTAAATGCATAATTATGAGGAAAACTAAGATACCGTCAAAATGCATAATGCCAGTTGCTTAGCCAAGGACAAATCCTCCAACACCATACTCCGGGGAGCACGTGCATCAGGACACATGTTTCAAGGCTCTTTCCGGGCAGACTATAGCAATGCGAGGCCACACAAATGGCATATTGGTGCTATAGTAAAATCAAAAAGCTTAAGCTAGAATAGGACGCCTAAAACATTGGCAGTCCAGTGCTTACCGCGTATAACAGACCAGCGTAGCAGGAACCGGGCTCATGTCCGTAATAAAGAGAGGTGAGCTGGGGCGTTTGTGCTATGCAGGTGAGACAGACTGCATGCCCCACGCCCTTCCCCTCCGGTCTTCGGGTAAAACATGTGTTCCTCCCTCTTTTGTTCATATTAAACTTGGCTGCCCTTTTTACAGGAGTTGAGGAAGTTGCAGCTGGCCATGCACAATGCATTTTATCCGCTTTATAATTTTATTGCATTGCCCAAGGGAGCTGCTGTGTGAGAGGAGGAGCCGATATTTCAAATAAGTAGTTCGCAGACACCTCCACCTCAGGAAACGGCGTGGAAGGGAGTTTTGCCACCACAAGACGCTTGACAGTAAAACTGCTTGTGAAGACCGAAGTATTTGCTTATGCAAAATTAAAATGATAAAAAAAGTTATGCTTTTCATCTTCGCCATTATTTTAAAAAAAACGTCTGAGCATAATATAACATAACACAAGATAACACATTTTGTAGCACAGTGACATGAATATCAAAAGCAACATAAAAACATAATATAGCACGTAACATAAAGGCATTATATAACATACCTTTTAAAAACATAGCATAATATCCATGGCGCAGCATAACATAAGACAACATAAAGTTAGTTACCGTAACAACATTAGGTGACTTAACATTGTACAACAGAATGTGACTTAGCACTACATTGCATCAAATAGTAAAAGACAAAGTAAGATGACATAACAATGATAACACAGTAACAAATCACAAAGAAAAGATAGCATAATGTGACAAAATACAGAAAATCTAGACATCGTGTAACAGCATACTACGAAAACAAAACATGACATAATAAAGCATAACGCCAATCAGCATGTGACGAAACAATCCAGCGAATACATAAACCCCAAAAATGTGCAAATATATTACAAAAGTCTTCTCCGGAAACCAGGCTAAAAAGAGACCTATGCAGTGTGGTTTAGCTCTTACAGGGCATATTTTGATGTATTTATGTGATCAGAACCAGTGGAACCCCCCTAGCTGCAGAGTCTTCCGCCCCCCCCCTCCTCTGGCTTCTCATTTTTTCTTTTGTATAAGTCTGGTCTGGTTTAAGTCGTGAGAAAACGTGTTCTCCTTGTCTCCTGCATGTGGGGAAAGCCTTCAATTAGCAAATGAAACAACCGCTCGTGGGGCAGCATGGGGGCGATGTCGGGCACCAGTTGAAACTGAGCAGAGGAAAGGCAGCGCTGGGAGGGGGGCTGGGCACGAGCAGATGGTCCTGTTTATGACCTGGGGAGCACGTGAAGTGGCTGCTGGCAAATGGCTTTGATGTTCTTGTCTTGCTTTGTGGGAGGGGTAGGGGGAGAGAATTGCTGTGCACGCGCCTGGCTATCACATGAACTGTATGCGATCCGCAGTGGGTAGAGTTTTGAAATCAGCTTACTATAATGTCGCCGAAAACAATACATTGCTTCCGCGAGACCTAAAAAGGTGGACCATCACCTGGTGCCAGGTCTCCCTGAGCTTCATCCCAGGCTGGCTGGGTGGAGGAGTTTGGGCCCCAAAGGGTTTTGCTGCAGGGAGACGAGGGGAATATCTCCCAAAATCCCTGGTTTCTGCAACAAGACAATAAAAAGAGCAGCAGGTGTAAGCAAACTGGAATCCGTGCAGACTCCAGAACATATTTCTTATGAGAACCCCCTTCTTCCCACAATGCATTCCATACCCACCAATGGCCAGTGTGGAATTAGCAGCCAGCTTACAAAAATGATCTCCCAGACAGATCTCTAAAATCCATAAACCTTCATCGTGAGGTGGGCTTGGGAGTCCAGTAATACTTATTGAACCTGGGTTTATAATGGCCATTTAAACAGTGACTCATCAGGTGTGGTCAGAATAGAAAAGCAGAATACAGAAATTGCCAGACAGGATTATATAAAACATTTTTGTGTGCACATCCTTTAGTGATTTAGCGCTTCTAGATATAAGCTTACGTTCACTGTATTTCATAATTCAGGTGGGTGGAGAGGCATAGGTGACCAGCAGTTACCATTCTTTAGTGATTTCCTTCACATTTTCTTCCACCGTGAACAAATGGCTACTGCCTTCACTGGGCAGGTATCCTCTTCTTTTATAAACAAAAAGGAAAACAAAGATTCTTCTGGGAGCAGGGCCACTGACTGATACTGTAGACCACAAAATCAAAATGGCTGCAGGCTAAAGGTTTTCAATTACCTTTAGCCTAAAACGGCACAGTGGACCGTAAAGCTCAAGCAAGAGGCACTTCTTTGAGCAACATTTTTTACATGTACTTTCTATGCTTTGCTTATGATTCACGACATGGTCTATTTAAGATACTATCTGAATTAACAATTCAAAAGGTTGCCTTTTGGTTCCTCACAATCTGGGCTGACCCAGCACACTGAAATATAGCAATATGTCAGAAAACTAAAATAACTCTTATTAACCTCAAGTGGCAAAGACAGTGGACAGCGAACATCTCATGTATAATGAACTTCCATTACTTATTTCATTACAAAACCACTCTGATGGCATGGACTTGCCAATGAGCATTCTGGGGTATAAAATCCGAATAGATCTACCTGCAATAAAACCTCAGTTTAACGCTATTATTTTCAACCAGAACATCACTACTGAAAACAGTCCAAGTCTATCTATCTTTTTTAAAATGTCATTGATAGAAGCCATCTCTTTAGCTTTTAAACAATATACAAATTTAACAGGCCAAAGGGGGGGGCTGTTCCTTCCCTACTCTCCAACATTGCGACTGTACCAGCACAAGCTTGCTCAGAGGAACCATCACGTCAACTGTTTGATATTAAGGCAGGATTTGAGCAACTCAATCAATGCCCTTCCTTTCGACAGCTGTAACTCCAACCTATGCCTGAAAAAGGTCACTGATCAAAAAGTACCAATACAGTAAATAATGAACAAATGTCCACCATTGAAACAGTTCAAATACAAGCCAGCACAATAAAAACGAATCTTTGCAATTTTGTAGTGTGAAAATAATAGTGATATAAGTTAACTGTATACAAGATAGGGTGGAAGAATGAAAGGCTGCGTCTTGCCTGTTGATATTGAAACCGGCCTCTAATCTACTGCCACCACTAGAATCAGACCAAGAACCCTGACTCTGCTTTTACAATCTGAGATCACAGACCATAATTTCACCGGGGCATGCTATCCTTTCTATATTTGAACAGTGTAAACCCAGAAAAACTGTTTAGCATTAGACAAACTGGATAATTAGCTACCTTCTGCTACATTAGATAGGATGAGGAGAGACGCACAACGCGTAGACAGACACACGCACACAAACAAAATGAAGAAATTAGTACGGTACCAGTCCATGGAATGTTATAGCTGGAATCTGCACTGTTAAAGATAGTTTGCCTCCCCCAACTAGTTTCTTAAACTCTCAAAAGCCTGAGCACTGGCCACAATGCCTCAAAGATTACCACACCAAACCAGGCGCAACACACCAACCATAATGAACTTGGAGCACAAACTAGCACTCACATGGAGAAGGGCCTCATTTTTCTTGTTCTGCATGAGTTGTGTCCATACTTGGTTCTGAAGCAACAGCGAGTTTCTAAACAATGCATTTGTGGGCCGAAAGCATGGTAAAAAAGACCAGAAAGACAAAGTCACTACAGGAAACGTAATTCTGTTGCAAAAACGAGGATGGAAAACACCTTCTTTTGTTGGAAATTAGCATTACAATTTTCTATATGGGCTATGTACCTTGCATTAGGTAGCCGGCTGCCCTTGAGCCATGTGTTAAGAATTGGTGTATTAGATGTGACAATATTCAAGTTTTAAGTATCTGGTCATTGTCCTACTCTTCAAAAAAAGATTTTCCTATTCTGGCTAAATCATACAGATCAAGGATATCAAATGCTCATTTTCTCTGAAAATGAACAGTTGGAAGTTTTAAAAATCATTTAATGAACATACAAAAGCAGCAGCAATGGTGAATACCTCATTGATCGATTCCCAAAGGTGGCACACTTGTGGTGCAAAGAGCATCATTTTTCAAGGTAAAAACACCTGCATGCAAGCAATTAAAATGAGCCTCCTTCCTTCCCTACGGAATAGTAAAATAGCAATAACTGGTAGGTGGTGGGCCCCTGTGCAACTGGACCTGCTGTACTTTCTATAGCTCTGTCCTTCTATGTGGTTGATAAACGAATTGCCTTTCTTGTAAAAAAAAAAAAAAAAAAATCGCGAAAAAACCCACCAGTATAGCAGAATTTTTAAGTGATCAAATCTGGTCAATAAGACTGGTTATGAGCAGTTTTTTAGAACATAGGTGATCAACCAAAACCTGCAACCTGAAAGGTGTTCACAAACCTTTCACGGGTAATTTTTCACCAAGGAAACTATCAGACCTACTGCTGTCCATGACCGAAGTAAATCCATTTCCAAGTTGGGAAAGGGGATACCATCCTGAAACATGTGGTGGATTTTTCAGGGTAGGGCTAGTCCTTAGGATAAAACATTGTTCCCCAGGGAGAGCTTAAGAAATGTAAACTATTTACAAAGCACGTTACATTTTTGCTTCAAAAACATTTACAGTGGCTACATTTCCATGTTGTTGAAGATTTACAGATTCAAGTCTTCCTGGAAATCCATAATAGCTGAAGATTTTCATGTAAACCTTTCTTTATAAATTCACAGAAAATAGGAAATTTGACCTAAACGTAAGAGCAGCGGGGGGGGGGGCTGCTTACCTTCTCTGTGGACAAGACTCAAAGGGCTCCTAATTGCACAGAGACCATACCAGATAGTTGGTAAAGTGTTACTGAAATACATTAGATCACCCTTTTTTAGGTCTCGCCTGTCGATGCGCATGCGCATCGAGCTTGCGAGACTATGGGGGCTTAACCACTCTTTAACTAACTTGCAAGGAATCGTGGCGATTCCTTGCAGTGCCCGTGACTTTTAAGCTCAATGCGCATGACTAGTTTGTTCGACGTCAGTGCTCAGCTCATTGACATGCTGCTGATACAAAGAAAGTTGATTGGTTTCCAGCGGGGTATTTGGGTGTAGTTTTTACTTACCAATTTAACACATCCGTTAAAAGAGAGCAATTGTGTGTCGGCCATGCCATCCTTATTTATTTATAAAGTTTTATGTAGCGCGAACAAGATTTTTACCTGTTCTCTCTGATTGGTTGGTTTACTTTGAACTTTATACACTGCCGAAGTACAGTCGGATCACATGATAGTCCACGTATTAACACCACTACAGGGACAACCCTTTTCATGTAGTGTTTTATACAATTAGTACGAATACTAGTTAAATAACTTTGGTTTGCCTGTAATCGTACAGCCACAGTGTTGCAGACATATGGGCCCTCAGATTGCAAATAATATTTTACTGACGTTTACAGTAAAACCACGGTTGCACTAAGGGTGGAAGACTGATGGACTACATGTGAAGCGTAGCCCAGTGGTATGATGCTAGTGTGCAGACTTTCATAGTAATTTAACTTTAGACTTAGTCGAATATTCACAGTCCAAGGTGAACACACAGCATTGCTCCCACAAGAAACCCATGGGTTCTTGCGCGCATATTAATCAATTGAATTGGGCATTTGCTTAGTATTTTCTTTAGTCTTCAACATGAC
The DNA here is from genome assembly GCF_964263255.1 of Lissotriton vulgaris. Taxonomy (NCBI): domain Eukaryota; kingdom Metazoa; phylum Chordata; class Amphibia; order Caudata; family Salamandridae; genus Lissotriton; species Lissotriton vulgaris. Next base: position 930,876,610 of record NC_141685.1, on the reverse strand, counting down.
TGGAGCAAATCTTCCATCCAAGCCCTAACAAATATAGATTTTTGTAATGTATTAAAATGTATGACATTTTGCTTGTTTCTGAACAGTAAGAGATTTTTCATTCTTTGCCTACAAAACAATAACGTTGGCATTTTCCCTGCTTACCTCCCTGCCCGTATTATATCCATTGGTGCATAACCATCCATTTAACCACTTTTCTTAGGTTATAGCTCCTCTGCCTGAAAACTGGAAGCCAGTTTTCTGTGTTTTTAGCAGCAAGGAAGGTATTTAGACAACAGTCCATCAGTAAAGTCAGTCAAAGACTAGGGGGCACCACCACCACATCCACCACATCCACCGCATCCACCACCACATCCACCACCGCATCCACATCCACCACTTCCACCGCATCCACCACTTCCACGACATCCACCACCACCACATCCACCACTTACACCGCATCCACCACCACCACATCCACAACCACCACCACCACCACCACATCCACCACCACTTTCACCACATCCACCACCACCACATCCACCACATCACATTTGTATTTGTTAGATGAATACATCTAAGTCACGTACATACAAAACATGTTGCATTACAAATGGTATAGGTGTCACATTTGAAAAAGTTTAAAGTATTGGCATTGTAAATGACAAAGCTATTAATTTGGTTATTTTCAAGACCAACACATAAAAAAAAAATTATTTACAAAACCAATAGCTCCAACTTTTCTAATGCGAGACCTATTGCATTTCCAATGCTTGTTTCAAATAAAGCCCTTAAGACTTTATACAGTTTAAGAAAATAATCCTGAACGAAGCCAAAGGGCAAAAAACAACGTTCCAAGAATGTTAATACTGCAAGACAAATCTATATACAACATTATTTTCAAATAACTTTTTGAGTGGTTAGCCCACTTTTCCCTAACCGGATTCACTTCAATTTACTTTAGAAGGAGGGGCATGGCAAAAGCATTTATTTCTATCTGTGCTTCTAGAAGTAAGGCACACAACAAGATAAGATTAGCCTACAGATTTTATGCTAGATCGTTTGGTTTCTTAGGCCCAGCACTCAACAGGACAATTTAGCCTCTTCTAACACTGCACATTAAGCAAGCCATACTTCAAAGTCCGACGCAGCGTCCGACGCAGCATTTTCTTACTGACAAGTTTTGATGTCAAGTGACATTGTAGAGGTTTCAAGTATTTTAATCTATTTAGCCTGCAACCCATGCATTGATTAAAAGAAGGGGGTTTCCCTCCAGGACTGACATTGGAGAACCCTGTTTAAAAGGCCAAAAAGGATATTACATTGACTGGACTTAATTTACAGGAGTCATCATCCCATGTCCTTCTTCATTCATGAATTATTATTTACGTCCCAATCTTCTATGCATACAAATCTTGGACAACCCTCCAAGTCAACATCCATTAGACCAGCAAACTCTGCCTTCCTTGGGACCCAAGTACGCCAAACTAAAAATAATATGGTACTGCAGGGCCAGGGGGCAAAGCAGAAGCTCTCCAGACTCATCCGAGACAAATGAAAGCCCCACCCACTGTGCTACAGATCCACCAGTGTCTTCAGAACATGAGTTAGTACTCTTTCAGTTGTCTGCCAATACTGGCATTCTTGGAACACAACCACTCTATGTGGGGAGGAAAAAAGATAATTGGTGTTTTGGTCTATACAAAGAAAAGACAGAATGTGAAAAAAGTGATGGGCACCCTAGTTCAGTTGGACCAGTCTAAGACAGGAGGAAATGGCAATTTTATGTGGGGCCATCAGAGTATCTTGCTAGGTAGTGTCATTGAGTGGTGACGTGCGAGGGCATGACAAAGCTGTAAGTATTTATGGAATTGAGTTTTAGGCTAAAGTGAGTGATAAAGATCCTGGAATGTTATAATATGCAAGCCCTGTCATATGTCCCTCAAGTTTGTAATGCTAATCTTGCATCACTTGTTGAGCTCCTCTAGTTGAGCAGTGTGTCTCAGCCATAATCTTTGCCATACAGAAGTAATCTGTGTCAGTTTCTTGTCTGATCCAACTGATTGTAATGCTAACCACCAGTTCACCAGCACTACCTTCGTGATCCCTGGAAGGTGTTGGGGAATAGGACTCCTGCAGATTATGCAAATAATGTCTAGGCCCATCAAGGACAATTCCGTTTGGTAGTCTGGGTCATCCCATCCACAACACAATCAATCCTGAATTACCAAAATCTGTGCAGTCCAGTACAAGAATTGCAGGTCTACAATCCCATCCCCTTACCATATACTGATTGTTGACTTTTATCCAGGGCAACCCACCCACAGAAAGCACTGAATTTGGGTTATGCAGTTCTTGAACCAGTTATTTAGGCTTATCAGTGGGAAATCATGAAGGGTGTAGAAGAGACATGGAAGGGTCATCATTTTAAACCTGGCCACAATGCCGAGGATATGGAGTGTAAGCTTAGCCCACTTCCAAAGATTTTTCTCCATTTCAGTTTTAAGAGTTAGTTACAGTGAAATTTTAACATCAAGGTAGTGGAAGCTCACTCGCCTTATTTGGAATAGAGGTCTGCCAGGCTATGAACTCATTGCCTCCCCAAAGTGTGATCAGTAGGGATTTAGTCCAGGTTTCCTTGTAGTCCAAGGATTTGTAAAATGTGCGGTCCTGTTAGGTGGACACTGTCTAGAAAAAGCAGTACATCATCTGCCTAGGGATATTCTGTCTTTTGCATTCTCTCTCAAACGCTACCCCTGTATTTGTGCATCAAACCAAACCAACCTAGCCACAGGGTCTATAGCAAGGGCAACGCTAGCAATCTTGTCTGCTTCCCCAGCATCCGGGGAAAGGAGTTTGAGACTACACCGCTTATCCACACCTATTCAGAAAGCTTTGAGTACAGGACTTTGGCATGTTTCCTGAATCAGGGACTAAATCCCATACAATTAAGGACATTATCTAGGAAGGACCAGTCCACTAAGTCTAATGCCTTCTAAAAGTCAACAAGCAGAAGGGCACAGTGGTCTTGTATGAGATGAATGTGGGCCAGAGCCACATGAAAACAATGTATACAGTGGAAGTTGCTATGGTGTTGGGCATGAAGGCACATTGATCTGGGTGGATAAGGGTATTTTGAATTTGCTGGAGTCATTAGCCAGGGACACAGCGAATAGTCTGCCTTCTGTATTAATCAATGAAAGGGGTCTGTATGAGGCAAACTAATGGACTGGTCATCAGGTCTTAGGAATGACTACAGTGGTTGCCAGATCTAGCTCTGGATAAAGGCACTGTTTGCTTCGGACTCTATACAGAGATATAGAAATTGGAACAGAATATCATGGAATTTATGGTAGTACTTGAGAGGGTAGCTGTCTGTCCTAGGTATTTTGCCAGATTCCACATCTTGTTGGGCCTGTTCTATTGTAAGAGGCAAATCTAGTTCTTTCTATTGAGAAAATGTAAGTGATGGGAAGGGTGTATTTGGCATTTTCTCGTGAGGAACACAGTCATTGGGCCCAAAGTATTGGTGCAATCTCAGCAGATTTGCATATCTTCTGGCTGATGTGATCTAGGCTTTCTGGAAGTATTGTAGAGGTTGTTTCTCTGGTGGGCAACCGGTTGGGCAACTTTCTAGTTATATCCCTGTACTCGTGGATCCTACTTGTTGAGGCCCTCCAGCATTGACAGGCTTCCTCCTGGGGAGACCTACCAGAGTTTGTCAAGTTCAAGGTGACAGTGTGATGTCCCAGTCATACATTGACATTCCAATTTAAAGATACAGGCCTAGAGTTTGGTTATATGGCTTTGTCTTGCTCTTCTTTACCCCCAAGATAAGCCTTCGCAATCTCTCTGGTGGCTTTTCCAATCGCCCTCCCTGCACCCACCAAGGAAACTGATTTGTGCATAGAGCACTGGTCATCTACTAGGCACAATCAGTTAAGGTGCCAAATGGGCCGATGGAGCCATCCCAAGGCGGCACTGATCTGTGAGTAGTTTGCGATTCTTTTGAGAAGATGTTGATGTTGTGTGGAAGATACTGGATGCAGGGAGAGGCAGGAGATCTAGGCATGAGAGTGTCTTGTGAGTGGCAGGGGCATGTTTATATTCTGTCTTTGGAAGCCACACCCACCAGGCCGGGACATATTTAGCATTTTGGGGGCTCAGTCCAAACGTATTTTGGGGCCCCTGTTTGGAACAGCTTTGAATTTATATTCCAATTACAGCTGTTTTATGCAGTCTTTTGCCATGTCGCAGACATTGCACATGCACACTCGTCCAAATTTTAAATGTGTTGAGATCTAATTTTCAGGGATAGTGATGTGTGTTCCCAATATTGCAATACAGCAGCAGCTCACTAATATTACTGCAAATATCCTCTGTGAAGCCCTCTGATTTCTCATATGTGAGGTCCTGATTGATCTAAAAAACTTTTTTTTTTATGGATGTTGCATGAAACATGAACACATTTCTCTCGCAAAATGTCTGTAATAGACGCTCACACATCATCCACATTAAAAATAAATTTAAGGAAAACAGGATTTAAAACAATATGTATGTTGTTCAAGGTCATCAGGGCAAAACTCTTTGTAAAACAGTGTTGACTCTGTCACCCCCCCACTCCCGCGAAAGGCTGGGCCTCTGGGCCAGAGCCCACTTTGCCCTTGCCTTCAAACATCCCAGTGATCCCTTCCAGTTGCCCGGCGTGGGGAACCCCTGCTGAATCTAGGTCTGGGTTAGGAAAGGCATTACTGTTCCCTCCCTCTATGATGATAATACATTATGGGAAGAGCAGCACCAGAGTTTTAATTGCATCGAGGGCAGGTTTGGGCAGTTGAAGTGACCAACAGACACTTAAAAAGTTGTTGTGTCTCCCCTCAAGGAGACCTCTACACCAACATACCTAGCTCTTAGGAAAAGATACTTCCAGCCCATTACGTGAGTTTCTTGCATCATGAGGACGGCAGGTGAGGTTCTCTTGGTGTATCAAGGGGCAAACGTCCTCTTGATATGACCTAGGAGGCCATTCCAAGACATACCTGAGAAATCAGTCATGGCGGTGATGGAGCAAGGACTCGTGAAAAAGAGACTTGCTTGAATGCAATCCTCTCCGGTAACCGCTAACCCCGAATTAAAACTTGTATTGTGGAAATAACATGCATTTACACGACATTTGAGTATAAGATTGAAGCTTGCCTACGTGTCTTACTAACCAGTAACCCGAGAGTGATTCTAAAATGGCCGCTAATTCTTTAGTGGGCATGCGTCTACTGCATCTACGTATTATCCATACTAATATAATAAAGAGAGAGCACAAACCTTTGAGGCGGGTAATCTCAGGAACCACAGCACCAATCACAACACCCAATACAGCGTTGTAAAGGGCAGTTGCAGCAGAAGGACATAGGCTATCCAGACGCCCACCATATACATTTAAAAGGTAAAAGAACCGTGCCAGCAAAGTAGTCCCTTGTGGGCGTGTTTGTGTTGTGCTGTGGGCGTGTGCTGTGGGCGTGACAAACGCTGGGGGCGTGTGGTATGGTCCGCCCTTCATGCCATTTCTCATATTGTGTGCTAATCCCTCCCTGCTGCCTTTAAATACCCCTGCACCCCATATTCATAACCCACCCTTACTCCTTAAAATACCCCAACACCCTTAAACACTAACCCATCTTAACCCAGAAATATACCCTGTACCCCAAAACCGAAACCTATCCCTAAACCCTAAAAATACCCCAGTACCCCAAAACCTAAACCTAGCCCTGAACCCTATAAATACCACTGTACCCCAAAACCCAAACCTACCCCTGAACCCTAAAATACTCCTGTACCCCAAAACCCAAACCTAGCCCTGAACCCTTAAAATACCCCTGTACCCCAAAACCCAAACCTACCCCTGAACCCTAAAAATACCCCTGTACCCCAAAACCCAAACCTAGCCCTGAACCCTAAAAATAACCCTGTACCCCAAAACCACCCCTGAATCCTAAAATACCCTGGTACCCCGAAACACAAACCTAGCCCTGAACCATTAAAATAACCCTGTACCCCAAAACCCAAACCTTCCCCATAACCCTAAAAATACCCCTGTACCCCAAACCTAGCCCTAAACCCTAAAACTACCCCTGTACCCCATAACTATATCTGAACCCTAAAAATATCCCTGTACCCCATAACCCAAAACTTTTGTGGGGGCCACCGGAGTTGAGATGCAAGATTAGTGAAGACGGGGATACCCCCTCCCCTTTTTTTTTCTTCCCACCCTCCGCCCCTACCCCACCTTTTCTCCCCCCCCACATCCACCTTCTTTCATTCCTCCACAGCCCCCTCCCCCGATGTCCCTCTCTAATGGCGAAAGGGAACGCACAACCAGGTGCAGGAAGAGAAATAACATTGAGACATTGATTGATAAGAGGAGTGAACACGGACATGGCAGGAACTTAAATGGAAAATATCATTCTAAATGATGCAAACACAGTGCAAAGTGAATGTGAATGAGACTGTAAAAGTGCCGGGGAAGTTAGAGGGAGGGGGGAGTTGGTGTAAACAAAATGGAGCACTAAAAGAAATAGCATTATTATGTCTAATTTTCTAGACCTATGACACAAGTTATGTGATGGTTGCAATGATTTCAAATTGTAATTGTCCATGACCAATTCGTGAAATAAAGAAATACAAAATTAAAAAAAAAAAACCATAACCCAAAACTATATCTGAACCCTTAAAATACCTCAGTACCCCAAAACATATACCCCTATACCCATACTTACCTTATCCAATTTAAAAAAAAAATGCTTTTACCATTCATGCATTTACAACGATTTTCGTTGAAAATGTATGTGTGGTAAAAGCATAGAAAATGTAATGCCATGGGTTATAATAGCATTGCGGAGTCATAGTACTTTCATAATGAAAGTATGCGGAGTGATGGTATGCGGAAAGAAAGTTGCGGAATAATGGGTGTTTACCCTCCCCCGGTAGGTACATTGGTGGCACAGCAGCCCACATCTCCAGCAACATACTCATATTTTTTCACCACCCATTTGAAAAATGTACAGGTCTCTCTCATTGATGGCCAGCACCGACATACACTTTTAGACACACCTCCCGCCACAAGTTCTAGAATTGCGAACTTTACAGCTGGGGAGCTACGTTCGAATCTCGGCATCAGCTCAACATCCTGTGATTCCAGGCAAATCGCTTTGTCTCCCCGTGCCTACCACAAATGAATGTGTTCTTCTGCAATGTAAATTGTGCTCATGCCATGTTGTCGAGTTCGCGCTATATTATATTGCAAGGAAAAATAAAGTAGGGAAACTCGAGTTTACACACTACTGAACGCGCACTCTTAAGTGCATCAGCAGTGCACTGTGAATTGGAGCGTTTGACAGGCCTGTCACAGGTAAGAAATGCTATCAAAACGAAATCCTACTAAACAATATACTACTGGCCGGCAGCGATTCATACCCGGACAACGTCGGGCAAGCTGCTAGCTGTGTAGAAATGAAAACCTTTTTAGGGGTTTACTGATACACCTGGTCCTTAGACCAACAGAGAAGAGATTGGCATGGAAGCTTCAATATCAAAAAAAGTATTTATTAACCTCACATGAGGGAGACTGTGTCACACAGTACCCTCAGGCCGCTGTATGAGACAGTCTAAGGAGTACAGAGAACAGGGGCCTTTTATGGCCAGTTTATTGCTGAGTTAGCATGAAGACTCAAAAAGAGAGGCAGTACAAGTGTGCACACAGATACACAAAAGTATGCATAAGAATTGCTTAGTCAACAGAGTGGGAGGAGAGATTAAACTGCTTATATCAGAAAGAACAGCCTGACAGTTCTACACTAGGAGCAGGTGCATTCTGGCAGCTACAGGTCTTTCTGAGCATGTGCAAGGCTCTGGAAGAGGGAGAAAGCACATGGCGAGCACATGGCTAACTAAAATGGCTGCCACAGAACAAAATGGCTTTAGCTCATGCTAACAGCAATTCCTGCAAACTTTAACAGTATGACGTATCTATGCTTGGAGGGAAACTTTCTGCTCTTGCGCAGTAGCTAATAAAATGGCTGCTCGAAACTCACATGCTTGCCACCTGCTTGCTGAAAAACTAAACCCAGCTATTATACTAATGCTAATGCGAGAAGAATAATAATAAGTAAATGGGATTAGAGTAGAGATAGGTGGTTTAAATCTGTTTGAAATAAGTTCATTGTTAGGAAACATTCTCTGATAAACTGTGCATCTAAACTAGTTTTCACTGGATTCATACTCCTTCAAACAGATATTTCTGTAAACACTACATCTATATTAGATAATTAATATTCTACTTTCCTTGTTCTATAAAATAAACTTGATAGGACACTACAAGAAATACCATATGTTAATGGTAAATGGTGATATGTTACTCCTTCAGCAACTGAAGTAGGTAATTTCATACAAACATAATCACTAATCTCCATTTTGTCTACATACTGAAATAATAACTTTGGGAATACATTTAAAGAGGTATCATTGTCTGTTTCTGTGTGATGTAAATCTATCTCATCTGATGCTTCTAATTCTACTCTAGCTCCTTTCATGGTAGCTGTTTTCTCATTAAAGTTAGTGTCATTCTTTTTATCTGTTATCAACTAATAAGGGACTGCTATTGTTAAAAATACCCAAAGTAATATCAAGAACAACAGACTACATATACAAATTGTACAACTTTTTTTTATACAATGTCTTTTTGGTTTTTCTGTAACTCTGGTTTCAGCCATTTTGATTCAAGAAGATGTTTCTTCTTTCTTTTAATTTGGAATCAGATTTTTTTAAGTACTTCAAGGAGTTCTCACTTTGGCTTCATCAATCTGTTCTATGTTTACTTCTTCTTCAGCTTCTTCATTTATGTCTAGATTTTCAAACCCTTCAAGAATCACATAGGTCCATTCAGACCCTTTGAACTTATTGTTTAATACTTTCAATCTTGGACTTCCACAAATGTTTTTAGCAATTGACTGTTCACCCTGAGTTTGACTTGTAACTTCATTTACTTGCTCTGGATTTTCATTTATTGTTTTTAAACATTATTTTAACTTTTTGACCCCACATGACCAATCGTGACCTTTTCTGGCCCTTTTGGCTTGCACTGCACTTTCACTTTCTTGGTCTCTTTCAAGAGCCCATTTATTTTCATTATGTTGTTGCACAACCTGATTTTCTTCGTTTTCTGAGTCCCTCTCTACCTTTCCTTGTTCAGGACTTTTTTGTGTGGCTTTTTCAGCCTGAACTCGTTATTCTGTTTCCATCTGTTCCTGTTCGGGTACTCTGTCAAATTGTTCTTTTTCCCTGAACTTGTTCTTCTGTTCCTAACTGGTCCTGTCCAGGTCCTATTGCACTTTATTCTTTTGCTGCCTGAACGTGTTCTACACCTGTCTGTCCCTGTTCAGGTCTTCTGATTTCTTTACTTCCTGAGTATGTTCTTCTGTCCCTATCTGGTCCTGCTCAGAATCTTCAGTTTCTTTGTTTAATTTCTCCTGAGCATGTTCTTCTATACCTGTATGGTCCTTACTATTCTCCTGTACTTCTAATTTTGCCCTACTCTGTGTTTTGATGAAGACCTTAGGTATGTCAACTATTAGTACCCAGTCCTCCTTAATTGTGCACGGTTGTTCGTTGCCAAACTCTCTAGAGTCTCTTGCTCCAGGCTCTTCGACAGTACAACCTTCAGCAGCTTCATTGTTTGCGTCAGTTGTGGTCTTTCCTCATCAGGGGCTGGCACCCTTTTTTATATGACTAGCATGAACCCAGTTTGGCAAACCTGCACACTTCACTGCTGTGGTAGTGACCAGTATGGCTTGTCATGGCTCATCCCACCTTGGTGCTAGGCACGACTTACTGGTGGGGTTCTTTATTACCACCCAATCTCCAGGACTCAAATCATGAGCTTGATCCGACTGCATGGTCACTGCGTCTTCTCCAACCTGGTGAGAGATAGAACGCACTAGTTCAGCTAATCCTTTGCAATAATCTATTACCAGATCATCAGTTATACTCAACAATCTATGTCCTGATATAAACTCCTGTCTCATTGCTCTTCCCATGATAATTTCATGAGGACTCAATCCTGTGTTCCTGTCAGTAATACTTCTGAGTCCCATCAGAACAAGAGGCAATGCATCTGGCCAACTTATTGAAGTGGATGTACACACCTTTGCCAATCTTGCCATTCAATTGTTCCACCACTCCAGATGCCTCCGGGCGGTACCCACAGTGCAGTTTCCGTTCAATCTTGAATGCTTCACAGATTATTTGAATGATTTCATTGTTAAAGTGAGTTCTTCTGTCTGATTCCAAAGTTACTGGAAAACCAAATCTAGGGATGAGTTCCCTCAACAATAACTGGGCAACAGTTATGCTGTCATTTCTTTTTGTGGGGGTATGCCTCCGCCCACTGTGAAAACAAGCAAACAATCACAAGGACGTACTTCTTCCCCCTGCATGGTAGTAGTGCTATGAAATAGAGCTGTAACCTCACAAATGGTCCTTCTGCGTTTCCAATTTTTTCCCAACTGACCACTGTCTTTCTTCCTGGGTTTATCTGCTGACAGGTTAAACATCTCTGGCAAAGACTCTCGGCGACTGCCCTAAATCTTGGATTGTACCAATCTTGTCAGGATAATCGAATCATTGCGTCCCTGCCTACATGTGTGTCTCCATGGTGCATTCTTCCCCTTTGTGAGAGTAAACAATCTGGCATAGCTGGTCTTCCCACATGGTATACCCACACACCATCTGCTTCTCTTCGTTCGCAACCCTATTTTATCCAATTTCTCTTTTCATTTTCTTCCACCTGTTCCTGCAACTCTCTCACGTCCTCCCATGTCTCAAAAACTGGAATTGGCATAAGTTGGCAGCTGATTCCATTTGTTTCAATGTTTCTGTTTATTAGCATAGTTTCTAGCACAATATTGAGCAACGTGGGGGGAGGAGCCTAGCTAGCAACCACGATGGCCGCCTGATTCCTCGGCTCCGCTGACCGTCTCGCTTTCCTCCCGTCTCCTGCCCTATCCTGCCACAGATCCTTAATTTCAGCGGTGATTCTGGAGACGGGAGACGAACCCGGTTCTCAGGGTGTGCTTACATTCGTGTTCCGTGCAGTGGCGGTGACGGTGCGCCCTCGCCCTTCCCTGATGCCTCGCGGCGGAGCTTCGGTCTTTGTCCTGCGTGTGTGGCCGGCCCCGAGAGCGGTGGTGGCGGCCATCTCGTGCTGGGCGGCGCTGACCGCGAAGAAACGACTGCTACCTCCACTTCCATGCCGCGGCAGCCCAACCTGCTGCTTTTCCTCTTAGGCTGCCTACGGGGCTGAGAACGCTACAGTGTATCGCCATTCCGGCCCTCAGACGGCAATCCTTGCTACATTGTGTTGCCTTCCATGTGGGACGCCATCTTAGAGAGCTGCTACTCGCTACTGGTGAGAGACTACCCCACGGTGCTGCTGTAGCCTGCTTACTGTTTACATCGCCTGCCATCGTGAGAGGTGCAGAAATGGTCTGGTCTGCCCCTGTATCCCCTGTTTGGCTACGCTGCTGTGAGTGCCGGCGGGGTGCTCGGCTGATTGTAAGGGGCGATGGTGTCCGGCTTCAGGGCATGACATTCGCCTGTGAGCGATGTGTACAGTGGCGACTCGGAGATCGACTCGCCCCCTGGGATGATGGCGTTCAATCTCGCATAACGACTTCTGAGGACCGGCTCGACGTACAGGGAAGTGCTACACCCTTCTTTCCTGAGACGCCCCTGCGGACTATTGACGTCCTAATGGCCCTGAGTGATTTGCGTGCTGCCCAATGTGCTGCCGCTAGAGACCTGGAGGACCGGCTGGCCGCCATTTCATCCAGTTTGCAACCGACCGACCAAACTTGTCCGCGAGTGCCGGACGCTGCGCCACATCCTACGCCTTATTATTGTGGATTGTCTATTCAGCTGCCCACAGTTGCGCCACTGACACAGTACCCGGCCCCCGCCGTGTCAATGCATGCGCTAGCTCAGAAGACGTCTGCTACTCCTGGTTCCGAGCGGCGGAGAGGGATTCTCCCACGAGGGCCACGTCTGGCAACTTCACTGTGGTCCACTGATGGAACTTGTTATCTTCCCCTGGGACTGATACTACTGCTCGGATTGACTTTCTTTGGCGATCTAATACTACATGGTGTTCCCTCTGATACGCTTCCTGCATGTTGGGCTCTGTGTTGGATATTCCATGGCGGTCTTCATTCTACCCTGCCGTGGCCGTTTGGTCTGCCTGCCCCGTCCGGGTTGGCTATCCCGCAGCTGGACTCTGTTGGTACATTGGACCGTAAGGGGCTGGGTTGAGGCTGCTTTTTTCTCCTTTGCCTGCTGAAACTCTTATTGCTGGAACTGTAACATATGAGCCGGGAATTTGAGTGCTGGTTTTATATGGGTCCCGGGGTTCGGGGATGGTCGATCGTGGTTGCGCATACTGATTGCTCTATGTATACTTGTTATGTCCTCCTCCGCTTTCACCGGGAGGTATAGATCAGGTTCTTCTGTTCTTTCTCCCTAACTCTTTTCCCTTATGTGGGTATTCTTGGGGCGACAGGCACGTTCTTGGGGGGGGAGGGCCGTAGCCTCTTCGACGTGCAGGGTGGGGGGGTTCGGGCTTGCTTTCTTTCCCTTATCGTTTCTATGGCCTTTCTTCTTGATCTTTCTCTTATTTCCCTTTCTCTCTCTTCTCCATATCTTGGGTCAGACGGGAGGTGGGGCGTTTGGGTTTTTTATTTTTCCGAGATGCTCTCTGCGCTCGATGCCTATGTCTTTACCACATGTTCTGTTGCCAGTATGACCAATACGTCGATTTTAATGCATAGCTACTGAATGATTGCCTATCCTGCTTTTCCTTCCCTCTTCTGTTACCAATTGAGGGCGCATATCCTATCACGCATTTTACTATGTAATGACTGCCTCTCTCCATATGCCGTCGGATCCTCCTATTGTTTGTGGGTATTGTTCCCTCCTGTATCCTACTATATCGTAGTCGAGCTAGATCGCATTTCCTGATGTGATATGTAGATTGGGCGGGCGCTAATTAGGGCGATATGTACCTTTGTGCTCAGTTATCCTTGTCGTAATGACCCACTTCAGTATTTTTATAACGATGTTTAACCTATGGTTATCCTTTTATAAAGTTCGCCCACTCTGCTACCCTGTCTGACTTTAGGACGATTCGTCAAAATTACAAAACGAAACCCTCTTTATCCTTTTCCGGTGTTTCCTTGCCAGTCTATTGTAATGCTGCTTATTGTTTGCCAACTGTTACAGCAAGGTACTTTGGAAGGTTGTATATTGTCATAGCGGCCGGCCAGCAGTGGTTGTAGGCTGACGCTGTGTACTATGTTTGAGATAAATAAAGGTTTTAAAAAAAAAAAAAATATATATTGAGCAACGTGGTTAGCGTAATGATTACCAGCTGTCACTCTATCATGTCCTGACTGGTGAGCAGCACACTTGACCCTATTTCTTTTGGCAATTGTATTGCTTCCAATCATTCTTTTACAAATTTTCCATTTCTAATAGGGGATCCTGAGAAAGTCATGTATCCCCCTTGCAACCATAATTGGCCAAAATCATGCACAACCCCATAACCTAATTGGCTATCAGTAAATATGGTCACTCTCCAATTTTTTTTTCCAGTTTTGTATGCTTTGATAAAAGCTATTAATTCAGCTACTTGAGCAGATCTTACTCCAGGTAAACAAGATGCTTTAACAACCCCAGTCAATTTGCATACAGCATAGGCTGCACTCAGTCCGCATTACTCAAGCTTAAGACAGGAACCATCAACGAATAATTTGTGTTCAGGGTCTTTCAGTGGTTCTTCTTGTATGTCAGAACGTGGTTAGGAGCACATATCAGTAACATCTAAGCAGTCATGTTCTATTTCATCTTATACTTCTTCACATTTGGGATCTGGTAATAGAGTAGCTGGGTTCATCATCGTACATCTGATCACTGTCACATTTCCTGCTCCTAGAATGATTGTTTCATACTTAGTCATCCGACTAGGGATAAGATGCTATATTCGAGATCTTGTTAACAAAATCTCTACTGAATGTGGAACATACACCTTCACTGGATGTCCCATCACAATTGACTCACTCTGTTCTATGCTCATACAAGCAGCAGCAACTGCTTTTAAGCAGCCTGGTAATGCTGAAGCCACATGATTCAAAGTAGCTGAAAAACAGGCTACTGAACGTCGGCTTAATCCATGTCTCTGTGTTAAGACTGAAAGTGCACAACCTTCTCTCACAACAGAACAGTGCAAATACTTTTTGACAATCTGGCATTCCTAGCGCTGGGGCCTCACATAAATAGCTTAGCAGTTTCACAAAGGCTTCTACACTTTCATCATCTCAAACTATTGGATCTTTTGCTCTTTTCGATGACATTTGGATTAAAGGCTTCGCCAGTAAGGAGAACCCAACAATCCATTGTCTACAGTATCCTGCCACCCCCAGAAACATACTGATCTCTCTCTGTGTTTGTAGTTGCATTTGTCTAATTATTCTGACTCTCTCTGGGGGCACTTTCCTCACTCCTCTTTCTATTTGATGTCCCAAATATGTCACTCCTTGTTTGCAAAATTGTAATTTTTCTGGAGATACCATGCGTCAGCCAAATGATTTAATTGGGAAATTAAATCAGGGACACAATCATCTCTGCATTGGATGCCACACGCAGGTCATCAATGTACTGCACTGTGACTGAATTTCGGGGCATAATTAACTTTTCTAGACACTTTTTCACAATCTGATTAAAAATAGATGGAGTTTCAGTATACCCTTGAGGAACACAATTCCTTGCATAAATACGATCCTCAAATTTAATAGCAAAAAGATACTGGCTACAGGGTGCAAAGGAATCAAGAGAAATGCTTGGCGCAACAGTGAACCAGCCAGCATTCCAAGGTATCTGATACAACATCACTGTTGGATTTTCTTAAATCTTGCACTATCCCGTACTTCCCACTATGCTTTCTAAGACCTATGGCAGGTGAGTTACAAGGACTGCTCATTATTTCTTTTAGAATGCCTTGCTTAACCATTCGATCAATTTCAGTAGCTACTCCTGCTTTAACTTCTGGACTCATTTTGTATTGTCGGGTGTTTGGATAAATTGCACCTTCTTTCACAGTCACTTTCACTGTGTCTACATTCACCATTAGACCTATTTCTTTTCCAATGAAATTACATACTTCTGGATTTACTGTAGTCTTCAACTCTTCTGGTAAGTAATTTTCTGTCATTAATGAATACATCTCGTCAACTTTAGTACCTTGCATAGCTAGCATTATTGTATAAACCAGATCTTCATCAGGGGTTTGGAAAGCAGCACCATCCGGTGTGCAATAAATCATGCAATTCATTTTGCACAAAAGGTCCCGCCTAACAAATTTACTGGACTTGAATCGCATACTACAAACGTATGCATATCTTTGAAGGTTCCAATTTAAAGTCACGTCATTGTTGTTCACGCACTCATATGCGACATCTTTGCCATATGCCACTGCTGTTTCCGTGCTCATAAATAATTCACTGTACGATTCAAGGTGACAAACCAAATTAAGTTTTTCTGTTTTTATGATTGATGTTCGGATATATGCATTATTTTCTGCAATGCAAAGTAGATAACTACTTCAAGCATATGGGAATCTAAAAATGTTTGTAAATATTCTATGTTGAAATCTAATGAAATTGTGGACAAGCCGCCCTTTTTTTAAATGAACATTTGTTCCTCTTTTGATTAAGGAATAACTGTATATATTTTCATGTTTTTTTAACGCATTAGATTTATTAGACTAAGACAAGCAGATTTATGATTTTGTCTATACTGCCTTAGTTTCATTTTGAAACTGCTTCTCAGGGGTTACTAGGAAGGAGTGACCTGTGGGATATAAGATGGTTACATGAATTTTATCTGACGTATAGAGCATGTATTTCTCTATTAATGTATTTTTTCTAATGTACTTCTTATTTTAAAGACATTTGTTGATTATGTTGTATTTATCATTTTGTATAGGGAGTTTTTCCTGCATAAAAAACACCGTCCTGATGATGGTCTATCTGACGAATGCTACCTAGACCGAAACGTCGACACTCCATCATCTCCTGTTTGGTTGCCTTGTCACCAATTCGCAACCCTTCTTTATTAATTAATTTTGGTTGTGTCTTTAAATACCTGGAGTTGATGTTCTCAGTTATGAATTGTAGTGTAAATTTGATTGATCTCTTTTCATGACCTTTTTTGCTTCACTTTATTTGTATTTGTCTCCCTACTTCTGTTTTCAGTAAAGAGAAAATTTTGAACATTCAATACGATTTTTGCTCTATATGTTCCTTTCACCTTCCACCAATATATTTGTTGCAGTTTAAACAAGACGGTTATCCTGTGGATACATAAGAGTTTGTTACGTATGTACAACTCATTAATGATTTTAAATCTGTTTGAAATAAGTCCCTTGTAGCACCCCCTGACCTCAACTACTCTGTGCCCAAGCCTACAAGGGTTTATTGGGTTTCCCCTGCCTTTAACAGTCCTAACAATGAAGGCACTAGATATAGAAAAGGCACATAAAGATAATCTAACATGTTCATTACGTGAAGAAGAAAACATGTTTTTGAATTTAGTTGGGGAAAGGAGGCTAGATTTCCAAAGAAAAGCTGCTGAACAGAAACATCAAATTCTATCATGGGCATAAAAAGAAGGAATTTATACAGCTGGCAAAGAACATGCTGCGATGGCTCTAGATTTTGTGAAGACTGGGAAAGTATGCCTTCATAGATTAAATATAGATCATAATAATGTATTTATAGGTTCCAGTGAATGTGACTTCCTCATTTTCGGAGGTTGGGGACTAAAAGGAGGAACTGATCCAGTCTTTCCTCGAGTTTACTAGGTGTGTGAGAATAAGGCTTATTATACGCTGCCTGCCAGGTGGTATGGGAGTTGCTATTTTGGAATTGTTTTTTCAAAGATCTACCATGTAAAAAGAATCACGGGAAACAATGAAAATGCGAATGAACTATTACATAGAAAGAGAGCTAGTTTTCAGAAATAATAGGTAACATACTCAGTGCATTGATTCTTTCAGTGGGAGTAGTACTAATTTCTCATAGAATCTGTCAATTGTCAACAGTAGTTGATCGTCTATTGACTGATACTGCTGGAGGCTTCTTGATGATTAATACAGAAATGGTTGCGATTAGGACTATGGTTTTGAAAAATCGACCTGCGCTTGATATACTCTTAGCTAAAGAGGGTGGAGTCTGTAAAATGATGAAGGTGCAACATTGTTGCACCTGTATTCCAGATAAAAGTACTGAAATTAAAGGATACATAAAGAATATTACAAAAATGCATGAAGAACTCAAACCACAGGAAGTTGATAATGTATGGGAAAGACTAAGAAAAAGTATACCCTCACTAGGGAGTTGGTTCACAAATATAGGGAAAAATTTTCTAGGACGAGTAGTTCTCCCTATAGTAGGTATAGCAATAATAGTGTTATCAATATTAATATGTTGTAAGTGTTGAACTAATAAACTAAGAAAGAGAAGATATGAAATAAATGGAAAGGCAAATAAGAGAAATTATGAAGAAATCCAGAAATGAAAGGCGAGTTATATGAGTAAATGAAAGGATTAAAGAATGAACATGAGAACAGGAGTGGTACAACAAAAGAAATTAAAAAGTGCTAAATTTGGCATCTGATGAGGGATGGGAAATTTTGTGATGGCTCTAAAATGCCATCAGAGCGGGGATTGATGGAGCAAGGACTCGTAAAAAAGAGACTTGCTTGAATGCAATGCTGTCTGGTAACCTCTACCCCCTATTAAAACTTGTATTGTGGAAATAACATGCATTTACAAGACATTCGAGTATAAAATTGAAGCTTATCTACGTGTCTTACTAACCAGTAACTCAAGAGTGATTCTAAAATGGCCGCTAACCGGAATGCTTTAGTGCGCATGCGTCTACTGCATCTACGTAGTATGATGTATCTATGCTTGGGAGGAAAGTTTCTGCACTTGCGCAGTAGCTAATAAAATGGCCGCTTGAAACTCACATGCTTGCCACCTGCTTGCTGAAAAACAAAACCCAGCTATTATACTAAGGCTAATGCAGGAATAATAATAATAAGTACATGGGATTACAGTAGAGATAGGTGGTATACAGTGAAACCATTTATTATTGATTTTAACATTTGCCTTTTTAACTCTTTCAATAGTGCTAGTTATGGGCCTAGAGTCCTGAACCAAAGTCTATTCCCTCTTGTTCTACCACACATGCGCAGTGAACCCAAACTGAAAGACGCTATGTCAACTTGAACATCGGTCAAGGCTGCAAACTGTTACTTTCATGGGAACCGTAACAACAGTTCACTGAAATGCATGAGAACTAACGTTTTTTTCTCTAATATGTTACAATTGCATTGTGAATAACGGGTGGGAATAAAGACTGATGTATGAAATTTAAGGGGTGGAATTTTAAACAAAGAGTTGAAAGAACTATTGGCAAATAAGCATGGTGTGATGATCACCTCCCCTTGCCTGTCCAATCAAAGTTAGTATTTTCATAAGTTTGAAACATTGATGGGTGGTATCAGCATACAGAAAGGTGTAATTGAGGTAGCATTAGTAAGTTAGTTAGCTAGAGACCTGGATGCTGTCCGAGAGCACAGAGAATTTCCAGACGGAGATGCTGAAGAAGAATCGAATTGCTGAACCCGTTCTCTCAAGCAAATTAACTTAGAAGAAGATCACAGAAGAATCTTGAGGATGAAGAAAGTGTCAGAGAGGGTTGCTACTCAAGCGTCAGTGATAGAGAGGTCGTCTGTCCTGTCCTGAATCCTGTCCTGAAGCCTTTGTTTGCCAGACCTTTCCTGGGGGACCCTTACCAATTCCTAGGCCTGGGAGTTGGTTTCCACATCATACTTGGTAATTATATCTATACTTATGTGCTTTTCTCTCTATCTTCTCCCTTTAATTTTTTCTAAACATGTTATTAGTTTCAGAGCAAAAAAACACAAAATACTGCATTCTCCTCTGTCCCTCCCCTCCAAGTCAAATATTAATTCCTCCCCAACACATCGCATTTACTCAATCATAGTATACATTGAGATTCAATACAGTATAGGGCGGAGGTCCGCATACCGCTTTATCATACCTTTCCAGACTCCAAATCCAATCAGCTTGCGAATGCAATACCTATCCCCTATTGTATCCCACCCTCCCCCCTGGTGTGTATTACATTCAGTATTAAATTCAAAACGCATTTCGCAATTCAACTGCAATCCAAGGTTTCCCACCATATATCCAAAAGGGGTCTTCCCCATGCAGAGCATCCTCCCCTTATCCTCCTTCTGACTGGTGATCAGATAATGCTTGTACCAGCGTTTCCCATGCATTCGCAGAATCTAATGCTTTGTCATTATTGAGACGTCGTGCCTGCTGAAATCTAAGAACACTCTCACTACTAGCCCATTTATGCAATTCAGCCTTCCACCTTTTGCTGTTGGGACCCTCCCTAGACTTCCAGTGCCTTGTTATCTCCCTTTTTCCTAGCAGCAATCCCATGTCCACAAATTTGCTTGACACCTTTGTCTTGGGGGTATGAGGGAACCAATGTAAAATACATGTTGCCATGTCAAAAGTTAAGCGTCTCTCCGTGACCTCATTCAATACACTTCCCACAAGACTCCCAATTTAGGGCACTCCCACAGCATGTGTTCCAGCTCCGCTCCTTCCGTTGTGCATCTAGGGCACGCTGCATCCTCAACCTTAAAGTACTTCTTGATGCTACCCGGAGTTAAGTAAGCCCTGTGTAGTATAAAAAAATGCACCACCTGGAATCTCGCGTTCCTTGTACTTTTCCAAGCCCTACCTAGTAGATGTCCCCATGTTGTCTCCGGTATGGGTTTTCCAATACCTGCCTCCCATTTTAAACTCAAGGTATCCAATGGTGTTAACCCCTCGTTTAACATCCTGGAGTAGAGGCACTTGACTGCCTTAAAGGTCCCTGCCGCCATTAATACATATTGACATGCCATTGTTGTTTTGGGTTCTGTGGGCCCTGCTCTCCAATGCTTTCGTATTGCATAAACCAGTGCGGCGTGCGTCAAAAATCCTCCTCTAGGAAGATCATATCTCTCCTGTAACATCAGATAGGACAGCAGTTCCCCATTCTCATATAGGTCTCCCATTACCTGGATACCTGCTTGTTTCCATTCCATCATAGACGCCCAATCCCCGCCATGGGGCAAAGCTGTAAGCATCCCCAACGGGATTTCGGGTGCATAAGGATGTAGTACTCCAGCTCTACGCTGACTGCAATTCCAGCACCTTCTCAATGTCTTCTCTTCTAGAGAGAGTTCCCTGAGATCAAGCTTTTGTTGTAAGATTATAAAGGATAATACGTGCCTTGGAATCCTCCGGCTTCTCAAATTTTTAGGGCCTCTAAATTCCATTGCAACTGCTTGCGTCAATACCTGGAGTTGAGCCGCCAAATAATACAGCTCCAGGTCGGGAACCACTAGTCCGCCCTTCGCCATTGGTCTTACCAGTGTTACTTGGGCCACTCGCCTACTGCCAGACCCCCACAGGAACCCTACAATCATGGATTTTAGTAATTGAAAGATCGATCTCGGCACCCAAATTGGCAATGTTCTAAAAAAGATATAACAACCTAGGTAGCGCCAACCTTTTTTAACAAAGCTATCCTACCCATCACTGATAACGGGAGCGTGGACCAAAAGGCCATACTACCCTTCAGTGCTCTCACACATCTTCCTATGTTTCCTTCCAGCCTATCATTGCTCTCATGATAAACATGGACACCTAGATATGCTAGGCACGTTGGTTCCCAGCGTACTCCCTGGGATATGGTAGGTGGCAACCCTCCAGGCCTCACTGGAAATAAACACGTTTTAGTCCAGTTTACCTGTAGTCCTGACATATTGCCAAATTCTGATAACAAGCCCGCTGCTCCTTCCAGTGCTTCATCCGCATCTGCCAGAAACATCAATAGATCATCCGCATATAACAAAATATATTGCCAATCCCCTCTGACCCTCAGGCCCGCATAACACTGCCGCTAAAGGCTCTATCGCCAAGGCAAACAATAGTGGTGAGAGTGAGCAGCCTTGTCTCGTCCCACGTGCCTCTTGGTATTGGGGTGAAATCAACGCTCCCACCTTCACCCTGGCCACCGCAGAGGTATGCAACACCCTAGTCCAATTTACAAAGTCGTCTCCCAGTCCAAAATGCCCTAGAGTCTTATATAAGTACAATCATTCCAACCTATCAAAGGCTTTCTCTATATCCACTGAGAGCACTGTGGGCGTAGGTGCATCTGGGTGGCCCTCTTCTAAAATCCTCACTAGTTTCCGCACGTTACTAGCTGTGTTCCTAGTGGGGATAAACCCAGCCTGGTCCCCATGGATCAGGTCAGTCATGTGTTGCAGGAGATGAGTCGCCAAAATCCGACTCAGAATCTTATATTCAGTCATCAGCATTGATAAAGGACAATAGGCGGCTGTGTCTGTGCCCTCCTGGCCAGGTTTTAATAACGGGATGATAAGCGCCTCCCTCATCGACTCATGAAGACGACCTAAATCTCTTGCCTCCCTGTAAACGTCCAACAACCGCGGAGCCAATAGGTCCACATATTACGAATAGAATTCCACGGGCAATCCATCTACGCCCGCCATCTTATTATGGGCCATATGCTTAATAGCACATCTAACTTCCTCCAGAGTTATATTTCAGCCCAGACATTTCGCTTGCTCCTCATCCAATTGCGGGAGGTGCACCCTGTCCAAGAATGCGTCAATGTCTGATTCCTCCGCAACCAATGAGCTTTCATACAACGCCTCATAATACTCCAAGAACCGGGCTAAAATCTCATGCTGGGTATATACAGCATTACCATCCTGAGCTTTCAGTGCCACAATTGGGGACCTCCGTGTCGTTGGATTAGCTAGCCATGCTAAAAGCGTTCCTGCTTTATCCCCCTCAGCATGAGCCCTCGTAACATAAGCTTCATAATCAAAACATCGCAGTCTTTCTATCTCCCCTGCCAGGGCTTCCTTTGCTGCTATTACTTCCGGTTGCACTTCGGGATGTCCAGGCCTTGCAATTTCAGCCGACCGCAATCTACCTTCAGCTCGATCCACGTCCCGTAGCAGCACCCTCCGCACTCCTACGTGCTTACTAATACAAAGTCCTCGTATCACCACTTTAAATGCGTCCCACTCTACTGCTCCACTGCATTCTCATTAAAATAATGTGTTATCCCCCCTTCAACCTCCCCCCGAAAAACCAGATCTTCTAACGCCTCGGGCGTAGCCTCCAAGAAGGGATAGCCGATTTTGTCGTTGTCCAATGCATAGTAAACAACAACGGTATCAGCATACAGAAAGGTATAATTGAGGTAGCATTAGTTAGTTAGTTAGCTAGAGACCTGGATGCTGTCCGAGAGCACAGAGAATTTCCAGACGGAGATGCTGAAGAAGAATCGAATTGCTGAACCAGTTCTCTCAAGCAAATTAATTTAGAAGAAGATCACAGAAGAATCTTGAGGAGGAAGAGTGTGTCAGAGAGGAGTGCTAAGCAAGCGTCGGTAATAGAGAGGCCATTTGTCCTGTCCTAAAGCCTTTGTTCGCCAGACCTTTCCTGGAGAACTCTTACCAATTATATCTGTATATGCAGCTATGTGCTTTTCTCCTTATCCTCTCCCTTTCATGCAGCGTCATTGCAAAATATAATTGAATGCAAATTTGAATGATTATTTGAATCTTCCTTCCTGTGAGAGATGGAGTTTGTTCTGTAACGTGTAAGTGTTTCACATGAATTTTTATCTGAGATAAAAAAATTAAATTACATCCCGACTGTGTGATCATTTCCAATGTGCAAGTATATTGACATTTTTTGTCATTTCACCATCAACTAGTTCCAACTAATGGTCCTTGACCAGAGGAAAGAACTTTTGATCAGTGAAACATTAGTTAGGGACTAAAGTTAACTAATCTAAAGGATTACGGGTACAAAAACATGACCCCAGCGGTTATTGTTATTGCCAGTGTGTTGTGAATTAATTTGTGGGCCCAGGTGAGTATGTGGTGTTAGATTACCTGTTGCTGGTAATCCGCTGGATCAGTTTTTTGGTAGCAGAGTTATGGTTATTATTGACTTGTTTGGTGAGAAGTATTGATTTTTGAGTATTTGTGTCATGTTTTGTTGTATGTTGTCCAGAATTTCCGGGAAAATTGAATAGCAGGTGGCAAAAGAAACTAGACTGCAGTGAGGTTACTCGTCTGTTGGACTAACACTGAGAAGCTAGGTAGGGCTGGCAGTGTTGAACTAGGGACTACTTCGTGTAAAAGTGAGAGTGATTGAGAGCAGAGAGTTCACTGGTGAAACTTTGTGTTATATCACCTAGTAAGGGCAACACTGAAGGAGTAGCAGATTCTTTTAAGCTTGATTGAAGGGTAAACAAAAGTTTATTTGCAGTATATGAAAAGTAAACGGAAGGTCTTACTCGAAGGAAGAGTGAGCGGAAGGTTTAACTTGCAGGGAAGAGAAGTTAACTATCCTTTAATTTAGTGAAGCAGACAGAGTAGCGAATGTTTATAAGTTGTTAATAGATTTAATTTGAGAAAAAGAAGTTTATGCATTACCTTGTGAAGGGAGGGTCAGTTGCTGGAGTTGCACTGACATCACAGTGAGCCGCGCTGAGATTGGTGGAAACAGCGAGTGTGTGACAAATGCAGATTGTAAAGGAGGGGTCAGTAGTAAGGAGTAGAACTGACATCATTCGAAAGGCCATGCTAGCATTGCTCAGATTAGGAGCGTGACCTGAAGCCTGATTGGAAGCCTGAATAAGAACTACATTTTGATTGGCTAGTGAAAATTTGTATGCTCGATTCACATGTGTGTGTCAGTGAGAGGATCCAGGTCATGGAAAATTTTAATTTTGGTAATTGTTTTATTAACCGAGTGTCTAGAAAAATGTATGGTGAAAAGAGGAAAAAGTCATTTATTCATAAAATTAAGAATTTTTTCAAGAAATATAAACCTGTTTTGACTAGGGAGGGAATGCCACATAAAACGCCTGCTTCATTTATGATGATGGAGAGAGGTTATCACACATGTGTATGGATGGAGAATTGGATGGAATACACAAAAGATGATGGTGTTCTAGCTTTTCCAGAGCATGGTACTTTTAATGGAAGAATTTTACAGAATTTGAGGATGCGGATGTATGAATTAGAACCAATACCTAGATTAACCCAGTATGAGGCATTAGAAGAATGGGAGACTGAGTCATTTGAGAGAGAAAAGAGTTGGAGAGGAACATTTTCAGGCTATTATACCAGAGGAATGCATGGGACGTGTGAAGAACAAATGAAACAGTGTAGAAGACCGATGGTATCAGAAGGGTTGTATCCTTATTAATGGCTGAAGAACAAACCGGGAGTAAGTGTAAAGAGAAATCAAAACATTTGAGCACAATTGGGTATGAAGAATCAGAGGATGAGTTATTAGAGGACATTTTGAATAAGAATCCTCCACCATATCAAGAAGGACCAAGTAAAGTTATCCCAGGTGCCCCAGTATTAGGTACTCCATTGATTCAACAGGTTGTACATGACACAACAGTTAATAGAGTACTGTATGATAAGGAAAAAGAAGCTTTGAATAAAAATAGATAAGAATTAATACAGAAAATTACCCAATTAAAATACTGAAGCATTGACGATACCTGTAACTATAGGTCCTGTTGTACCTTTGTATGGAGACAAGGTAAATTATCCAAAGCCACAAGTTGCAGCGACTCCTTTAAATAATCCAAGAAAAGAAATAATGACTGATGATCAAGCCAGTGAGTGTGATTCAGTAATTTCATTAATGAATCTACCGATAAGAGACAATAGAAGCGAAACACCAAAGAGAGTTCTACCTAGAAGTTCAAAAAAAGGAAGGATGGTGACATCCTCGAGGATCAGGAGTGCCACATCAGTAACCCCTGAATTTAGAGAAATGGGCCCAAGGGATTAAAAGACTGAGTTCACCTCCTAAAATATTGGATATTTACAAATCAAAAGTAGAATTTGAAGAATTGATTGCTCGAAATGTGGGAATAGATAGACTAAACACTTATGATGAAGAGGAATTGTTGTTTGTATGCAGGAGCATAACTAGAAATGCAAGGCTGGTTCATGAGAAATTAACAGAATTATCCTCTGAAATGGGAATAGATATCGGGAGATCAAAGACATTACAGAAGCCTTACCGAGTGGAGTTTACTGACAAGGATTTGGAAAATATGAATGTGTCTGGAAGAAAGTTGCAAGTGAAAGAGTTGCTTTATATCTTGCAGAAATGGGGAGACATTGATAAGTGGAGAGTGAGATGGCAACATAAAAAGGAAGAAGCACAGGCACAGGAAGCATCTACAGCATATCTAATAAAATAAACAGGGAAAGTAGGAAGATTGTGTCCTATGAGGGAGGTACCTGGTGGAGGATACGTACATGTTCCATGGACTAGACAGGATATATTGTCATTAACAAAATAGTTCCCAAAGTTGAGAGAGAAACCAGTTGAATGGTATCAGCAAGTTGAAAGATTTGTTAAAGCTTTGAAGGTTTTGTTGAAAGATTTAGATGGTTTATTTGACATAGTAGTGCCTGCATATTCAGGGGCAGAATGTAAAATTACAGTTGATAGGCCTAGTGAAGAATAGCCAAGAGATGCAAAAATAAGAGCACCCTCATATGACGTGATGAAGAAATATCATCAAGTAATTATATTTTTAAAAGGAAAGATGCCTCCAAAAGAAATATGTTGGATAAAAATAGATAGAAATATTCAAGAACCAAATGAATCTGTTCATGCCTATTACGAAAGGCTATTGCAGGTATTTAAGCAGTATAGTGGATTCGTGAGTATCGGAGATAAGGATATGGGACATTTTGTGTATAGATTTGTTACAGGACTGAAACCTGAGATTAGTCCGATGATTCAACAGCATAAGATTTGTTGGCAGAGTAAGACCATAGATGAGATATTAAAGTATGCTAAGTATTGTGGTGATGACATTGAGGATAGGCATAAGAAACTGAAAGAAAAGATGATGTGGGCACAAGTGAAATTGGCGGAGCAGCAAGGAATAAGTTTAGATGGTCAAACCAGCGGACAGACTAAGGAACAGAGTCAGAGTGATAATGTGTCAAGTAATGGTAATCAAAAGGGACAAATGAGCAGAAAGGATAAGTTTCCTTGTCATGGATGTGGAATGCTTGGACATTGGATAAACGAGTATAAACATATCCAGAATAAAGGCCCAAATCCAAACTTAATTCTACAGATGCAGAATGAGGGATTTGTGAATCAACCGCAGCAGGTAGTTAATCAGAAGTATCAGTTACCACCTGCCCCTATGCCAAATTTTGTGAATCAGGCACAGTACAGTGTGGACGCCGGTTTTACAGGAAGCAGTAAGAAAAATTCAGTGTATCACAATATTATTTGCAGAATAATTCTGAGGAAGATGTGTATATGCAATGACGATTTCTGAGGGTGGAGGAAGAGGAATGCGTACTTGCCACATCCTTACCAGTAGATCTGCCAGGTCCATTTGTAGATGGATACTGGTGCTACCCGTTCTACTGTGAACAGCAGACATCCCAAACCTACAAGTGGTTGAAGTTACCAACCAGCAGATCAGAGCCCCGATTACAAAGCCCATGGAGGTACAAATTGGAACCTTCAAAGATATGCATACGTTTGTAGTATGCGATTCAAGTCCAGTAAATTTGTTAGGCGGTACCTTTTGTGCAAAATGATTTGCATGATTTATTGCACACTGGATGGTGCTGCTTTCCAAACCCCTGATGAAGATCTGGTTTATAAAATAATGCTAGCTTTGCAAGGTACTAAAGTTGACGAGATGTATTCATTAATGACAGAAAATTACTTACCAGAAGAGTTGAAGACTACAGTAAATCCAGAAGTATGTAATTTCACTGGAAAATACATAGGTCTAATGGTGAATGTAGACACAGTGAAAGTGACTGTGAAAGAAGGTGCAGTTTATCCAAACACCCGACAATACAAAATGAGTCCAGAAGTTAAAGCAGGAGTAGCTACTGAAATTGATCGAATGGTTAAGCAAGGCATTCTAAAAGAAATAATGAGCAGTCCTTGTAACTCACCTGCAATAGGTCTTAGAAAGCGTAGTGGGAAGTACGGGATAGTGCAAGATTTAAGAAAATCCAACAGTGATGTTGTATCAGATACCTTGGAATGCCGGCTGGTTCACTGTTGTGCCAAGCATTTCTCTTGATTCCTTTGCACCCTGTAGTCAGTATCTTTTTGCTATTAAATTTGAGGATCGTATTTTTGCAAGGAATCGTGTTCCTCAAGGGTATACTGAAACTTTATCTATTTTTAATCAGATTGTGAAAAAGTGTCTAGAAAAGTTAGTTATGCCCCGAAATTAAGTCACAGTGCAGTACATTGATGACCTGCTTGTGGCATCCAATGCACAGATGATTGTGTCATTGATTCAATTGCCCAAATAAATCATTTGGCTGACGCATGGTATCTCCAGAAAAATTACAATTTTGCAAACAAGGAGTGAAATATTTGGGACATCAAATAGAAAGAGGAGTGAGGAAAGTGCCCCCAGAGAGAATCAGAATAATTAGACTAATGCAACTACCCCAAACACATAGAGAGATCAGGATGTTTCTGGGGGTGGCAGGATACTGTAGACAATGGATTGTTGGGTTCTCCTTACTAGCGAAGCCTTTAATCTAAATGTCATCGAAAAGAGCAAAAGATCCAATAGTTTGAGATGATGAAAGTGTAGAAGCCTTTATGAAACTGCTAAGCTATTTATGTGAGGCCCCAGCGCTAGGAATGCCAGATTGTCAAAAAGTATTTGCACTGTTCTGTTGTGAGAGAAGGTTGTGCACTTTCAGTCTTAACACAGAGACATGGATTAAGCCGACGTTCAGTAGCCTGTTTTTCAGCTACTTTGAATCATGTGGCTTCAGCATTACCAGCTGGTTAAAAGCAGTTGCTGCTGCTTGTAGGAGCATAGAACAGAGTGAGTCAATTGTGATGGGACATCCAGTGAAGGTGTATGTTCCACATTCAGTAGAAATTTTGTTAACAAGATCTCGAATATAGCATCTTATCCCTAGTCGGATGACTAAGTATGAAAGAATCATTCTAGGGGCAGAAAATATGACAGTGATCAGATGTACGATGCTGAACCCAGCTACTCTATTACCAGATCCCAAATGTGAAGAAGTATAAGATGAAATAGAACATGACTGCTTAGATGTTACTGACGTGCTCCAAACCACGTCCTGACATACAAGAAGAACCACTGAAAGAACCTGAACACAAATTATTCGTTGATGGTTCCTGTCTTAAGCTTGAGTAATGCGGACTGAGTGCAGCCTATGCTGTATGCAAATTGACTGGGGTTGTTAAAGCATCTTGTTTACCTGGAGTAAGATCTGCTCAAGTAGCTGAATTAATAGCTTTTATCAAAGCATGCAAAACTGGAGAAAGAAAAAATTGGAGAGTGACCATATTTACTGATAGCCAATTTGGTTATGGGGTTGTGCATGATTTTGGCCAATTATGGTTGCAAAGGGGATACATGACTTTCTCAGGATCCCCTATTAGAAATGGAAAATTTATAAAAGAATGATTGGAAGCAATACAATTGCCAAAAGAAATAGTGGTCAAGTGTGCTGCTCACCAGTCAGGAAATGATAGAGTGACAGCTGGTAATCATTACGCTAACCACGTTGCTCAATATTGTGCTAGAAACTATGCCAATAAACAGAAAAATTGAAACAAATGGAATCAGCTGCCAACTTATGCCATTTTCAGTTTTTGAGACATGGGAAGAGGTGAGCCAGTTGCAGGAACAGGTGGAAGAAAATGAAAAGGAAAATTGGATAAAACAGGGTTGCGAACAAAGAGAAGCAGATGGTGTGTGGGTGTACCATGTGGGCAGACCAGCTATGCCAGATTGTTTACTCTCACAAAGGGCAAGAATGCACCATGGAGACACACATGTAGGCAGGGACGCAATGATTCAATTATCCAGACAAGATTGGTACAATCCAAGATTTAGGGCAGTCGCCGAGAGTCTTTGCCAGAGATGTTTAACCTGTCAGCAGATAAACCCAGGAAGAAAGACAGTGGTCAGTTGGGGAAAAATTGGAAATGCAGAAGGACCATTTGTGAGGTAACAGCTCTATTTCATAGCACTACCACCATGCAGGGGGTAGAAGTACGTCCTTGTGATTGTTGGCTTGTTTTCATAGTGGGCGGAGGCATACCCCCACAAAAAGAAATGACAGCATAACTGTTGCCCAGTTATTGTTGAGGGAACTCATCCCTTGATTTGGTTTTCCAGTAACTTTGGAATCAGACAGAAGAACTCACTTTAACAATGAAATAATTCAAATAATCTGTGAAGCATTCAAGATTGAACGAAAACTGCACTGTGCATACCGCCCAGAGGCTTCTGGAGTGGTGGAACAATTGAATGGCAAGATTGGCAAAGGTGTGTACATCCACTTCAATGAGTTGGCCAGATGCATTGCCTCTTGTTCTGATGGGACTCAGAAGTATTCCTGACAGGAACGCAGGATTGAGTCCTCATGAAATTATCATGGGAAGAGCAATGAGACAGGCGTTTATATCAGGACATACATTGTTGAGTATAACTGATGATCTATAACTTGGCTAGATTATTGCAAAGGATTGGCTGACCTAGTGCGTTCTATCTCTCACCAGGTTGGAGAAGACGCAGTGACCATGCAGTCGGATCAAGCTCATGATTTGAGTCCTGGAGATTGGGTGGTAATAAAGAACCCCACCAGAGAGTCGTGCCTAGCACCAAGGTGGGATGAGCCATGACAAGCCATACTGGTCACTACCACAGCAGTGAAGTGTGCAGGTTTGCCAAACTGGGTACATGCTAGTCATATAAAAAAGGGTGCCAGCCCCTGATGAGGAAATACCACAACTGACGCAAACAGTGAAGCTGCTGAAGGTTGTACTGTCGAAGAGCCTGGAGCAAGAGACTCTAGAGAGTTGGACAACGAACAACCATGCACAATTAAGGAGGAATGGGTACCAATAGTTGACATACCTAAGGTCTTCATCAAAACACAGAGTAGGGCAAAATTAGAAGACCAGAAGAATAGCAAGGATCAGACAGGTATAGAAGAACATGCTCAGGAGAAATTAAACAAAGAAACTGAAGATTCTGAGCAGGACCAGATAGGGACAGAAGAACATACTCAGGAAGTAAAGAAATCAGAAGACCTGAGCAGGGACAGACAGGTGTAGAATACGTTCAGGCAGCAAAAGACAAAAGTGCAATAAGACCCGGACTGGACCAGTTAGGAACAGAAGAACAAGTTCTGGAAAAGGAACAATTTGACAGCGTACCCGAACAGGAACAGGTGGAAACAGAATAACGAGTTCAGGCTGAAAAAGCCTCACAAAAAAGTCCTGAACAAGGAAAGGTAGAGAGGGACTCAGAAAACTAAGAAAGTCAGGTTGTGCCACAACATAATGAAAATAAAAGGGCTCTTGAAAGAGACAAAGAAAGTGAAAGTGCAGTGCAAGCCAAAAGGGTCAGAAAAGGTGACAATTGGTCATGTGGGATCAAAAGGTTAAAATATTGTATAAATGAAGATCCAGAGCAAGTAAATGAAGTTACAAGTCAAACTCAGGGTGAACAGTCAATTGCTAAAAACATTTGTGGAAGTCC
Organism: Lissotriton vulgaris; assembly: GCF_964263255.1. Classification (NCBI taxonomy): domain Eukaryota; kingdom Metazoa; phylum Chordata; class Amphibia; order Caudata; family Salamandridae; genus Lissotriton; species Lissotriton vulgaris. The sequence continues at coordinate 930,845,755 of NC_141685.1, read as the reverse complement.
AAGATTGAAAGTATTAAACAATAAGTTCAAAGGGCCTGAATGGGCCTATGTGATTCTTGAAGGGTTTGAAAATCTAGACATAAATTAAAAAGCTGAAGAAGAAGTATACATGGAACAGATTGATGACGCCAAAGTGAGAACTCCTTGAAGTACTTAAAAGAATCTGATTCCAAATTAAAAGAAATAAGAAAAATCTTCTTGAATTAAAATGGCTGAAACCAGAGTTACAGAAAGATCAAAAAGTCATTGTATAAAAAGAGATGTTGTACAATTTGTATATGTAGTCTGTTGTTCGTGATATTATTTTGGTTATTTTTAACAATAGCAGTCCAGTATTAGTTGATAACAGATAAAAAGAATGACACTAACTTTAATGAGAAAACAGCTACCATGAAAGGAGATAGAGTAGAATTAGAAGCATCAGATGAGATAGATTTACATCACACAGTAACGCACAATGATACCTCTTTAAATGTATTCCCAAAGTTATTATTTCAGTATGTAGACAAAATGGAGATTAGTGATTATGCTTGTATGAAATTACCTACTTCAGTTGCTGAAGGAGTAACATATCACCATTTACCATTAACATATGGTATTTCTTTTAGTGTTTATTTTATAGAACAAGGAAAGTAGAATATTAATATTCTAATATAGATGTAGTGTTTACAGAAATACCTGTTTGAAGGAGTATGAATCCAGTGAAAACTAGTTTAGATGCACAGTTTATCAGAGAATGTTTCCTAACAATGAAGGCACTAGATATAGAAAAGGCACATAAAGATAATCTAACATGTTCATTACGTGAAGAAGAAAACGTGTTTTTGAATTTAGTTGAGGAAAGGAGGCTAGATTTCCAAAAAAAAGCTGCTGAACAGAAACATCATATTCTATCATGGGCAGAAACAGAAGGAATGTATACAGCTGGCAAAGAACATGCTGCGATGGCTCTAGATTTTGTGAAGACTGGGAAAGTATGCCTTCATAGATTAAATATAGATCATAATTATGTATTTATAGGTTCCAGTGAATGTGACTTCCTCATTTTGGGAGGTTGGGGACTAAAAGGAGGAACTGATCCAGTCTTTCCTCGAGTTTACTAGGTGTGTGGGAATAAGGCTTATTATAAGCTGCCTGCCAGGTGGTATGGGAGTTGCTATTTTGGAATTGTTTTTTCAAAGATCTACCATGTAAAAAGAATCACGGGAAACAATGAAAATGCGAATGAACTATTACATAGAAAGAGGGCTAGTTTTTCAAAAATAATAGGTGATACACTCAGTGCATTGATTCCTTCAGTGGGAGTCGTAAAAAAATTCTCATAGAATCTGTCAATTGTCAACAGTAGTTGATCGTCTATTGATTGATACTGCTGGAGGCTTCTTGATGATTAATACAGAAATGGTTGCGATTAGGACTATGGTTTTGCAAAATCGACCTGCGCTTGATATACTCTTAGCTAAAGAGGCCGGAGTCTGTAAAATGTTGAAGGTGCAACATTGTTGCACCTGTATTCCAGATAAAAGTACTGAAATTAAAGGATACATAAAGAATGCATGAAGAACTGAAACCACAGGAAGTTGATAATGTATTGGAAAGACTAAAAAAAAGTATAAACTCAGTAGGGAGTTGGTTCTCAAATATAGGGAAAAGTTTTCTAGGACGAGTAGTACTCCCTACAGTAGGTATAGCAATAATAGTGTTATCAATAATAATATGTTGTAAGTGTTGCACTAATAAACTAAGAAAGAGAAGATATGAAATAAATGGAAAGCCAAATAAGAGAAATTATGAAGAAATCCAGAAATGAAAGGCGAGTTATATGAGTAAATGAAAGGATTAAAGAATAAAGATGAGAACAGGAGTGGTACAAGAAAAGAAATTAAAAGTTGGCATCTGATGAGGGATGGGAAAGTTTGTGATGGCTCTAAAATGCCATCAGAGAGGGGATTGATGGAGCAAGGACTCGTGAAAAAGAGAATTGCTTGAATGCAATCCTCTCTGGTAACCTCTAACCCCGTATTAAAACTTGTATTGTGGAAATAACATGCATTTACAAGGCATTTGAGTATAAGATTGAAGCTTATCTATGTGTCTTACTAACCAGTAACTCAAGAGTGATTCTAAAATGGCTGCTAACCGGAATGCTTTAGTGCGCATGCGTCTACTGCATCTACGTAGTATGACTTATCTATGCTTGGAAGGAAACTTTCTGCACTTGTGCAGTAGCTAATAAAATGGCCGCTTGAAACTCACATGCTTGCCACCTGCTTGCTGAAAAACAAAACCCAGCTATTCTACTAATGCTAATGCAGGAATAATAATAATAAGTAAATGGGATTAGAGTAGAGATAGGTGGTATACAGTGAAACCATTTATTATTGATTTTAACATTTGTCTTTTTGACTCTTTCAATAGTGCTAGTTATGGGCCTAGAGTCCTGAACCACAGTCTATTCCCTCTCATTCTACCACACATGCGCAGTGAACCCAAACTGAAAGACGCAATGTCAACTTGAACATCGGCCAAGGCTGCAAACTGTTACTTTCATTGGAACGGTAACGACAGTCCACTGAAATGCATGAGAACTAACGTTTTTTTCTCTAATATGTGACAATTGCATTGTGAATAACGGGTGGGAATAAAGACTGATGTATGAAATTTAAGGGGTGGAATTTTAAACAAAGATTTGAAAGAAATATTGGCAAATAAGCATGGTGTGATGATCACCTCCCCTTGCCTGTCCAATCAAAGTTAGTATTTTCATAAGTTTGAAACATTGATGGGTGGTATCAGCATACAGAAAGGTATAATTGAGGTAGCATTAGTAAGTTAGTTAGCTAGAGACCTGGATGCTGTCCGAGAGCACAGAGAATTTCCAGACGGAGATGCTGATGAAGAATCGAATTGCTGAACCAGTTCTCTCAAGCAAATTAATTTAGAAGAAGATCACAGAAGAATCTTGAGGAGGAAGAGAGTGTCAGAGAGGGTTGCTACTCAAGCGTCAGTGATAGAGAGGTCGTCTGTCCTGTTCTGATTCCTGTCCTGAAGCCTTTGTTTGCCAGACCTTTCCTGGAGGACCCTTACCAATTCCTAGGCCTGGGAGTTGGTTTCCACATCATACTTGGTAATTATATCTATACCTATGTGCTTTTCTCTTCTCTAACATTTTATTAGTTTCAGAGCAACAAAAACACAAAATACTGCATTCTCCTCTTTCCCTCCCCTCCAAGTCAAATATTAATTCCTCCCCAACACATCGCATTTACTCAATCATAGTATACATTGAAATTCAATACAGTATAGGTCGGAGGTCCGCATACCGCTTTATCATACCTTTCCAGACTCCAAATCCAATCAGCTTGCTAATGCAATACCTATCCCCTATTGAATCCCACCCTCCCGCCCTCCCCACTGGTGTGTATTACATTCAGTATTAAATTCAAAATGCATTTCGTAATTCAACTGCAATCCAAGGTTTCCCACCATATATCCAAAAGGGGTCTTCCCCATGCAGAGCATCCTCCTCTTATCCTCCTTCTGACTGGTGATCAGATAATGCTTGTACCAGCATTTCCCATGCATTCGCAGAATCTAATGTTTTGTCATTATTGAGACGTCGTGCCTGCTGAAATCTAAGAACACTCTCACTACTAGCCCATTTATGCAATTCAGCCTTCCAGCTTTTGCTGCTGGGACCCTCCCTAGACTTCCAGTGCCTTAAAATCTCCCTTTTTGCTAGCAGCAATCCTATGTCCACAAATTTGCTTGACACCTTTATCTTGGGGGTATGAGGGAACCAATGTAAAATACATGTTGCCATGTCAAAAGTTAAGCGTCTCTCCGTGACCTCATTCAAAACACTTTCCACTTCTTCCCAAAAGACTCCCAATTTAGGGCACTCCCACAGCATGTGTTCTAGCTCCGCTCCTTCCGTTGTGCATCTAGGGCACGCTGCATCCTCAACCTTAAAGTACTTCTCCATCCTACCCGGAGTTAAGTAAGCCCTGTGTAGTATATAGAAATGCACCACCTGGAATCTCGCGTTCCTTGTACTTTTCCAAGCCCTACCTAGTAGATGTCCCCATGTTGTCTCCGATATGGGTTTTCCAATACCTGCCTACCATTTTAAACGCAAGGTATCCAATGGTGTTAACCCCTCATTTAACATCCTGGAGTAGAGGCACATGACTGCCTTAAAGGTCCCTGCCGCCATTACTACATATTGACATGCCATTGTTGTTTTGGGTTCTGTGGGCCCTGCTATCCAATGCTTTCGTATTGCATAAACCAGCGCAGCGTGCGTCAAAAATCCTCCTCTAGGAAGATCATATCTCTCCTGTAACGTCAGATAGGACAGCAGTTCCCCATTCTCATATAAGTGTCCCATTACCTGGATCACTGCTTGTTTCCATTCCATCATAGACATCCAATTCCCGCCATGGGGCACAGCTGTAAGCATCCCCAACGGGATTTTGGGCGCATAAGGATGTAGTACTCCAGCTCTACGCTGACTGCGATTCACATTCTCAATGTCTTCTCTTCTAGAGAGAGTTCCTTGAGATCAAGCTTTTGTTGTAAGATTATAAAGGATAATACGTGCCTTGGAATCCCCCTGCCTCTCAAATTTTTAGTTTATTTTGACAGGACAAGGGAAACCCAAAAGGAATAACACTAGGGTCCTTGGGCAGTAATCTATTGTACAGAACAGGGGACCCTAGTAATTAAGGATCACGCGAATAATAGACATATACTCAATAGTATATATGACCTCTGTCCAGCCGGACAGGTATTTATTTTTAAATTTTTCATGCTTAGTTTATATATATAACATTTATACAAAAGTGGGCACAGCCTGTGACCCACAGGGGACAAGACAAAACAAGTGACAAAACGATTATGTAAAAGCGCACAAAAGCGGTCTGTACTATTGTTCAGTTTTACAGACTAGGATTCAATCATAGCAACCCATTGTTTTACACAATTCGTGAGTTCAAACAAACATATGGTGCAGTAAGGTCGACGACGTTTCGATGCAGCTAGGAAATACATGCATCATCATCAGGACAAAAACTAATGTGTCATGTTTGTCTTGAGAGTCTTTTTCAGTTACAATGCCTCTATGGCAATTTACATAATGTTAAATACACGTTTAGAAAGGAAGAAAAATGGGAGAAAAACATGAACAGAAGAATATTCATTAGAAGTGACTAGGCATGAATGCATTTTATATTTTCAGTTTACATAACCAACCAGCGGGTTTCTTAGTGCTGTAGTGGAGTTTACAGTGACCTAGTGAGGACTAACGACTGTTTGAAGATGGGCTTTGTGAATTCTGGCACATGCTTGTGACCATACAACAGGGAGAAGGTGGCGGTTTCCAGTGTATTTCGATATTTCTTAAAAAAACGGCGCAGTGAGAAGAACATGTGCTTTTTAAAATTCGGCGCAGTGTCTTGGTGGGCATACTGGACTGTGTTTAGAGCTAGTGAAGGGCGGTGGAAGTACACATTTGCAAGGCACGAGGTGTGAGATTTAAAAGAAAGACGGCGCATTACACTTTCAGTTACCTCATATAAGCTTAATTAGATTCCTTTGATATATTTGGACTGTCAACACGGATATGCATCTGTTGAGAACCGAAATCTAACCATTAGGTTTTATCCGCGTTTGTAAAAGTGCATGTAGTGCTCGTGGAAACAGAACTATATACTCACAATAGCTTCGCTGGTAAAAGGAATTATTCGGGAAACTGGGGGAGAGAGATAGGATAATCAGCCGGGGAATATACGGGAAGAGTAAGAGTGCTGGATACCATGGCAGGACTTACTTAAAGTAGTGGCTCGAGGCTCGTTCTTACAGCGGTCCAATTCTCCATCTTGGGAATTCTGGGGAGGCAATGGGCATAAATGAGCTGGGCGTTATGAGCTAGACTATGCTGGGATAAGGGGTGGCCGGGAGCGGTACTTACATGTTAGTCTTGCCTGATAGCAGGACGGTGGGGTTCTGGCGGTGATCGCTGCCGGGCAGAGGGAGGGACCTGGTATTTATAGTCGAAGAAGGACATGATGCAGAGGTTCAGTGACTGAGGCGGCCATCTTAGAGTGGTAATTGTGAATCACCCCAGGTGAAGTGAAGTGCTCGGTGAACGTTTTGTGACATATCGTAATATACATTCGTTAAAAGAAACATGTTTACACCATGTAACAGTTAAGTTGAGCTGATAGAGAGGAAATATTTCATAGCAGAGAGGTCCAGTCCTCAACTCTGTTGAGCCCCTTTCGTATACTGTCTGTTCTCAGGATCCAGTGCAGCTCTTCCTTGTTCAAAATTTGCGGTTTGTCTGCTCCTCTTGGCGGAGCTTTGACCTGTGTGATCACAGTCCATGTAAAGTCATTCTCCGTGTGCCCTTTTTCAATGAAATGTTCTACCAGGGGTGCATTTGCAGTTTGACAACGGATTCGGCTTCTGTGTTGTCCCATCCGCAGCTTGATCGTCTGGCTGGTCTGTCCTATATATATCATCATACATGGACATAAAATTGCGTACACTACATTGTGTGAATTACAGTTTGTAAAATGATGTCTCTCATATTTGATTGTACCATAGGAGAATGTTTTGCCTTCTATAGTTGAATTGCAGGAGACACATTGACGACATTTGGCATGACCTTTCAGGGTAGGCAGGTTCCACATATCATTTAGAGTATTTCTTGTGTCAGATTGAGGAAGTGAGGCACAGACCAGGTGATCTTTTATATTTTTAGCTCTTTTAAAAGCAAACATTGGTCGTTCCAAGTTAAGAATACCGGCATTTAGAACTGGCCAATGTTTTAGAACACTTTTCTTAATAGCATTGGATGCGGGAGAAAATGTGGTCACACAAGTGATTCTTTCCTGGTTACTCTTAATGCAGGGTTCTAGTAGTGTCTCCCTAGGACAGTACCATGCTCTTTTTAATGAACGACGTACCAATTTACGTGGGTAGCCTCGATGTCTCAGTTTCTGGCTCAGTGTTTTTGCTTCTGCAAAATAGTCCTGTTTGTAATAGCAATTCCTACGTGTACGTAGGAACTGTGAATAGGGCAATGAATCTTTGAGGGCACGGGGGTGGTGACTTGTGCAGTTTAGTAAGGTGTTTCTTATTGTGGGTTTACGGTGGAGACTTGTTATTAGTCGTCCTTCAGAATGTTTTATTTCAATGTCCAGAAAAGGCAAGGATTCTTTACTAGTGGTCATGGTGTATTTTAGCCCTCCACTGTTGTTGTTAAGCCAGTGTGTAAATTGGTTTAGAGAGGTCTCTGAGTCTGTCCAGATCATAAAGATGTCATCAATATACCTCTTCCACAGGGCTGAGTATATGTATATGTCTATTATTCGCGTGATCCTTAATTACTAGGGTCCCCTGTTCTCAAATTTTTAGGGCCTCTAAATTCCATTGCAACTGCCTGCGTCAATACCTGGAGTTGACCCGCCAAATAATACAGCTCCAGGTCGGGAACCGCTAGTCCGCCCTCCGCTTTTGGTCTTACCAGTGTTACTTGGGCCACTCGCCTTCTGCCAGACCCCCATAGGAACCCTACAATCATGGATTTTAGTAATTGAAAGATCGATCTCGGCACCCAAATTGGCAATATTCTAAAAAAATATAACAACCTAGGTAGCGCCAACCTTTTTTAACAAAGCTATCCTACCCATCACTGATAACGGGAGCGTGGACCAAAAGGCCATACTACCCTTCAGTGCTCTCACACATCTTCCTATCTTTCCTTCCAGCATATCATTGCTCTCATGATAAACATGGACACCTAGATATGCTAGGCATGTTGGTTCCCAGCGTACTCCCCGGATATGGTAGGTGGCAACCCTCCAGGCTTCACTGAAAATAAACACTTTTTAGTCCAGTTTACCCATAGTGCTGACATATCGCCAAATTCTGATAACAAGCCCGCTGCTCCTTCCAGTGCTCTCTCCGCATCTGCCAGAAACATCAATAGATCATCCGCATATAACAAAATATATTGCCAATCCCCTCTGACCCTCAGGCCCGCATAACACTGCCGCCAAAGGCTCTATCGCCAAGGCAAACAATAGCGGCGAGAGTGAGCAGCCTTGTCTCGTCCCACGCGCCACTTGGTATTGGGGTGAAATCAACGCTCCCACCTTCCCCCTGGCCACCGCAGAGGTATACAACACCCTAGTGTCAATGTCAATGTCAATGTCAATGTCATAGGTTTTTATAGAGCGCAGCTTGTCACCGCAAGGTCTCAAGGCGCTAGTCCAGTTTACAAAGTCTTCTCCCAGTCCAAAACGTGCTAGAGTCTTATATGAGTACAACCATTCCAAACTATCAAAGGCTTTCTCTATATCCACTGAGAGCACTGTGGGCGTATGTGCATCTGGGTGGCCCTCTTCTAAAATCCTCACTAGTTTCCGCATGTTAGTAGCTGTGTTCCTAGTGGGGATAAACCCAGCCTGGTCCCCATGGATAAGGTCAGTCATGTGTTGCAGGAGACGAGTCGCCAATATCCGACTCAGAATCTTATATTCTGTCGTCATCATTGATAAAGGACGATGTTGTATTTGTATAGCGTGAACAGTAACCCGTAAGCATCCCGGCGCTTGTACTCCTACCACAATGGAACCCCTCTTGGCTTTTCCTTGTGAGGTGTCCACTCCTGGGCATCCCATGGTGAAACAAGGCATTCCTTGTGTATCGGGGGCCGTTGTGGAGACTAAGCAAGCTATTGCCCAGAGTTGCAGCGTGGGGCCCATGCTTAGATTCGGCACTGAGGCGAGAATATCCGGTCAGAGGAATTTAAGCCCGATCCCGCCGAGGCGGGAATCGAACCCTGGTCCCTGGCCAGCGCTCTGCATCAAGGTCTGCCGCTCTAACCATTGAGCCACACTTCTCCACTCCACACGATAGGCAGCTGTGTCTGTGCTCTCCTGGCTACGTTTTAATGACGGGATGATAAGCACCTCTCTCATCGACTCAGGAAGATGACCTAAGTCTCTTGCCTCCCTGTAAACTTCCAACAACCGCGGAGCCAATAGGTCCACATATTACAAATAGAATTCCACGGGCAATCCATCTACGCCCGGCATCTTATTATGGGCCATATGCATAATAGCACATCTAACTTCCTCCAGAGTTATATCTCAGCCCAGACATTTCGCTTGCTCCTCGTCCAATTGCGGGAGGAGCACCCTGTCCAAGAATGCGTCAATGTTCGATTCCTCCGCAACCAAGGAGCTTTCATACAACGCCTCATAATACTCCAAGAACCGGGCTAAAATCTCACGCTGGGTGTGTACATCATTACGCCCCTGAGCTTTCAGTGCCACAATTGGGGATCTCCGTGTCGTTGGATTAGCTAGCGATGCTAAAAGCGTTCCTGCTTTATCCCCCTCAGCATGAGCCTTTGTAACATAAGCTTCATTATCAAAACATCGAAGTCTTTCTATCTCCCCTGCCAGGGCTTCCTTTGCTGCTATTACTTCCGGTTGCACTTCGGGATGTCCAGGCCTTGCAATTTCAGCCGACCGCAATCTACCTTCAGCTCGATCCACGTCCCGTAGCAGCACCCTCCGCACTCCTACGTGCTTACTTATACAAAGTCCTCGTATCACCACCTTAAATGCGTCCCACTCTACTGCTCTAGTTGAAGCCGTGCCTGCATTCTCATTAAAATAATGTGTTATCCCCACTTCAACCTCCCCCCGAAAAACCCGATCTTCTAACGCCTCGGGCGTAGCCTCCAAGAAGGGATAGCCGATTTTGTTGTTGTCCAATGCATAGTAAGCAACAACGGGTTGTGATCAGATAATGTCCTAGCAAGATATTCAGAGTGCACTATGGAAGGTGCTACCGATGTGGAGCATAATACTGCATCAATCCTAACATGGGAGAACAACCTTTACAACGAAGGATTAACAACGCAGTACTTTTACCACGCAACTTTTACAACGCAAGTCGTTACGACTTGCGCTGGGGGGCGTTCCAGGATAGTAAATAGTTTAATTTACTATCCAACTCCTTCCCTACTATCCGCGGGGACTGGAGTTGAAATAGTAAATTAAAATATTTACTATCCAGCACCCCCAACGCAAGTCGTTGTAACGACTTGCGTTGTAAAAGTTGCGTAGTAACGGCACGCGTTGTAAAAGTACGCGTTGTAACATCGTACATCCCTAACATGTAGTTCATGCATTGCCGAGAAGTAAGAATAATCCCGGTCTTGCGGGTGGTGTATCCGCCATATGTCCAGTGAATTCCACCTGTTCTGCTTATCCAGTCTACTTTTGGCCAATCTGCGCACCGGTGAATCCACCAGAGGGGGGTGTGATCTGTCCTGCGATACATCCACTATTGAGTTACTGTAAAATACTGTGCCAATATGCCTGATAAATGATCCAAGAAGCATGCCTGATCAATGTTTGGTGCATATATACTACATAGCAATATATCCCTACCATGTAAACGCCCCTCTACTGCTACAAATCTGCCTTCAGAGTCGATAGTTTGTCTTGTAACCTGAAAAGGAACTTCCGCCCTTATCCATATCAATGCCCCCCGTGCGAACACAGAGTATGTGGTGCTACAAACCTGCCCTCCCCATCTAGGCTCTCTGCTCTAGTGAGGTGGGTTTCCTGGAGCAATGCTATATGTACCCCTCTCCTGACCAAATATGCATGGATTTTGTGGCGCCTCATCATTGTGTGTAACCCCCTTACAATCCAAGTGATACAACGTAGATCAGGTACCGCCCCCAGTAGAATAATGTCCACAGTTCACTTCGTACCTTCGTAACCACACCGGCAGTCTTCCCCCCCAACCCTCCCCCCCCCCAACTCCCCTTCCCATCCTCCCCCCCAAGAACAGGACCTAGAACAAAACTGCTAGTCCCCACCCAAACCATTTCAATAAACCAACACACTCTTAAGCCCACCAGTAGTCACTGTAGGCACGCCTTATGGGCGAAGGGGGGTGCTCAGTGCCAACAGGTGACCACCTACTCTCCAGGACCATCATTGCTTCGAAACCCCAGATAAATCCAGCATTCACTTTTCCCTCATCCAGCACCCCCTATTCTCATTAATTAGCCGAGAACTGTCTCAGTCCACCTCTGCTTATCAAGATCATGAAGACTCCCCTCATGCAGCACCAAATGCCATCTTCTCTTATCTGCAACAACGACCATAGGCCCTCCCGCTCTCCCAACAATCTCCTACCAGCCTCCCAGGTTGCAAAACATTACTCGTCCATCAGTCCGTCTGCCATCGCCGGTGTGATCAGCGTTAGACGTATGCTGTCTGCCTCCGAAGTCTCAGTGTTCAAGTGCACTTTGTCCCTCTCCGAGTCAGTGCACTCCGGTGATTGCACCAGTTTGTCCTCCGACAAAGCAGCTATTGCCTCCAGCACTGCCCACCGCATCTCCTTGGTTTGCGACGAAAATGGTTTCCGCAAGCCCCGCCTCTGGTGTCTGATCCGCTGCGACTTGCGTAGCCAAAATTCTTCTGAGAGTTCCTGGGCCTGCTGTTACATTCCGTCCTTCCCCACCCTATATGACTCCAACCATGTTCATGCTACTTCTGGCGTTTCATGGAAATAGGTTTTACAGTCTAGGATTATTCTCAATTTGGCTGGGAACAGTAAAGAGTACTAGAGTCCTTCCAATCTTAATTCTTTTTTGAGTGACAAGAAGGACGCACGTCGCCGCTGGACCTCGAATGTGTAATCCGGGAAGAGAGTAACCTTGCTGTTCCCTACTTGGAATGGGCCATTAGTGCACGCTTTTTGGAGCAACCAGTCTCTATCTTTAAAATAAAATAGTCGTGCCACTACTGGCCGGGGAGGACGTCACTGCTGCGGAGGCCTCGCGGGCACTCTGTGTGCACGTTCTAGTGTGTAAAAGGAAGACAGTCCCTCAGCAGCCACCACTGTTCGCAGCCAATTCTCCAGATACTGCACCATGTCCGATCCCTCCACTTTTTCTGGTAGGCTCACAACGCGAATGTTATTCCGCCAATTTCTACTTTCTGCATCTTCGGCACGTTTTTCTAACGCCACAATACGATCTAGAGCATCAGTCACTGTGGCCTTCAATGCAGTTTGAGCGGGCGCCACATCCTGGAGTATGCCTTCGACTTGCTTCACTCTATCTGCTAACTTTGAGTGGTCCGCTCTTAGTAGGCCAAGGCCAGTCGCCACTTGTGCAATGTCCTGCTGCAGGGCAGTGCGGGAATCCGCGATTGCTGTTAGTATTTTGTCAAATTGCTGCTGCATTCCGGGGTCCCGAGGCGTTCCCTGTATCTCAAGTTCGGCCTGGGTTGAAACTTCACTGTCCGATAGCTGCTGCGCCCCACCCTTCCTCCCTTTCAGTTTCCCCATTTCGAAGTCCTTCAGCTCCCACCCAAGCAGTGGTAGGTATTCGATCACACTTTGTATCCCTAGGGACAGCCAGAGTTCACAGTCACGGAATAGGTCATGAATCCGTTCTTTTCCAAGGTCCCTCGTTCAGAAACCAATGTGCTCCAGTTCAGTTCACAGGTGACTATATGTGCAGCAGTGTGAATGCAGAAGCTCAGAGGGATAGTCCTGTCCACATGGTCCTACGCCTGTGCTCCCCCGGACCTAGCTGTCTCCACTCTCGAGTACTAGATCCTTATTATGGGCCCAAGGGAGAGATCATCAATTTTCGCAGCTCCAATCAGGGCTTGCCTCTATTAGCGGGACAGTTCTGGGCCGCTTACAGCTATTTTCGTCGCCACCATGGGCCCAGCACTTAGCAGAGCTCTGTTCACTGCCCGGGCATACCAAAAAATAGCCAAGCCCTAGGCCCCCTGCAGTCTGCCCCGCTCGAGAAGCAAATCACTGTCTGCACCCACAGCACTTCACTGTTTCAATGAAGCCCTTCCGTGATAATCCCAGGGCCACCACCCTAGCTCTTCCAATTATTGGTATTGCAGGCTCCAAGATTCTCTCCTGCTCTGGCGCCCTTCTGCAGCATATATTACAAAAAAGAGCAGATCAGGTCAAAGAATGGTGTGTAGCCATGACGGAGGCTGTGTCTCAAAAGGGTGTGTGTGTGTAAAGATGTTACTATGTGACAGAGACTAGAGCAATGGCTAGGACACGTCCCATCAGACCACCCTCGTGGTGGAATGTCATCATGTGGGAAGTGAAAGTCTCTCTCAATCTCCTCCGACCATATAGTGTCGGAAATCCAAGCCAAAAAACTTTAGCCATGATACTCATCAAAAAGTGCAGATGAAAACAATTTTTTTTGAAAAAACAACACAGGGGTGCAGTGCTTAAATGATAGTAGTGAATAAAATGAGCTACCAAGACTCAGGAAATGTTCTAACTGCTGTCTAGGTGTCCAAGATTAAAAACACGCTGAGTAGTATTGTACTGGAACTACTCATTGGCACTGTGCAGAAGTGGTCGACATGTTTCAGCCTATCGGGGGGGTTCCCCGGCTTTCTTCAGGACCTATGGTGTGTAATGCTACTGCAACTTACAGTGATGTGAATATAAAAGTAACACAACAAGTACATATCTGCCAGGAGCTAGACAATCCAATGTTCACTGGAGAGGGAGATATAGATTCTTCCTGTCAAAAAACACAAAGGTATACAATAGTAACTCAACCATACAAAGTTACACACACACATCCACAAGAACACAAAAACACCGAACATTTAAACACACCTGCGCGAATACTTTACATTCCGCATGATACAAATAGCCTAGTAGCTCAATCACACAGAGGCATTTCCTCTCAGTGATACTCACCCAGCTTTGTGTGGGTGAAGACCTCACCTCGCCCGGCAACCGCTCGGGAGAAAGAGGCCCGCTCTGTAGTGTAGAAATAGGGGACAGTTAGCACACACTATACTGTGCCCAGCCAAATCATTCTACACCTAAACCCAACACACTTGTAATAGACACCTGACTAGTCGACCACAAAACTATGCACACAAGGAGATCTCCCATGTGCCAAAACGTAATATAAATGCTAATGAGCAACTCTGACTACTTATCTTAATCATCCATTCTGGGACCCTCAATTGCACAACATAATCAGAGTGTTTTTGGGATCTTAGCAGAAAATCAATAGATCGCTATTTTCCACACTTCTCATAGCTTTACGTGGGACTCCTAATGTTTTCAGACCCGCGCGCAAACTTTGGCAATGGATTAAGTGAGACTAGGAACCCAAAGGGTCTGATTAACTAATTGCTTCGTCCGGTATAAATGGACGGTGGGCGTCACCAACCTACACCTCCACTTCCGTTCAGACTCAACGAGGGGTACCGACGGATAGGTGAGTTGTGAGACGCTCTCGCTACATTCACTCAGTTCTCTTTGAGACTACTTGATTCTTATAAGCGTAGACAGGTCCTGTATGATTCAGACCTTAATCATATGGCATGGGCATGGCATGACATGGCAACGAGCTTGACCACAGGGGCTAAAATAGCGATCTATTGATTTTCTGCTAAGATCCCAAAAACACTCTGATTATGTTGTGCAATTGAGGGTCCCAGAATGGATGATTAAGATAAGTAGTCAGAGTTGCTCATTAGCATTTATATTACGTTTTGGCACATGGGAGATCTCCTTGTGTGCATAGTTTTGTGGTCGACTAGTCAGGTGTCTATTACAAGTGTGTTGGGTTTAGGTGTAGAATGATTTGGCTGGGCACAGTATAGTGTGTGCTAACTGTCCCCTATTTCTACACTACAGAGCGGGGCCTCTTTCTCCCGAGCGGTTGCCGGGCGAGGTGAGGTCTTCACCCACACAAAGCTGGGTGAGTATCACTGAGAGGAAATGCCTCTGTGTGATTGAGCTACTAGGCTATTTGTATCATGCGGAATGTAAAGTATTCGCGCAGGTGTGTTTAAATGTTCGGTGTTTTTGTGTTCTTGTGGATGTGTGTGTGTAACTTTGTATGGTTGAGTTACTATTGTATACCTTTGTGTTTTTTGACAGGAAGAATCTATATCTCCCTCTCCAGTGAACATTGGATTGTCTAGCTCCTGGCAGATATGTACTTGTTGTGTTACTTTTATATTCACATCACTGTAAGTTGCAGTAGCATTACACACCATAGGTCCTGAAGAAAGCCGGGGAACCCCCCCGATAGGCTGAAACATGTCGACCAATTCTGCACAGCGCCAATGAGTAGTTCCAGTACAATACTACTCAGCGTGTTTTTAATCTTGGACACCTAGACGGCAGTTAGAACATTTCCTGAGTCTTGGTAGCTCATTTTATTCACTACTATCATTTAAGCACTGCACCCCTGTGTTGTTTTTTCAAAAAAATTGTTTTCATCTGCACTTTTTGATGAGTATCATGGCTAAAGTTTTTTGGCTTGGATTTCCGACACTATATGGTCGGAGGAGATTAAGAGAGACTTTCACTTCCCACATGATGACATTCCACCACGAGGGTGGTCTGATGGGACGTGTCCTAGCCATTGCTCTAGTCTCTGTCACATAGAAACATCTTTACACACACACACCCTTTTGAGACACAGCCTCCGTCATGGCTACACACCATTCTTTGACCTGATCTGCTCTTTTTTGTAATATGTATTGTGAATAGGGGTTCGAGCAGACAGGTCGTTAAATATTTCCCCTTGACCCTCCTTACCTTTCATGTTTCAGTTTTCAGAGCAACTTTTTAGTTGCGGGTCTTGATATGGATGTAAACGTACTTATGTTTACACTTGGGCTCACCCAACACAAGTGTATGTGGCACCGTCCCTGTCGACCTCTTTTTACTCCATCCCTGTTCTCTGACACGTAATGACCATTACCCTCATTTCATCTCATGACTGGAGGACCGCTACGGTGCCTAAGATGGGAGGTTTTTACAATTAGCGACTGACCTTAGGGCACATTCACGCTCCTCTTGATCATTCCGGTTAGTGTTCACCTGTTTTTTGAGGCACAATCTTGGCCAACTGGTTTTTCTTTTTTTTCTTTTCACCCCTCTTTCAGCGGGCAGTCCGGCTGTCAAATATACACATGTTCTAGAGTCGTTGTATCTTGCCTTACCATGCGGCGCTAGGTTAGGAAATACATAACTAAAACTAATAACCATCATGGTCCCTTATTTAAGTTTATCCTCCACACAACAGTTTGTTCTGAACATTATATTCAGTTTCAAACTGCATAATATATATATATCCATAGCGGGGGCGCTGCTTCGTATCCTCGTTTGCCACCACGCATGCGCGAGAAGCTAGTATCTCTCCCTACGCGCTTGCGCAAAGACCGTGTCCTAAATCAGGCTAATAGACACAAACAATCCACACTTCTCATAGCTTTACGTGGGACTCCTAATGTTTTCAGACCCGCGCGCAAACTTTGGCAATGGATTAAGTGAGACTAGGAACCCAAAGGGTCTGATTAACTAATTGCTTCGTCCGGTATAAATGGACGGTGGGCGTCACCAACCTACACCTCCACTTCCGTTCGGACTCAACGAGGGGTACCGACGGATAGGTGAGTTGTGAGACGCTCTCGCTACATTCACTCAGTTCTCTTTGAGACTACTTGATTCTTATAAGCGTAGACAGGTCCTGTATGATTCAGACCTTAATCATATGGCATGGGCATGGCATGACATGGCAACGAGCTTGACCACAGGGGCTAAAATAGCGATCTATTGATTTTCTGCTAAGATCCCAAAAACACTCTGATTATGTTGTGCAATTGAGGGTCCCAGAATGGATGATTAAGATAAGTAGTCAGAGTTGCTCATTAGCATTTATATTACGTTTTGGCACATGGGAGATCTCCTTGTGTGCATAGTTTTGTGGTCGACTAGTCAGGTGTCTATTACAAGTGTGTTGGGTTTAGGTGTAGAATGATTTGGCTGGGCACAGTATAGTGTGTGCTAACTGTCCCCTATTTCTACACTACAGAGCGGGGCCTCTTTCTCCCGAGCGGTTGCCGGGCGAGGTGAGGTCTTCACCCACACAAAGCTGGGTGAGTATCACTGAGAGGAAATGCCTCTGTGTGATTGAGCTACTAGGCTATTTGTATCATGCGGAATGTAAAGTATTCGCGCAGGTGTGTTTAAATGTTCGGGGTTTTTGTGTTCTTGTGGATGTGTGTGTGTAACTTTGTATGGTTGAGTTACTATTGTATACCTTTGTGTTTTTTGACAGGAAGAATCTATATCTCCCTCTCCAGTGAACATTGGATTGTCTAGCTCCTGGCAGATATGTACTTGTTGTGTTACTTTTATATTCACATCACTGTAAGTTGCAGTAGCATTACACACCATAGGTCCTGAAGAAAGCCGGGGAACCCCCCCGATAGGCTGAAACATGTCGACCACTTCTGCACAGCGCCAATGAGTAGTTCCAGTACAATACTACTCAGCGTGTTTTTAATCTTGGACACCTAGACGGCAGTTAGAACATTTCCTGAGTCTTGGTAGCTCATTTTATTCACTACTATCATTTAAGCACTGCACCCCTGTGTTGTTTTTTCAAAAAAATTGTTTTCATCTGCACTTTTTGATGAGTATCATGGCTAAAGTTTTTTGGCTTGGATTTCCGACACTATATGGTCGGAGGAGATTGAGAGAGACTTTCACTTCCCACATGATGACATTCCACCACGAGGGTGGTCTGATGGGACGTGTCCTAGCCATTGCTCTAGTCTCTGTCACATAGTAACATCTTTACACACACACACCCTTTTGAGACACAGCCTCCGTCATGGCTACACACCATTCTTTGACCTGATCTGCTCTTTTTTGTAATATGTATTGTGAATAGGGGTTCGAGCAGACAGGTCGTTAAATATTTCCCCTTGACCCTCCTTACCTTTTATGTTTCAGCCCTTCTGCAGCACCCAGCTGCCTGCCGGCTCAGTTCCCAAAACCCGCCCCAGCTCGCAGGCCGCAGCGGCCCCGGGGCCTCGTTTCCGCCTCCGCGGCCCAAGGCTCCGGTTCCCGCCACACCCCACTCACCAGTGCTAGCTCGGGTGCCTCGTCCTCTCTGCCCGCCTTCAGGCTGTGTTCCTGCGTCGCGCTGCCTCCATTACGCCCAGGGCAGCTTCGGTAGTAGTCGGAGCCTCCGCGCCCCCTACGCCGATATCAGTGCGCACTTCACCGCTGGGGGATCTCGGGCCGGTCGTCTTCAGCGCCAGCCACAGCAGTGCTCTCGCCCCTCCCAGCGTAGCTCGATCTAGTGCGCTAGGGGGGCCTCCATCATGCAGAGCACTCGTTGTCAGCACAAAGCAGCCACTCAGTTAGTCGCTGTGTTTGGTCACCTTCGCCGGCCTCATATCCTTTGTCTTCGCGCTGCCGCCATGTTGTCGGCGCCGCCGCAACAATCTCGAGCCAGCAGTTTGCAGCGAAACTCTCCCATTTACGACCAGCTCAGAATCGGAGCAGTGCCCGCACAGGTCCGCACATTTCTTCTGGATATATGGTGTCTTCAGGTGATGTGAAGCATTGGTTAATGCAGGATTAATATGGGGTTTCCAGCGGAGCTCAACGCTCACACAGCCTTCCCCATCGGCTTCCAAGCCACGCCCCATCTTCTCCTTTTCATGCAGTGTCATTGCAAAGTATAATTGAATGCAAATTTGATTGATTATTTGAATCTTCCTTCCTGTGAGAGTTGGAGTTTGTTCTGTACTGTGTAAGTGGTTCACATGATTTTTAATCTGAGATAAAAATGTAAAATTACATCCCGACTCTATTACCATTTCCAATGAGTAAGTATATTGAAATTTTATGTCATTTCACCTTCAACTAGTTTCAACCAATAGTCCATTGACCAGAGGAAAGAACTTTTGATCAGTGAAAGATTAATTAGTGACTAAAGATAACTAATCTAAAGGATTACAAGAACATGACCCCAGCGGTTATTGCCAGTGTGTTGTGAATGAATTTATGGGCCCAGGTGAGTATGTGGTGTTAGATTACCTGTTGCCGGTGACCCGCTGGATCAGCTGTCATAGGTCCTGGGAAGAGTGGAAACTAGAAAGTTTAGATGGCCAAGGTTTTAAGCCTAGAGGATTAATAGATCTTTTCGATGGTGGACACGCCTTGCATATTTGTATTTGGATGTCCAAAGTATCAAACCTGTCCATCGAGTCTAAACAAACAATATGTAGAAAATGCCAGACCCCCATGCTTCGTCTCTAGAAACATCTGTTGTTCAGTGGACCTCTTTAAACAAATCATGTGTCAACTTATCAAAGGCATTAGAAATGGACCGCCTACTAATGATTTTTCACATACTGTCTTTGTATAGTGGACCAGTAGTGATCCTCATTTAAATGTCGGTTATCTGGCTTGTGAACGCCTGAGTACTACATTCTTCTTTAGCAGTTCAACATAGTTTATTCAAATCAGGGGGGCGGGGGCTCTTCTTCATCCGAGTTATCCATAAGTAAGTTAGCATGGATAGGCACCTCAAAATCTTAAGTGGCTAGTCGATTATGCCCTTGGTGCCAATAGGAGAACAATCCTGCCACTAGCAAGAATCAACACAGACAAAATACTGAAATATTTTGTGAACTGTGATGAACACAAAGTGTGCCATGCATGCCCAAGATTAAGAATTATTGGGTAGAATGTTTCAACCATAACATGCAGGCACATCCAGACAGTCTGGGGAAGTGTCCAAAACATAATGATAGCCAATAGCAACTGTTTTAACAAAAGAGATATCTTAATACATTTGTAAAGTCAAGCAGACTCTTAAACAATATATTTACAAAAGCATTGTTCCAGATAACCAGATCAAGTGGTAAAATGTAGAAGACACTGATGGATCCAAGCAACAAGCGCAGATTCACCCACTTCATTCCCAATATTTCAGAGATATAAGAGGAGGTTTCTAAGAGATCAAGACCCAGATGTGTTACAGGCAGCTAAGAAATTTAAGACAAACGGGAAGAGAGCTGGAAAAACCAAGTCATGGAATTATGCGGGGCTGGAAAATGGGTGGTAACATAAATAAATTGTACTCTATGACTCATAGATGAGATGTGTTAAATTAACAGCACAGTGCGAAACTACCACCGTGTACAGAAAATATACATTTTAAGATGACACCTGTCTGTGATGTATATACCTGTTGCACTTGAGCCTGGTTCTGAAGCAGCAACTGAAGAAGTGCGGTTGAAAGAGCAGGATTGGTCAGCATCAGAACTGTAGGGGCTGCGCCGAGCAGACCTAAAAATATGGAGACATTAGCGGACCCCGTGCTTCTTTCATGTTCACAAAGGAGAAACCGTATCAATCACAGCTCAACATTGCAATAATCAACACAAACATGCGTTTCCACACAAACATCGACCACATGTGGCGTGTTGAGCTACACTGGTTGAGTATCATGGCACAGGAGCCAATAGGGAGAGAGATTTTGATTGGGAGAGTGGGCGAGATACACTCACTGCTGTATGACATTTCAAGCAGAGACTGCAAGTAATATTGGGACTGACAGGATAGGATAAAGGCCATTACAGAAAAAAAGCAGTGGCAAAGCCCAAAGGTCTTGGCAATCCGAGGGGGTGGCAGCGGAAGACTTCCCGCTGCCACCCCCGGGCCCCCCCACGCTTCCTGGTGACGTCAGCGCGCTCAGCGCGCGCCAACATCATCAGGAAGTGCTGGACGCGCTGGAAGCCATTTCTTTCCAGCGCGTCCAGAGACAAGAAGCAGGTTTGTGCTCTCCGGTGGGGCGAGGGGGCCGTTTCTCGGTGCCTTGAGGCATCGGGGGGAGGAAACACTGTTTCCTCTCCCCTGATGTCCCAATGCAGGGCTTTCCTGGTTCAGGATCGCGCACAGCGTCGCGATCCTGCACCAGGAATGCCCCCACTAGACACCAGGGATGTTTGTTTGGGAAAAAGGAAGCGATCCCTTGGGCAAGGGTCGCTTGCAGGTGCCTGAAAGTAATGTTCAGACTTTTCTGCCCCCCCCTGGGGGCACTTCACGCGTTTTTTCGCCGAATCTTGCCCGGGGGGGGGAGGGGGGGAGAAAAGCCCACTAGACACCAGGGATTTTTTTTTTGTACGAAGGAAGCGACTCCTTGGGCAAGGGTCATTTCCAGAGGGCCAAAATATTTTTGGGGATCGCCCATTTTTCTGGCCGAATCTGGACCCAGGGGTGGTAGAAAAGCCCACTAGACACCAGGGATTGTCTTTTCTGTTGCAAAGGAAGCGGCCCCTTGGGCAAGGGTCGCTTCCTGGGGGCTAAACAATTTTTTTAGACTTTTCTGCCCCCCCTGGGGGCAGATTGGGCGTTTTGTTTACCGAATCTGGACCCGGTGGGGCATAAAAGCCCACTAGACACCAGGGATTATTGTTTTTCTGAGCAGGAAGCGACCTCTTGGGCAAGGGTCGTTTCCAGGGGGCAAAAATATTTTGTTAGACTTTTCTGCCCCCCCCTGGGAGCAGATCTCCCAATTTTGTGGCTGAATCTGGACACAGGGGTGGGGTAGAAAAGCCCACTAGACACCAGGGATTGTCTTTTCTTTAGCAAAGGAAGCGACCCCTTGGGCAAGGGTCGCTTCCTGGGGGCAAAATAATTGTTTTAGACTTTTCTGCCCCCCCCTGGGGGCAGATTGGGCATTTTATTTAACCAAATTTGGACCCAGGGAGAACATAAAAGCCCACTAGACACCTGGGATTGTTTTTTTCTTGAAAAGGAAGCGACCCCTTGGGCAAGGGTTGCTTTCTGGGGGCAAAATAATTAATTTAGATTTTTATGCCCCCCCTGGGGGCAGATTGGCCCCTTTTTTGCCAAATCTGGACCCGGAGGGGGGGGGGAGTGGGTTAAAAAAGCCCACTAGACACTAGGGATTGGGGTTTTTTTTGCAAAGGAAGCAAACCCTTGGGCAAGGGTCTCTTCCTTTGGCCCATACTTTTTTAAAATATATTCTGCCTCATAATTTTGCCTTTGTGCCCTCAGGAGGGAGCCAAAAACCCTACTAGACACCATGGATTTTTTTTGTTTTAAATTGGAAGCGACCCCTTGGGAAAGGTTGCTTCCAGGGGGTTCAAATTTTTAAAAGTTTTATATTCTGTCCCCCATTGGGACAGACACCCCATTTGTGACATAACCTGTGACATAGCCTGTTGTAATGTGTATTTTTTGTTTTTTTAAGTGTAATGTTTTCTTTTCTCTTTAGACTGTTGCAGTGTGTGGTTTCATTACTGGTGGTTCTGCTGTTTGTGAAGTTGCATGTGTTTGGTAAGAGACCTTTTTTGTACAATTTTAATGTAAATGTTTTTTTTGAAAAGTGTGTAGTAATACGAGTATGTTTGGTTTCTGTTTCTTGTGATTGTGAAACATGTTTTGCATTTGTGCTTGATGTGTATTTTGCTTTTTGTAGATTTAAGTTTTTTTTCTTCTTTCTAGTGGGATAGCGTTGACTATTTGCTGTGTCTTTGCAGAGTAGGTGCTGGTGTGTGTGGCTGTATTTTGTAAGAGAATTGTATAGTTGTTCAGTTTATAGATCTTTGTGATAAAGACTTAAATTGTTTCACCTACTTTGCACAGTGTTGGTTGTTGAGTTGTTTGTGCAGTCTCCTTTCTTAGTGAGCATAATGGCTAGCCGCGGGATTACCGCTCAGAAAGTTGTTGGAATGCTTTTTGATTCTTCCTCTGACCATGGTGCTTAGAGTGACTCTGATTCTGAGGCAGAGGTGGGAGGTGAAGATTCTGGTAGTGAGTTTTCTCTGCACATGGCTTCGTCTAATGATGAAGATACCCTGAGTGCTGATGAAGCTATTTTTGGTGTGGATAAAGTGCCTGTGTTAGAGGAGGACATTGCTGTGCCGATAGTGCGGCAAGAGGCATCTGGCGAGCAGCCTGGGGCTGCTAGACTTCACGTTGGTATAGTGCGGCGAGAGGCAGCTGGGCGGCAGCCTGGGGCTGCTAGACTTCCAGTTGGTGTAGTGAGACAAGAGGCAGCTGGGCGGCAGCCTGAGGCTGCAAGACTTGTAGATGAAAGTTCTGACTTCTGGGCTGCCCCAGGCATGGTGCAGCCGGCATTGCCTGAATTTACTGGTGTTCCAGGGTGTAGGGTGAACACTGAAAACCTTTTGCCAATTGATTTTTTCAAGTTGTTTATGGATGATGTGTTTTTGGCAGAGATTGTAGAGCAGAATAATTTGTATGCAGAACAGTTTTTGAGGGAGAACAGTGCCAGCCTTAAGCCACACGCTATAGCTACCCGGTGGACTCCCACATATTTGGAGGAGATGAAAAAGGGTTTGGGTTGAACTTTTTTGATGGGCTTGCTTAGGAAACCATTAATGGCTTCATATTGGTCTACTAGTCCCTTGATGGCAACAGCTATATTTCCGGCAGTCATGAGTCGTGATAGGCATTTGCTTCTGCTTCGGATGATGCATTTTGTTGACAATGGTTTAGCTTCGCCACAAGATCACCCTGATTGTGACCGTCTTTTCAAGATTCAGCCTGTCATTGATCATTTTGTTGGTTGATTTCCTGAGATCTTTGCTCCTGGGAAAGAAATTGCAGTGGATGAGTCTTTGGTGTTGTTCAAGGGCCGCTTGGTATTTAGGCAATACATTCCTAGTAAGATGGCACCCTATGGAATTAAGCTTTATATGTTGTGTGACAGTCGGACTGGATATGTCTCTAATTTCAGGGTGTACACCGGTAAGGAATCCCAGATTAACCCCACTGGTTGTCCGTCAACTTTTGGAGTGACTGAGAAAATTGTGTGGGAACTTGGTAGAGGAGTGTTTAACAAAGGCCATCATTTATATATAGATAACTTCTACACTGGTGTGCAGTTGTTCAGGGAATTGGCCAAAGTGGACACCGTTGCTTGTGGCACAATCCGCTCAAACCCTAAAGGTTTCCCAAAAGAACTTGTTTGTAAAAAGCTTGCTCGGGGACAGTGCAGTGCATTACGTTGTGAGGAGCTTTTAGCTGTGAAGTTTTCAGACAGGAGAGATGTGTACATGTTGACTTCCATACATGATGAAATCACTGAAGCGTTGACTATTTGGGGTCAGGTTGCAGAAGTGCACAAACCTGTGTGCATTATGGACTTTAATAGGCACATGGGTGGTGTTGACAGAGTAGATCAGAGGTTGGAACCGATTGCTGCTCTTCGTAAGTCTTACATTTGGTACAAGAAGTTGGCTATCCATCTTTTCCACTTGGCAACCTTTAATGCTTTTGTTGTGTTCCAGCAATCTTGTCCTCAGTCAAAGACGACTTTTGTAAAATTTCAGGAGTCTGTAATAGGCAGCCTTGTATTAGTGGAATAGGCAAGTGTTCCTAGAGTTGGAGTGGTGGAGGATGTTGCCAGATTGAAAGATTGCCACTTTCCTGATCAAATTCCTCCTACAACCTCAAAAGAATTTCCCAGTCGGAGATGTACGGTGGGCGTCACCAACCTACACCTCCACTTCCGTTCGGACTCAACGAGGGGTACCGACGGATAGGTGAGTTGTGAGACGCTCTCGCTACATTCACTCAGTTCTCTTTGAGACTACTTGATTCTTATAAGCGTAGACAGGTCCTGTATGATTCAGACCTTAATCATATGGCATGGGCATGGCATGACATGGCAACGAGCTTGACCACAGGGGCTAAAATAGCGATCTATTGATTTTCTGCTAAGATCCCAAAAACACTCTGATTATGTTGTGCAATTGAGGGTCCCAGAATGGATGATTAAGATAAGTAGTCAGAGTTGCTCATTAGCATTTATATTACGTTTTGGCACATGGGAGATCTCCTTGTGTGCATAGTTTTGTGGTCGACTAGTCAGGTGTCTATTACAAGTGTGTTGGGTTTAGGTGTAGAATGATTTGGCTGGGCACAGTATAGTGTGTGCTAACTGTCCCCTATTTCTACACTACAGAGCGGGGCCTCTTTCTCCCGAGCGGTTGCCGGGCGAGGTGAGGTCTTCACCCACACAAAGCTGGGTGAGTATCACTGAGAGGAAATGCCTCTGTGTGATTGAGCTACTAGGCTATTTGTATCATGCGGAATGTAAAGTATTCGCGCAGGTGTGTTTAAATGTTCGGGGTTTTTGTGTTCTTGTGGATGTGTGTGTGTAACTTTGTATGGTTGAGTTACTATTGTATACCTTTGTGTTTTTTGACATGAAGAATCTATATCTCCCTCTCCAGTGAACATTGGATTGTCTAGCTCCTGGCAGATATGTACTTGTTGTGTTACTTTTATATTCACATCACTGTAAGTTGCAGTAGCATTACACACCATAGGTCCTGAAGAAAGCCGGGGAACCCCCCCGATAGGCTGAAACATGTCGACCACTTCTGCACAGCGCCAATGAGTAGTTCCAGTACAATACTACTCAGCGTGTTTTTAATCTTGGACACCTAGACGGCAGTTAGAACATTTCCTGAGTCTTGGTAGCTCATTTTATTCACTACTATCATTTAAGCACTGCACCCCTGTGTTGTTTTTTCAAAAAAATTGTTTTCATCTGCACTTTTTGATGAGTATCATGGCTAAAGTTTTTTGGCTTGGATTTCCGACACTATATGGTCGGAGGAGATTGAGAGAGACTTTCACTTCCCACATGATGACATTCCACCACGAGGGTGGTCTGATGGGACGTGTCCTAGCCATTGCTCTAGTCTCTGTCACATAGTAACATCTTTACACACACACACCCTTTTGAGACACAGCCTCCGTCATGGCTACACACCATTCTTTGACCTGATCTGCTCTTTTTTGTAATATGTATTGTGAATAGGGGTTCGAGCAGACAGGTCGTTAAATATTTCCCCTTGACCCTCCTTACCTTTTATGTTTCAGCCCTTCTGCAGCACCCAGCTGCCTGCCGGCTCAGTTCCCAAAACCCGCCCCAGCTCGCAGGCCGCAGCGGCCCCGGGGCCTCGTTTCCGCCTCCGCGGCCCAAGGCTCCGGTTCCCGCCACACCCCACTCACCAGTGCTAGCTCGGGTGCCTCGTCCTCTCTGCCCGCCTTCAGGCTGTGTTCCTGCGTCGCGCTGCCTCCATTACGCCCAGGGCAGCTTCGGTAGTAGTCGGAGCCTCCGCGCCCCCTACGCCGATATCAGTGCGCACTTCACCGCTGGGGGATCTTGGGCCGGTCGTCTTCAGCGCCAGCTACAGCAGTGCTCTCGCCCCTCCCAGCGTAGCTCGATCTAGTGCGCTAGGGGGGCCTCCATCATGCAGAGCACTCGTTGTCAGCACAAAGCAGCCACTCAGTTAGTCGCTGTGTTTGGTCACCTTCGCCGGCCTCATATCCTTTGTCTTCGCGCTGTCGCCATGTTGTCGGCGCCGCCGCAACAATCTCGAGCCAGCAGTTTGCAGCGAAACTCTCCCATTTACGACCAGCTCAGAATCGGAGCAGTGCCCGCACAGGTCCGCACATTTCTTCTGGATATATGGTGTCTTCAGGTGATGTGAAGCATTGGTTAATGCAGGATTAATATGGGGTTTCCAGCGGAGCTCAACGCTCACACAGCCTTCCCCATCGGCTTCCAAGCCACGCCCCATCTTCTCCTTTTCATGCAGTGTCATTGCAAAGTATAATTGAATGCAAATTTGATTGATTATTTGAATCTTCCTTCCTGTGAGAGTTGGAGTTTGTTCTGTACTGTGTAAGTGGTTCACATGATTTTTAATCTGAGATAAAAATGTAAAATTACATCCCGACTCTATTACCATTTCCAATGAGTAAGTATATTGAAATTTTATGTCATTTCACCTTCAACTAGTTTCAACCAATAGTCCATTGACCAGAGGAAAGAACTTTTGATCAGTGAAAGATTAATTAGTGACTAAAGATAACTAATCTAAAGGATTACAAGAACATGACCCCAGCGGTTATTGCCAGTGTGTTGTGAATGAATTTATGGGCCCAGGTGAGTATGTGGTGTTAGATTACCTGTTGCCGGTGACCCGCTGGATCAGCTGTCATAGGTCCTGGGAAGAGTGGAAACTAGAAAGTTTAGATGGCCAAGGTTTTAAGCCTAGAGGATTAATAGATCTTTTCGATGGTGGACACGCCTTGCATATTTGTATTTGGATGTCCAAAGTATCAAACCTGTCCATCGAGTCTAAACAAACAATATGTAGAAAATGCCAGACCCCCATGCTTCGTCTCTAGAAACATCTGTTGTTCAGTGAACCTCTTTAAACAAATCATGTGTCAACTTATCAAAGGCATTAGAAATGGACCGCCTACTAAGGATTTTTCACATACTGTCTTTGTATAGTGGACCAGTAGTGATCCTCATTTAAATGTCGGTTATCTGGCTTGTGAACGCCTGAGTACTACATTCTTCTTTAGCAGTTCAACATAGTTTATTCAAATCAGGGGGGCGGGGGCTCTTCTTCATCCGAGTTATCCATAAGTAAGTTAGCATGGATAGGCACCTCAAAATCTTAAGTGGCTAGTCGATTATGCCCTTGGTGCCAATAGGAGAACAATCCTGCCACTAGCAAGAACCAACACAGACAAAATACTGAAATATTTTGTGAACTGTGATGAACACAAAGTGTGCCATGCATGCCCAAGATTAAGAATTATTGGGTAGAATGTTTCAACCATAACATGCAGGCACATCCAGACAGTCTGGGGAAGTGTCCAAAACATAATGATAGCCAATAGCAACTGTTTTAACAAAAGAGATATCTTAATACATTTGTAAAGTCAAGCAGACTCTTAAACAATATATTTACAAAAGCATTGT
Organism: Lissotriton vulgaris; assembly: GCF_964263255.1. NCBI lineage: Eukaryota > Metazoa > Chordata > Amphibia > Caudata > Salamandridae > Lissotriton > Lissotriton vulgaris. Next base: position 930,818,031 of record NC_141685.1, on the reverse strand, counting down.
TCCAGATAACCAGATCAAGTGGTAAAATGTAGAAGACACTGATGGATCCAAGCAACAAGCGCAGATTCACCCACTTCATTCCCAATATTTCAGAGATATAAGAGGAGGTTTCTAAGAGATCAAGACCCAGATGTGTTACAGGCAGCTAAGAAATTTAAGACAAACGGGAAGAGAGCTGGAAAAACCAAGTCATGGAATTATGCGGGGCTGGAAAATGGGTGGTAACATAAATAAATTGTACTCTATGACTCATAGATGAGATGTGTTAAATTAACAGCACAGTGCGAAACTACCACCGTGTACAGAAAATATACATTTTAAGATGACACCTGTCTGTGATGTATATACCTGTTGCACTTGAGCCTGGTTCTGAAGCAGCAACTGAAGAAGTGCGGTTGAAAGAGCAGGATTGGTCAGCATCAGAACTGTAGGGGCTGCGCCGAGCAGACCTAAAAATATGGAGACATTAGCGGACCCCGTGCTTCTTTCATGTTCACAAAGGAGAAACCGTATCAATCACAGCTCAACATTGCAATAATCAACACAAACATGCGTTTCCACACAAACATCGACCACATGTGGCGTGTTGAGCTACACTGGTTGAGTATCATGGCACAGGAGCCAATAGGGAGAGAGATTTTGATTGGGAGAGTGGGCGAGATACACTCACTGCTGTATGACATTTCAAGCAGAGACTGCAAGTAATATTGGGACTGACAGGATAGGATAAAGGCCATTACAGATAAAAAAAACAGTGGCAAAGCCCAAAGGTCTTGGCAATCCGAGGGGGTGGCAGCGGAAGACTTCCCGCTGCCACCCCCGGGCCCCCCCACGCTTCCTGGTGGCGTCAGCGCGCTCAGCGCGCGCCAACATCATCAGGAAGTGCTGGACGCGCTGGAAGCCATTTCTTTCCAGCGCGTCCAGAGACAAGAAGCAGGTTTGTGCTCTCCGGTGGGGCGAGGGGGCCGTTTCTCGGTGCCTTGAGGCATCGGGGGGAGGAAACACTGTTTCCTCTCCCCTGATGTCCCAATGCAGGGCTTTCCTGGTTCAGGATCGCGCACAGCGTCGCGATCCTGCACCAGGAATGCCCCCACTAGACACCAGGGATGTTTGTTTGGGAAAAAGGAAGCGATCCCTTGGGCAAGGGTCGCTTGCAGGTGCCTGAAAGTAATGTTCAGACTTTTCTGCCCCCCCTGGGGGCACTTCACGCGTTTTTTCGCCGAATCTTTCCCGGGGGGGGGGGGGGGGGGGAAGAAAAGCCCACTAGACACCAGGGATTTTTTTTTTGTACGAAGGAAGCGACTCCTTGGGCAAGGGTCATTTCCAGAGGGCCAAAATATTTTTGGGGATCGCCCATTTTTCTGGCCGAATCTGGACCCAGGGGTGGTAGAAAAGCCCACTAGACACCAGGGATTGTCTTTTCTGTTGCAAAGGAAGCGGCCCCTTGGGCAAGGGTCGCTTCCTGGGGGCTAAACAATTTTTTTAGACTTTTCTGCCCCCCCTCGGGGCAGATTGGGCGTTTTGTTTACCGAATCTGGACCCGGTGGGGCATAAAAGCCCACTAGACACCAGGGATTATTGTTTTTCTGAGCAGGAAGCGACCTCTTGGGCAAGGGTCGTTTCCAGGGGGCAAAAATATTTTGTTAGACTTTTCTGCCCCCCCCGGGAGCAGATCTCCCAATTTTGTGGCTGAATCTGGACACAGGGGGGGGGTAGAAAAGCCCACTAGACACCAGGGATTGTCTTTTCTTTAGCAAAGGAAGCGACCCCTTGGGCAAGGGTCGCTTCCTGGGGGCAAAATAATTGTTTTAGACTTTTCTGCCCCCCCCGGGGGCAGATTGGGCATTTTTTTTAACCAAATTTGGACCCAGGGAGAACATAAAAGCCCACTAGACACCTGGGATTGTTTTTTTCTTGAAAAGGAAGCGACCCCTTGGGCAAGGGTTGCTTTCTGGGGGCAAAATAATTAATTTAGATTTTTATGCCCCCCCTGGGGGCAGATTGGCCCCTTTTTTGCCAAATCTGGACCCGGAGGGGGGGGGAGTGGGTTAAAAAAGCCCACTAGACACTAGGGATTGGGGTTTTTTTTGCAAAGGAAGCAAACCCTTGGGCAAGGGTCTCTTCCTTTGGCCCATAGTTTTTTAAAATATATTCTGCCTCATAATTTTGCCTTTGTGCCCTCAGGAGGGAGCCAAAAACCCTACTAGACACCATGGATTGTTTTTGTTTTAAATTGGAAGCGACCCCTTGGGAAAGGTTGCTTCCAGGGGGTTCAAATTTTTAAAAGTTTTATATTCTGTCCCCCATTGGGACAGACACCCCATTTGTGACATAACCTGTGACATAGCCTGTTGTAATGTGTATTTTTTGTTTTTTAAAGTGTAATGTTTTCTTTTCTCTTTAGACTGTTGCAGTGTGTGGTTTCATTACTGGTGGTTCTGCTGTTTGTGAAGTTGCATGTGTTTGGTAAGAGACCTTTTTTGTACAATTTTAATGTAAATGTTTTTTTTGAAAAGTGTGTAGTAATACGAGTATGTTTGGTTTCTGTTTCTTGTGATTGTGAAACATGTTTTGCATTTGTGCTTGATGTGTATTTTGCTTTTTGTAGATTTAAGTTTTTTTTCTTCTTTCTAGTGGGATAGCGTTGACTATTTGCTGTGTCTTTGCAGAGTAGGTGCTGGTGTGTGTGGCTGTATTTTGTAAGAGAATTGTATAGTTGTTCAGTTTATAGATCTTTGTGATAAAGACTTAAATTGTTTCACCTACTTTGCACAGTGTTGGTTGTTGAGTTGTTTGTGCAGTCTCCTTTCTTAGTGAGCATAATGGCTAGCCGCCGGATTACCGCTCAGAAAGTTGTTGGAATGCTTTTTGATTCTTCCTCTGACCATGGTGCTTAGAGTGACTCTGATTCTGAGGCAGAGGTGGGAGGTGAAGATTCTGGTAGTGAGTTTTCTCTGCACATGGCTTCGTCTAATGATGAAGATACCCTGAGTGCTGATGAAGCTATTTTTGGTGTGGATAACGTGCCTGTGTTAGAGGAGGACATTGCTGTGCCGATTGTGCGGCAAGAGGCATCTGGCGAGCAGCCTGGGGCTGCTAGACTTCACGTTGGTATAGTGCGGCGAGAGGCAGCTGGGCGGCAGCCTGGGGCTGCTAGACTTCCAGTTGGTATAGTGAGACAAGAGGCAGCTGGGCGGCAGCCTGAGGCTGCAAGACTTGTAGATGAAAGTTCTGACTTCTGGGCTGCCCCAGGCATGGTGCAGCCGGCATTGCCTGAATTTACGGGTGTTCCAGGGTGTAGGGTGAACACTGAAAACCTTTTGCCAATTGATTTTTTCAAGTTGTTTATGGATGATGTGTTTTTGGCAGAGATTGTAGAGCAGAATAATTTGTATGCAGAACAGTTTTTGAGGGAGAACAGTGCCAGCCTTAAGCCACACGCTATAGCTACCCGGTGGACTCCCACATATTTGGAGGAGATGAAAAAGGGTTTGGGTTGAACTTTTTTGATGGGCTTGCTTAGGAAACCATTAATGGCTTCATATTGGTCTACTAGTCCCTTGATGGCAACAGCTATATTTCCGGCAGTCATGAGTCGTGATAGGCATTTGCTTCTGCTTCGGATGATGCATTTTGTTGACAATGGTTTAGCTTCGCCACAAGATCACCCTGATTGTGACCGTCTTTTCAAGATTCAGCCTGTCATTGATCATTTTGTTGGTTGATTTCCTGAGATCTTTGCTCCTGGGAAAGAAATTGCAGTGGATGAGTCTTTGGTGTTGTTCAAGGGCCGCTTGGTATTTAGGCAATACATTCCTAGTAAGAGGGCACCCTATGGAATTAAGCTTTATATGTTGTGTGACAGTCGGACTGGATATGTCTCTAATTTCAGGGTGTACACCGGTAAGGAATCCCAGATTAACCCCACTGGTTGTCCGTCAACTTTTGGAGTGACTGAGAAAATTGTGTGGGAACTTGGTAGAGGAGTGTTTAACAAAGGCCATCATTTATATATAGATAACTTCTACACTGGTGTGCAGTTGTTCAGGGAATTGGCCAAAGTGGACACCGTTGCTTGTGGCACAATCCGCTCAAACCCTAAAGGTTTCCCAAAAGAACTTGTTTGTAAAAAGCTTGCTCGGGGACAGTGCAGTGCATTACGTTGTGAGGAGCTTTTAGCTGTGAAGTTTTCAGACAGGAGAGATGTGTACATGTTGACTTCCATACATGATGAAATCACTGAAGCGTTGACTATTTGGGGTCAGGTTGCAGAAGTGCACAAACCTGTGTGCATTATGGACTTTAATAGGCACATGGGTGGTGTTGACAGAGTAGATCAGAGGTTGGAACCGTTTGCTGCTCTTCGTAAGTCTTACATTTGGTACAAGAAGTTGGCTATCCATCTTTTCCACTTGGCAACCTTTAATGCTTTTGTTGTGTTCCAGCAATCTTGTCCTCAGTCAAAGACGACTTTTGTAAAGTTTCAGGAGTCTGTAATAGGCAGCCTTGTTTTAGTGGAACAGGCAAGTGTTCCTAGAGTTGGAGTGGTGGAGGATGTTGCCAGATTGAAAGATTGCCACTTTCCTGATCAAATTCCTCCTACAACCTCAAAAGAATTTCCCAGTCGGAGATGTAGAGTTCGTTGGCGAAGAGGTTTGCGGAAGGAGGTTCGTATGTACTGCCCCGATTGTCCTTCTAACCCTGGGCTGTGTGTACCTGCTTGTTTTAGAATGTACCATACACAAAAGAATTTTTGGGAGCATCAATGAGTGGTAAGTGAACAGGCTGGTCTCTATTCTTTAAAACTTATTGTTCAGTTTCAAAGTTGGCATTTGTGTAGTGTATTTAGATTTAGTTGTTGTGTTAGTAGATTTGTATCAATTTGCAATTTGTTTTTGTTTTTTATTTGTATTGAAAAAAAACTAAAGTATGATGTTGGTTTACGTGTAGTGTCCATTGTCTGACGGTGTGCATGGTTTGGCGATTGGCTGGCGGTGTCTGTGGACTGGTGCTTGGCTGGCGGTGTCTGTGAACTGGTGCTGGGCTGGTGGTGTGCGTGGTCTGGTGCTTGGTTGGCGGTGTGCGTGGTCTTGCGCTTGCCTGGTGGTGTGTATGGATTGGTGCTTGGCTGGTGGTGTGCCTGGGCTGGAGCTTGGCTGGCGGTGTGTTTGGAGTGGCGCTTGCCTGGTGGTGTGTGTGGACTGGTGTCTGGCTGGTGGTGTGCGTGGTCTTGCGCTTGCCTGGTGGTGTGTAGGGATTGGTGCTTGGCTGGTGGTGTGCCTGGGCTGGAGCTTGGCTGGCGGCGTGTGTGGAGTGGCGCTTGCCTGGTGGTGTGTGTGGACTGGTGTTTGGTTGCCGGTGTGCGTGGTCTTGCGCTTGCCTGGTGGTGTGTTTGGATTGGTGCTTGGCTGGTGGTGTGCCTGGACTGGTGCTTGGCTGGCGGTGTGTGTGCAGTGGTGCTGTCCTGGCGGTGTGTGTGGACTGGTGCTTGCCTGGCGGTGTGCGTGGTCTGGTGTTTGGTTGGCGGTGTGTGTGGTCTTGCGCTTGCCTGGTGTTGTGTTTGGATTGGTGCTTGGCTGGTGGTGTGCCTGGACTGGTGCTTGGCTGGCGGTGTCTGTGGACTGGTGCTTTCCTGGCGGTGTGTGTGTGGACTGGTGCTTGGCTGGTGGTGTGCGTGGTCTGGTGCTTGGCTGGCGGTGTGTGGGAAGTGACTTAATGCTGGTTACTACACACAGTGCTAGCTGAGCGCCACTCCATGTAATCCATGACTTTGTGTATTTGCGGTGTCAGGAATGTGTACGTGTGAAAGTGATGGGCCCTTGATTGGCGTTGTCTGCTGGTGGAAGTGTAGTAATGTGATGGGTCCGCGGCTGGCGGTGTGAATGTTTTGTATGTGTCATATGTATGAAAGGTGTATGAATGGCCTGTAAAGAGGTTGGTGCCTTGCCGTGGCTTTACAGCTCACGAGCTGTGAGTCAATGGTGCTGTTTCTTGTCCTTTCCATTATTAACAGTGTATTTCATTTTTTGTGAAATCACTTGCTAATACAATGGTACATACTGAATCATCACTCACCCTTGTGCCAAACCCAACCAGTATGTATGTGTGTGTGTTTGAAAACTTGATGTCTCTGTATTTTTTTTTTTTTTTTTAAAGCAGGACGCACCTTGTCACTTTTTTTTGTAAATGTTGTGATGTGTAGATTTTGTGCCTGGTGGTGTGAATGGTCTTCTGTGTGTCTGGTATGAAAGGTGTGTGAATGGCCTGTAAAGCGGTCGGTACCTTGAAGTGGCTTTACAGCTCACGAGCTGCGAGTCATTGGTTCAGTTTTTTGTCCATGTAATTGACAGTGCATTTCATTTTTGTGAAATCTTTCGCTAATTAAATTATATGTACTGAACCATCACTCGCCCTCGTGCCAAATCCAACCAGTATGTGTGTTTGTTTGAGGAATAGATGGCTGTGCAGGGATCTTTTTTTTTTTTAGTCTCTCTGCCAAGGTGTACATTCCGCCTACGAATAAGCTGCCAATTGTAGATATTGTTAAACCCATGGGACTACATGGTGATGTCTCTCTGGTGAAATCTAACAATTAATTTTATTCACAATATCCTGCAAAACTCACAGTGTCCGTCATATTTTCCTTGCAATATTGTGCCCAAATTGACACGCTGCACAAGTAAACAACTAATTTTGTCAAAACGAATTGGTTTAGCTAGGGGTTTTAATGGGTTTTTCACTCCTTCTTCGGTTGCCATCTAGGGAAACCTAGCAAACCCACAAATTTTTGGAAAGTAAACACCCAGGGGCTTTCAAGGGGGTATGGTTTGCGTGGATCCTCCAAAGTTCCTTTTCTCAGAATCCCTAGCAAACTTTAAATGCAGCTGAATTTTTTTTATTTTTAACATTTTTGTGTGTTAAAGTGAGGCATCACTGGGCTCACACAAATTTAGACCCACCTAGCGTTCCCCCAGGTCTCCCGAAAAAAATGGTACCTCACTTGCCTGGGTCTGCCTAGTGCCTGCGACAGGAAACAGCGCTAAACGCAACGTGGTTGCACCTCAATTTCGCAGTGAAAACTGGCCCTTTTTTGGCAAAGTGCCTAACTTTCGTTTTTGAACCCTAGCTCTGCCGGCACCTAGGGGAACCTAGCAAACCTATACATTTTTGAAAACTAGACACCCAGGGGAATTCAGGATGGGGTGATTCTGTTAACCAGAATCCCTTGCAAAGCTAAAACATCGACAAAAAAAACGCATTTTCCTCACATTTCTGTGGTGGAAAGTTCTGGAATGTGCGTGGATCAACAAATTTCCACCCACCCAGCGTTCCCCAGGTCTCCCGAAAAAAAATGGTACCTCACTTGCGTGGGTAGGCATAGGTGCTGCAACAGGAAAAGGCCCAAATCGTAAGGTGGAGACTTAAAAATAACATATAGCAAAAGTACCTTATTTTGGGGGGGGGGGGACCTGGGTTTTTGGCCCGGGGATCGGCGGCAAACTTCGGAAACTACCAAACCCAAACAGTTCTGAAAACTAGACACCCGGGGCAACTTCAAAATAGACTATGGCAAAACCACCAGCTTTTGCAAGGGGGGTTACCTGGGTTTTTGGCCCCGTGCTAGGCGGCCATCTAGGGAAACCTACCAAACCCACACATTTCTGAAAAGTAGACATCCGGGGGCTTCCAAGGAGGTATGGCTTGCGTGGATCCTCCAACGTTCCTTTACCCAGAATCCCTTTCAATCCTCAATTTTTGCTGAAAAAAATCATATTTTTCACACATTTCTGTGTGGGAAAGCGTGGCATCACTGGGCTCACACAAATTTCCTCCAACCCAGGTTCTCCCAGGTCTCCCGATAAAAATGGTACCTCACTTGCTTGGGTAGGCATAGTGGCTGCAAAAGGAAAAGGGCCAAATCGTACAGTGGAGACTTAAAGAACAAGTTACTTACCTGTGGTAACGCTTTTTCTGTAAGATACAGTATCTGCCTGTGGATTCCTCACCTTGTGAATATCCCCTTGTGTCCGCAACATTCGGAAATTCTTTTCTTAGCTTCGCGCCGACGTGGACTTGGACGTCATAGAGACACGACATCGGACGCGACTCCGCTGACGTCACCGACGCCCATAATAGGCCCACGCCGGCGTGATGACATCAGTTCCGCCCTTTTTTCCGTGCCTTCGAGGCACACGGACGGACCAATGACAGTATATATATAGATACATAGTATACCAGTACACGATAGTCAAGAAGACACACACAGTGTGAAGCAAATGCAAGAAAACATCTGAAATACACATTTTTTTAGACCATAAAACAAATACAATACAATTACTCTGGTATAAAAGAGTGGACAAACGGGGAGGCGGGTGGGTCAGTGAGGAATCCACAGGCAGATACTGTATCTACCATAAAAAGCGTTACCAAAGGTAAGTAACTTGTTCTTCTGATAGATACATCTGCCAGTGGATTCCTCACCTTGTGAATAGAGTCCCACAGCAGTCCTCACTCCCGGAGAAGGGTGTCCACTCTCCTATACCAGAAAGTCCTGGAGGACAGAGCACGCAAAGTGGCCGTCCCTCCTCACTTCGGTATCCAAGCAGTAATGCTTCGCGAAAGTGTGGAGGGAGGCCCAAGTCGCGGCTCTGCAAATGTCCTCTACAGGCACGCCTCTAGACAAGGCAGAGGTTGATGACTTAGCTCTTGTAGAATGAGCCCTTATACCCTCTGGAGGCTCCTTACCGGCCAAAGAGTAGCAGATCTTTATACAGAGGATGATCCATCTTGAAAGAGTTCTTTTATGAACCGCTCTTCCTTTCTTGCAGTCAGCGAACCCAATGAAGAGCTGGTCATCCACACAACAGTCTTTAGTTCTGTCCAGGTAAAAGCTCACCGCCCTCCTAGGGTCCAGACGGTGTAACCTCTCCTCCTCTTTGGAAGGGTGTGGTGGAGGATGAAAGGTAGGGAGGGTAATGGATTGTCCTAGGTAGAAGGGAGTCACCACCTTAGGAAGAAAAGCAGCCCTGGTCCTAAGAACCATTCGTTCAGCATGAATGGTCAGGAATGGGAGCTTGGAACTAAGAGCTTGAAGCTCACTTACCCTCCTTGCCGAGGTAATCGCAACAAGGAAGATTGTCTTAAAAGTCAAAAGCCTCATAGGACACTTGTGTAAGGGCTCAAAGGGAGCACCCATCAAGTATGTTAAGACAAGATTTAAGTCCCATTGAGGCACAATAAAGGGAGTTGGAGGGAATTTATTAGTGAGACCCTTTAAAAATCTTAAAACTACAGGAGATTTGCAAAGAGATGGCTGGTCCGACAAACATATAAATGCCGACAAGGCAGAGAGGTAACCCTTGACTGTGGCAACAGCCAGCCCTTGCTGCGCCAAAGAGAGAGCAAACTGGAGAATATCAGATAAACGGGCTTTCAAAGGGTCTACAGATTTCTCTCCACACCAGGTGACAAATTTAGACCATCTGTAAGAATAAATGGGTTTAGTGGAGTCACGCCTAGCCGATAATATGACATCCACCACATCGTGTGGGAGAGAAAAGGAATTCAGATTGCCCCGTTCAATATCCAGGCATGAAGGTGTAATGTCTGGAGGTGGGGGTGTAGAACCTGCCCCTCCATCTGAGAGAGGAGGTCTGCCCTGAGATGGAGACGGAGCTGCGGGTGAAAGGAGAGGTGGAGAAGATCTGTGTACCACACCCTTCTCGGCCAATCCGGGGCGCCAATATGACTTGGGCCAGGTCTTGGCGAATCTTCATCAGAACCCGAGGAATCAAGGGTATGGGAGGAAATGCGTAAAGGAGTTGTTTTCCCCAACTCAACTGAAACGCGTCCCCCAAGGCTCCTTGCATCGGATACTGGAGACTGCAAAAAGACGGGCAGTGAGCATTTTCGTGAGTGGCGAACAGGTCCACCCGAGGAGTTCCCCACATCTGAAAGATGTCGTGAACTACCTCTGGATGCAGCCTCCACTCGTGGTCGGCCGAGAACTGCCGACTGGGAGTGTCCGCACGAACGTTCAGAACTCCGGCCAGATGATTTGCCATCAGACAAACCTGATGGTCCTGAACCCAGGACCAGAGCCTCAGAGCCTCCCTGTTGAGACACTGCGACCCCACTCCTCCCTGCTTGTTGATATACCACATCGCGGTCCTGTTGTCCGTCAGGACTTGGACTGACCGACCACGAAGGGAAGGGAGGAAGGCCTTGCGCGCCAAACGTATCGCCCGCAATTCCAGAAGGTTGATATGAAGCAACCTTTCCTCTGGAGACCAAATACCTTTGACCTCCAGGTCCCCCAGATGAGCACCCCACCCTAGAGTGGATGCATCCGTTATTACTGTGGCCACCGGAGGAGGCAGTTGAAAAGGCTTCCCCTGAGACAGGTTGCCTTCCACGCCCCACCAAGTCAAATCCACTGCAGCTTCTCTGGAGATCCTCACTGACTCCCTGAGATCTCTGTTGTGCTGATACCACTGTCTGCGGAGGCACCACTGGAGTGCCCACATGTGCCAGCGTGCATGGTTGACCAACAGAATGCATGAAGCCATTAGACCGAGCAGGCGAAGGACTTTCAGGACTGGAATGACTGCTACATTGTAAAATAAAGGAATCACTTCCTGAATGTTGCGAATCCTTTGTGGAGGGGGGAATGCATGACATACAGTTGTGTCCAGTACAGCACCTATGAACAGGATGCGCTGGGAGGGTACCAAGTGAGACTTGGGTACATTTATCGAAAAACCCAACCTGTACAACAACTGGGTTGTCTCTTGCAGATGTTGGAGCACACTCTCTGAGGACTCTGCTTTGATCAGCCAGTTGTCCAAATAGGGGAATACTGGAATCCCCGACCTTCTGAGATGTGCTGCCACCACCGCCATCACCTTGGTGAAGACTCGAGGCGTAGTAGCAATTCCAAAAGGAAGGATCGCAAACTGATAGTGTTGCGACCCCACCGTAAACCGGAGCTACTTCCTGTGCGACTTCAGGATTGGGATGTGAAAATACGCATCCTGCAAGTCGAGCGACACCATCCAGTCTTCTTCCAGCAGCGCTTGAAGAACCTGCGCAAGGGTGAGCATCTTGAATTTCTCTTGTTTCAGATAGAGATTCAAGATCCTGAGATCTAGGATTGGACGAAGTCTGCCATCCTTCTTGGGATGGTACAAAAGGGGGTGGCAGTTCGGGCTGGACTGTTCCCATGAGGCACAGGGTCAGATTGATTTGCATATAGCCGTGTCTGAACTGGGGTGGCAGAGTGGGCTAAAGAACGGTGATGGATTAAACTCAGATCTTTTGACTGGGTGTGAGTGTTTGATTGATTCAGATGCTCCGTCCATCACCACCCCCTTTTATACCGCTTTTGGCCTCCATAAGTGTGGCAGGGTATGCTCAGACGTGAGTCCCTTGCTCACTTTGCCACTGGATTTAGGCAAGCCGGGCTGAAGACGGCTGGAATGCCAAAAACCGGTCCTCGGAAGCTTGTTTCCGGTCCAGGGAAGACATGGCTTGGCAGTTCAGGCTGGACTGTTCCCATGAGGCACAGGGTCAGACTGATTTGCATATAGCCATGTCTGAACTGGGGTGGCAGAGTGGGATAAAGAACGGTGATGGATTAAACCCAGATCTTTTGACTGGGTGTGAGTGTTTGATTGATTCAGATGCTCCGTACATGACCACCCCCTTTTGTACCGCTTTTGGCCGCCATAAGTGTGGCAGGGTATGCTCAGACGTGAGTCCCTTGCTCACTTTGCCACTGGATTCAAGCAAGCCGGGCTGAAGACGGCTGGAATGCCAGAAACCGGTCCTCCGAAGCTTGTTTCCGGTCCAGGGAAGACATGGCTTGGCAGTTCGGGCTGGACTGTTCCCATGAGGCACAGGGTCAGACTGATTTGCATATAGCCATGTCTGAACTGGGGTGGCAGAGTGGGCTAAAGAAAGGTGATGGATTAAACCCAGATCTTTTGACTGGGTGTGAGTGTTTGATTGATTCAGATTCTCTGTCCATCACCACCCCCTTTTGTACCCCCTTTTGTACCATCCTTCTTGGGAATCAGGAAATACCGGGAGTAGCATCCTTGACCCCTTTCCTGCTCTGGAACCACCTCTATCGCACCCTTTCTTAATAGAGTCTGCACTTCCTCCTGAAGAAGCAACAGATGTTCCTTAGTGCAGAAACCTTGGCAAGGAGGGTAATTGGGAGGGAATTCCCGAAAGGGAAGGGCATACCCATTTTCTACGAGATTGAGAACCCAAAGATCTGATGTAACCGATTCCCAATCCCATAGAAAGTGGGTAAGCTGACCCCCCACCGGACCCGCATGATACTGAATGGCGGATCTAGGGCTGTTTTTCTGTGGCTGGGGGGTTGGAGGAGGCGGAGGAGGAAGAGGCCTGACGTCCACGAGGACGAGCTCTTTGCTTTCCCCTGTAAGATCTGTACAAGGTATTCTGCTGCTGCTGCTGTTGTTGTTGCTGCTGCTGACCTTGTCGAAAATTGTGAAAGGAAGAGCGTCCAAAACCACTGAATCTCCTGGCCGAAGAACCTCTGATCTGGAGTCCTTAAGATTTGGGCAGTAGCTCTACTGTCCTTAAACCTCTCTAAGGCAGTATCAGCCTTTTTGCCAAAGAGACCAACACCATCAAATGGTAGATCCAATAAAGCTGCTTGAACATCTGCAGAAAAGTCTGATGATTTTAGCCAAGCTGACCTTCTCGTGGCAACCGCAATGCCCATGATGCGAGCCACAGAATCAGCAGTGTCCAATCCGCTTTGTATTACTTGGCGTGCCGCCGCTTGAGCGTCAGACAACACTTCTTCAAAATCACTCCTACTTCCATCAGGAATCTTAGGAGCCAAAGAACGCATTGAATCCATAACTGCGTGCACATATCTCCCCATGAGAAAAGTGGCATTAGTGGACTTCAATGCCATACTTGCCGAGGAGAAAGTCTTTTTGGCCACCTGATCTTGTTTTTTGGCCTCCTTATCCCCAGGCACTTGGGGAAACGCACTCAAAGACTTCTTCAAACATGCTGCCTGAATGACTAGGCTCTCAGGAGAAGGATGAGATGTTAAAAAGGCAGGGTCTTCTGGTGCAACCCTGTATCGTCTTGCCACAATTTTGGAAACAGCCGGAGCAGTTAGAGGCTTTTTCCACACCTCCATAATAGGCTCTGTTAAAGCCTCATTGAATGGAAGCAACTGTTCCACCACCGAACTAGGAGAGTGTAGGACCTCAGTAAGGAGATTAGACTTAGATTCAACTGTTGGCAAATTAAGAAGACCAGCAGCCTTCCTCATTACTACATGATAAGGCTGGACGTCCTTTGAAGGTGCATCTGAACCTGATGGTATCTCTCATTCCGGGGAAAAATCCAGGCCACTAGTATCTGCCAGGTCTTCAAAGCAGTCTTCTTCTAGTTCACCTTCCTCCACATCAGGATGAGACTCAACATATCTCTGCTCCTCCAAAAGGCGTTGTGCCTCCCCCCGGTCCTCTCCTTAACAAGCCTCTCCACTGGATCCACCATAGACTCCAACGGAGCCGGAACCGACGTCGGTATCGAATCCGAAGGCCCAGTAGGTTGTACTTGAAGTCGACTTGGAGCCGGCGACGCCGGGACCGGCGTCGACGACTTTGGCGGAGCCGTGTTTTGCCATGGCGGCGTTGGGGCCGGCACAAACGGCATAATTGGAGCCGGGGCATAGGAGTGTGGCACCCCCAAATTGTAGGCCAGTGGACCCATGGGACCCGAAGGTGCTCCAGAGGGGTACCAATTCCTCGTAAAGACGCCATACATTGCGTTCAAAAACGCTGATGGGTCTTGGCCTGGTGCATGAAAAGGTGGCTGAACACCCTCAGGCTGGACTCGAGGTGGGAACAAATCCGGCTCCTCTACAGGCACAGATTCCCCTTCCACCTGAACTTCTTCTTCCTCTCGGGCCGGGGACGGCGCCGGAGACGGATCGGAAACCGGAGTTGGCGACTGCACCTGCGGCTCTGAAGGCGAAGCCTCACCTTCCCGATTCGAAGCTTCCTGCGGTGGGATCACCTTCGATTGAACCTTCTTTGGCGACTTCGATCTCGAGTCCGACTCTTTTCCCGAGTGACGTCGGGACTCATGTCTCCTCTTCTTATGCTTCCTTCTTGATTTTGTAGCATGTTCCGTTGAGGACTTCGAGGTCAACTCCTCTTGAGATCTAGATCTTGACTTTGACCTCGACCTCACCCTTCTCGAACGAGATCGTGAAGACTTCCTACCTTTGTCTGCCTTCAACTTCGCCACCAGGAGCTTGGTTTCTCTCTCCCGCAGGGCCTTCGGGTTCATCTTTCGACAAGATGAACACCCATCCACATCATGATCGGAGCTTAAGCACCATAAGCAGTCCTCGTGCGGGTCCGTGATGGACATCATCTTCCCGCATTCCTTGCAGGGCTTGAAGCCAGTCTTCTTCGTCAACATCGTCACTAAACAAAGAAGCAGAAAAACGAAGGAAATAGCAACAAAGTCACTAGTAAGCTACTGTGATTCCCGAAACCGTTACCGTTGACGACGCGGAAAAAAGGGAACCTATTATGGGCGTCGGTGACGTCAGCGGAGTTGAGTGCGATGCCGTGTCTCTATGACGTCCAAGTCCATGTCGGTGCGAAGCTACGAAAAGAATTTCCGAATGTTGTTGGCACAAGGGGTTATTCACAAGGTGAGGAATCCACTGGCAGATGTATCTATCAGAAAATTACCTTTAGCAAAACTACCTTCTTTTTTTGGGGGGGACCTGAGTTTTTGGCCCGGGGCTCGGCGGCCATCTTTGGAACTACCAAACCCAAACAGTTCTGAAAAGTAGACACCCAGGGTAGTTCAGGGAAGTATGGCATGCGTGGATCCCCCAACGTTTTCCAACCCAGAATACGTATTTGCGTGGGATCTTTGTGCCGGCACAAATGTCCTACCACCCAGCGTTCCCCTTGTTTTTCCGAATAAAATGATACCTCACTTGTGTGGGTGGGCCAAAGGCCTGTGACTAGGGTGACCCCAAAACAGTAGAATTCTCTGTGCTTAATTTGTCAGCCCTGAAAGCTACAATTTCTTACAAATACATTTTTGGCCTGTTCTGCTTTGGCCCACCCACACAAGTGAGGTATCATTTTACTCGGGGAAACAAGGGGAACACTGGGTGGTAGGACATTTGTGCCGGCACTGAGATCCTACGCAAAAATGTATGGAAAAGTGTTATTTTTTACCTAATTTTAGGGTTTGCAAGGAATTCTGGGTAGGAAAACGTTAGGGAACCCACGCATGCCATACCTCCCTGGACTTCCCCGGGTGTCTAGTTTTCAGAACTGTTTGGGTTTGGTAGTTTCCAAAGTTTCTGCCGAGCCCCAGGCCAAAAACTCAGCTGCCCCCCCCCCCCCAAAAAAATAAGGTACTTTTGCTATAGGTTATTTTTAAGTCTCCACCCTATGATTTGGGCCTTTTCCTGTTGCAGCACCTATACCTACCCAGGCAAGTGAGGTACCATTTTTTTCGAGAGACCTGGGGGAACGCTGGGTGGGTGGAAATTTGTTGATGCACGCAGATTCCAGAACTTTCCGCCACAGAAATGTGAGGAAATGGCAGTCGAGTCACCCCACCCTGAATTCCCCTGGGTGTCTACTTTTCAAAAATGTATAGGTTTGCTAGGTTTCCCTAGGTGCCGGCAGAGCAAGGGTTCAAAAACGAAAGGTAGGCTCTTTGCCAAAAAAGGGCCCGTTTTCACTGCGAAATTGAGGTGCGACCACGTTGCGTTTTGCGCTGTTTCCTGTCGCAGGCACTAGGCAGACCCAGGCAAGTGAGGTACCATTTTTTTTGGGAGACCTGGGAGAACACTGGGTGGGTGGAAATTTGTTGATCCAGACAGATTCCAGAACTTTCCACCACAGAAATGTGAGGAAAATGCGTTTTGTTTGTCAATTTTATAGCTTTGCAAAGGATTCTGGGTAACAGAACCTGGTGGGAGGCAGTAGAGTCCCCCCATCCTGACTTCCCCTGGGTATCTACTTTTCAGAAATGAATAGGTTTGCTAGGTTTCCCTTGGTGCAGGCAGAGCTAGGGTTAAAAAACGAAAGGTAGGCTTTTTGCCAAAAAAGGACCCGTTTTCACTGCGAAATTGAGGTGCGACCACATTGAGTTTTGCGCTGTTTCCAGTTGCAGGCACTAGGCAGACCCAGGCAAGTGAGGTACCATTTTTTGGGGGAAACCTGGGGGAACACTGGGTGGGTGGAAATTTGTTGAGCCACGCAGATTCCTAAACTTTCCACCACAGAAATGTGAGGAAAATGCGTTTTTGTTGTCAATGTTTTATCTTTGCAAGGGATTCTGGGTAACAGAACCTGGTGGGAGGCAGTCGAGTCACCCCATCCTGAGTTCCCCTTCATATTTAGTTTTCAAAAATGTATAGGTTTGCTAGGTTTCCCTAGGTGCCGGCAAAGCTTGGGTTCAAAAACGAAAGGTAGGCTCTTTGCCAAAAAAGGGCCCGTTTTCACTGCGAAATTGATGTGCAACTACGTTGTGTTTTTGCGCTGTTTCCAGTCGCAGGCACTAGGCAGACCCAGGCAAGTGAGGTACCATTTTTTTCGGGAACACTGGGTGGGTGGAAATTTGTTGATCCACGCAGATCCCAGAACTTTCCACCACAGAAATGTGAGGAAAATGTGTTTTTTTGGTCAATTTTTTAGCTTTGCAAGGGATTCTGGGTAACAGAACCTGGTGGGAGGCAGTCGAGTCACCCCATCCTGAATTCCCCTGGGTGTCTCGTTTTCAAAAATGTATAGGTTTGCTATTGTTTCCCTAGGTGCCGGCAGAGCTAGGGTGCAAAAACTACAGCTAGGCACTCTGCCATAAAAGGATCAATTTTTAACTGCAAACTTGAGGTGTGACCACGTTGCATTTTGCGCCGTTTCCTGTCGCAGGTACAAGGCCGACCCACACAAGTGAGGTACCATTTTTATCGGGAGACTTAGGGTAATTCAGATTTGTAAATCAACTGTTATTACCCATTGAGTTTTCATGCATTTCTCCCTTCTCAATGACAGACATTGTGTAAAAAAAAATCATTTTGAAAATGACCAATAGTTCTCAAGCCAGTATTAGTATTCCCAATTTTGAAAATGTGCAAATATATACTGTTTCTAAACTCTATAATTTGTACCCAATTCAGAAATACATAGGTGTCTTTCGTACAGATTTTTCCATGTATACATTTACCAAGAATAAGTCCTTAATACCCGGTAAATAATAAAATACCATTGCAAGTTGCTGCTCAGTTTTTGGCTCTGGCTTCGTCGGGTTCTTGGTGAAACTACAAGTCGTATATATCCCCACAATCAGGAAGATCAAACGGATGTAACTGTATATTGCTTACAAAGAGCTGTCAAAATTACAAGAAGTTACAGGTGAAAACGTTGAGACAAAAGACAGTTTTTTCAACTAATTTTCAATTATTCCAATATTTAACTGTTAGTTTCTATAAAGAAACCTTCATGGATTTAGACAAATGACCCCTTTCTGAATTCAGAATTTTGTCTACTTTTCTAAAATGTATAGCTTTCTAGGATTCATTATTGCTTTCAAACACATTTCTACCATTACCTGGAAGGAGGAGGTTGAAAGCTCTAAAAATAGCAAAAAAAGGCTATATCCCAGAAAAATGCCAAAACTGTGTGAAAAATGTTGGTTCTCTGACAAAAGACTGTCATTCCCTAAAAGCTGAGAAAATGGAGATTTCAGCCCCACAAACCCTTTTTTGATAACATTTGCAGGGAAAAACCCAGAGGCTTTCATTTGCAGCCCGTTTTTCCCATTTTTCTGAAAAACACTAAAATGTCACTATATTTTGCTTAATTTCTGGGACCCCTTCAAGGGAATCCACAAACCCTGGGCACCTTTAGAATCCACATGATGTTGGAAGAAAGGGACGCAAATGTGGCATGGATACCTTATGTGGTCAAAAAGTTACAGGGGCCTAAGTGCGCACTACCCCAAATCGCCAAAAAAAGGCTTAGCACAGGAGAGGAAAAGACCTAGCAGCGAAGGGGTTAATCATATGCTTACCCTGCTTCCCTACAACTGCTCCATGCAGCAGAGGGTTTAGTAAGAGCTGTAATGATGCTGGGCCCCCTAGGTTGTTCAAGATCTGAAGAATGTTTGGCTCTGGGAGAAGTCCCTTCCCACGGTTGAAAGCCTGAGAATACAAAAGTTGCACAAAGATTTTTCCCAATAAAATAGATCTATAATTGTTCGAGAAGTTTGACAGTTAAATTCTACCGCTTTGCTTATGAAGACACACGTGGGTGACCTGTGCGAGACAACCCTTGTGACAAGTACCTATACTTACCTTGGAAGCAAAGTAGCCAGGTACAATTGCAGGGTCTCGCAATTACGCTGTCTTTCAGGAGTAGCAAAAACTGTTGAGGCGTACTCTTGGGAGGTGGAGTGGGGCAGAACATCTAGCTTAGGTAGCACCACCATCACTAGTAAATGTCTAAGCAGTGTTGTTCTTTTGAGAAGCAGGACTTTATTTGATAAAAAAAATCCCATTAGCAACTTTGAGTCATTTTATGACATAAAAAATAATCCTGAATGTGTATTTATTTACCAGAGCTGTGTGCATTTTACAAGAAATTCAGGTGCAAGGTTACCAAAGGGCCACAGCCAAGTGCATCCTCTGTACGTGGTCTCAATCTTACTTTGATGTCAGGTTGTGTGGTGCAGACAGGATGCCAATGCTTGGCACAGCTCCGGTCCAGTAGTTGGCACGGAGATTCTAGCACTTGTCAATGTGCATGGGAAAAGCCGAAGCAGTTACAGTTCAGGTATCGCTGACCAAAGCAGGGGAGGCCCTTGGGTTTTAATGCACTGGGTGCCATTTGCAGACCTCGGAGCTTCAATGCTGGCTAGAGAAACTCAGGGGCATATTACCAAGCAATAGCGATAATTATCGCTATTGCTTGAGTAGAGAAAAAAATTTACCGCTGAGCTGCGGCGATTTTTACCGCAAATAAGCCTTGGTATTACCAAGGTTTACCGCAAATGCGATGAAAATCGCCGCAATGTATGAATATCGCTGAAAAGTCCACGATATTCATGCATTACCGAGCTAATGCTCTTAGTCATGTTATCCACCTCCCATTGGATAACATGGCTAAGAACTGCTCAGGGCAGGTGTTAGCTTTTGGAGATATTCGCGCTTAGCGCGAATATCTCCAAAAGTTGGTAATAGGAGATGGCGATGTTAGCGACTGTTTTCTGTAGCTCACATCTTGGCACGCCCACTTTGCATGTCATTAGTGATAAATATCACTGACATGCAAAGTGGGGCCCAAGATGGTCGCTATCTCCTACTAGCTGTCGCTAACTGGTGTTAGCGACAGCTAGGTAATAGGGAGATAATTTTATCTCCGCTTTCTTGGCTTTTAAAGCCAAAAAAGCGGAGATAAACCCCCTTGATAATATGCCCCTGAAGGTATCAAAATGCCACCCTTGTCGTCTGAATAAAAGGGGTGCGCGTAATTTAAGTGTACAGAAGCCTGGGTGCCACACATATTTGTGACACGGGGTGCACGTGATGGAACAAAAGCACAGGGACACAGGCCTTGCACTACAAATAGAATCTGAAATTGCAGCAATGTGGCTGAAGCAAACATCAAAATCGCTAGCAATCGGATATAATATGTGAAACTGTGCAGACGCCCCAGGGTTCGTAGGTGGAGTCCGTCCACTGCACAATAAGGCTCAGAAATGCAGGACACGTGAATCTGAGATAAATAAAGCAAAAACTGTGCAATTTAAACACAGTAATCGTTCACTTGTGGCTCTAGTCTAGCCACATGATGACCTGTTGAAACTGACTTAGCTAAGTGACAGAAAGCACCAGAAGCCGTTCATGGCCCTGTCACTGAATTCAGGTCCATATCCTGATAGATGCATTTAGATTTACAACCAAGCATACAGAGCATAGGAAAATCAGGAGAGTAGTACAGTAGGGACATGGAGGAAGAAGTGGAGACAGCAGATCTAACACTGAAGCCCTGAAAATTCAGGGGTAGCTAGCCTCATGTACCAAGCATTTATGCACAGTACATACACTCACTGGGCCACGCCATGACACAATTCACCAATTTACAGAGTAGGCAGTCAGCCATCAATGATTAGTAGTGTCATTTTTTTGTCATGGGGTGCTTACCATCATTTTTAAAATAAGTGACAATAAATGTACCACCATCTGCCAAGATGTCGGAAATACACCATAATTCGTGCAAGACATGTCACAAGAACATATACAGGAAAACATACGGTATCTTTTTGACAAAACAAAATGAGTAGCAGGTTAATAGGCACTTTCAACCCTACAAGAGGGCAAAAGCTAATCTATCACTGTTTGCTATGGTTTGAGGTCAGCAGCATGCCAATAATCAGCACCACAAAAAACATCATTTGCAGCATAATCTGCAGATTTTAACAAAACAAAATTATAATAATTCCTTGTTCAAATGGGTCAAAAGTGACTAAAAAGGCAACAAAATGTGTTGCTGAGCAGTGAAAGTCCCTCCACAAAGGCAGGCTTGTAAATGTTCTGTCGCTTATTGAGTTTTCTGTATCTCATATTGGTACTAATGAGGTAAAACCATTGCTAAGATAGTATTAACATGAGTGAAAATGACAAAAAATTGGATAATACTATCAAAAAACGTGCTGCATAATTTGCCAGAAGATCGAAGTTTCTTGCCACATAATTTGGCCCTCTCCAGCCGCATAATTGCATTTGTCCTTCCAAGAATCATCTGAAAAGAAAAACAACATACTAACTTAAAGTGCTTAGCAGCTGCAAGACCATGGGAGTTACATTCCTCAGGTTTCACTCAGACTTTTTGGCAATAAAATAGTGTTGAATCTGTGCCAGTGGCGGCCACATACACTTTCTTCAGGTGACCAGGATGACCAATGTTTTCCATACTTTACAGCCATATCGCCTACCCACTGCCGGGCCAGTTTTACTGCTTCTGGCAAGAAATGGCAAAGTCCAGTTTTCTGCCCACGTGTACTCTGTAAACATTATAAAAAAGAGTTTTAAAAACGCAGCACAGTCCAGGCTGCTTGAGAAGAGCTACAGCAGCCTATCTTCTGCTACAGTGGGTTACCTCGGCCAGTGATTGACCATGAGGATGGGGCTGGGCATCTCAGCGAGACTTTACACTACAGCCTGGGTAGCACCGACTTGACACAGTATCCTAGTAATTGTAGCAGCAATGCACCTCTGCTCACCAGTGTGGTGAATTAACTAGTGTTCAGAACTACAAATAGCCAAGAGCACGTCTGTGCTTGAATCCCCCGAGTCGGGTATATAGTGAAGTTATGACAGAACAATGCTTGAATACAGGACTTATTTATTAGGGCAGTCTTCGCCTGACCTAGTCTTCATGCTGTGGTAAATTTAAATTACCTATACTTAATTTATGCGGTAAAGTTCAATAAGAATAACTCAGTCAAAAATAAGAGGCAGAGTCCGTGGCATCTGAGTTTATATGGGTTTTATTCCTTAAAAAGGAATTGGTTCGAACCAGGTATCATGTTCCATCACCACGAGGGTTCAGGAAGGGAATTACAATGCTTTATTAACAGTACATCATATATATAGTCAATGCATTACAGTGGTGATGGGTTCAGAAGGCGTAACAGCTGAGAGAAACGAGATAAGAACACAAGTGCGTAACAATACGTAATCAGAAGGCGTGCACGAGGGCGTACACGAAGGTGTGTGCTAGAAACGTCACATAGAGGTGTCACAAGTGGGTGGATCCCTAGAAGAATCCTGCAGTGTCAGCAGAAATATGTGGCAGAGATGGGCGCGCAGCAGCATGACGTGTAATTGACGTGTAACTGGAGGGTGAAGGGGACTTGACATTTGCGCTATACAGGGAGACAGAAGTCTGGCGTGTCAGAACAACCTAATCCCAAATCATATCTGGTATCTGGTGTTTGAGGAACTATATTATCTAGAAGGAAAGGTCTCTCGGGCAGAGGCTATTCTATACTGACTGCTAGTGCGTGCATATGCGACTACGTGTCCACGTGTAAAACAAGGGGGCCATGGGCCTACCATGGTAACGGGAGCTATGAATTACTTGCATGGAGACAGAAAGGCCGGGCCCTTTGCTCTGCAGCTGGGAAGGATGTTTACCTAAACTACTAGACAGGAATGTATTTTCGAGGAGCGGAGCAGATAACTTGAAGGCTGAATACAGTCTTGGCAGGCAAGCAGGCCGAACCAGGCACCGCTAGCCGCGCAGGGAGTAAGACAAAGGTCAGGGATACAGATGCAGGTCCAAGCTGCAGCTTCCAGAGGCAGAAGGCAGAAAAAGGCTTGAATGGCAGAAAACAGGGCCTAACTCGCCAGAGCTAGGAAAACGTGAAAAGTACACCATGTAAAGACGGTGGCAAGGCATACTTAGGAACTGAATATTCAATCCATTCATGGTGGATCTGAAAGAGGACATGTTAACGTTGGACGCAAATGTATTTGCGTCTTCATAGCTGGTTGTGGAGGGAACATACATGTACTTGAAGCACGTACATGGAGCCGTTGGGGTCTACGATAGGGGACACAATTGACCATAAAAATTCATATTACCTCATTCCCTCCTTGTCCCCTACGGACCCTTCATGATATATCAATCCTCATCAATCTATCAATTTGTTCATGTAACATCATTTGCTCTTCTTTCTTCCGACGTGATTTTGAATGTGGACTTGAATGAGGAATACATGATGTGGCGCACAAGCCGCAAATCGCTGGCCCACATTGCAGGCATAGGCAACAACTGAATACTATGAGAAGGGCTATTCCTAGGAAGGATAGGACTTTCCATCCCCAGGCTGACAACGTGGTCCAGAACCAACCGGACCAAGTCCAGGTGCCTGGATTCTGGTGTATCTGACTTGCAATTTTGTGAAGACGGGTAATGGCTCTATATACTGATGGCGCGTTTTCTGGAATGAAAACACAGCAGCTCGATCCGATGACTCTACAAGCTCCGCCCCTATCGGCCAGGATGACGTCAAGGACAAGACGATTTTGAAGAACAACAAGTCTCATAGCAGACTGTTCCTCTGTTAGGTTGCCTAGGGCGGAAGTAGTTTCATTCACTACAGCTTCAAGGGTTCTGGTTAATTTACGTATCAGTTTACTATTGGAGACAGTACCTAAGTAGGGAAAGAAGCCTTTATTGAAGTCTGTGTATTGCTCCCATGCCGTTTCAGTGTAGTCGACAATCGGGAGATCTCTCTTGGATCTGTTGTGTACTAGATGGGAATCCCTATGATATTCAGGAGGGGCTAGAAAAACAGGTGGCAGAAGGAATGCAATGTAACAGGTACCATCCCAGTCTAGAGGTAAACGTGTATATGCTGTATGACCACAAACGAAATAGGAATGTCGGGAAGCCTTGAATGTAGACTTGCCTTTATCACTGAATTCGATCACAGTAGTACATGTACTATGACCTAGGTGTACTGAACCATTCTTTCTGACACATAATTCACCTTTGACTGGTAATACTGACATAGCGGGTAAGACTGAATTGGCTTCGGACTGGACATTCAGAATCATGAGGTTAAGTGTAAAGTTACCTAATCCATATACTTCATTTTCTAGATCAGTTCCTGTCCTTTTTGGGAAGACCCTCCTTGTCAGGGAAACATACTTTATGCAAAACAGTGTTCAGGTTTCCCCATACCCAGTTGCCCTGGTAAACTATAGAATCTGAATCTAAGGAATTAATCAAACTAAACCATGCACCACAGGAACCATTGTGTGTGAACGGGTACGGAAAGAGGGGCAGAACTCCCTTGTATTTCTGATAGGGAGGGAGTCGGCCACATATCCAACAATTGGTAGCATTGCTGGTCTGATGGGAATGATGTAACATACTAATGAATGTATTGTTGCGCAGCGCAAGTCGGTAAGACAACTCATGCGGGGGTAATTCACTAAAAGTGTGCTCGACAGTGTCATTTGAAGAAGCATATGCACTTTTGAAAATAGGATAATATAAGTGTAACAGTATACTAGCAGCAATAATCAAAAGACTCAGAAAAAACATAATCAGTAAAGTCACAATACAGTGACTACGCAGGGATTTACAATATTCACGTTTCTTGAGCTGTTTCTGTCTATCTCTCTCTCTATTGGGGTCTAGGGGATACATGTCAGAAACTGGTCTAACCAATTCACCTAGGGGAGGACTTAAACAATTAAACTGTCTGACTTGCTGGACCTCAATTTCAGTTTATATTCTTGAGAAGAAGTTTTCTCTACCAGGGGGAGTTTTGAGTCAGTCTGTGGAGGAGGGCCGGGCTGGGAGTCTGAAACTGGCGGCAGTCCATGGAATTTTTTGACATGACTCGAGTGTAGCCAGCCCTTGCGGCCCTCGACTTTAATAGCTGTCCTTGTTGTGAGTAGTACTAGCTTTGGCACCTGCCAACGGGGCTCCAGCGGACTTCTTCTGTCAAAGTTCCTCACGAATACAACGTCCCCCGGAACGACCTCATGTGGCTTCACCTCGGTGTTGACGGGAAAGGCTGCAGCAACCTGTGAACGACATGATTGTAGTGCAGACATCAAGGAAGCAAGGTAATCTGTCAGCATGTTACAGTCAACATCAGTAATTTTTCTAGGCAGAGGCGTCCCCCACATATTCGGCGGCCTACCAAAGACCACCTCGTACGGGGATAGCCCGGTTCTGGAGTGTGCGACCATTCTCATATAAAAGAGTGCAACTGGCAAAGCTACTATCCAGTCGACACCTTTCTCTCTACAGATCTTAGCAAGACGAATTTTCAGAGTCTGATTGTGTCTCTCCACGAGACCTGCTGCCTCGGGATGTCGGACACAGTGGAACTTCCACTGATAGCCTAGCAGGAGTGATACCTGCTTCATAAGCTCGGACGAGAATGGCTGACCGTTATCTGAGTATACGATACGGGGCAAACCATACCGTGGGAAGAATTCACGAACCAGCTGCTTGGCAGTGGTCGGAGCAGTGTAATCTGGGACTGGATATGCTTCTGTCCAACGGGAGAGTGCACATACAACTACGAGGACATATTTGAATCCTCGACAGCGTTCCATCTGGATATAATCCATCTGGAGGACTTCAAAAGGGTGATCGGGAGGATGAAATCCACCTTGCTCTACAGGAATGCTTTTACCTGGATTGAACTGGCAACAAATCATGCAAGTACGCACTTTCTGTTTGGCTGCTGCTCGTAAATGTTTATTGAACCAAAGGTTTTGAATACTGTCTAACATGGCTTTTTCTCCTAAATGTGCTGGACTGTGTACTGTGTTAATGATAACTTGAACCATAGAGTCGGGGAGAAACCATGTAGATTTTTCCTTCGTCATCCATCCCTGTTCTGTCTGGATCCCTCCTAGTTCAGTCCATTTCTTGATTTCGTCTGGTGTAGCGTGTGTCTGTATGTCAATTACATCTAGGGCGGGATCCTTAACTGTCATGCAATGTGTCGGTGTCTGGACTATTGTCTTTGTCAGGTCAGTTGTGTGAGTCTGATTCTGAGCTGTATACTTGGCTGTTCGGTCTGCCAGGTCGTTACCCTGGGAAATGGTATCTGTGACTTTCGTGTGTGCCTTGCACTTCATGATGGATATGGCTGTAGGCAAATGTATTGCGTCTAACAGAGCTTGAATAAGGGGTCCGTGTTGAATCTTGGCACCGTGAAAAGTCAAAAAACCTCTCTCTCGCCAGAGTACTCCGAAGTCGCGTACAACTCCGAATGCATAACGGGAATCTGTGTATATGTTCACTCTCTTGTTCTTGGCTTGAATACAGGCTTGTGTCAGAGCTATGAGCTCTGCTGCTTGAGCTGACAGGGTGTCAATACAATTCGTTTCTATGACTTCGGTTTCTGTCGTGACTGCATATGCGGCCACTAATTCTCCTGTACTTGTTCTCATGCATGAACCATCCACATAAAGTGTCAGGTCTGGATCTAGTAATGCGGTGTCTGTCAAGTCTTGTCTGGGTTGGGGGGGCGCTAGAGGGCGCACTGCGGAATGGCCGCACTGTCGTGAGGCTCCCGCTGCCCGGAGCTATTATCCGCCTAGGGATCCTGATTATCATCGCTGCGCCCTGATCTGACCCCACAGATCTACTGGGATATCGACTGACTACCCACGGTCCAACTCCTGGGCCATTCGGAGGTTGCTGGCCGAAGTTACGAGGATCCCAAGTTTCTCCGACTTGCGCTCTGGAAGTCTGATGCCCCCTGGCCTGGCGTCATCGGGCATGCCAGTCCGGGGCTCTGTACGTGGGGTGTAGGCCTTGCTCCGCCCCTCTCCACCGGGCCCGCTCGCTGGCCGGGCAAGCCGTTTGGCTTTTCCTTGCTGTCGGACTTATCTCTTGGGTCCTACATCTGCCTGCCCGAATACCATTGCTCACGGGGGCGCAACGGATCTTCTTCTTATTTTCTGGGGGCTCGCCCCTTTGGACTGGAAGTGGAGACGGCCATCTTCTCGTCGTTGGGAGTGGCGGGGCGCGCTGGCCTGCTCGGGCCCCCACGATTTGAGCTTTTCTGGCCGTACCCTTTGTCCGACCTATATCCTGACTCCTATTTGCTTTGGTCCCCCATTGCATCATTAGCGCACCATTATGGGGAAGCCGGACACTAAACAATCCAAATTGTCCTTTGACTCTGGAGGGGCTAGGCGGGGGACGCGTTTGCTCCAGGAGGCCGGGACTTCGCGGTCCCCCCCCCCCGAATGTCGCTGACAGTGTCCCGCAACCACCACCACCGGACTTTACCCAAATGATGCAGGAGATGAGGCAGGGGTTTGCCACGATAGTGGACAAAGTGGACAAGATATCGTCACGCATGGATGCGGTCGTTCAGAAGCTGGACGTGCATGAGGAGCGATTGACGGCGGCGGAACAGCGCATTTCGGACCATGATGACACGGCGGCCACCCATACCACCCAACTGGCGAGAATGGACAATATCTTGCGTGTCATTGCCGCTAAGAATGAGGAGTTGGAGGCGAGGAGTAGGCGCAACAACGTGCGCATTGTAGGTGTGCCGGAGTCCACGAATGTGGGCAAAATGGAGACTTATGTGGAGAGGCTACTGGTGGGCGCCATTGGGGCGGAAGTGTTCTCATCCCAGTTCATCGTTGAGAGAGCGCATCGGACACTGGGACCTCGGCCGGCCTCTGGGGCTGCACCACGCCCCATCATTGCGCGCCTTTTGAACTATCGTGACCGGGACGCCGCCCTCCAGGCTGCCCACACTAACAGGGCCCTTTCCTTCGAAGGGGTGTCTTTCACCATGTACCCCGACTTCACGCCGATGGTGCAGGACCAGCGTCGTAAGTTCCTGGGGGTGAAAAAGAAGCTTCGGGATCTACAGGTGGACTACGCCTTGCTGTACCCTGCTAAACTTAGAGTGACGCACCAGGCTAAACAACATTTTTTCACCAACCCACAGCATGCTGAGGATTTTGCGAAGCGCCTCCAGCGCGAGCGAGCAGCTGCGGATCGGGGAGGCGATCGAGACCCTGAGGATGAACATTCGGCGGCTGAGGAGGAGGTCGCTTGATTGTGGTGACTTTGGTCGTTGTCTCTCCTTTTACTGTTTTTTTGGAGTATTCTGGACGGGTACCTGTTATATTGAGTTCTACTGCCTTCCTTCTCCGCATTTGCGGCCTAACTATTGCCCGCTTTTACTTTTGCTGGTGCGGGGGTCATGTCTTTATTGAGATGAGTGAGTGCGTTTTGTTTCGTGGGGTCGGTATGGCACCGCAGGATGGTGCTATCTGGTGTCGCGCCCTGGGCACCCACCCCCCCGCGCTGCGCCTGGGGCCGTCTGACACCTGTTGGCGCGGACACTGGCGTGGCGTGAGGGAGTGGTGTCGTGCACCTCTGGAAGGTTCCCCGGAGGGTGTGCCCTATGTGTACCTTTGGTTTGGATTCTAGTCCTATGTTGTTTGACTGGATGTGTGTTGGGGAATGGGAGGGGGGGTGTGGGGGTGCGTATGGCCTGATGGTTGGGGTGGTATCAGGTGGGTGGATGGGGCGGGAATGAAGCTGTCCATGTTTATTTGCCCAGGACCCCTGGGTCGATATGAGAGGTGCTGCTGTTGTCTGGGTGCACAGGAGTGGTGTCGCGCCCGCTATCTAGGCTGGTCCGCTTCTTTATCTGGTGGAACTGATCCTGGGGTCCGTGCTCCCGTCCATCTTGGGCCCGAGTGCACCGGCCGCCATCTTAGGCTGCCACGTGACGGGGAGCGCTATGCAATGGGAACACGTGTGCGAGTTGCGGGTTGCGTAAGTTGGATTGGCGGCGTGCGGCGTGCAGTATGCTCTGAGTGCTTGTTGCATGGATGGTTTGGCTGGGGGGGGTTGTTGAAGTTTTGGTTGAATGGTTCGGAGATGGCTGGGGAATGTGTGGAGTGTATGTGGGGGGTTGTCCGCGCCCTAGGGTGTGGACCTGTCGCTGGCTGTTGCTGGTAGTTGGATGCCCTGTATTTACTTATTGGGTCCCGTGGGGCCCTGAAACTGGGTAATGTCGACTGCTGTTATAGATCAGATATCGATTCTATCCTGGAATGTACGGGGACTTAATGATGCCAGGAAATGTCGTAGTGTGATCCAGTACCTGGACAGGCATGCTATTCATGTTGCTCTCCTCCAGGAGACGCATCTGCGTCCCGCTCCTTCCCCCAACTTTGGCGGGAGGTGGGCTGCGTCCAGGGGGTTTGCTTCCTATTCTTCTTATGCTCGAGGGGTTGTCATCCTTGTTAAAAGATCGCTCGCATTTCAGGAACTGGGATTTGTGGGGGACCCTGAGGGGCGCTATGTGCTACTGCGGGGGCGGCTTGGGCAGAACACTGTACTGTTTGTTAATTGCTATGCTCCTAATGTCGATACGCCAATTTTTTTTGTCACTTTGTGGGGTCATGTTCTTGCTGTGGATGCCACTTACATTGTGTGGGGGGGTGATTTCAATTTTGCATTTCATGCCCAGTCGGACAGATCGGAGGGGAGTCCTCAGTATAATGTGCAGGCTAGAGAAGTATTGCGTGGGATTGTGGAGGAGGCTGGGTTGGTCGACAGCTGGAGGTACGCCCACCCTGCCACCAAGGAGGGTACTCATTACACCACACATGCTCGTTCATGGGCGAGACTGGATTATGTGTTTCTCTCTAGAGGGTTGGCAGCTGGCCTACGGGAGGCTACACATCTGGCTCGGACGTATTCTGATCACTGTCCGGTGAAGGTTGTTCTATCCGTCCCCGGGCTGCATAGGCCGCGCCCACCTTGGCGTCTATTTCCGACTGCTTTACTTGACCCGGTGTTCAAAGAGGAGCTTGGTGCAGAGGTAGAGGCGTTCTTCCCTAGAAACAAGGGCTCTGTGGACAGCGTTGAGGTCATATGGGAGGCGTTCAAGGTTACGATCCGGGGTGTCACTATTTCTAAAAGTTGTGGAGTACTTCGACTGATTGTTCGGACCCTCGAGAGCTTGGAGGCTGGCTTGCGAGACTTAGAACGCAGGATGCAGGTTGACTCTGATCCCGATCTTCTGGCGCAGTTCCGTACTAAACTCTCCGAATACGAGGCTGCTAGAGAGGCTAAGCATAGGGGGAAATACTGGACGGCGAGGCGATACTGTGAAGGGGAGCGGCCCGGTAAGGTCCTCGCTGCCCTTACTAGACATCCAAGGCATGGGTCGGACGTGTTGGAATTGGTGTCACCGGATGGCACTCGCTGTCGGGACACTTCGGAGATTCAGCGTACTTTTATTGACCATTATGCACACCTTTACACGACACAGCAGACGGGTGAGACTCGTTATGGCGGATTTCTTGATGAACTGGCACTTTGTTGGTTATCGGATGGTCATCGGGAGTTCTTAGGCAGGCACCTAGAGGTGGGAGAGGTCAGGAATGCCATCATGTCTCTGTCTAATGGGAAGGCCGCCGGTCTGGATGGCCTTCCTGCTGAATTTTATAAGTGTTATGTGGACACCATGGCCCCTGTTCTCCGTGAGGTTTTTGAGGAGTCCCTGGAGGAGGGACGTCTGCCGGGTTCCATGCGGGAGGTCGCCATTACGTCGCTGCTTAAGCCGGGTAAGGATCCGCTGGATGTGGGCTCCTATAGACCCCTTTCATTGCTCAACTGCGATGTCAAAATTCTCGCGAAGGTTTTGGCAGTAAGACTAGCCGAGCTCATGCCCGTTATTGTATTGCCTGACCAGTCGGGATTTGTGCCCGGCCGTGCTACATCCCACAATCTTCGCACCTTGTTTTCGCTTGTGTCGACCATTGCTCCTACTGTCCCGGTTGCTGCTATCTTTCTTGATGCCACTAAGGCGTTTGACTCTGTTGAATGGGGCTATCTTATTGATGTTCTTTGTCGGATGGGTTTCCCCAGGATCTTCATCTCATGGGTTAAGCTCTTATATACCGATCCGATGGCGAGGGTAGTGGTGAATGGGGTGTTATCCCCCTCGTTCCCTCTTACGAGAGGGACCCGACAGGGATGCCCCCTCTCGCCCCTCTTGTTTGCTATAGCCATTGAGCCGCTGGCCTGTAGGATTCGTCAGTTTCACCAGCAGAGCGCCTTTAATTGTCTTCAGCGACAGGTCGGTATTTCGTTATACGCCGATGATGTTACGCTCTATGTCAAGGACCCTGAGAACAACCTTAATTCGCTCTTACGGGAGCTGGTTGCTTTTGGGGGTGTCTCCGGTGTCCATATCAACTGGCGGAAGTCTCAATTTTTCCCCCTCACTGCTGCTGTAGCTAGATTTCCCCTTGACTACCCTCTGGAATGGTGTGATTCGGAGTTGCGATATCTCGGCATTGTCGTGTCCTTGGACAGAGAAGAATCGATTCGACTTAATTATGGTGTAGCTATTACTAAACTTGCAGACAATGTCACCAGGTGGATGTCCTTGCCTCTCTCCATGGCCGGTAGGGCGTCCCTTATCAAGATGGTAGTTTTGCCCCGCTTTCTTTACCTCTTTCAAAACCTTCCGTATCATCCTGGTGCTTATTTCTTTCGCAGACTTCGTTCTGAGCTCATTCGGTTGTTCTGGGGGGGGCAAGCAGCCACGGGTGGCTTGGGCTACCCTTACGTTGCCCTATGCTGATGGCGGTTTCGACGTCCCCGACTTTGAGCTTTATTATCTCAGCGCTCAGGCGCATTACGCTTATCACTGGATGCGCCCCACGCCGTTTATGCCCCAAATTGCTGCTGAACATTGGGTTGCCCACCCGCTCCCATTGGAGGGGATGGTTTTGGGCAAGGTGTCAGATGTGGAAACGCCTCGCACGACGGTGACGTGCACGGTGGATGCTTGGAAACGGGTGGCTCAATTGCTGGGTGTTTCCTTTCTTTATTCGCCGGCCTTGCCTCTGTCTTATCATCCTAATTTGTCGCTGTTGTTGGAAACGGGATTTCAACGAATGTGTAGGCGGCTAGGTATCCTCACGTGGGGCGACTTGTTTCATGAAGGTGCCTTCCGTACGCAGGCTCATTTCTTCGGAGCGGCTGCTTGCTCCCCGCTGGAGCTGTTCTACTTTATCCGCTTGCGGCAGGGCATGCGTGCTCTGCTACCAGACTTCCCTTCGGAGCCTGGGGTTACCCTCCCCCTCCACGTGCTGTTGGTTTCAGATGGGCGACACCTGGTGTCGAAATTATACGGGGCTATTCGCAGACAGCGTTCGGTCCCGGCCAATCGGGTGCGCGAGCAGTGGGTTGCCGAGTTGGGTGCTCCTATTACCGACGAGCAATGGAAGTGCTGCTGTGGGCTCACGGCCAGTGTTTCCTCTAGTTGTCGCCTTAAAAGTATCCACTACAAGTTTGTTCAGAGGTACTATTATACCCCGGCGAGGAAACTACGGTTTCATTTGGCGGAGGATGACAGGTGTGCTAGGTGTCGTGCGGAAGGCGCTGACTTCCTGCACTTGGCTTGGAGTTGTGCGGGGGTGTTAGAATATTGGACTCAAGTTCATGAAGCCCTGCAGATTATGGCGGAGGATGGGGTGGCATTTGACCCCTTAGTGATGTTGCTGGGCTACTCTAAGGACGTGCCTGCCTCTCACCGTAGGTTTGTTGACGTGGCCCTGCTGCTGGCTAAGCGTAGGGTTGCTTGTTACTGGGGTCGTGGCAGGGTGCCGCGCTTTCAGGATTGGTTGACTGACCTCATATACTGTCAGGATCAATACAATATCTATTCTGACCTGATGCCTGTCAGATGCAGACCGAAGGACTTTTGGAGCCCGCTCCAGGTGTACCTCCTAACCAGAGCTGCGCAGGACTCTGATTCTGAACTTGGGGACCGTGAAGGGATTGGTTGATGGCAACATGGTGGTCTGGGATTTTACATTACACCTGCTGATCTTCCAGTATCGGGGGAGAGGCTGAGCCGTCTCCTTGACGTGCGAGCTGCTGGGGGCTGTAGTTCCCCTTACGACAAGTGTGTGGCTAGGAATTGAAACCGTATCCCTGTAGGGTACCTTTATTTTATGTGTCCCTTTTATCTGAGTCTCCTTTGTTTTATTTGCTATACGCTAACAGAATGTGTCCATACTGTATTGTCTTATTAGCTTGCCTGAACATGCTGGATCGCTGCCCTCTAATTTGCACTGTACATTTCGATGTTGCTCCTTGTATTGCCTGGTATGCTGCCCCGTACTTGCTTGTATCTCATTTTTTGGTTCTGACGTACCATTGTAATGGCCATGTGTGACTGTATGTATTGTGTATGCACTTTCCTTGACCCTGCTTGTCTCCAAATAAAGGTTAAAAAAAAAAAAAAAAAAAAGTCTTGTCTGAGTTTCGTCGTGATGGTAATGACTTCAATACAATCATGTGCCAATGGGTCTGTCTCACTTAATGGCAGAAGTGTAGCAGGGTTCAATGTATTGTAACGTCTGATTTCTATGTGTGGCTGAAACAATGTCAATTCATAACCTGTCAGTCGTGCTATAGTCAAGTGTTGAGTCTGTGTTCGGTTTAAAAGAACTTCCACGGAGTGTGGAACTTGTACTGTCAATTGATGTCCTAACACTATGGAATCGCTTTGTCTGATTGCTAAAGCTGTCGCTGCAACTGATTTCAAGCACGCAGGCAAGGCCTGGGCTACTGGATCCAATGTACTAGAAAAGTAGGCACACGGTTTGTGTGAACCTGCTTGATCCTGAGTGAGTACTGACAATGCAGTACCTTCGCGTTCCGTGACAAAAAGTGTAAAAAGCTTGCTGTAACATGGTGTCGCTAAAACTGGTGCTTGACATAAGGCTTTCTTTAAGTCGTCAAAAGCTTGTGTATGTTCCTGAGTCCATGGGAGGACAGTCGAAGACGCTGCCTCCTGTGTTGTCAACTGCATGAGTGGTTTGGCTAGAAATGCATACTGAGGGATCCATTGTCTACAGTAAGAAGTGAGGCCTATAAAAGCCCGCACCTCCTTTTGTGTCTTGGGTGGTGACATGTTTATAATTAACTGGATGCGGTCAGGTGTTAGCTGTCTCCCCCCTTTGGACAGCAAGTGCCCAAGGTACACCACTTGCTGAACACAGAATTGTAGCTTCGAAGGGGACACCTTGTGCCCCTTGTCAGCCAGGAAATGCAAAACCGTCAGTGATGCTTGTTCACATTCAGGTTCGCTGCGGGCGGTGATCAGGAGATCATCGACATACTGAAGTAGGGCAGTGTTGTCAGGCATGTGTATACTGTCAAGTTGTCTTTTCAGTGCTTGGCTATAGATGCTGGGGCTTTCTGTGAATCCTTGAGGTGCGCGTGCAAATTTGAAGCTTCGACCATTTAAACAGAATCCGAAGAGATATTGGCTTTCCGGATCAATTGGGACACTAAAGAAGGCATTCTTCAGGTCAATTACAGTAAAGAATGTCGCCTCAGAATCAATAGCTGTCAATAGAGATGAGATATCTGGGACCACAGGGTACTGTGGTACAATGCATTTATTCAATTCGCGCAAATCGATGACTAATCGATAAACTGGTGGTGCATTTGGATCAGTGCGTTTAAGAATTGGAATGATAGGAGAATTACATAAATTCGAGTCGGTTTCTACAACCACTCCTTGTGCAATGAGCTCGTCAATGATTTTCAGTAAAGCCACTACAGCATCTGGGGGTAACTTGTATTGTCGAATTCGTGGTAATACAACTCCTGGCCTGAGTGTGACTCGATATGGTGTAATGTGCATACAACCTACATCAATGGGGCCTTGTGCCCATAAATGTGCAGGTACATTCTGTAATCTGGGATCATATGGCTGAGATACCCGCCACCCCCTCTCAACACAATCCCCAAGGATGGGAAACCGGAAACACTTCTGAACTTTTGGAAGGCGGGAGGGAGTCACCCTCCCGGCCGTATTTATTAAAATATGAAACAAAATCAAAACATTAAAATAACAGTTTCATATTATGTACAATTTCATTTCCACATTACGATGTTTGGCTAACCTTAACAGATCTCTAATACAAAGGTTCTCCTAGCCGAACTATCATCCTACAAAACATTTGACTTGAAATTGTACATCCTAACGTTAAGGGCCAGCGGCAAGGTCGTAACCGGTGTCAGATCCCTAAACCAGAAATACCCCCCTCACTTGTGAGGGGAGCGACCGCACAGAGGCGTACCTCAAGTGCATCTACCAATTTCCCTTGGACTTGACGGGGGCCCCAATGAACTCGACGCCATTTAACGGTCGTCCGAGGACTCGTGTGAGGTGTCTAAAAGGTAGCGTAAACCCCCTCCCGAACCCCACACAACTTACCCCATCTGCCGTCGCAGATGTCCTGGCCCCGGGAAATTCCCCAGGAGGGCCCGTAGCCCCTCCTATCCAGGAAGGGGCCTTGACCACCTTTCCTTTCCTTCCGGCGGCCTATCCTTAGAAGGGACCGCCTCCCCATTGAGGGGCCAATGGCCACCTCCCCCGAGCGCTCCCATCCGTAATGGGTGACGCCCCCCCATAGGGATTTTCCAATTACTGCTCACCGATCATGACCTTACCGCCCGACCAAAATAAATACGACAATTTACCTAAATTACTGAATTACAAAACAACCATAACTATTACAAGCATGATTACTGATCAACACTAGTGCAGAATTACTTTATTTGCAAAAGAAAAACATACTGAAAATGACCATTCTTTATTGCACACTCAAAATATCACGACAATCCTCACAACCTGCAAGAAATAGAGTTACCACATCAAAACTTTATTCAAAACAACTAGCTGTCCTCAGGGGCTGGTGGGTGGGTCAAAATTGGCTCTTCGTTCCGTCTCGAGCTCACGTGCAGCGGGGAGGTGCAGCTTCAGAGCACAGGAACAAGAGGATGCTTTCCTGGCTTGTTGCTCCTTTTATCCGTCTTCGGGCGGGCGTAAACCCGCCCCCGCCTGCCTCCGAGGGCGTGGCCGGTCGCGTCAGTGTCCAGTGTCTAGGACAACCCACTCCAGGGCGGGAAAAGGCGCGCCCCGGCTACGCCGCTTCGGGCATACCAGCCGAGACTCGCCTCCCGCCCAAGATGGCTTCCCGGGGGGATCGTGGTACTCCACCATACGTTCGGGGGGACCGAATGGTCGCCCCTTTCCATATGGCTGAGATACCCGCCACCCCCTCTCAACACAATCCCCAAGGATGGGAAACCGGAAACGGTTCTGAACTTTTGGAAGGCGGGAGGGAGTCACCCTCCCGGCCGTATTTATTAAAATATGAAACAAAATCAAAACATTAAAATAACAGTTTCATATTATGTACAATTTCATTTCCACATTACGATGTTTGGCTAACCTTAACAGATCTCTAATACAAAGGTTCTCCTAGCCGAACTATCATCCTACAAAACATTTGACTTGAAATTGTACATCCTAACGTTAAGGGCCAACGGCAAGGTCGTAACCGGTGTCAGATCCCTAAACCAGAAATACCCCCCTCACTTGTGAGGGGAGCGACCACACAGAGGCGTACCTCAAGTGCATCTACCAATTTCCCTTGGACTTGACGGGGGCCCCAATGAACTCGACGCCATTTAACGGTCGTCCGAGGACTCGTGTGAGGTGTCTAAAAGGTAGCGTAAACCCCCTCCCGAACCCCACACAACTTACCCCATCTGCCGTCGCAGATGTCCTGGCCCCGGGAAATTCCCCAGGAGGGCCCGTAGCCCCTCCTATCCAGGAAGGGGCCTTGACCAGCTTTCCTTTCCTTCCGGCGGCCTATCCTTAGAAGGGACCGCCTCCCCGTTGAGGGGCCAATGGCCACCTCCCCCGAGCGCTCCCATCCGTAATGGGTGACGCCCCCCCATAGGGATCTTCCAATTACTGCTCACCGATCATGACCTTACCGCCACAGGCCGGATAGTTGACCGGCTATCCGGACCCCCCACAACAACTCCTGCCTAAAGGTCATGTTTTAAACTCTTTAGCCAAGCTATGAGGTCTCCTATGAGTAACTCATTCCCCACCCGGGACAAATGAACCCCATCCTCCAAATACATACTGTCCCCTTTGATACAACCATGCGAAACAGAATGCAGTGTATTTGAATGAAACAATCTACTCAACTTGTTATTTATTTTCTTCACTGAATGATTCAGAGCAGAAACCGAAATAGCCCCCCGCCACACTTTCCGTGGGATCATATGGGACCATGCAATTGTGCACCCTGGAACTCTTCTTGCCAACCAACTTACTGTGGAAAGCATTGCCTCAAGAAGAAGTCGTCTACCAGTGGCCACCAAATCGTTGCCCCCAAGATGGACTATGATTATAGACGGCGGTGACCTTGTCCGCCCTAACAAACCCTCGAAAAAGGATTGAAACTGGTCAATACAGAGCCCGCCCCTTCCGTAGAAGGACACCCTGTACCCGTATTCCCCAGCCACATGAATCATGTCACCTGCTTTGAATACGTCTGCGGCACGCCTCACGTATGAGTGGCCCACGACCCACACCTCCTTTCTCGCAGCCGGTGATGTCTGACCGCTGTTCCCCAGGTGTCGGGTCGACTGCACAGTCCGCCCCGCCTCGTAAGTTTGCGCAACTGAAAACCAAACAAAACAAGAAGCGTGAGTACATTATT
This sequence comes from Lissotriton vulgaris, assembly GCF_964263255.1. Lineage (NCBI taxonomy): Eukaryota > Metazoa > Chordata > Amphibia > Caudata > Salamandridae > Lissotriton > Lissotriton vulgaris. The sequence goes on along the minus strand of NC_141685.1, from coordinate 930,780,839 downwards.
ACAGCTTCACAACATGTGCAACCGCACATACCTTTTATAACAGTTCGAGGACCAACGCCCCAAACGTTTTACTTTTTCTACACTCAGACCCCTGGCTGTAGCCTCAGTAGCAGCCCCTATCCGAAAGGAATGGGTCCCGAACACGCCGGGGTTCAAGCCCGCGGCCGAAATCGACATCGCAAGCACCCGCTGGAACTGAAACCTCGTCAGTGGGGTGGCGTCAGCGTGTCTCAACAAGGTCCCCGCCCATGCTGCCACCCTCTGAGCTAAATATTCCTCTACGCACACCACAGGGCACATGGAAGACCCGGGGATCCTCTGAATGATTATGCAGTCCCCAATTGCACCCTGATCGGTTTTGGACCTAACAAACGAGACCGTCATCGTCTCCTCCCTGACCTGAATGTGCTCCCGGCACAGTCCCCCCCATCGTATCCTGCTTGTTCTTCGCCACTAATTCGCTTACCCGCATAGCCCCATGGAATGCTAGCGCAAATGCAGCTCGGAATAACACTGCTTCGTACTGGGATGAACACGTTGCCGGGAGTACGGACAATAACAGGGTCAGCCTATCCAGACCTATCGGGTGCCTCTCATCTACTCTGCGACCCTCAAGGCGTTGCCACCCACGTAGCGCTTTCTGCACAACGAAAGACGCTGTCGGGTCCTGGATCCCATGAGCCCTTGCCATAAAGGAAATGGCGGCCCGATGCCTCTGGGCCGTAGCTACTGATTTGCCTGCCTGATGTAAAGACAGCAAAAATTTTACTACAAACTCTTCCTGGCCCCAAAGCTCCCCCTACCAACACCCAAAAAGGACCAATAAGAACGGAACGCCCCTTCATATGCCTTCCTCGTCCTGGGTGCTAAACTCTCTCCCACGAGGTTTTGTAGTTCGGGGCACCGAGAGACCAGAGAGCTTCGGGAAAGGGTGCCGCCACCGGGTCCGCTGTGGGCAGAAAACCCCAGAAGGCCTGCATACGGAAACGAGAAAGCGCATCAGCCGCTTGGTTCAGTACCCCCGGCACATGCTTTGCCCGAAATAGCACATTCAATTGCATACACAATAACACAATTTCTTTGAGCAGCCTCAGAATCCATTTGCATCGTGCTGCCTGACTATTGATACACTCAACCACGGTCATGTTATCAGACCAGAACACCACAGAGTGATCCCGGAACCCCTCAGGCCAAGTTTTCAGGGCCACCAAAATAGGGAAAAGTTCGAGAAAAGCAATGTTACTCGTCAGCCCGCACTCGTGCCACCATGACGGCCATTTTTGAGCCGACCATTGTGTACCAAATATGGCACCAAAACCTATACTCCCCGCCGAGTCTGTCCAAAGCCCCAGCTCCTCGGAGGACACCGCTGGTTTGTTCCAGACGATTCGACCATTGAAATCCGCCAGAAATGCCAACCAAATGCGCATGTCCTGGCGAACCTCTGCCGAGAGCCTCGTGCGATGATGACCTTCCTTCAGGCCGACCATGGCTTGTGCAATCGAGCGGGAAAAGGGGCGCGCCATTGGCATCACTTTCAGGGCAAAATTCAACTGACCCACCACCTGTTGCAATTGATGCAGGTTTACTTTCGTTGCACGAATACATGTTTCAAGGGACAACCTGAATTTTAACACTTTTTCCTTGGGTAATCTAAAACAACCTTCTTCCGAGTCGAGCTCGATCCCCAGAAACTCGAGCAAAGTCGAGGGACCCACAGTCTTACCTGGCGCCAATGGCACAACGAATTGATTCATTAAGACACAAAATTCATGTAAAGCCTGTCCACACTCAGGATCCCCGGCTGCCCCCAAAAACAGAAAGTCATTGAGATAGTGCATAACATGCTGAAAACCTGTCTTCCTTGTGAATACCCATTGCAGAAAACAACGGAACTTTTCGAAATAGGCACAGGATATCGAGCACCCCATTGGCATACATCTATCCATGTAATAGCGACCCTGAAACATAAAACCAAGGAGGCGCTGATCGTCTGGGTGCACCGGGAGCAACCGGAACGCTGACTCGATGTCTGATTTTGCCATCAGCGCCCCGGGCCCCAGGCGATTCAACATGGCAACGGCCTCATCGAAGGATGCGTTCCGCACCGAACACACTTCCGGGTCTATCGCGTCATTCACGGAAAGACCACGTGGGGCTGACAAGTTATGTATCAGCCGAAACTCACCCGGGTCCTTCTTGGGGACCACCCCTAGAGGGGAACAAACAAAGTTAGCAACCGGTGGCAAATCAAATGGACCGGCGACACGACCTCGAGTCACCTCCTTCCCAATCTTTACCTGAACCACCGCCGTATGCTGCAAGACCGACAGTTGATTCTTACAGTTTGCTACACCCTGAAAATCCCCCACTGGGATGCGGAAACCATATGAAAACCCATTTCGCAACACCCCAGCGGAAGCATGATCCGGGTATTTGTTGAGCCAAGGAATCATTGCCATGGTATCAATCGGAGTAGGTAAAGGCGCCCCTCGGACCATTTCAGACCTGTTTGGCGCTTCCCCTACCACCGTTATCACCCATTTTGGCTCTGCACATGGACTCAGGATGGGATGGCTGCCCACACCCCCCACATTCATGTCTGAACTTGCATGACCCCTGGGGCCTCGTACATTTCCCTCTGTTAAAATTCCAACAAATCCCCCTTTTACCTGCGTTGCCACTCGGCTTCGAGTGGTACTCGTTACCTGCACCCGTCCGAAAGGGTGTCCCAGAGTATTGGCGGGAAGATTCACCCCCGTTACTCCCTGGCAATGGCACTTTTAACATTCCTGAACTCTCCATTTTTTGCCATGAAACGGAGTCGAAACAATCCCAAGTCAGAACTGGGTCGTGTTCCTTAGCTTTTCTAAACATATTGTCATAGCAGAACCACTGATTGCCCCCGTACGATACGGAATACTCCATGATACGTGATTGATAAATAGGCAACTCGGTCAGCAACTCGGGCCTGCGCTCGCCCATGATGGAGGTAAAAATGCCCCACGCTCTGCCCCAAGTACCAATGTTTTCGTCAACCTTAAAGGCGGCCATTTTTGCGCGCCAAACACTCGGATGCATGAGCTCCTTTTGGCTCTTAACATGCTCCATCTCGTAATGGTCGGTAAGCAAAGAAAAAATGTTCACATACTTATTCGCCCAAATCTTTTCCTTAATTTCCAGTGGAACATGCTGAGCCACCTTCTCCCTTCGTGAAGGTACAGACCCCTCCCCCGCGATCGGCAATGGCCGCTTACCTGAACCAGAAGCTGCATTTGCCGCCGAACCTGGGCCTGTTGCATTTTCCGCCGCCGGAACCGGCGGGGTAACAGAAGATGGTGCCTTCGCAGCCTCTCTAGATTCCCGCAGTTGTCTCATTACTGCCCGGGCATCGTCAGCCGTGGTGCCCTCGCTATCTTTTCCCAACCACGCTGCCAATTGTGCCGCTAACTCGGGAGGCATATCTTCCCCGGTCACGGGGGTGACCACCACGGGGATCGGATTCCCCTCCTTCGGAACCGGGGTTGGCTCCTCAAGTGGGGTATCGGGAACCGGGGTTTCCCCCCCAAGTGCCCCCCTTCTGGACCTCTTGCCTCTCCCACCAGGGACTACTCCTGGCAAAGCTTGTTTCGGTCCTCCCTCCCCGTTCTTAGCCGCCATCTGCTTCTTCAAATCGGCTACCTCCTTCATGAGCATGCGGAGCATCTGATCGGTACCGACCCGCTTTCCGACTTTCTTGGGCATTCTCAAACGGAATATCTGTAAGACAAAAGAAAGATTACAAACGCTCAAAATTGGCTCTTCGTTCCGTCTCGAGCTCACGTGCAGCGGGGAGGTGCAGCTTCAGAGCACAGGAACAAGAGGATGCTTTCCTGGCTTGTTGCTCCTTTTATCCGTCTTCGGGCGGGCGTAAACCCGCCCCCGCCTGCCTCCGAGGGCGTGGCCGGCCGCGTCAGTGTCTAGGACAACCCACTCCAGGGCGGGAAAAGGCGCGCCCCGGCTACGCCGCTTCGGGCATACCAGCCGAGACTCGCCTCCCGCCCAAGATGGCTTCCCGGGGGGATCGTGGTACTCCACCATACGTTCGGGGGGACCGAATGGTCGCCCCTTTCCAATATCTCTCAACACATAGTGACCCTTAAAGTCACGTAAAAACAGTCTAACTCCTTCCGGAGAACAGCAAATCACAGCTCCTAGAGCTTTCAATGTCTTGATACCTAACAAGTTTTCTGGACATGATTTCGTTAATAACAAATCTGTAGTGCGAGACAACGCACCAACTAAAAGAGGTACTGGTTGTGATACTTCATTTACAATAGGTTTGCCTGAAAATCCAAGGGAAATATTCTGGGAGCCTGAGAGGGGTGCCCCTGGAACCTCGTCGTGACTTATCGTTGTTCTGCTTGCCCCTGTGTCAATCAAAAACTTTCTATCTTTACCTAATACTTGACTATGTACGTAAGGACCCTCTTGATCTACAGGAACCTCAATAAGAGGCAAGCCAACTTCCCTCTCTAGGCTGTTTCATGTGTATCGCTGATAATCGGGATAATCAGTTTGGGCATACTGGTACATCTGCTGAGTTGCATGTTGTGTTGTGGCAATCGGTTGTGGCTGTGGTACCGCTACTGTCTGTACTGTCTGTTGTGAAGCCTGCATAGGCTGTGCATTCTGTGATACTTGTTGTTGGACCTGATCTGGTCTAGGTAGGCGCGGTCTCTCTTTAGTTTTACCTGTAGCTATATTGTGTTTCAAAACTGCACAATCGTTTATATAGTGACATGGCTGTTTACAATAGTTGCATGTCCCTTTAACAGGAGCTGCTGAATTATTGGACTGTGTCATGCCCTTTCTCTGACCGTCAGCTGGAACTGACTGAGCAACTGACATTTTCATTTTCGTGTCTTTCATACGTCTTTGTTCGTGATCATGTTCTTCCCTAATTCTGTTCTGGTGGTACTGTAACATTTGTAACATCTGTGAAGGCGTGTTTGCTTGCCATGTGCTCTCAACTTTCAGTACACGGTTCTTAACTTGGGGCAGGGAATTCTCGACTAACTTAGATACAAAAAGATGTGGATATGACTCGCTACTAGGTTTCAGGCCACTATTAATAACAAAACATTTTTCAAATCGGGAATAAAAATCACTAGTGTCTTCATCGGGTTTCTGTTTGCAGGCTGAGATTGCATCCCAGTCCTCCTTTTTCGTTGCTAATAAACGTGGCAAAACTTGTACTAACAATCCTGGTAACGCTTTAGTCTTGTCCCCAAGCCCTAGGCCTGGGGTTCGGGTATTTTCTTCATTCTCTAATGCAGCCCAATCCATCTTTTGCTCTCCCACCTCCCATTCTTTTTCTTTGAGTTTCTCGTAAATACCGGCAGGCAATAATACTTTCAATATTTTCATGATGTCGGGATAGGTATAATCACCCATGAGTAACATGTCTTTGATTTCACGGTGGAAACCTGCAGGGTCTTTATCGTGACTAGGCACTCATTTCTTCATTTCTAATAGTTCCATTTTAGTTATGGGCGTGTACACAAACACGCGTCTAAAGGTATTATCCTCATTCTTGACTGGATGCACTTCTCGCAAGGGATTTTGTCTGTCTATGTAAAACATTTTTCTTTCTGGGGGTGGAGCTGAAACAAACTGTGGATTCAGGAAAGCACTATATCTGTGTCGATGTTCTAGAATAAGCTTAATTAAAACGGTACCCAGGCCCCTCCATCTATTCATGAGTAACTCTATTAATACATCAGGTAAGGGACCTGGATCAGAATGTTGGCTCTTATACAATATAAGGAGGTGTTGTATCATATACATACTAGCTAGTCGCTGTTCATCTGGTGAAAGATTCAAAAAGGTCTGCGCTAATGCGTCATCACTATATTTATCTGAATTGTCAGCCCATTGTACTGCTGACCTGGCTAATTCTTGTTCATCCATGGAATCGAGTACATGATACCCCATTCGTTCTTGAAGTATTCTATCGGTAGCCTGAAATAGATGTTCAGGAGTCTTTGGGTTTGACATAGCGGAGTGAAAAAGTCTCTTGCTTTCTGGACGTATCGGTTTATTAAAGGATCTACCCTTTCCTACATATGCTATCGTTCCTCTATCTCCTGGCTCTGTCTCTGGCCCATCCTCTGAGGATTTATCCTCGTCTGATTTTCCTTCCCTTTCAGCTTTCTCTTTTTCTTTTGCATGGAATACTACTACTTCTTTACGAATTTTTCTGTACATGCTCTCTATACAATTTTGTTTTTCATGTTTTCCATCTGAAATATTCTGACCCCACGTAGTTAATACCTTCATCTCTTCTTCATTTACACCAGGCCGGTCTCGTTCTCTTATGAAACAGTTTATGAGGAATCTCAATAGTAGGCTCTGAATGTCTACTTTCTGATGCGCCATGGCCTCGTGAACACATTCCGGACCCTCCCCCGTCTGAACGAAATGATATATCCTGTCCAGATTAGCTTTTATTCCTGGAAACAGGACTAAAAAGTCTGCAGCACGTCTTATACGTATTGAGGCTAATAACATGGAACCATCTTTGCCTGGTATGGGGTCATATCTACAGTATGTGATAAGTTCTTTTGCTTTTTCATTGGTAATCGGTTTGGGAGTACGTCGCATTGCTAGTTCTTTAGTATTTAATCGATGTACTGGTGGCGGGGTCTGGAAACCTCCTGATGCGCCTCCTGAAGCGGATGCTTGAACATGATCTGTCGGTAGGGCCGTGTCAGGCCCAAAAGGATTAAGCGGATTGATAAGGTTAATGGGGGGTGCAGGAAGTGGTGGGGGAGTGACCTGTTGTTGAGGAAGTATAGGTGCAGCTGGAACATTGGTGTATGTGGGTGCTACATCGTCTAAATACGAGGAAAGGAAAATCTCTGCTGCGGTCTTGTGACGTAATTTAGTCGGAACCAATGGAGGGGGCAGATCTTTCGGTACTTCCGGGGTCGCCTTGGGCAGGCCCTCGGCCAGGACTGGATACAATCCTGTCATAAGTGCACTTCTTTGTCTGTCGTGTTGTTCTATTTTGACTCGTTCTCCTTCCTCTAGTAGTTCATTTTCCTTGGCTTTTTCGGAATCCTCTCTACTCTTTTCTGCTTTTCTGAGTGCTTTCTCTGTGCGTCTGTGCGATTCTTTCCGCCATAGTTCAATGGCATCTTTCTGTGACTGTCGGGCTTTCTTTTTCCATAACGCTTCTTCTACTCTCATGATGCACTCGGCATCCCATGTCCCTGTAACGGGCCATCTTTGATTCTCTGCTAAATCTTTGGTGTAGTCCACCCACAAGTCGAGATATAATACGGCATCTAAGCCATGCTTGTGGTACATAAAGTGCCCTGGAGTGCCCCTAGGTGGAACAGGCACTGCCTCTTCTAGAATCCCTTTTCTAGTTCCTATCTGTCGTAACTTGGAGAATAGCGGCATTTTCGAAACTCAGTGCTTGATAACTCGATACTTACCTGAACACACGCAATACAATAAACACAGTAATGAAGATCAGACAATCACTCATACCACGACATAAAAACACATTTAAAACATTTCGAAGCGGACATTAACTAGATAACTTAATACTGGATGTACTGCTAAACAGTACAGATACACTGCTACAACAGTGCAGACCGGGTCTGCGTACCCAAACCCGTCTTGACCGGACACAAATTAATGCACCCATCTAGATGCGTCCCCAGCAACGGTACTCACCGGGAAGCACGGAATCGGAAGGCCTCAGAAACTCGACACTGGACTGGACCCTGGACTCGACTGGACTGGACTCGACTCAACTCGCAACGTAGGTACTTCGGAACTTCGGAACTGGTGGGCCTCTGAATACCTCGGACCTTGCTCTCTCAGCTGGGCTCTGGTCGGGATCCTCTGCACTCCTCACCGCCTCGTCTGGGTGTCGATCGCAGCCCCAGTCACCTCCATTGGCCTGAGGGAGATACAGGAAAACCTGCGGGTACGCGTAGTTGTCCGTCAGCGCTGTGACAGGGGACTTGGCCTGCAACGCACCGCCGGCGCGTAAGGTGGGGGAGGGGTCCCTGTTCGGGCGCCAATTATGTGGTAAATTTAAATTACCTATACTTAATTTATGCGGTAAAGTTCAATAAGAATAACTCAGTCAAAAATAAGAGGCAGAGTCCGTGGCATCTGAGTTTATATGGGTTTTATTCCTTAAAAAGGAATTGGTTCGAACCAGGTATCATGTTCCATCACCACGAGGGTTCAGGAAGGGAATTACAATGCTTTATTAACAGTACATCATATATATAGTCAATGCATTACAGTGGTGATGGGTTCAGAAGGCGTAACAGCTGAGAGAAACGAGATAAGAACACAAGTGCGTAACAATACGTAATCAGAAGGCGTGCACGAGGGCGTACACGAAGGTGTGTGCTAGAAACATCACATAGAGGTGTCACAAGTGGGTGGATCCATAGAAGAATCCTGCAGTGTCAGCAGAAATATGTGGCAGAGATGCGCGCGCAGCAGCATGACGTGTAATTGACGTGTAACTGGAGGGTGAAGGGGACTTGACATTTGCGCTATACAGGGAGACAGAAGTCTGGCGTGTCAGAACAACCTAATCCCAAATCATATCTGGTATCTGGTGTTTGAGGAACTATATTATCTAGAAGGAAAGGTCTCTCGGGCAGAGGCTATTCTATACTGACTGCTAGTGCGTGCATATGCGACTACGTGTCCACGTGTAAAACAAGGGGGCCATGGGCCTACCATGGTAACGGGAGCTATGAATTACTTGCATGGTGACAGAAAGGCCGGGCCCTTTGCTCTGCAGCTGGGAAGGATGTTTACCTAAACTACTAGACAGGAATGTATTTTCGAGGAGCGGAGCAGATAACTTGAAGGCTGAATACAGTCTTGGCAGGCAAGCAGGCCGAGCCAGGCACCGCTAGCCGCGCAGGGAGTAAGACAAAGGTCAGGGATACAGATGCAGGTCCAAGCTGCAGCTTCCAGAGGCAGAAGGCAGAAAAAGGCTTGAATGGCAGAAAACAGGGCCTAACTCGCCAGAGCTAGGAAAACGTGAAAAGTACACCATGTAAAGACGGTGGCAAGGCATACTTAGGAACTGAATATTCAATCCATTCATGGTGGATCTGAAAGAGGACATGTTAACGTTGGACGCAAATGTATTTGCGTCTTCATAGCTGGTTGTGGAGGGAACATACATGTACTTGAAGCACGTACATGGAGCCGTTGGGGTCTACGATAGGGGACACAATTGACCATAAAAATTCATATTACCTCAATGCCCCAACCAACTCATTATGTCTTTTTTCAAAACCCCACACTAACTACCATTATAGAACTTCTAATATGGAATTCCCTTACTATTCAATGTTCTAGTTACATCATCACATATCTCCCCCTACCCCCTTTTAACTCCTTGCCCGCTGCCAGAATTCCGCTCCTGTGCGGCACATTCCAATCGTGGGCGTGGTCATGACGGCTTAAGGCCGTCATCAGCACACGAGCACTGTGTGCCATGACGGACGGGAGCCGTCACCAGCATGCACGGGGTTAAACAAAGAAAACGAAAAGAAAGAGAAAAGAAAAAAAAACTCAGCAATCTTCAATTAAATGTTCAAGTTTCTTTAAAAGTCTTTCAGACTTCCTGGTCACTTTTTGATCTTATTGGATACTTGGTTGCACACCTTCATGCTCAACATTTGGACCAAGTTTTTTGAAAAATGACATTTCTTGTTACTGTTTTGTTATCATTCTTTGTTGTTAAAGCTGTTCCTTTAACTTTTATTATCACCATTGGCATTGGATGAAATCTACTTTGTGATTTTTTCTACCTATTGTTTACGAGCCAGTACTAAAGTGCCTATTTGATACTGTTGTTCTTGACATCTCTTTCCTTTTTGTGCATAATGTCTTAATTTCTCTTTTGCTTCTTTATCTTTTTCTAATATTTCTTTATGATCTTTTGGCGTAACTGCTGGTAAGTGTGGTAAGCGAGTTTGTCTTGACTGACAAAACATTAGCTCTTAGGGACACTTTCCTGTTGACGTATGCGGGGTGTTTCTGAGTCCTGTAAAACTTGACACAGCGCTTGATTTATTGATATTTGTGACAGTTTTGCTCTTTGCACGGCCTTCTCAATAGTGGCCATTATTCTTTCTATCATTCCATTAACTTGAGGCCACACAGGGGTTATTTCGCGATGCACAATTCCTAAGTAGTTCATAAAGTTTTGAAATTCACTTCCATTAAACCGTGGACCATTATCTATTTTCAAAATATTAGGTATCCCTATGTGGAAAATATTTCATCTAAAACTGGAAGGACTACAGGTGCTGATGTTGATGATACCACTTTTACAATAGGGAAACGTGAATACTCGTCTATTATGGCTAATAGATAGTGTCCTGAATCCAGCGGTCCATAAAAATCCTCAGCTGCATTAGTCCATACAGCATCTGGCAACTCTGGCATGTGTAATTCTTCTATTCCTCTTTCTCTAGAAGTACATTGCCATATATGACATGACTGAACTACTACTTCCACTTGCTAATCCAGTCCAGGAAACCACAATTTTTCCCTTAAATGATTCTTTGTGGCAGAGATGCCGCGGATCCCATCCTCATCACCAATATAATGAAATTAAGACAGGGACATGGCTTGAATGCAGGACTTATTTATTAGGGCAGTCTTCATCTGACATCCTCTTCATGCCCCAACCAAATCATTATGCCTTTATTCAAAACCCCAAACCACCTGCCATTATAGAACTTTTAATAGGGAATTCCCTTACTATACCATTTTCCAGTTACATCATCACAGGGTAGATTGGATCAGCCAGGAGACTCCTGGTCCAGGGCCAGCTCCTTGCTTAAGTTCCAAAGCATTTTGCTCAAAGCGCCCGCATATCACATTTTGCTAAGGTAACCATTCTATCACCCTGAACCTGATTGACAGCTCTGTTTCACAGCTAAAGTACACCTCTGCTTCCCACTTCCCTGAGCCAGGTACAATTGTGTTAGCTGTTGTGAACCAGTCTAGGGACTCATGAGACCTTAACTCCAAGTGGATTCCATTGAACTCACTCTCTAAGTAACCAATTGATTATGTGTGTGTTTCCCAATGACATCAATGTTAATGTTTTCAAATTGCAAAGTACTAATTTATCTAATGCTTTAAAATGGCTAACTCCGGTTATTCTGTATGTATTGATTTTGTTTTGGTGTCGAAAAATATATAAAAACCTGGCCTATTTTTATAAATTGGTGTCGGATTTCTCTGGAGTTGTGTCAACTAATTATTATCCATATTGGTGATTTGAAATGCTTAACACATGTTCCTTTAAGTAGCTTGTCTGATCTTTGTCACTCTACCAGTACAGAGAGAAGGTGTACTGAGAGAGTACCCAGGGTACATGTATTGTGCTAGTATCACATGGTAAAACACCCTGCAATACCACATAATACTTTCACCCTCTGACAGTCCATCTGCTTGTTGTCTAGGTAGACACTGCACTGTACAGGATATAGCTGTAGTTTCCTAAGAGTGAGAATGAGCAGCATATATGGGTCTGATATTACTGCTGAGAGCGCTTAAGTTGATTTTAATATCATGTTGCTGGATTGGTGATCTATGTAATTAGGGATTTTCATATACTATCTCAGATGGTTGAAGAAGATAAGGCTCTCTATGTGCAGTAGTATTCTTTACTCAACCTCTCTCTTGTGTCCCCTTGTCTCATTGTACATGTTTCTCTATCCTGGTATTACAGGTCTCTCTTCTGAAGAGCATACAATTTTCCTAATATGTCTTGGGCATTTGAATGGCACATAAGTTACTAATTAGCTTAGTGTTCTCATGTTCAGACTCATTTCTCTGATTTTGACTTTACACATTGGAAGGTCTCCATGGAGTGTGGGAGATTAGTTGGTAACTTCCCTCATTGTGAGTAGGTATGGGTGGTGTGGCCATATGGTAAGGGTTTTCCCTTTCATAGTGTATTGTAGAATGATGAAAGAACTGGCAAACTTGCATCCTAATCCGAGTGAGTCAGATTCATGTTGTCTGGTTTGCCCTGATCACTTGTGTGCAAGGGTTGGAGCAAGACAGGAATGAAAGAGGCTGAGCAGGAAGGAAGATTGTTTTGCGTCCTAGTCGATGCATGCGGGTCTCCCATCTGGGTTGCTCCGATGTTCGTTGGGTAAAACACCTTTATAACACAACTTTAATTCCGCATACCTTCACTCCGCATACCACTACAACGAATGTACCATTACTCTGCAATTCTATAATAACGCATGATATTATATTTTATATGCTTTTACCACGAAATTCGAGAAGCATGAATGGTAAAAGCATATGTTTGTAATATTTAAGTTTAAGGTAAGTATATGGTTTTTGTTTGGGGGTGTTGGGGTATATGTTTTAGGGGTTCAGGGGTATTTTAAGGGTTGGTTTGGGGTTCTTGGGAATTTTTTGGGTTAAGGGGTCATTTAGATTTTGGGGTGCAAGAGATCTTTTTAGGGTTCAGGGTTAGTTTAGGTTTTGGGGTGTAGGGGGTTTTATTAGGGTTCAGGGTGGGTTATGGGGTACAGAGGTATTTTTAGGGTTCAGGTCTGTTTTTGGGGTACATGGGTATTTTTAGGGTTCAGGGATAGGTTTGGGTTTTGGGGTACAGGGGTAGGTTTGGGTTTTGAGGTACAGGGTTATTTTTAGGGTTCAGGGCTAGGTTTGGGTTTTGGGGTACAGGGGTATTTTTAGGGTTTAGGGCTAGGTTTTGGTTTAGAGGTACAGGGGTATTTTTAGGGTTTAGGGCTAGGTTTGGGTTTTGGGGTACAGGGGTATTTTTAGGGTTCAGGGCTAGGTTTGGGTTTTGAGATACAGGGGTATTTTTAGGGTTCAGGGGTAGGTTTGAGTTTTGGGGTACAGGGGTATTTTTAAGGTTCAGGGACAGGTTTGGGTTTTGGGGTACAGGGGTATTTTTGGGGTTCAGGGATAGGTATGGGTTTTGGGGTACATGGGTATTTTTAGGGTTCAGCGGTAGGTTTGGGTTTTGGGGTAGAGGGGCATTTTTAGGGTTCAGGGATAGGTTTGGGTTTTGGGGTGCAGGGTGTAATTTTAGGGTCAGGATGGGTTAGTGTTTAAGGGTGATGGGGTATTTTAAGGAGTAAGGGTGGGTTAGGATTTTGGGGTGCTGGGGTATTTTAAGGGACCAGGGTGGGATTATTTTTTAGGGTGAAAAGGGTAAATAAAAAATAAAAAATAATATATATATATATATATATATATATATAAATATTTGTAATATATATATATATATATATATATATATATATATATATATATATATATATATATATATATATTCACTGAAAAAACCATAGGTTATAGACCATATATAGTTAGGGATTAGCATTTAAAAAACCTTATTTTATTTGCACAAAACCATTGAAATTCCATATATAGTTAGTTGCACTAACTATATATCGCGGACCCGCAATCCACTGCTAATGATGTCACATATTACATCATTCATGACATGGTCAGTGACATCACTGATGACATCACTGATGACATCTCAAATGACATCACTGATGACATCACTGATGACAACACCCAGTGACTGTATGTTTCTGTAAAGTTAAAATATGTCTTACATATTGAAGAATGAGTGGATGTATAAGTGTCTGGATGAAGGATTTAGTAGGTGCATGACTGACTGTATGAGAGAATGATTAAATGTGTCTCACTGAGTGCATGGGTTAGTGATTAAAGTGTCTTAATTTGGCAATCATTATTTATGTTGTTCTGTAAACTGCTGCATGTTTAAATCAGTAGCTATATCAGTAACTATATGGGTTATTGAATGGTTGCCCAAGTATTTGTATGGGAGACTGAGTATGTGTGTGGGTGGCTGGGAGGTGTATAACTCTGTGCATAGATGTGTGAGCAGTTGATTCCCTAGGTGTATGGCTTCAAAAGTGCATGTAGAAACAGCTGTATGGACAGTTGACTGTGTGCATGAGTATATTGGTGAGTGAATGGATATCTCAGTTCTACATGTCAAAGTAAGTACATATGTAAAACACACTCCATGTGAGAGTTGACATATATAAATAACTGAACATAAGAGCCAGTGAATGTGAGAGTGGCTGTATGAATCATTGTGAACTTGTATCAAGGATTGTATAAGAGAGTAAATATGTGTTAGTATATGTTTGAATAAGTAAGGTGTGTATAACTGTATAGTTGAGGAAATGGAGGTGTGATTGATTCTTTGCATGACTGACTAGGTGTGTGAGTAACTCCATGGATGTGTGACAGTCTGTGAGTGCCTGTTTACACTGAGTGTATCTAAGGTTATATTAGAGTCTGAAGATGTATTATCACATAAATGATATCATCAGTGATGTAATCAGTAATGTCAAATGAGATGTCAGTGATGTCATCAGTGATGTCATTTGAGATGTCATCAGTGATGTCATCAGTGATGTCATTTGAGATGTCATCAGTGATGTCATCAGTGATGTCACTGACCATGTCATGAATGATGTAATATGTGACATCATTAGCAGTGGATTGTGGGTCCGCGATATATAGTTAGTGCAACTAACTATATATGGAATTTCAATGGTTTTGTGCAAATAAAATAAGGTTTTTTAAATGCTAATCCCTAACTATATATGGTCTATAACCTATGGTTTTTTCAGTGAATTTTCAAGGTTTTGTAAATGCAAATTCCTAACTATATATGGTCTATAACCTATGGTTTTTTCTGTGAATTTCATTGGTTTTTTAAAAGCTAATATCTATAGCTGTAAAATATATTCTTTATTAAGTGACGTATCACGTAGCCCGTGAGACGCCTCATGATGCATCGCATAACCGTGACGTATCGTCTCTGCAGCCCAAACCAAACCCAAAACGTAAGCGCGCCAAAACACGCTTAAAGATATATATATATTTTTTTAACCTTAATTAGACAAAATCCACACGTGCACATATCACAAACGTTCAAAAAACACAATATGTCGGACTCCCGTTACGCTGCCGGTTAGCTGCCCGGTTAACGTACCAGGAAGCACCTTTACCGCGAAAAATCAAATTTTTTTTTTCACCCCCCAGGGAACTTTAATAGCCCCCTCATCAATCCTAGGGGTTCAGGAGGGGTCTGCCTTACCCCTTTCATTCATTTACACCTTTTTTCCACCTCTTGTCTCTCGATCCCACAGAGAGACAAGATGGCGGCCGCTCCAGACTGTTTACAATGATAACAGCCAATCAGCTTCTCCTCAGACTCCCGTTACACTGCCGGTTAGCTGCCCGGTTCGCGTACCAAGACGCGTCTCTACGGCGAAAAAATCGGAATTTTTTTTTTTTTTTTTTGGGCCCAGCGTGGCTCTATAATATCCCCTCATCAATCCTAGGGGGTCAGAAGGGGTCTACCTTGCCCCTTTCCTTCATTTCCCCCTTTGTTTTGGCCTCCTCTTGTCTCTCGATCCTACCGAGAGACAAGATGGCGGCCGCTCCGAACTGTTTACAATGTTGACAGCCAATCAGCTACTCGTCAGACTCCCGTTACACTGCCGGTTAGCTTCCCGGTTAGCTGCCCGGTTCGCGTACCAAGACGCGTCTCTACGGCGAAAAAAACAGAATTTTTTTTTTTTTTTTTTGGGCCCAGCGTGGCTCTATAATATCCCCTCATCAATCCTAGGGGGTCAGAAGGGGTCTACCTTGCCCCCTTTCCTTCATTTCCTCCTTTGTTTTGGCCTCCTCTTGTCTCTCGATCCTACCGAGAGACAAGATGGCGGCCGCACCGGACTGTTTAGAATGTTGACAGACACCGGAGAGCCAATCAGCTTCGCTTCGCAAAGTTCCGATAAGCGAAAAGTACGCGAACCGGAGCGCTGCCCGGAGCGCTGTTACAGATATATATCTTGATTTAAACGTTAATTTCTCAAAATCCACTGAAGCACATATATTGAGACCTAGCAAAGGCACATCGGGCTAACAGTCCCTACAATTTTGCCAAGTTTCGTGCAAATCCATTCAGCCGTTCGAGCTAAAAGTGAGTCCAACCGCCCTATGGAAAACTCAATGTTAAAAACGCGTTTTGGGACCCCCCTTTTTTCTCAGCCCCCCCTTGACGAAACCCCCCCAAATTTCCAGGAGCTGCTCAGAAACAAAATGTGCCATTTTCCTGAAAATTTCAGCCGATTCCGTCCACAAACGCCAAAGTTATTAGGCATAGAATTTTCAGAAATCCCATAGGGAAAAAATCCTAACTATATATACCTACTGGCGACCGCCAGTAGGTAATATATATATATATATATATATATATATATATATATATATATATATATATATATATATATATAAATATATATATATATGAAACCAAAGCTCCTCCTCAGCACGCTCTGCGCTCGCAGACACCGCTTCCACGCCAGCAAGAATGAGGAACGGACCAACAGAGTCAGCAAGATATTTGTTTATTTTCCAACAGAACCAGCGACGCGTTTCGAGCAAAAGAGCCCTTGTTCACGCTAAATATATAGGGTAAGCACCTTTACTATGTTTATAAGTTCACCACACATGCCTTTGCGTTGTAAAGGTATGCATGGTAAAGGTATATGCGGGGTAAAAGATTGCAGAGTGATGGTATTGCGGAGTATTTGCACATGCGTTGTTAAAAATGCGGAGTCATGGTATGCGGGAAAATAGTTTGCGGAATAACGTCACATATTCGTTCGTTTGTGTGCTCTCACCGGAATCCTGTTCTTCCCCACTGCTTTACGCCCAACGCCTTTTATATTCCTCCTTACTTCGGCGGTTTGTCTGACGCCACAGGGCCTTTATAATTCTCCTGATTTCGACAGTTTACCTTATGCCACAGGGGCCTTCACATTCCGCCTGATTTTGGCAGTTCGCTCGATGCCAAAGGGGCTTTCATGATGTTTCCTGGAAAATAAGACAAAGGATACAGAGAGCTCTAATTAATTGGTTGCATGCAGTCCCCCCGTGGGTCACGTTCAGTGCCTGATTTACCTTTCCTGCATGCTGGGACTTGTGGTCCATAGAGCCAAATCATACCCTCCAGTGGGTTTCGTTTACATATTCACATTATGTCAATTGATTTCTGCATTTTATTTTACCTTGGGAGGTCTGGAAAAACAGCGCTGCTTTATATATATATATATTTTTTCATTTTCTCACCTGGACATTGTATATATATGTTGTACAATCTTTGGACACAAGCCAATAAGGATATAAGCCAATTTGAGACAGGAACTTTTCAAGGAGTTAGGTGCAGCATGGGGAATGTATATAACTCAATAAGCTTCATCTATATGTAAATAGTTATTAAATGTGTGTCCCCAGCAACCACAAATTAATTCCTGGAATTATCAACATGTAAATAGTAATTCTTTTTTTTTTTTTTTTGACTTGGGTTTGTATATGTACTTTACAATGATCTCGATGAACTCTTTCATCAGGATATCCCAATATAATGAAGACACCTAATAAGATCTAAATGAATGTTGCAAAATCCTGTATATACTGTGAGGAGGATAATGAGATGTAGCAAGGATATTATGTCCAGTGCATATGTTAGAAAATAAACTTTGAGTCATCAGAATGCAAACAACCACAGGAGCTTTGTCGTAACTAATCTTGGCTGAGAACATCGTGATTAGTTAGTAAAGAATGCTCTCTATCGCATAATCATCTCATGAGATAGAGAGAGGTGTCAAAGTGTACTTTATTCAACAGTTGAATGTACTTTACAATAATTTTGCTTGACAGAACTCCGTCTGTGAAAAAGCTGATACATTGAAAAGAATGTCGAGATAGAGTTATAACACAGAGCACACACCACAATATGTGGACAAAAAAATTAGTGAGCTATGGGCATATGCTGGAATACAAAAATAACTGAGGATCTTGGAAAGACTGCATATGTACTAATTTGCACTATTTGAAAAATTGTTTATCCTGCACTAGCACTTAATTCAACAGTCGAATGTACCTTACATTGATGAAAAATGGCGAATAAACTGCACCATGTTATTGTGTTGAGGTTAACAAGGGTAAGAGCACAAAGCATTTTAAAAATTGTCTATACGCTGGGGACTCTATGGTCCAGTAGAAGGCTAATGGTAGCCGAAACGGGTAGGCAGTCCTCATTTTTTGCACAATTCGCACAATGGTGTTGAAATAAATTAATCTTGAAACTTACTCTGCTGTGGTGCCGTGACTTTTGCCGAAAATGGAGGATCTGTATATGGAGGCGAGGGAATCCAAGGAATATATATATATATATATATATATATATATATATATGTAACAATCCCTGCTACCTCTCGCCCGGAGCCCTGTACTGGATACCGCTGCGCAGGAAGAAAAGGAGGAGACCTCAGGTGCAGGTGAGCGATAGATTTTATTCCCTCGAGGAAGCGGCACACCACAGCATGACGTTTCGGCCTTCACAGAGGCCTTGATCACATGACGCATGCTAGGGAAGAGGCAATTTTTAAAGTGCTAGTGCTCGGTGAAGTGCAATCACATTGGTAGGTTAAGGTCACGTGTCCTGCAGTATCATAGACATAGACGACAGATTGTAAGCAAAACGCATCACGGGATAATCCCTGAATTCGGCCCATATTGCAGAATACAAATACTGGTACTTAAAGTGCAAGTGCTGTATAATTGTTGTAAACAATACATACTAGGAGTCACTGGAAAATCCAGTAAATAAATAGTGCAAATTTGGGCAATAATGCAAACTATTGGGTAAAGTGCAAATAGTGTCATACGAATAGTTTTTCTAGCAATCAATATATACAATATATACAATACACATCAAGTACAAAATCATGAATAACATCAAGTTTGAAGAAATGCATATAAAAATATATATATCCATAAATAACAATCATCAATATATAAATATATATGTAAAAAACATGAATGTACAAGCATATTGCCAATAAATATATATACACCCAATAGACACTATTCACACAGGATGAGACCTCAAGTGAACTAGAAAGTCATAACTGCATAAATGCATTAATGTCTTAACACCGAGGTCGCAGCACCCAATTCGTATTGCACATACTGATGTTCATATGTCTATATAAGGCTGGAGGGTCGGAAGGAGAGGAGATGTTAACCCACCCCAAGGTTAGGAGACCATCGCAGCCTCAACTCCCTCATCCTCCAGCTGACACTATGATTCCAGGTTGGACCTCACCTTTACCATAAATGTATCTCGGTGAGTAGTGAGAAGAACAACAAACTGTGCACATGTTTTTTTGTGTGAAAGTTTTTTTTATATATATATATGTGGATTTTTTTGGCTTTTTTCTCTACAACCTTTACTATCAGTTCTCTCATTTTCGTTAGATCAAAGTGTTGAGCTCTTGATACATCCTTGTGCAGCGTAGGCCTAGGCTGCACTTCACTCTGAAACCATCCACACCTCTAGAAATATACTGGTTGGTGAGGGGATACGATATAGTTCGTGACCAGACAAGTACGATTTAGATACCGCTAGGAGGGTCATAGTCTAATAAGAGGGGGAGGGCCACAGGTTTACACGATTATTGATATTTTTAGAGACACGTGTAGAAATCTTCTGTGGAATTCAACCCCCCCGGGGCTCGGCTATCCATTTCCAGAATATATCTGGTCTCCAATTTTCTTAGAGCCCCATCTCTGTCACCACCTCTTTTGAGAGGGCCCACACAGTCTATTGCATAATAACGCAGCAGGGAACTATCATTATTGTGGTGTTCTTTAAAGTGGCGGGCCACCGGATATGCTGGATCACTTGTGTTGATGGCCCTTATGTGCTGGAGTATCCTTTTGTGCACCTGCAGTTTGGTACTACCAACATACCGCAGGGCACACGGACACTCCAGTACATACACCACATATTCACTCTTGCAAGTTAGTTGCTTTTTAATCTTGCGTGCATTGGTGGTGAAGGGGATTGCATATTCCGTTTTATTCAGTCCATGCTGACATGCCTTACAAGAAGAACACTTCCTGAAGCCCTTACTCTTCCCTAGCCAGTTCTTACTTGTAGGGACTTCTGGTCTGGATTTAACTAGGGCATTCTGCATGGAATATGCTCTCCTGTATGTGATAGACGGGGTGTTTGGAATTTTGTCACCTATCACTGGGTCACATTTCACCAATCCCCAATGCTTGGAGATGATTTTCCCGAGTGCCCCATGTTGCCTGTTGTAGGCCCAAATCAATCTTACTTTTTGGTCCTGGGAGGTGGTGAGCGTATTAGTGACTTTGGGCTGCAAGGCTTGATTACGGGACAGGGCATTAGCTTTAGTTATGGCCCTATCAACTACTGAGGCCTTGTATCCCCTAGCCAAAAATCTGGACCTGCTGGCTTGCTGAGCGAGATTACATTGAGCTTCTGTGCTGCTCAGACGTCTGATACGCAGCATCTCGCCATACGGGATGCTGCGTATAAGATGAGCAGGATGATGGCTGCTGGCGTGGAGAATTGTGTTTCCAGCCGTTGCCTTGCGGTACAACCTGGTTTCGAGCTTGGTTCCTCCTGGTGTAACTGTCATGTCCAGAAAATGCACCTGATCCCTGCTAATGGTTGAGGTAAACTTCAAGTTGAAATCATTACAATTTATCAAATCAACAAGGTGCTCAGCTTCTAGACGAGTGCCCTTCCAGACTAGGAACACGTCGTCTATGTAACGATACCATCTAACAATAGACCGCCTGGCAATGTCAGAGTGTGTACCAAAGAGGACCTGCCTCTCCCAGTAGCCCATGTGAAGGCAGGCATAACTGGGAGAGAAACAGGCCCCCATGGCCACTCCCCTGACTTGTTGGTAATATCTATTGTTGAACATAAAGAAATTATGGTGTAAACAGAATGAAATCATAGAAAGTAACATGCGGTTATGGTCAGCCATGATAATCGGTCTTAAACCTAAGTAAAACTCAACAGCTCGCAGTCCGTCTTGGTCGTTAATACTAGTGTATAAAGACGTGACGTCTAATGTAATGAGCCATAAATCCGAGTCCCAATCAATGTCCTGTATCTTTCTCACAAAATCATTGGAATCTTGGACAAAGGATGGTAAACTCTGAACAAATTCCTGCAAGAAAGAGTCCACGTAAACAGTTGTTTTTTCTAGTAACCCCCAACAAGCTGCAATAAGAACAATTGTTACTTACCTGTAAACAGGTGGTTCTCCAGTATTGGTGTCTTTCATAGATTCACATGCTTGAATATTCCCCGTCGTCGAAGTGGGAGTCCCACGGTAAATAAAATAGCAATAATGCTAATAATATATATATATATAAATATATAAAGTATCATATAAGTAGTAAAACTGATAAAATATGTACTGAAAAACCTTTACAAAGGTTACTACATAGGAATGCATTAGAGAGAAAAAAACTCATTTGCAACATATCAGTGTCATTATGTTAGTCCAAACTGCAGCCAATCAGGCTCAAGCACCCTCTAGAACCTTCTCCTCAGAAGCTCAAGCCCTCAGATTTTCGTAGCACTAGTAATAATAGCGTATGAGGAGAAATGAGCCTCTGAGGGGAGGATGGGTGGGTCGCATGTGAATCTATGAAAGACACCAATACTGGAGAACCACCTGTTTACAGGTAAGTAACAATTGTTCTTCTCCAGTATTAGGGGTGTCTTTCATAGATTCACATGCTTGAATAGAATAGATAGCAGTAACCTCCTAGAGCTGAGATTGCAATATTTCCAAACAATTGAAGAACAATATATAGCATAAAAGCAAGGCAATCTCAAGAATGGAGGAGGGAAAGAGGCTCACCTTATTTGAAAAGATGACGAAGCACTGCTTGCCCCACTGCGGTATCCGCTTCGTTGACAGCTTCCAAACAATAATGTCTGGTAAAGGTGTGCCTGCTGGACCATGTCGCTGCACGACAAATCTGGTGTAGAGGCACTCCGGCAAACAATGCGATGGACGACGCCATCGCTCTCGTAGAATGTGCTCTCACTGGAGTAGGTAAAGGCCTGCCAGCCTGCTGATGGCAAAACGATATGGCTGAAGAGAGCCATCGTGTTATTGTCTGTTTAGTAACTGAGTGTCCTTTGCGCAGTAGTCCATATGCTATAAATAGCTGATTGGATTTACGGAAAGGGGCTGTCCTAGAAATGTAGAATTTTAGACACCGTTTGATGTCTAAAGAATGTAGTCGCTGTTCCGCAGGGGATTTAGGATCCGGGAAAAAAGTCTTTAAGAAAACTGGCTCGTTCAAATGGAAGTCAGTAGGCACTTTTGGGAGAAAAGAAGGATTGGTACGAAGTGACACTCCATCAGGTTTGAACTGCAAATATGGAGGTTTGATGGTGAAAGCGTGTAAGTCACTTACACGACGAGACGAAGTTAAAGCTAAAAGCAAAGCCACTTTCCAGGTCAGAAACTTGAGGTTTGACCGATGAATTGGCTCAAATGGAGGCTTCATAAGTTGTGATAACACCACGTTGAGGTGCCAAGCTGGAGGAGGGCGCCTTAACGGAGGGAACTTCCTGAAAAGTCCTTTAAAGAACTGTCTGATGATTCTGGATGAACAGAGAGACTTAGAGCCGTCATGACGGTAGCGTGAGATGGCCGCCAAAAAGACTCTCAATGTGGCATGTGAAAGACCAGACTGAGCAAGACTTAAGAAGAACGGTAACAGTTGTTCTGGAGTGGAACTGATAGGGTGTACGTTGGATGCTGCGCACCAATGACAGAAGCGCTTCCACTTTAGCCTATATGTTTTGATTGTTGATGGAGCTCTAGCTGACGCTAGAATGTCTCTACAGTCCTGAGGTATACTTAAAGAGGCAAACTCCATGAATTCAGGTTCCAAGCCCATAATTGAAGCGTTGACGGATCTGGGTGACACACTTGTCCGCCGTCCATAGTCAGAAGATCCGGACGTGGATGGAGGCGAATTGGTTTGCATTGGGACATCAGAAGGAGTTCTGAAAACCACGCCTGTCTGGGCCAACGTGGGGCGATTAAGATCAAGCGGCAGGGTTGCCTGCGCATCTTCCATAACGTCCTTGGTACCAGTGGGAGTGGTGGAAACGCATATGCAAATAGGCCGGTCCAATCCATGAGTAGGGCATTGCCGCTGGATTCCGGATGTGGATGCCAACTGGCAAAAGCCTGGCATTTTCGATTCACTGGCGTTGCAAATAGGTCGATCTTGGGATGACCCCATTGGTGGAACACGAGGTCCAGAGTCGACTGGTGTAACTCCCATTCGTGAGTGGATGACGCAGACCTGCTTAGGGAATCTGCTAGTATGTTTGACGCTCCCGGCAAATGGACTGCTGTCAAAGAAATGTGGTGACGAAGTGCCCATTCCCAAATCCTCTGGGCAAGACAAGACAGGGGCTGAGATTTCGTGCCTCCCTGCTTGTTCATGTAGTGCATGCTGGTGGTGTTGTCCGTTTGAACCAGCACCGATTCTCCGTGTACCACCGGTAAGAAGGCCTTCAGCGCTAGGAAGATCGCCAGCAATTCCAGCCTGTTGATATGCCAGGTTTTCTGAGTCGCCGTCCACTTTCCTTTGATGGAAAGATCCAGGATATGGGCTCCCCATCCGTCCATGGACGCATCCGTGGTCAATGTCAGATCTGGAGTCTGGATAAGGAAAGAGACCCCTTGGTTCAGATTGGTCCGTCGCTCCCACCAGAGTAGACTGCTCTTCATGCCAGCTGTGACTGTCACCTGGTCGTTGAACGACCCCGACACCTGTCGCCATTGTAGGTCCAATTCCTCCTGAATAGGACGGGTACGTAACCTGCAATTCGGGATCAGTGCGATACAAGATGATGCCATCCCCAGAAATGACTTTAACATACGCACTGAAACTGACTTTCTTGATCTGATGGTGGAGACCAGATGAACTATCTTCAGTCTCCGCTCGGGGGAGATGAACGCTTTTGACACGTCCGTGTCTATAACAGCTCCGAGGAATGTCCTGCTTCGTAGAGGAGTGAAATGTGACTTCTTTACATTGATGGTCAACCCTAGGGAGTTGAAGAGGGTGAGACACAAGCGTG
Organism: Lissotriton vulgaris; assembly: GCF_964263255.1. Lineage (NCBI taxonomy): Eukaryota > Metazoa > Chordata > Amphibia > Caudata > Salamandridae > Lissotriton > Lissotriton vulgaris. Next base: position 930,756,724 of record NC_141685.1, on the reverse strand, counting down.
TGTCGTGATGTAGCTGACTTGCGGATTGGGATTTCAACAGACAATCGTCCAAGTAAGGAAATATCTGGACTCCTTGAAGACGCAGGTAAGCCATGACCGGAGCCAGAACCTTCGTGAACACACGGGGAGCTGATCTGAGGCCAAACGGTAGGACCTTGAATTGATAGTGGTTGCGTCCTACTTTGAATCTCAAGTACTTTCGATGTTGAGGAATGATTGGTACATGAAAATAGGCGTCTTGCAGGTCTATTGTAGTCAAAAAATCGCCGCTGCAGAGAAACCGCAAGACTTCTGACAATGTTAGCATGCGGAAGGACTGTTGTTTCAGGAAGAGGTTGAGATACCTCAAATCCATAATGGGACGCCACTCCCCCGTCTTCTTTAGAATGAGGAAGAACCTCGAATAGAAGCCTTTCTCCCGCTGTGATAGAGGAACCACTTCGACTGCACCCTTTGTTAGTAATAGTTGAACTTGATGTTGTAGTTCTTCGAGATGGGGAGGTGGCGGACCCGAAGGCGGAGATGGAGGAGGAAACTCTGTGAATTCCAAGGCGTGACCCTTGCGCACAATGTCCAACACCCATTGGTCCGATGTTATTTGAGACCACTGGGAGTAGAACTGCGAGATTCGACCTCCAACATCCTGCTGAACTGGCAAGTCATTGTCGTTTGTTGGTGTTGTTGGCACCTCTATAATTGGACTTCCCTCTATAGGGTCTGGATTGTTGTTGGCGAGCAGATTGAGGATTCGAGTACCGTTGGTTTCCTTGGTTGTACTGGCGGTACTGAGACTGTCCTCCTCTGTTAAAATTGGACGAGGTGCCCCGCCCTCGTGCAGCATGAAAGGGCTGTTTCTTAAATTGTAATGACCCAAGCGACTTCGCTGTGTCGGTATCCTTCTTTATGGTTTCCAAAGAAGCATCGATTTGGGAACCGAACAAAGATTCGCCATCATACGGCATGTCAATTATCATTGACTGGACCTCTTGCCTGAAAGAAGTAGACTTTAACCATCCCTGGCGTCTGAGCGCCGCCGCACTGGCAAGGATACGGAATGCAGTATTCGCCACATCTACAGCACAGTCTATAATCTCCTCCGAAGCCCTTTGACCATCTTGAAGGACCTGGAGCGCTTCCACTTTCGATGACTCAGGAAGTTGCGCAAGAAAGATGGACATGTCTGACCACATTTGTCGGTCGAAACGACCCAAAATTGCAAGAGCATTCGCAGCACGGGCTGAAGTTGAAGCCATGGATGAAAATTTCTTTCCGATCGCATCCAATCGGCGTCCCTCTCTATCGGGAGGGGAAGTGACAGGCGCTGTAGGATTACGTGCACGACGTTGTGCTGCTTGAGTCACAACTGAATCTGGCTTTGGGTGAGAGAGCAGACAAGCAGGTGAGCCAGTTGGAGCCTTGTACTTCTTCTCCAATCTAGGTATCTGGGCCGGCAAGGAGTTAGGAGCCTTCATAATCTTCTGCCCTTCCTTCCAAATAAATTCAATAATTGGAATTGTATGCACCTGTTTATACGGCTGATTTTTGAAATCATACAGAAAACAGTCTTCATCCCGTTGGACCCTTGTCAACTTGAAGCGGTCCGCCGCCTTGTCCATAAGTTTATGAAAACTAGCAATGCCACAGGAGGTGAATCACTTGAAGGGCCCTGTTGCGGCGAAGGTGTTTGCACTCGATAATCATCAAACTCCGCCAAATAAGGATCCTGCTCACCCTCTGAGTCCTGACACACCTCTCCTTCCTCTCTCTCTGGCTCTGAATCAGTGTCAGTAAGTGGATTAGTAGACAGGGGAGCACTCAAATGTACTGACGGAGCCGACTGTCTTGGAGGAGTATGTAATGGTTGATGCGAAAGTGTTACATCAGTGGACTCATGAACCGGAGTACCCTGAGGGGTAGGTGGAAAACGTCTGTTATAATCGTCCAACATATGTTGGAGGTTAGAGAAAAGTGTCATTGGAATAGACGTCATAGGGATTTGCACGCATTGGCCTTCGTGCTCATCTACCTGCTCATCTACCTGCTCAACTTCTTCTTCCTCTTCTTCTTCAGAAGAAGTGTCCTGGAATTTAATGATTAAATCTGATGGACTCCGTGCATCCCCATAAACAGTGTCATCTGGGACTGACTCAGTCTCATGGTCAGACACGAACAACTGAAGTGGAGGTTGTAGAGCAGGGGATTGAAGATGGAATGCGGAATCTTCCTCTTTATTGAATGAGGACTGTACAGTAGAAACTGAAGTGTCCATGGCCACCAAAGGCATGTTGGCATAGGAAGAAGAACTGGAAGTTGCTGTCGCCGTAGACGGTAAATTTCCAGGCGCCTCCGTGGACGTAGAAGGCTTAGGCCCCACTGTCGCTGGTTTGCTCATCGACGAGCCCGTCGATGACGCTGTCGTCGACGATGCAGGAAACGACGTCTGGGCCGTCGACGGTGACTGTATTGCAGGCGGCATCCTGGACATCGAAGGTGCCTTCGTCGACGGTGTCTTCGTCGACGGTGTCTTCGTCGACGGTGTCTTCGTCGACGGTGTCTTCGTCAACGGTACCTTCGTCGACGGTACCTTCGTCGACGGAATCTTCGTCGACGGGAGCTTCGTCGTTGCCGTCGACGGGAGCCTCGTCGACGAGGCCTTCGTCGACGATGGGATTGACGACGATGGGTTCTTCATCGACGATGGCTTCTTCGTCGACGATATGATTGGGATCGTCGACGAGATTGAAGAAACAGAGGCTCTCGTCGACGAGAGAGCCGTCGTCGAGATTCTCGTCGACGATGACGACGCCGATGTCGTCGTGACTGTAGTCGTAGACGAGGCCACAGCAGCCAATCTCGTCGTCGGAGTGGTCGTCGACGGGCCCGTCGACGACCGCGCTGTGAGAAGTGTAACCACTTTAACAGAAGCTGGAAACGACGCCTGAGAGTCAGATCTCGTGGGCGTAGTTACAACAGGCATAGAAGCAGTAGGTGGAACTGTAGCCACAGTCAAAGCCAGCTTTCTTTTCTTCAGGAAAGGAGATGGCAACTCCTGAACACTGCCACGCTTAGAAGCCACAGAAGAAGGAGCTGACTGAAGGCTTTCTGCGTCAGACACAACAGCGTCCTTATCTTGAAGGCGCTTAAGCCATAAGAGGAGGCGACCCTCCCTGTCCTTAAGGGTTTTAGGATTGAAAGTTCTACATAACCTACAATCAACCACTTTGTGATCAGGATACAAGCAATAAATGCACTTGTCATGAGGGTCTTTCTCAAATAAACGTAATTTCCCACAGGAGGAACAAGGTCTAAATAAAGACTTCTTACTTGACATCTTTGTGAAAAAACTGAGAAGAGTAGATAAGTTGAAAAGAACTGAGCAGAGCTCAGGGAGACTCCCTTCACACGACGTGCGGTAGAAAATCTGAGGGCTTGAGCTTCTGAGGAGAAGGTTCTAGAGGGTGCTTGAGCCTGATTGGCTGCAGTTTGGACTAACATAATGACACTGATATGTTGCAAATGAGTTTTTTTCTCTCTAATGCATTCCTATGTAGTAACCTTTGTAAAGGTTTTTCAGTACATATTTTATCAGTTTTACTACTTATATGATACTTTATATATTTATATATATATATATTATTAGCATTATTGCTATTTTATTTACCGTGGGACTCCCACTTCGACGACGGGGAATATTCAAGCATGTGAATCTATGAAAGACACCCCTAATACTGGAGAATCGGTCTTCCCTGGGGTTTGTGTGGGTTCTTGTGGATCTTCGGGAATAGGTATAGGACTGGCATGACTGGATTGTTGTTCTTAAGATATTTGAGTTCATCCATGCTCAGTAAGCCAAAAGATCTCCACCCCATGAGCAGCGAGTAGAAATCTTCCTGAGCTTTTTTGATCAATGAGATGTCACTGTGTCTGTAACAGTCCAAATCATTTAATTGAGAGAGGGCTTCTTCCAGGTATAGTTTTCGTGGCCATAAAACTATATTCCCTCCCTTGTCAGACTGTCTAACAATAACATTCTCATTGGCCTGAATCTTTTGGATGAGTCGCATGTATTGGTCATTCTGTGTAAATTTCTTTCGTTTGGAATTGAGCACTTTGGAATGTAGCAACTTGATGTCTTTAACTACAGCATCATGGAAGATGTCGAGGTTATCATAGAGCATGACAGGAGTGTAAGTGGAGCGTGGTTTAAAAGACGTTAGCCCTCCCACCCTGTTGGGCTCACATCCAGAGACTTCCTGGGATGATGACTGCTCCAGTCTGAGGGATTCTAGAGCCTCCAAACCAGGCACATCATGAGCTTGGAGCCCATCATTAACTGTTTCAATCCTCGTCGGGGCATTGCGAGGTTTTCCACCTGTAAAATGCTTCTGCAATTTAATCTTGCGGACAAATTTATATAGGTCAATTCTGGTGTCCGCATAGTTATATATATATACAAAAAAGAGAAAGGGTTTTGTTTTGAGATATATATATATATATATATATATATATATATATATATATATATATATATATATATATATATATATATATTATGCTGCCACAGTTGGAGGTGCACGCAATGACAGGCGAACTCAGCTACCACGGTTAAGTCCTTTATTGAGGCACAACAGGACACAGTGCTGGATATTTCATTAAGCCCCAACGCGTTTCAGAGCTCCTTATGCTCCTTGATCACGGGGCGGGCATGCAGCGGCAGACGTATGAAGAGAACAAGTCCCTGGTTCATCCTGTTTAATAGCAGTTATTGCTGAAGTCATCTTTGGACTTCTGGGATTCGTAGTACTCCAACCACCATATGACCCATGTTGGGCTCTGCCTCCTGCAAGATAAAATCAAACCCTTAGTAGGGCTTCCAAATCTGTGTCCGTTGAAAGTTAAATGCACAAGACCTGTCATTCTGCTACATGGGTCATATGGTGGCCCGTTGTGCCTCAATAAAGGACTTAACTGTGGTGGCTGAGTTCGCCTGTCATTGCGTGCACCTCCAACTGTGGCGTAATGCAATATATATATATATATATATATATATATATATATATATATATATATATATATATATATATATATATTATTATATATATATATTGCTCAAGGTTCCCACCAAGGAAATGAAAACGCACTCTCTCGTCTTGTTAAGTACACAGCGGTTTATTCATCAATCACAACCCAACGCGTTTTGCTTGTTGCAAAGCTTGTTCACGGGATGTTGAGCCAGTTTCTAAGTCCTTCTTTTAACACTGTAGCACATGTGACTTCCTGTGTTACAAGTTGGTGCATGCTGGTTGATGTAGTCTCCACTACATCCTCTTGACCAGGGTGCTCAATTTTGTGTCCTTATAATTTTTTTTAAAAAGGGGGGGAGAGAGCATGTTTAAGTTTGCAGATAGCATTTGTAGCTCTTTGGTGAGTTTTTTCTCTCAGTGTATCTCTCTGGTGAGATAATTCATTTGACGGTATGGTGTCATATAGTGCAGTTCGCAATTTTTCTCTTTGTTTCTCAGCAATGTATTCACAGATTCATTTTTGTCAAAACCCTTTTTTTTTTAAAATATAAGGACACAAAATTGAGCACCCTGGTAACAACAGAGCGCCGACACCACAAATGGGCTGCAACTGCTTCTCATATATATATGTCTGTTTTGCAATTTGACACATTTTGCATCCATGACACTTTACGAAAGTGTCATGGATGCAAAATGTGTCAAATTGCAAAACAGACAAAGGAAGTAAAGATGCCTAACAACAAAAAGTGGGAAATACGTCAACTAATCACCTGCAGAACAGAGTATACTGTCTATGGAATAGAGTGTCCCTGCCCACTCATGTATGTGGGCAGCACAAAGGGTGAATTGAAAAAACGCATCATGGAACATGCCAGAGCAACCACACATAAAGACAGAGCAAACGCGGTTGCTAAACACATGGAGCAGACACACAACGGAGATTGGAAAAAGCTGAAATTCTTTGGCATAGAAACGATTCCAAAACATATACGAGGAGGTGACCGAGAGAAATCTCTAAGACAAAAGGAGTCACGCCACATCATAAATTTTAGAACCTTAAGTCTGTATGGCCTCAATCAATCGGAGGAGTTATACATTCATCTCTGAAAAGACAATAAATGACATTCTTCAATGAGAAATCTAAGAAGGGAAGATACCAAGCCATAGAGTGGAAAATGACAAAACATAAAGAAAACAGAGTAAAAAGGAAAAACGGAACCATTAAAACGTTATTGACCCCATCGAAGCGAAGGAAATTAACAAAAAAGAGAACAAATCCCACTGGAGGGATCCAAAAGAGAACTATTTTGAAAAATGGCGCAAATCCGCCAAGAATCAAAAAATTAAAAACCCAAGAAACAATGGAAAATTGGGATTTGAACTGGAAGCTCTGAAAGACGGTAAACTGAAAATAAGGGGTTATTATTTTCTATAAACTGACTGGTATAAACCTTATCCAGAGACTCTTTTTATATAAAACTACAACATCCACAATGCTTAGCACTTTAACACAGGAAGTGATGTAATACAAATTTGAATGCTTTAAATGGTTTGAAAAAATGCGGGAAGCTGATCGTGAGCAAGATGCTTGTAGCATCGAAACGCGTAGATCGTCTGCTTTTTCATGCTTCATAGATCAAAATAAACCACTTGTGGAATCCAAAGAGAGTGCGCCCGAATTCTTTTCTAACCAAGGAAGGAAGTGTGGTAATATTTACCGGCGTGGTTCTGCCATAGGGTACGCACCCGCAACAAGCACTCAGTGGCCGGGGAACTGTGAACTGGCGTGTGGAGATATATATATATGGTAGGGAGACAAAATATCGAAATTTAAATATCGATATACAATAATATCGATGTTTTCATTTCGATGGTATCGAATATCGATGTTCAGAATATCGACAGTTTTATGGTATGTATGTTACTAATATCGAAATTTACTAATATCGACATTATGTTTAGTGTTTTGTATTTTATTATGTTGTTTATATGTTTGTTAAATATGTTATTAAATGTATGTTTGAAAATTAGTAATGTTGTTTACATGTTGCGTTTTAGTATCAGAGCGGGTTGTGGGTTTATAGGGGAATAGGGTGGGAAATAATTTAATAATAATAAATTAATTAATACATTTTTAAAAATATTTTTAAATAATAATTAATTGGTAATTAATTAATAATAATTAGTTAATTAAATTAATTAGAGTTAATGTGCTAATATATTTATTTTTTGTTATTGTTAATTAATAATTAATTGGTAAATAATTAATATTAATTAGTTAATTACATTAATTAGGGTTAAAGTGGAAATAAATAGAATTATTTGTTATTGGTAATTAATAATTAATTGGTAATTAATCAATATTAATTAGTTAGTTGCAATAATTAGAGTTAATGTGCTAATATATGAATTTTTTATTGTTAATTCATAATTTCTTAGTAATTAAATAATATTAATTATTTAATTAAATTCATTAGAGTTGATGTGCTAATATATTTACATTTTTGTTATTGTTAAATAATAATTAATTGGTAAATCATAATTATTAAGTGATTAAATGATATAATTATTTATGCGTAGTGGGTTGTGTGTTTATAGGGTAATAGGGTGTCATATAATAAAATGTAATTAATTAAAGAGATTGTATTTATTTATTGGTATTTATTGTGGCCGCTAGACAAGTGCGCAGCGACGGTGCGCAGCGGGGGCGCCGTAGGGGCGCCGGAGGTGCGCCAGAGGTAAGCCCGTTTGCGCCCGTTCGCGCAACGGACGCGCTTAGGGCCGCTACCTCTGGCCCCTCTGGCCCACTTCGGATAGCCTATACTCGGGCTGAGTTACTCAGACTCAGACCTTGTCAGGATTCGGTCAGGCCGTTAACTTCCAGGCCAATTTCCTGTGGGTTGCTCAATGTCAGATCCCTCTGCAAGCACCACACGGAAATAGCATTTCTCATCGAGTCTGAAAATCTCGATGTCCTCTTTCTTACTGAAACGTGGACTCGGGAGGATTGTGAGGTCGAGTTGGGCTTAGCCTGCCCTTCAGGCTATAAAATCAGCCACACTCCGCGCCCACTCAATCGAGGAGGGGGAATCGGGTACATTTATAGAGACTCGTTGACCCTCTCCCAGCTAAAGATCCGTGAAGTTCTGGGATTTGAACTGATGGGTTTTACAGTCAAACAGCAGGAGGTGATATGCTGTTGGGGTGTTTTATGCTATCGCCCCCCCGGGACCGGCACCCTCCATATCCCTTCTCATTGACCTGATTTATGAACTTTCTAGCTCCCACTCCAAGCTACTGGTTCTGGGAGATTTTAATCTGTGGGCAGGCAGCTCGCTGGATAAGGCATTTTTCTCTCTCAGCCAAGCCTGTACAGATATCAACTTAGAACAGTTGGTGAACGCCTCCACGCATCATAAAGGCCACATCCTGGACCTAGTGTTTGCGGACCCACTGTGGGTATCATTAGTTGATATCAAGCCCCAGTATTGGACAGACCACTCTCTGATTATGTTCTTCCTCCGCCCTGAGGACCCCACCTCGCGCAAGGCCGGATTACCCCTAGCTAAGCTAGAGAGACCGTGGTCCCGAATCCTCAAAACCTCTCCACTGCCGAACATCATAGGTAAGGATTTTAAGCTCGGCAATACAGCTGAAGAGAGTTACACCCTCTTCTGCCAGTCTATATCGAGCTCGCTGGATGAGTTGGCACCCCTTCGGAAGTCACGAGGAAGGGTAAACCGAGCCAGCCCATGGTACACGAGTGAACTACGCCAGCTTAAACTTGACTGTAAACGTGCAGAAAGAGTCTGGAGGAAACAGTATTTAGACTCTGATAAAAGGGTGTTTAGATCTGCCATGCAAAAATATAAGGCTCAAATCAAGATGGCTAAAGCGACCTATCTTGAATCCACCTTGAGTCAGGCCCCAAACAAGGCCCAGGCCCTCTTTAAAATCGTTAGGGATCTTGCCCACCCTGCGTGTGTGGCGAGTGCAGTCCCGTCATCGCAAGCTCTTTGTGATTCACTTGCGGATGCCTTTGAGGAGAAAATCCGTAAAATCCTAGCGGGTCTGCAGGACCCAGCCGACCCCACCACTGAGGCGGAAGCTCCGGAGGAGATGGCCAGTCGACCCCGGCAGAGGGTCGCTCACCTCTGTTTGGAAGCTCCGGCCACGCCCTCCAGTCGACCCCGTCCAGCGGATCAGCCCCCCAGCTTGGGAGCTCCGGCGTTGGAAGCCAGTCTACCCCAGCTAAGCAGCTTTCCTCCCCCTCTTTTGGATCCGGCCCTCAGCTTGGGAGCTCCGGCGATTGTGGCCAGTCGACCCCAGATGAGTGGCTCTCTCCCCCCAGCTTTGGATTCGGTCCTCAGTTTGGGAGCTCCGGCGAATGAAGCCAGTCGACCCCAGCTGAGTAGTCTCTCTTCTCCTCCCTTTTTGGTTCCGGCTCTTTGCCTGGGAGCTCCGGCGATTGTGGCCAGTCGACCCCAGCTGAGCAGCTTCTCTTCTTCCTCTTTGGATCCGGCACTCAGCTTGGGAGCTCCGGCGAGTGTGGCCAGTCGACCCCAGTTGAGTAGCTTCCCCCTCCCTTCCTTGGAAGAGTTTAGCAGTTTAGCCCTTACGATTTCCTCTGGTTCGCCTCTGGATCCTCTTCCTCCAAAACTTTGGAAGGTTTTCCAAGAGGATCTTTTCCAGCCCTTGCATGCCATCTGCTGCCAGTCATTTGAAACTGGGACTGTACCGGGCTGTTGGAAGAAGGCAGTGGTATCGCCGCTCTTAAAAAAACCCACGCTCGACCCTGTATGCCTTTCCAACTACCGGCCAATCTCCTTGCTTCCTTTTCCGGTTAAAATCATGGAAAAGTTGGTCACCCGCACTCTATCCGGCTTCTTAGAAGGGAACAACTGGTTGGATGAGACGGAATTCGGTTTTCGCCCAGCCCATGGGACGGAATCCGCGTTGGTGACCGTATTGGACAATCTGCGGGCGCGAGTCGACAGTGGTCGGTCAGCATTTTTGGTGTTGCTCGATATGTCGGCCGCGTTCGACACGGTCAGTCATCCTACCTTGATTTCGAGGCTGGAAGAATGCGGGGTTAAAGACAAGGCCAGGGATTGGTTAATCTCCTACCTGGACAGCCGTCAGCAACGGGTTTCGTTACCTCCCTTCAGCTCAGAGGAGCGGAGAGTGGGACAAGGAGTACCTCAGGGCTCGGCCATCAGCCCCATACTCTTTAATATTTACCTCCGCCCTCTGGTCCAGCTCATCAAATCTTTTGGTATCTCCGCATTTAACTATGCGGATGATACCCAGCTGGTCTTTTCTCTGGAGGGACAGGATGCAGTCCCATTGGAGACTTTTCATCGGTGCATGCAGGCTACAGCGGAATGGCTCCGTTTGAACTCGTTACAGTTCAACGGAACCAAGACAGAGGTCCTGCACTGTTCCACTGACCGAGTTCACCGAGATCTCCCAGATGACTTCTGGCCTCCGTCTTTCTCAGAGACGGTGTCAGCCGCACATTCGGCACGTAATTTGGGCATCATTTTTGGGCCTAACCTGCAGCTGGATCTGCACGTGAATAAGACCACTTCAACGTGCATGATGCTGATCCGTATGCTGCGCAAGGTTCTACCCCTTCTCCCTGAGCAAGCCAGACCAGAAGTAGTGCGAAGTACCATCCTAAGTCGACTTGACTATTGTAACGCACTGCTTCTGGAGGCCCCGTTAACACTTCTGGGCAAGCTTCAAAGGGTGCAGAACTTGGCTGCCAAACTTGCCCTGTCACGCCCCTACCACAGCTCCTCCACGGCAGCGTTGCAGGAACTTCATTGGCTGCCGGTCCATCTACGCGTGCGCTACAAAGCAGCGTGTATTGTGTTCAGGGCCATCCATGGCCTGGGCCCAATCCCTCTACGGTGAATGTTTGCCTGGTATCTTCCATCTCGAGCTTTACGTTCCTCGTCGTCCAGGCTACTTGTAGTCCCGCGATTCCAGAGAGTGAGGATGGGTGGTCGCTCGTTCAGAGTAGCAGCGGCCAAACTTTGGAACTCCTTGCCTTTATCCCTGCGAAGTTTTGAGGATCTCTTAGCCTTCAGAAAGGCTCTGAAAACTTACCTTTTTCCCAGGACGGGTTGAGCCACTGCTTTGCTTGGACTATGGGTCAAAAGCGCCAGGATGCCCTTGGTGGTGACAGGCTGCGCTATACAAGTATACCACAATAACAGTTAATTATTTGGTAATTAATATGTGTTAATTAGTTCAATTTAAATTAAATCAATTTAATATAAATAATTGTTATTAATTGATTATTTGATATTTATATTAATTGTGTTTTTTTGTATGTGTACTGTGTTGTGTGTTAAAGTGGGAGTAGTGTGTGAAGTAATTTTTACCCCCATGCTATCCAATGCTTTCCCTACTGTTGCACCCTCTGGAGTGGGAATAGTAATTTTTACCGCTACGCTATCCAACGCTTTCCCTATTGTTGCACTCTATGGAGTGGGAATGGTAATTTTTACCCCTACTCTATCCAACGCTTTCCCTACTGTTGCACCCTCTGGAGTAGGAATAGTAATTTTTACCCCTACGCTATCCAACGCTTTCCCTACTGTTGCACCCTCTGGAGTGGGAATAGTAATTCTTACCCCTACGCTATCCAACGCTTTCCCTACTGTTGCACCCTCTGGAGTGGGAATAGTAATTTTTACCCCTACGCTATCCAACCTTTTCCCTACTGTTGCACCCTCTGGAGTAGGAATAGTAATTTTTACCCCTACGCTATCCAACGCTTTCCCTACTGTTGCACCCTCTGGAGTGGGAATAGTAATTTTTACCCCTACGCTATCCAACCTTTTCCCTACTGTTGCACCCTCTGGAGTGAGATTAGTAATTTTTACCCCTACGCTATCCAACGCTTTCCCTACTGTTGCACCCTCTGGTGTGGGAATAGTAATTTTTACCCCTACGCTATCCAACACTTTCCCTACTGTTGCACCCTCTGGAGTGGGAATAGTAATTTAAACCCCTATGCCAGTGGTTCCCAAACTTTTGACTCCTGAGGACCCCCATTGAGTCACCACTGGAAGCCCGGGACCCCCAATCAATTTGTATGAGTTAAATTTCAAACATTAAAACAGTAATTCGAAAAACATACAAATGTGCGCACACAAAACAAATACTCAAAGTACTAAGGGTTTTGGGGCCAGATGTACGACCGTTTCATTAGCGCCTCGCAATTGGCGACACATTGCGAGTGGCAAATTGCGAGTCGCTAAATGAAATGTACAACAGTGTGTTTAACGCTGTTTGGGATTCCCAATGGGGTCGCAAATTGCGAGGTTCATTAATATTAATGAGCCTCTCGCAATTTGCGAGCCCATTGGGAATGCCAGCCCTCCCAGCGATGGTGGCCTGCTGGGCTCTGCAGGCCACCATGTCTCGGACTTCTTTTAACACCTTGGCTGCTAGGTGTTTTCCCCCCCTGTGCTGGAAATTGCACTTCTTCTTTATTCATGACGAGCTCAGCTCGTCATCAGCACAGCTCAACTGTGCATCATGACGAGCTGAGCTCGTCATCAGCATCGAAAGGGTTAAATAAAGCAGTTTAAAAAAAAATGCAGCCTGTTTACCATGCATTTAAAAAAAAAAAAGAAAATGAAACGTTTTAGTTTCATTTTCTAAGGGCAGGCAGAGGTCCCTGGGACCACTGCCTGCCCTTAAAAAATAATTTTGCTTGTATTTGCAAAGGGGAAGGGGTCCCCTGGGGACCCCTTCAAATTTGCGAATGCCTTACCATCTACTTGAAGTAGGTGGTAATTGTGACTGTTTTACGACCGCAAAACATTTGTACATGGTTTTGAGACTCGCTATTTGGAAGGGAATGCCCCTTCCAAATAGCAAGTTGCAAAACCTATTCAGAGAGTCGCAAACAAATTGCGACTCGCGAAATAGGCTATGTACATGGCCAAATAGGTTTTTGCATGCGCAAACGGGTTTGCAAACCCGTTCGTGCATATAAAAACAGATCGTACATCTGGCTCTTAGTATTTTTTATTGAAGTAATAGCCCCTCTGTCACATGTATTTAATTTGTTTTATAGCATCTCTCATACCATTGTAGGATGTCAGAGCACTTTACATCACACACATATAGAGACATTGAATCATTTATGTAAATCAGTGTGTATATAAAATGTTTAAAGAGTGCTTGGTCTGGAAAAGCACAAATTCAGGATTCAGAACATAACACAGTGGCTAGCATTGACTAACATTAAAAATGTATTTCCACTCAAATATATAATTTTAGCAGCATCAGGTTAATGAATAACTGGGACAAAATGTAAGTTACTAACTGGTACCATGCAGTTTGCAAGCAGGTCTTTGATGACTGTTTATAGTTCCCTCTGCTAGATTACGATTGTCACTTATGAAGTGCACAGTAACAAAAGAAACTCTGTGACAAAAGCAGTAACCACGAACCTTGGCACATAAAATACTACTTTTTAAGATGCACGCTACCCGTTCTCTGCAGTAGGCACATTAACCCTCTGTGCTACATTAGTTAAATCAAAGCTGCCACTGAACAAAACTCCTGCTCTCCAGCAGGTACATTCATCACTGGCATTCTCGTGACACTTTTATTGTTGCTGGAAAGCTGCTAATTATATAAGAAACGTTTCTGTGCTTTTAAATCTGTTGCCTACGGACCCCCTGGGAATGTGTCACAGACCCCTGGGGGTCCACGGACCACAGTTTGAGAAACACTGCCCTACGCTATCGAACGCTTTCCCTACTGTTGCACCCTCTGGAGTGGGAATAGTAATTTTTACCCCTACGCTATCCAACCTTTTCCCTACTGTTGCACTCTCTGGAGTAGGAATAGTAATTTTTACTCCTACGCTATCCAACGCTTTCCCTACTGTTGCACCCTCTGGTGTGGGAATAGTAATTTTTACCCCTATGCTATCCAATGCTTTCCCTACTGTTGCACCCTCTGGAGTGGGAATAGTAATTTTTACCCCTACGCTATCCAACCTTTTCCCTACTGTTGCACCCTCTGGAGTAGGAATAATCATTTTTACCCCTACGCTATCCAATGCTTTCCCTACAGTTGCACCCTCTGGTGTGGGAATAGTAATTTTTACCCCTACGCTATCCAACCTTTTCCCTACTGTTGCACCCTCTGGAGTAGGAATAGTAATTTTTACCCCTGCGCTATCCAACGCTTTCCCTACTGTTGCACCCTCTGGAGTGGGAATAGTAATTTAAACCCCTACGCTATCCAACGCTTTTACTACTTTTGCAATATGTGTAGTAAGTATATATATTAATTTAGATGTACACTTTTTAATTTATTTTAAATGCATATGTATTAGTTATTATTTTTTAAATGTTTTAATGTTTTTATTTAATATTTGTAAAATTATATGTATTTTTAAATTATTTTTACATTATTATTAATACATTAAAAAAAAGATATTTTTAATTTCGATATTTTTGTACTACGATATTTTTTCCCCGATATTTTTGTACTTACCTTTATGAAGATATTTTTGTATGTAGATATTCTGTCTGTCGATATTATGTCAGACATTCTATATATATATATATATATATATATATATATATATATATATATATATATATGTATATATATATATATATATATATTGCAAAAACAGTTACCAAAAGCTTGGAGTCACCCACACTTCGTTTCTATTCACCTTTATTGTTCCGGTGACGGCAGGAGATTAACAACAGCTTTCAGCAGAGTAAGTTTGCGCCACATATGCCACACGCGTTCCGGATATTTCCTTGTTCACTGGCTTGGCGGTTTGGGTGGGAAGAGTCAGTATGCAGGTATTTATGGAGTTTTTTCCATCAAAGTTGCGCCTGTTGGCAGGTGCTCGCTAGGCATTCTGGTCTTCTTAGTTCTTTAGCGTCGTTTGTAAGTCATAGTGACAGTTGCTGTCTCTCCCTCTTCCCACATTACATCCCGTTGGGTCGCTCACAGCGGGCCATATCAATCCCTCGCTCAGTGATGTCAGCCAGAGCAGGTATGAGGTTCCGTCTTCAGTGCCCCAAAGCACACAGACCAGCAGATGCCGGGGGGTTGACTCTGTGACCGAGGCAGGCCACTTAATGTTGCAAAAACAGTTACCAAAAGCTTGGAGTCACCCACACTTCGTTTCTATTCACCTTTATTGTCGATGAGGGGAGCAAGTCATAGTTCTTCTGTGTAACCAATGGGGAAAGCTCAGCTGTCTTTGCTCTGCTGACTTGAACCAGTGAGGAAAAGTTCTGTCTACAATGAGGGAGGGGCTGAGAAATTGATGGCTATTTTGTCCGTGGCTATTGAACATTTGGACTATTGCTCAAATCTCTATATGCTAAGGTGCCGTTATGTTCTCGGAACTCTCTCCTGGACTACTGCGAGGACAGGCTGGCCTTGCTGCTCCATTTCACTAATCTGTACATGTGCTAGAGGATAAGGCAGGCCATTTGACTCTTCATGTTTGTTTATACATTTAGTATGGAGCCCAGAGTTGATAGGAGTGTGAACTCAGTGAGTGTAAGTTGCTTTTTTCTCCTCAAGACTTGGGCTTTCAGGAAGATAAGCAGGGCTTGAGTGATAGAATAATATCAGATGGTCCGTGACACTATCAGATCCCTGGGCAGCTGACTATTTCATGCTGACAATCTCACCCTGACCCTAGGCAGCTGTTGTAACTGCTCCACTAATTCTGCAGTTGTTGACACCCAGCCAGTGTACATGCATTGGAACACTTGCAGGTTGTAGAGCTTTGCTGGACTTGTTCAGAGATAGAGATGTGCCAATAGCAACAGACTGCCAATCTCAAGTGCTTGTTCCAGAGACACACTTATGCAGGCAGGTAAACTTGCACACATACCTTACATTGTGCCTGGTCTTCTCTCCCTTGGCCAGCACTCTCCAGGCTCGGAGTTTGCTGTGCCTGCACCACGGTCTGTGAGGCACCTTAAAAGATATGTGCCTCAAATACACAAATAAAATGTTACCAGGGTGAGAAAGGGGAGTAAGTGAGTTGGCCAATTGTAGGTACAAATATGTCCTTTTTCTTTACTCATGATTAGGAAAAGTTGTGAATAGTACCAACCAGTGGTGTAATGAAACTTGAGGGGGCCCCCTGCAATGTACATAGAGGGGGCCCCCTCTGAACTTACTCAGAAGCTCTCAGGCCAAGGTACTGTGCTGAGGAGGCCCCTGAAGCTCATGGACCCCCACACTGCGGGCACCTTTGTTACATCACTGGCACCAACTTCCTGCTTGGCATCCATTAGGATTAATCCGTGATATAATTAATTATGTCATTGAACTTGCCAAGAGTCATGTAATACGTGAGGTCATAAGAAGTGCTTAATGGGGATGCATGTTGTAGTTAGCTTGCTGAAATATATGTGGCACATTTCAGTATTTTTTTGAGTTTGAAATATCACATTGCCATCTAACCTGTAACTTTGGTTTTGCGGGAGCACCACAAGACTGCCATAATATTTTTTTATATCAGTTTTTTTTAATGAAATACTGCTTTTTATTTAACGATTGAGGGTACAGTTTTTTCTAAGTAGGTAACTTAATAACTACCCCTTGACTCATTTGGTGTAAAATTACATTGTTTCTCTGTTTTGTGATCACACTGGAGTATTGCAAGGGTACTGCAAGACTGATTCATAAAAAAAATGATTGGTTGAAATCATTGTCTTCTTTCATTTACAGGAAGTTCTCACCCTTTGAAACTCATTTGGGATTAACACTTGTCTGTAAAGTCAGTGTGTTGGGCCCTGATCTTTTTTTGGCAATGTTTTGCTAATTACTAAGGGAATTGACATGAATGGTGACAGGGAAGGATTAGGAGGATAGTCCACCAGCAAAAGTAGAGTTGCTAGTCTGGAAATGTTTTACAATCCTTTCAAGGCAAAAGTAGGTAGCAGCCGCAATGTATATAGCAAAGACTCCTCAAGAGGCACAATAAAATAATACTTGCATGGGACCGGTTGAATGTGGATATAAAAGTGTACTATCCATCCATGACAACTTTCGAGAACACGATATGCAGATACATCAATATCGTCAGTTGGAGCACCAGTTGCTCCTGTGGACACTCACTCAGCACAAATCACACAGGTGCTACTCAACGTTATACCAGAATACAAGAATCTATTGACCTGTTGCTCCAAATGAAGCAAGATCATTGTGGTTGTGGAGCAGTCTACTTTGACTAACATCAAACTGGTAATTGTGAACCAGTGTTTTCCCACAAATCCATACTTCAATGCCCTTTTTTCTGTTTTTATTCAATTCCCTTGTGAAAATAACAAAATTAACCAAAACATCTTAACGTTTTTCAGAAAGATAAGAAAAAAACGGTTCTTTTCAGAACCACCTGTTCTAGTTTTAAACTAGGTCCATTTCATGTTGCTTGCCATGCGTCTTTATATTTGTATATCATAATAGTCTGCTATAGCAGTCTATATTTAATAATAAAAAGTAAGTCTATTGTTATATGTTGAAATAAAACATATATGGCTCTATTACGATTAACCCTGGGCAGTGAACTCCGCTCCGCTCGCGGAGTCTGCGAAGTAGCGGCAGCTTCGCAGTGAACGCGAAGTTGTTGAATACTTCGCAATCTATAGCGTAGTTGTTTTTCTTCCTCGCGCGCTCAATAGCGTTCTCGCGTGCGCTGTAACGACTTACCGTGGTTTGTGTTCGCCTTCTCAATTTTCTCTCCCAGTCGCGTGCGCCACGACGCTTGGAATCCGGCCGCACAATCCCGCGAGACTGTGTGAACGCGTTCACATCATTTGGACGCGCGATCACGATATTAGGACGCGCGATCTTCCTTCCGGTGCAATGTTGGCAAGATCACGTTACCGAACACGCAGAAACTACAATTTGGCACAGAATATCTCTCGAGCATGATAAAACCTTCTCGAAAATGATCATTTTGCTCAGGAAAAACCCTCAGATTGTGATTTGTCTGTAGTTTTTTTGTGCAAGGAGTTCTCTTTTTTTTCTACTTTTTTTTTCAAGAGTAAGGAAGTGTCCCTGAGTCTCCAACTTCCTGTTCCTGTCTATCAGGCTCCTCCCAGTTCTTTGTCCATGTGCTGTTCACTTTCATTTGGATATGGAGCTGGAGGGATCAGTTTTTGTGTATGTCTGCTACATCATATCATTTGATTGGATTTATTAAGGACTTTTGGATTTGAAATTTTCTTTTACAGGTAAGTTGGAGAATTGGTGTACATGTTTGTTTGATTTGGGCTTTTTTTAACTACAGTTAACTGGGCTTTTCAATCCTTGTTAAAAATTATTGTTGCGGGAGGCCTGTACGTTCATGTAAATTGATACTTGTATAGCGCACTACTCACCCGCAAGGGTCTCAAGGCGCTTGTACGAATACCGCTGTGGAACACATCCTGGCTTTCCCTGTGAGGCGTCCACTCCTGGGCACCCCCAAGGTGGAGGCCAGGCTTCCTTAGCGTTGTGGTGTCGTAATTGGCATGGCCGCGTTAGCGATTAGCTGAAGCTACACGTTTTCCTCCTTAACTTGGCTATATAGGATAACGCCATTTTTAATGTTGCGGCGGCCATCTTAGACCATAAGCGGCCTCGTGGCTGGCGTGCCCTTTAGTCCGTTGTCCGTACCACTGACCCCTTCAGTCTGCCCAGCAACAGGCTATTTTTAGTACTGGTCAAGCCCGTTCATGCGCAATCCCCACTGACCAGTCATCCCTCAGGAATGTGCCGCCAAACTGACCAGCGGAGTTACAAACCCTCCAATGAGCTGGCTGTGTTCCAAAACATGACCATATATGTACATAAATGTGTTGTAACTTGTGCCGCCTATCTTTTATTACCCCAACACTGTATATAAGATGGGGTCACACCGGTGTTCGGTGTGATACCTCTTGCATTACCGAAGGGTGCTGTATGAGTGTACCACCACCCCATGGGGTCTTAATAAACTTGTTCTTTGACTTTTACAGCTTCCGTGCCAACTGTTCTTTATTGTAAGTGGGTTATCTACGGAGCATGTAGGCCTTGGGAACCCTGATTACTACAAATTGGCGACCACGAAGGGACTCATCGGCGACTTGGATGCCCGAAGGAGAGGTCGTGACGAAGGTTTGGAAACTCGCCATGGACGCGATCGCTGCCATCGAGTGACCCGAGTCTTGGCACCCGCGGTGTTTTTTCCTTTCCTTCTGATCTGACCTTCCAGGTGGCGCTGGTCTCCGACTGAGTACTCGATCGTCTGCGTTGCTGGATGAGTGCCGTTTGGCAGATTCGATTAAAAGACCTTGGCAGTTGGAATCTGGACCTTTGAGATTTTGGGTAAGATTTGTGTTCGGTAAGGTAGTCTTCGGACGCTTACTGAAGTTCTGTGATTTGTGATCGGTAAGGTAGTCTTCGGACGCTTGCCGAAGTCCTATGATCTATGATTTGATGTGAGTTAGCTAACGTTTGTGAATTTGTGATCTTTGAATCTATATGTGTAGTGCACTTCACATAGGCAGGCATGTAGAGATGCTTCTCTAACTTTGTTTTTTTTTTCCTCTGAGCGGCACGTTTGTGTGAAGTACTGTAAGTGCCATTTTATACGGTGTCACGCTTTCGTGATACTTTTTGAACATGCCTGTTTTTAGCACACTCCGAGGGATGTGCTGTCTTGGAAATGGTACCACAATTAGGTTAGCAGAAGCACAGCCGGCTCCCCCAGAAGGAACACCGAACAGGGAGATGTACATTAAATTAGGCCTTCCCCCCATTATGTACAGCAAATTATGGCATAAATATACAAAAACAGATCCTGAATTGCAATGGCCTCTACATGGGTCGTTCGATTTACGTAAAGTACAGTTTGTGGAACAATGTTTGTTTCAACGCAGGTCTAGACAAAACATGTTTGATTGTGTGCGAATGTGGGATGTTACCGGGGCACCAGAAGAGAGGGGGCACCCCACTCATTCCACTCCCGTTCTCGCATAATGGATCCTGAAACGCCTGGTACACCCTCCTCTTTACTTTGAGATGGCCAACAAAAGGGGGGGTGCTTTTTCGTTTGAATAAAATATGCTTCCATGACAAGGATGGGTTTCCACGGGCCGAGGGTACTCGATTTGAATGGGAAGAGTACAGGCCCGACAACGTATCTGCCCCGCGTGTGTACAGCAATCAACGCAATATCAATGTATCCAGCTCACATGTCATTAATGTTATTGCTACTAAAGTCGATTTGTGTATCAGAAATAAAGGTTCGATTGCGGTAGGGAAAAGTGAATGTAACACCACACTTACTTTTGATAGCCCGAATGGCATTTCGTTTGTAGCATCTCGAAACACGTATTTCATTTGCGGAACGAAGGGTTATCATCAGCTTCCATTGGGATGGTTGGGCACGTGTTATGTATCGTTTGTGCTACCCCCTGTATTCATTGCCCCTCCAATGTATCACAATGACTACATCTTGTACCACGATTTTGTCCTGAATAGAGTCAAACGGACTGTTGTTCTGGATGACATAGATCAGACTGACTTCGTCAAGAAAAGTAATTCCCTTTGGCCACACTTATTCGCACAACATAAAGAACAAATGACAATGCAGACAAACTAAAGAGCAGTGCATAAAAACCCAATTTCTGAATCAACAAATAAGTTACCAAATGTACAAATTTATTAAAATATAATTTAAAATCAAGTAAAATAAAATAGTCAGAAATCAAGGGAAGACAGACAATAAATGGAACATATAATATTCACAGTTCATCCTATACGTTCCTACAATAACAAACGGAGGAGGAATTCGATCAGGTTATATTCAGAAACAATCAGAATAAGCCTTAGCTAGTCTTATGAATTCTCTCCCCCCAATTTTTCAACGCGTTTCGACGGGCAGTTAGAATTGCAGCCGTCTTCTTCAGGAGGGTTATTAGCTGTATTCCCAAGAGATAATCTAGTATTTCCTATATGTTTCTCTTATTAGTGCTATCGTTGTAATCCCAAATCTCATTCTTCATAGGGTGTTACCTCTAATGAAATAATGCAGTGTTTTCTACACGCAGATGTAGGGAGAAACCGAATTAAAACATCCCTCAAATGGGAACTTTTAAAATAATGTTATTGTCCGCTGTAAAGTGATGAGGGGCTGCTTACATCCTCCTATACGATCACTTTGATTAGAGCAATCTAGTATGCACGCGGTAGTGCCGATATGTAGATAAAAAACGGTCCGCTGAATATGGAAGCAATCCAATAGTTAAGTCGCCAACTCGTAACTGATTAGGGGCTGCTAGAGTCTTCCCGTTCAGTGATGGCTGCTACTTCTTTTTCTAAAATCTGCTATGCTTCCCGCGTGCCTTCTCCAACGGCAAGACTGATACTGCCTTGCAACAGTATGTGGACTTCAATTTGGGACTATTTTCCTTCGTGGGGGCCGCATTGAACAGCCGGAAAATAAGACGACTGACACGTGTTGTCGAGGCTGTAGCGAATGACACTGCCATTGCCCTAGGAAATATCACAGAGGAACTCCAGATTTCTAGAATAGTTACGCTCCAAAATAGGATGGTGTTGGATGTAGTTCTAGCTGACCGTGGGGGGGCATGCAGAATTATCGGAAGTAGCTGCTGTGTGTACATACCAGACAATTCTCCATCTGTTTATGATGCCATATCAAAGCTCCATAAAATCGCAGCTGAGATACACCCAGACAATGGAACTTGGACACTTTCAGGATGGTTCTGGGCAATGCTTACTGCTTGGGGCTGGAAACTGTTAACGATTCTATGTATAATTGTGGGGGCACTATTTTTTGTATGTCTATGTATCCAATGTGGCCCGGCCTTATGTTCTATGTGCCTATCAGCTTGTATACCATCAAGACGAGCTCTTGCCCATGACAAAATGATGCTTCATAAAGAAGTGTCCCAAATAATGTTAATAGACATCGAGGACGAACATTCTGATTATGTTCACTATGAGGTAGATTCAGCTAAACGCTAAAAGGGTCGTCTGTCGTAATTGGCATGGCCGCGTTAGCGATTAGCTGAAACTACACGTTTTCCTCCTTAACTTGGCTATATATGATAACGCCATTTTTAATGTTGCGGCGGCCATCTTAGACCATAAGCGGCCTCGTGGCTGGCGTGCCCTTTAGTCCGTTGTCCGTACCACTGACCCCTTCAGTCTGCCCAGCAACAGGCTATTTTTAGTACTGGTCAAGCCCGTTCATGCGCAATCCCCACTGACCAGTCATCCCTCAGGAATGTGCCGCCAAACTGACCAGCGGAGTTACAAACCCTCCAATGAGCTGGCTGTGTTCCAAAACATGACCATATATGTACATATATGTGTTGTAACTTGTGCCGCCTATCTTTTATTACCCCAAAACTGTATATAAGATGGGGTCACACCGGTGTTCGGTGTGATACCTCTTGCATTACCGAAGGGTGCTGTATGAGTGTACCAGCACCCCATGGGGTCTTAATAAACTTGTTCTTTGACTTTTACAGCTTCCGTGCCAACTGTTCTTTATTGTAAGTGGGTTATCTACGGAGCATGTAGGCCTTGGGAACCCGGGCCGTTGTGGAGATCAAGCAAGCTATTGCCCAGAGTTGTAGAGTGGGACTCCATGATTGGAATAGGCACCGAGGCGAGAATTATCAGGTCCATGGAATTTTTGAGCCCAAGACCCGCCGAGGCGGGGAATTGAACCCTGGTCCCGGGCTAGACCTCTGCATCAGGGTTTGCCACTCTAACCATTGAGGCACACTTCTCCACATCAGGGTCTGCCACTCTAACCATTGAGCCACACTTCTCCACGAGGGGTCTTCATGAGGGGCCAAGTTGTATTTCTTTGAAATTTCATCCAGTAGGCCTAGAGGTACCCATGGGTCCAACCATGCTTCTGTGGTGTCTGTTGAATTTCAAGTTTTTAAACATCATGGATGGCATTAGATTCAATTGCAAACTGTGTTTTTTTGGAGTGGAATTTCAGTTTTTGTGTGTAATTAAATATTGGCTTTTCAGCTAATAGGTAACCCTAGTAGTTCATATAGTTAGAGTAGGCCTGCTTGAGTTCATTGTATTTACTGTCTGTGGGTGGCCTGGCCATGTGGTGGCGACCATTTTGTGTTACCAGCCACTGTGTTTTTGCCATAGTCCTCCAAACTTGTGGCCTACTCTGCCAGTAGGCCCAAGGGTACTACTCAAGTCATCATGGGTGTATGAAAGTTTATCAACTGTTTTTGTGGTGTTTGTTTAAGTTGTAACATCATGTATGGCATGGATGGCTTTGGATTGATTTGCAAAATGTGGTTTTTGGTGTGGAATTGCAGGTTTTGGGTGTGTGTAACTAATATGGCTTTTTCTGCCAGTAGGTAACCCTAGGAATTCAGCTCGCGTAGTTTTGGTAACTTTGCACAGTGTGACAACGTAACCTTACAATTTTTGTCTTCTTCGCCCGCTCAATCTGCTTGCTCGGGCACTCAATGACGTTTTGTACAGTTCGCGGTGCTGAACACACCAAATTTTCAATCTTGCGAGCAATATGTCTCGAGTAGCATAAAACCTTCTTGAAAATTATGATTTTGTTCATTTTGCTAAAAAAAACTCCTCAGGTTGTCATTTGGTTGTAGTTTTTGGAGCATGGAGTCATTTTTCTGTTCATTTTTTTTTTTAAAGAGGAAGGAAGTTCCCCAGAGAACTCAACTTCCTGATATTGTCCGTTGCATGTACTTTGTTGTTTGAGGGTGGGCTGACCATGTGGTGGCGGCCATTTTGTGTGACCTTCCACTGTGCTTTTGTCATAGGCCTCCAAACTTGTGGCCTATTCTGCCAGTAGGCCTAGAGTCCCCGAGGTAGTCAGTGGAGGTGCTTGCTGTAGCTGTTTCTATGTTGTCTGTTGAATTTAACATCATTTAGGGCATGGATGGCATTGAATTGAATTCCCAAATGTGGTGTTTGGGGTGTAGTTATTGTTTTGGGTGTGTGTTAAATGCCTTTGTTGTATGTGTTGTTGTTGTATAACTTTCCAACCTTTTAGCCATGGGGATTTTCTTTTTTGCATTAAGCTGTGATGTGTAACAGGCATCCTACATTGTCTGGCCATATAGGGATATATAGGCCTGCTTGAGGTTATTGTTTTCTGGGCTTTACCCATGTGCCAGTGATGAGTGATCATGTGGCTGGGAGCCGTGGTGGTGGTTGTAGTAGTGGGCTGTTTTGTTTTTGCCACATAGGCCTGTGTGTCTTTCCATTGTTCCTGTTGGCTTACTGTTTACATCACCATTGCTATCTGCTGCAGGTCACTGATGCTGCATCCATCCGACATGATGCACAAATTAAAAATAAACAAGTTCCACTTCCACTACATTTGTATTTTAGTTATTTGCTATTCTTACTCCTACTGAGTGTACTAACACTACTAGTAATTAAAATTAAAGCTCAACAAACTTCTTTGCTTGTAGGTGCACAAAAGACTGAGGAGGAGGTGTCTGTCATCATTCATCGCCCATTGTACTGCCAGACGGACGACCTTCTGTTGTACGTGACATGTGGTGTGACCTGACCAGACATCTCTGCAACTTGTGCAACTGAGTGCTGCTGCTGACATCGGAAGAAGATGGGCCCAAAGAAAGCAGGTACAAGGTCCTCCTAGACCAAGAAAGTTGCTAAGAAGAAGAAGGAAGAACAGAAGAAGGAAGTGACACTTAAGTCTGGTGTTGACCCCAAAACCTTTTTTGGGAAAACAAAAAGTACGCCTGCAGCAGCGGTGTCCAGGGTGCAAGCTGGGGCCAGCACCTCCACATTAGTGGGCCCAACCCACCAACCCAGGCCCAAGCATATGAGTGTGGAAGAGGTAGCCAACCTAATGGTGGAAAGCAGTGATGCTGAGCCTGACCTAAACGTATGGCTATCTCAAAGTAGTACACAATCAACGCATGAGGGAACACAGCAGATAAGTGGTGAAAAACAACCACTGCCCGCAATAGTAGTTGCTCCAATACAACAACCAAAACCACCGCCCGCAATAGAAGTTTTTGTTCCTCCTGAAGTAGGGGCAGTTCAGGAAATTGAGCCTCATGCAGAGCAAGAAGAAGAGGAAGTCACACGCCACCAAGGAAAAGGAGGGTTAGTCCATCAAGTTCTTCGCCAAGCATCCCTTCTGATGATCTAGATCTCACTTGGGAGCCACAACAATCTGAGCATGAGAGGGAGAGACATCCCAAGACCAGGCTAGGGAAAAGGAAGGTTCCAGAAAGCCTTATACTTATGGAGATCGATGTAGAACAGCAGGATAATGATGATGCTGAGTCTGACCCAGCCATCACAAGCATCACTCCTGGCCCGAGGACATGGAGACCAACATTTTCACCCTGTCCCGAATGGCTGCAACTAGAAGTTATGTAGCACGCATACCTCCAACACAGGCAACACCAACATGACCTCCAGCTTCCATTTTTACTTTAGCAAAGGGCCGGCAGAGTCCTACATCCAGCACAAGCACCACCTCAGCAGAAGTAGGTTGTGGTACTACTTCGCAGCCACATAGTGAAATTCAACACACACCCTCCAGTTCATCCGGCATTGGAAGTGGCACCTCTAGCAGGAGACAAAAGTTAAGCTCCCCAGTGTGGGACTTCTTTACGGTTAGCGCAAAGGAGGACAACATTGCTATATGCTCCATTTGCCATTCCTCTGTTATCGTGGTAAGCTTGGTACAAACTATGGTACCGGAGGCCAAATGACCCATTTGAAAAAACACCACGCAATCAAGTGGGAGAACCACCTTCGTAGCATAAAAACTGGAACTATTGATGTTGGTGGGGATAAACTAGTACAAGGTCCACTCACGGTCGAACAGGAAGAAGAAGAGGGAGACATTCTATCTGATAGTGGTGCAGCCCATATCCTCTGCATCAGCAACATCTCAGTGGCACAAGAGTAAGAGTCATCCGGAGACACCAAGGAGTACTGCTGCGAAGTCTGCGATGCAAAGTGCTGCGTCGAGCATAACCAAAAGAAATACCAAGCAGCGTACCATTCTTAGCATGTTTAGGCAGGAGGGAAAGTACAAACGCAACCACCCAATAGCACGTTTGTACAATGCCAAGCTTGCTAAAATGTTAGCACTGGACCTTCTCCCTTTTTCTTTTGTTGAAGGGGTGGATTTTCTGGAATTTGTGACAACCATCTGCCCAAGTGGAACGTTCCCAGTCGCTACTATTTTGCCAGAGTTGCTGTTCCAGCACTATCACGACGTGCTGGACTTGCTTGGAAAAACCTTACATCAGAGTGTTGTTCATACTATCCACCTGACAACAGACATGTGGACCAGTTGCCTTGCCACTGATTACATGTGCATCACTGCACACTGGATCTCTTTTTCAGGTGTTAGAGACAAGCTATCTGCAGGCGTTGACACTGTTGAGATTTTTAATGAGACTCGCAGACATGCAACTGTAGCCATGTTTGCTATGGAG
Source organism: Lissotriton vulgaris (assembly GCF_964263255.1). NCBI lineage: Eukaryota > Metazoa > Chordata > Amphibia > Caudata > Salamandridae > Lissotriton > Lissotriton vulgaris. The sequence goes on along the minus strand of NC_141685.1, from coordinate 930,730,176 downwards.
AAATCTCATACTACTGCAAACATTTTGGCTGAGTTTAACAGCAAGGTCTATGAATGGCTGCGGCCAGAAGGGCTTAACATTGGTTTTGTTGCCACAGACAATGGCAGTAATGTAGTTAAGGCCATGAAAGATGGTGGCTATTTCAGGGTCCCGTGTTTGGCACACTGCATTAACATTGTTGTTCAAGACTTTCTGAAAAATGAAAGCAAAGTCAGCAACTTACTGACCACCTGCAGAAGAATATGTACACATTTCAACCATTCTTTTAAAGCCCGGAAACAGCTAAGGGTCATTCAACGTGAGCATAAAATACCAGTCAAAGCATTCATCCAGGAGGTCCCAACACATTGGAACTCAACTTATTACATGCTTGATTGTCTGTTTGAGCAGTACATACCACTTAATGCTTATGTCATGACAAGAAGATTAGGGGATCCTACTGTGAAAGCCATGACCATTGACATTGAGATGTGGCAATGGGACCTCATTAAATGCCTAATAGAGATGCTACTTCCTCTTGAGGTCTTCACACGTGCAGTCAGCAGGGAGGACTGTACTAAGGGCCAAGCTATCCCATTGTTGTACATGCTAGAGCTGAAGGAGGTGTCTGAAACAAATGATAGTGTGGAAGAAAAACAACACAAGGATTCAAAGTAAGATTGTGTCACATTGACATTACATTACTGCCACAATTTTGGATCCACGGTACAAATTGTTTCTAAACAGTAATGCAGTAATCCTTTTTTCAGAAGGGGATGTTGCCAAGTACAAAACTTTAATAGCTGAGGAAGCCACGGCTCTCAATTAGAGGCCTGCCAGTGCCAACCAAGGACAGTGCAAGTACTACAGGGCATCCTCCAGAGTCAAGTTCTTCTTCAGAGCATGAGAGCAGTGCATTTGGTTCCCAGAAGTCACCAACACTACCAATAACATCAACAACAGCACCAACAGGATCTGATTCATCAGACACAACAAAAAAAATAGCTGCTTGGTTTCTACAGAAAGAGATGGGTAAGTCCGTTGCTGCAGCAAAGTCAAAAGAGGCCAAGCAAATCGGAGCACCACTGAACATTGAGTGGATGGTCCAGGCCTATCTGGATGACACAACTGAGGTGTTCATGGAGCAAAGCCCATTGGTGTATTGGTATGCGAAAAGAAGCCAATGGCCAGTGCTCAGCAGGCTGACGATAAAGTATCTGGCTTGCCCTGTCGCAAGTGTCTCTTCTGAGCATGTTTTCAGTGCTGCTGGTACCATTGTAACTGTGAAAAGGACCAGTCTCTCGCCCAAAAGCGTGGAGAGGTTAACCATGATCAAAATGATTTAGCACTTTATACCACCGGACTGCAAAATACCAGAAACACAGCAGGAAGAGGAGAGCTAATCCGAAGACATAAGTAGTGGGTTACATGACCTACTTCTGTCCGAACCACCAGGGTTTGAGGACGAGCTCCTCTTGCCTGACAACTAGTCTTTCAAATTGTTACTTTCTCCCTTCATTATTTGTGTGTCTATCTGTCTTTCTGGTTCAAAACAAAAAACAACAAATCCATCACCACCGTCTCTTATTTTTATTTACCTATTGGAGTTGCAAGTCTGTGCATTTAACTGTCTACTCCACTCCTCAGAGTCCATCTCCATCTTCCTGACTCGCCCTAAATACATTTCCATCTTACCAGGCATTGGACGGAGGTGGAGAATAGTACAATTCTGTAGCCTCTAACAGTCCCTCCATAACAAGTGCAACGTACGTGACTATAGCCATCTTCTGTTTTGTTTCCAATCCGAAACTCATCACGGTCTTAAGGGTACCACCTCTGTCTTGAGGCATACACAACTCTTCACTGTCAGAACTTGAGCAGGTATCCAAAACTAAAGTAAACTCGTCATCACTTTCAGAAGGCTCTGCATCTCTGATCTGACAGTCAAAGAGAAGAGCAAGACAGGTATATGAAATGAATGATGCTATGCATTGCATTGAAATCCATGCATTGCATTGGATTGCTGACTCTGAGCAAATGTGCATGAAGTAGAACTATACTAGTAGTTTAAAAAATAACAAAAGTACTTGTGACTCAAGTGATAGTCAATGTTTCTAAGTTGTTTAATAAGATTAGCCAATTGTACTCCTACTACTGCAGGTGCAGTCTGAACTTACTTAATCGGAGTCACTCACAGACTGAGTTGCTGTTGGTGTGTTGGACAACACATACACGTACCACACCTGATGATGATGATGATGATGACCATACTATCTTTGCACGCAGTCAGTCCGTTGGATCTGAGATGATTGATGGAATACGTTTCAGGAAGTGGAATGAAAGGTAAACACAACCAATCAACAAGAACCACAGCAGACCTAGGCTACATGTCTGTGCAGTGGTGGAGTCAACTAGTGGTATGATGACTGACAGTTGCGCATTGATTTCGTCACTTGATTTGGAAAATGCTAGGTTGCTGTATGTACACACCTTTTGTCTGGCTTTGTCAAAAATTAAGGTAAATGGAGTTTGGGGCGGCCCGGTGCTGTGGGCCTGTTCTGTGCTAGCTTCGATCTTGTTGTTCTTCTAGATTAATGCTGTGTAACTAGTAGAGAAGACACAATGTATCCAAGCTGCCTCAGTCTGAAAGTCTTCTCGCTCATGAGTCTTGTCTTTTTGCACTACACCATCATTGATTTTTATTTTTTCGTCCATTTATTTTTTAATACCCCTTTTGTTTTTCCATCATAACTTACAGGCCGGCCTTTTAACCTAGTGCTATTATACTTCGAGCAACAACACACATTTACCTTACCAATCCTCATCAGCCAGCCAGTGGCACCCAAGAATGATGTTCAGAGTGTCAATGGAAGGGAGGACCAAGATAAATGATGAGATACAACTACACATTTGGACTTGGATAATACAGTAACTTTAGTATCATTTTCGTATTTTTAATAATTTGATTCCTTTTTTTCTCTTCATTCATTTTACGACTGTGTGATTTTGTCTGGTAATTGCTCCCTAAAACTATTTTTTAATTTTCTTTGCTAGCTTTAAGCCCGGTACAGCAGGTAATTAGGGTTTCTCTGAGGGCATACAGCCAAGGCAAATGTCATATATAATAAATACTTCTTTGTACTGTCGAATTGTGTAGTAGTAGCCAAGTACTACTCATTATTAACCATCAAGTTATCATCATTATGCATGCATTTCTTTTTTCTACCTTTATTTTATAAATTAACTTGGGTAGTGGATCATCAATCATCGTCTTCATTGTTTTGCTTTTGTTGTCTCCATGCATACTGTTTTTCTTTGTCAAACCTTTCCCCAAACCTCCCTTCCCATCCATTCATCAAACCCTAACCTTCTTTCCCTCGGGCTGTGTGGTTTTATATTGAGGTGTGATGTGACTACATTAAATCTACACCAACAATTGATCACACGCTTGCTGGGGCAGATGTGGTGAAAGCAACACTAATTAAATGTCAACGAGGCAGGGCGAGGATAATCTTCTGCTTGCCCACCCATGCTCAGTGTATGTACAAGCCAATTCATTTTCCAAGGGACCCACCAAATACATCTTATTAATTGCCGGCATTGTTTGGATTTAATTTTACAGCATTAAAGTTTACGAATTAGGATTGTGTTAAGTGACTCCTTCAATATAACTACAGTTTAACTTCTTATCTTCTTGTACTAGGCTGTCCCCGACACCATTGTTTTCTTTTAGTTTAGCAGTTGGAATATTGTTTGTTTGTCAGTCTTCTTATGTACTGTACTTTTCTACTACTCCCACAGTCTCTCTCAGTCAAATGACTGTCTCTTTGTTTTTGTTTGCAAATGCTAGTGCCGGTGTGTACTACTACCACCACAATCACGGCATCTTCTCGATTGTCTTGGGAAACCATGCAGCCACTGCTGTGCCAAACTTAATCATCATCAATCACAGGTAAGATACGTTTGCTGGGAGGTATAATGGAGTAGGAGGAGCGACTGGTAGTACTAGTAGGACAAATATAACTCAGTGAGGGGTACCGCATCTATCTGTTTGCATGTTACAAAATTGGCCAAATATTTAAATCAAACACTGGCTGCTGCCCTGCATCTGCAAGTAAACCTTGTAACGTACATTAATTTGTAAAACAGTAACCCCACCACAAATATTTAACATCATATGTGTAAGTTTAAATAAATAACATTTATTTTCATTAAAAAATAGCCTATCCCACACCTCACCCACCCCTCTTCCTAACCCCAACCAATGTCCAAGTCCAACGAATGTCCAAGAGAAACCCCAAAAAACAATTCCCACCCACCAACAAAAGTACTAAAAAAGGGGCAAATCAACAGGGTCCATTTATAATTGGCGGGCTTTAAGGTGTTTGTCGACCAGGATGTTTACACACTCCTCTAATTGGTCCTCCAGCTTTACCATCCGCCGGAGAAGTTGTTGCCAAAATGCACGGCAGCTATATTTGCATCCATGTTGAAGGGGCCGCAGTCGTTGACAAATGGCGGTGGTGGGCAGCTGCCTGACCGCAGTGCCGTACTCCTGTAGGCGGGGCCTGGCTTGGCCCCGGGGCATTGGACTCTTCCTCCTCCTCCTCCTCGGCCTGAGCCACCAGCCGGCGGTATTCCTCCACGATGGCCTGCAGTTTCCGTTGCCGGGCCCTGGCTGCCAACTCCTTCCGTGATGGTTTTTGGGAAGGAGTATCTATAAAGAAAGAAACAGAATTGTAACCGAAACTCTTAGCAAAACAGTAACACAAAATTAATTCAACACATAGTGGCATAGTAGCACTAGCAAGCGCAGTACATAACATTTGTGGTAACTTTAAGTGTCTATCCTCCTGCTTCCCCGGCCTTTAACATTTGTTGGAGTTTTTTTCCGGCATTATACTTGCCCTATTAGTACTATGGATGGTCTTAAGTACACAGAAGAACACCAGTCTTTTCCGTATCTCTAGTTTACATAAATTAGACAACCTTGTTGGAGGCTGTAGCCGGCAAGTCAGCTAAGCTTGCATCCAACAGCAACATACAGGATACGCAGACGCCTGTTACTTTTTTAACTAAGCTGCAGGTGGGGAAGCACGTATATTTTTCGATTACGAGTGGCATAGGCCATACTCTCTCTGTTACATGATGGGCAATTGCTCAATTTCACTTTCACTGTGCCCTGGCGTCTGGCGACTACAAAAAGGCAGAATTAATATACATATGAGCCAATGATCATTACTTATATGGAACGACATATCAGTCCAGTAGGTGGGAGTGCTGGCGGGTGGTGACGTGGAGAGGGGCAGGGTGGGGTGGAGCAAACTATGGATTGTGGACAATTACTGGTAAGTAAACATATAAATATCGAAAAAATATATAACATAGGTAGGAAGTGGTCCTTGGAATCAGAGGAAGGCGCTTGATAATATAAATGATGTTCTTGCAAACTACTGAGTCATCAACTGTATTTTGAAATGAAATCCTACTTTTATATAATATATGATGACTCTGCTTTGCTACTCTGGCGTAGTTTCTTTTATATTATCTCCAAAGTAAGACTCTGCATCCAGTGACAGTCTCCACCTATGATGAATACAATCCATCCAGGGGGCATCCAACCATTAAAAGTAAATGCCTATCATTCTTTATTAGGTATCGCTTAACAAACTTTAGCTGGTTTCACTTTCACCAAAAACCACCCATGCGTCCACTCCTTCCTTTCTTGCCTTGGCTTTGGGTTTGACACAAACACCACTGATGATTCTTGCTATCCACTATCCACCCATATTGTGTCACCCAGCCAGGCAGGCATCTTCTTTCACCTTCCACCTATCCTTCAACAACCCATGCATCTGATTCCTATCAGCCACCTGCATGCTGCTTCCAAAGTATCCTTCTATGCTAGTCGCATTACATCTCTTTCATCCTTCCTCCTTCCACCCTAGTTCACTTCTTTCCCTTTTTGTTCAACACATCCATCAAGGTCATCTGATCTGTCTTTTAGTCTTCTCCATAACTTTCACAGCTGAGTTGGAGTCTTATAGAAGAGGCCTTTGTTTACTCAACTCGCGCTGGTAATGCTATTGCTAATGCATTGGTAATGCTAAGTAAAGGTTGTCTTCTTCAACCGTTGTATATTGTCCAGTACTACTTCAAGTTCATACTTACTTAATACGTCTCACAGTACAGTGAGGTAAATGCTCCCCTTCTAGCTAGTAATGCCAATAAGTAATGAATATAACTTACCCTCACTGCTGTTTCCTCCCCCATTGGTGCTCCTGCAGGTGCAGCATCGCCTGCCACCTCCTGGATGGCAGCATTAGCATCGCCGCTGGACCCGTCGGTACTGGTGGTTGGTACTGGTTGTGCACCTATAAAAGCAAGTACACCTTTTAAGATGCCTGCACACCTCCCCCTATTTTACACATTTTTTCACCAGGAAGGAAGATTGAAAAAACAGTTAAAGTACAGCATAAATCATCACTAGTCCAAATTGCGTACTACAGTAGAGTCAGTAGACAGATATTAGTAGTATTAATTTATTATATGGTCCCTAGGGTCATCTCCTCTCTACTCCTACTCAAGTCTTTGGAAAGTTAGCCTGAGCCATGTAACCATTTTAGATTCATGTCTACTGTTTTACGCATTTTACCTCGTAGCTTGTTGCGCAGTAAGACGCCTTTGAGGCCACATGAGTGTTGCATACAAGTGAAGGGGTTGAAAAACAAGGCACATTTTTTATGGAGTTTGGTTAGTCCCTATTGCTTAGCCATAATGTTACACTTTTTGGCATGACTGCAAATAGCTTGCATAATTGTATGTTATACTGTCTAATGTGCCCCATTTTTCTCATAATAGGCAGATGAGAAGATTGCCTTCTACGAACCAGAGATTAGCAGAGCTTACGAAAGATGCATGTGTAACCAGTATACGTTCAACGGTGAGGGGTCTCCCACAATTCCCACAGTTCTCTATGGTGCACTAGTTGTACAAATGTTTAGTTTTAATCTTCTTTATTTTGCATGGTGGAGCTGGATGTATTTCATGGAACAACTTACAAAGCTTGTTATTATTTGAAAAAATAAAGCTTTTGAACTTGCACATAGACTCTGTGGTATATTTGGAGTGTCTGTGGTGTTGTGGACTTACACGAGTGAGTGAGCGAAAGGGTGTTATGTTCTGGGTTGTGTAATAAAATCATTGGGTATCTTCGTGTGGGGGTCGAACAAATGACTAATGACTGAGACACTATAGCTAGTCAGTCAGTGAATTGTGGTTTCTGAGTTTTGTGACTGAGGTGTAAGTAAGGTCCAACCTCCCATCACCAACATCCTATTTTCTTATGCATAGTTCTGTATGTGGCTTTGCAGAGTACCCACAACAGTAGTAGTAGTATGTACTACTACCCTAACAAAAAATACTAGACAAACATCTGGTTGCGCATTTTTTTGGTGGGAATTGTCAAAGCCTAGAGATTAAAGAGGACAATGCAAAGGACAGGAGTGGACCCAGTGGCTACAGCTATTCTATCACAGCTTTATTCAAAAGAATACCTTAACTAAAGAGTGGCCAACATGGCAAGCTTAGCTACAGGCAGTCTAATAGTAGTAGTATGGAGAGACATAGCAGAGGCAGTTGGAAGGATCTGAAAGGCAGAGATACCCAAAAGTTGTAAAACAGATAATAAAGATCAAAGAAGCTTTAGTTAAAAATGGAATTCGGAGGAAGTTTGGAAAAAATAAGGTGCGTTAAAAGTTAGGGAAATTTAATTGTTAATAATATAATTATTCCACTGTAGGATAATAATATAATATATTCCACTGTAGGACTTACTGGGGCCAGCAGCAGGATCCTCGGTGGAGGAGCGCTTCTCTGGTGGTTGTTGTCCCGCCGACTCGGACCCCATCTGCTTGCCCCTAGGTGCTGATCATGAAAGAAAAAATGAAGAAAGAGAAAAACATTGAGTGCTGTGAAACAAACAAAATCAACAAAAGAAAATGCTCAAACATTTTAAGAAACAACAATTGCAATTAAATTGACCTATTTAAATGACTACTGGCTTGCAGGATTCACGCACAGTCTACTTATATGAACACTAATCAAATGTTCCATAATTATTCTGATTGCAGAATACTAACTAACAAAGCCAGTACCACTTGACCTACACCACCTATTCCAGACGGGCCAATTATTCACTAAGTCGGAATTTCCATTTTATTTTTGTCAGCAAAAATGCATAGATGCGATGGAGGACACATGCATACATTTGTGCAGACACCAAATTGTTGGTTGGTTGCGTCATATGTTGTTCTGCTACTGACTCAGTGACAATGATATTGCTAAGCCTACCACTCACTAAACAAACTACAAAAAGGTTCTATGGAGGACTGGGGTAAGAAGCATTCAGTGATAGAGGAGGCGTCGCGCAGACCGTAAAAAAAATATGAACTAATACGAAGTAAACCTATAATCCATTAGCCACTATTTCACTGAAGGACAATGGAAGGACTAGACTCTAGCAATAACTAACTTCAGTTCTCTAAAGTAAACTCTAACATCAATAATCAGCCCAAGCTAGCGCAAAGTTACAAACAAGTAAGAGAGGTGCCTAGCAGCACCTGTGTCATTCAATCAAAGAAGATTTTGGAACGGAATTGATCTGCAATGTAACTAAGCGCACTAGTAATCGTGTTATTCGTCCAAGAATCATACACAATACTTATACTATTATACATTACTAGCTACTCACCAAGCCCCACGACCTCGACACCTAGCAGGTCCAACAGGTCCTGCTACCGGTCCCGGATGTCTGTCCACCGGTGGGCCAGCTGCTGGTGGGTGCGCCGGATCCCTGAGCAACGAAACACTGCCCGCCGCACCTTCGCCCACCGGCGGTGACGCTCTTGGGTAAGGTACCCGGAGCCTGGCCTGCCGCCTGCTACCAAGGTCAAGGGGAGGTGGCGCTGGACGAAGAAAACCAGGGCGGCCACCTCTGCCTTCCCGAAAAGTTGTCGGGCCTGCACCCTTGCAGGGCGCATTCTGCCGCAAGGCAGCCGGCTTTTGGGCACAGGCGTCTTGCCCTTGGAGCAGGTACTGTTGCCCTTGGCCATGGTTCTGGGGTGGAGGCAGAAAAGAAGGAAAAAAGAAAGTTAGGGGGAAGAAGTAGGAGTTTGAATAGAGAAGTAAAATAAAACAGTAGAAAGGTAACAAAAACACAGTGAAAGTAAAATAAATCACAAAATATAAACTTAGGGACAGAGAGACAGAGATGATAAATAAAAATTGTGAGAAAAACAGTGAAAATAAGTAAAGATTGCAAAGATTAAAGCTGGATAGAAAACTAGGCCCAGAACCATAGCATAGAGTGAAAAGCAAGATGGCCACGCCCGTCGCGACCACGTGGGTAAGTTTGCGTGATATTTCTCGCTAGCACGCACTTGTCGTCGCAAACAAGTAGACAGCATTCCCGAACATGACATGTACAACGCAAACACGTTATACGCGACCCAGAACAGGAAATAAGGCAACGCGAGCGGGCGGGACAATTGAAAAAAGAAGATGGCGGTGCCCATAGCCCACCGCATGGATAAGTTCACAAGCTACGATCCCCCGAGCATGCAGACAGCGCCCCAAACACGCACAATGCGCTCCCGAGCAAAAAACGCCTCGCAAACGGGTCCGACAAGCTACTACGCATGCTTGCGAAGCTCTCGTAATGCGAGAACGTCTTCGCGTAGCGCGACTACGCATTCTACGCCTACCCCTAATTACGATGCTGGTCGGACAAGCATCCGATCGGCATCATGTCAGAAACAGGATCGCCCGACAAGGAGTTGGAGGTCCAGCATTCCAAATTACGATGCGACCAACTTCACAGCCGTCGTAAAGTGTATGTTTACTATTGCGACTTGTGCTGCGGGCTGCAGCACAAGCAGCAATAGTAAACATGCACTTTTTAAACATCCCTTTGCCATGTGGCATACACCATATGGTGCAAGGATGTTAAGGGGTCACCACTGGAGCCCCCCAGACCTCATAGTGGAGGTCGCAGAGGGACAGAGGCCCTGCTAGGAGCCCCCAAAGTCCATTTACGTCTGCCTTTCTATGGCAGTCAGACCACCATAGAAAGGCTGACTGAAATGGACATCGTATTCTCTATGGCAGTGATGGTGCTGGCACTAAGTATGAGCGGAAAATCCGTTCCGCTCGCGGATTTTGCGAATTTTCGGTAAATTCGCGATCCGCGAACTCCCGCGAATTTACCGAGAATTTGCAAATCCGCGAGCGGCGGATTTTTCCGGGGGCAAAAGTTGAAGCCTGCCTGTTGTAACTATTTTAGGATGGCGCCGGCAAGCTGCCAGCGCCATCCTAAAATAGTTACTAAGTTAGCTTCAACAGGAAGCTCTAATAGATAAAATAAAGCAGGTGCTCGATTTTATCTATTAGAGCTTCCTGTTGAAGCTAATTTAGTAACTATTTTAGGATGGCGCTGGCAGCTTGCCGGCGCCATCCTAAAATATTTACCATGCCCTTCCTGTGACTTCTTCACAATCTACCGTGGAAAATCAGCTGTGATGCTGGATAAAGGCTTTTGCATTCGTGACTTTCACGAGCGCAATACCCGTGCTGTTTCTGTGACCAGGAGCTTATTTCTCTTCATCTGCTGAACTGATCTTTCTCTGACCTTTTATACACACTAAAAGCATGTGTGAACTCACATGGTAGCCCTGCCCGTTTGGCCCAGCCCACACACTCGCGGTTTGCACCGTCTTCCCGCCATTCACCCACTATGATGGACAGCTCACTCAAGGGACCCCTGCGCCCTTCGGGGCGATTGCATAGTAACACGCACATGGTCGCTCGAACTAGTTGATGCTCAAAATCAGTGACTCATTCATTAGCCCAAAAACAATCATGAGCTTCTTCGAGGCGGGACAGGTGTGCCTCTTCCCAAATCTACTGTGGAAAATCAGCTGTGATGCTGGGTAGAGGCCTTTGCATCCTTGACTTTCATGAGCGCAATCCCCGTGCTGTTCCTGTGACCAGGAGCTTCTTTCTCTTCATATTATTGTGTTCGCACGGGTTGCTGCAAGTTCGCACGCGTTTTGTACAATTTCGCAATTTGCGAAATTGTACAAAACCCTCGCGAACTTGCTTTCATCATTGGGGAAATCCGCAAAATCCGCGAACGCGAGATCCGCAAAATTCGCCCATGCTTAGCTGGCACCTCCCTTATTTATTATTTTTTTTTCCTCATTCGCCTTCTCGCCACCCATTACTAACAACGAGACCACCACTGGGCTTTTTATCTCATGTGACGGTAGGAGGAAAGAAGCATACGCCTCACTTGTTATTGAGATAGATATTCAATCGGAGGATGACCACCAAACCAAAACAGTCCTTCTCAACAAGTGCTGCCACCTCATCCTCTGATAATGACCCGGATTAAAAAGAAATAACTACCAGCAAGATAGGCGGAGGCTTAATCATTGGAATTTTTCTCATTCATTCCCCACATTCCCCGGCAGCTACCTCACCCAAAACGAGAAAGAAAGGGTACCCAAAAACCTCGTCTTTTTCTTGTGTGATCTGAAATATCCAGCTTAGCTATATATCTCATAGCCAATATCCAGTCCATTACTTTAGGAGAAAGCGGCGAGACCCACATTTTGCACAACTCTCTGCGGGCTAACAAAATAGCATAAAAAATAAGTTTGGCATTATCATCCATGCTTTTTCCCTCTAGGTCATATCTCCCCGTTATTACTAGTTCAGGGCTTACCTCAATCTGCAGGTTCAGAGCTTGGGACAGACAGCTACTTACGTCCAACCAGAATTGTCTTATATTCAGACAAGACACAAACATGTGTAGGTCATCTGCGTTGGGGGTCTTGCACTTGGGACATTTCACCACACCACAGCTTTAAATTTCAAAAGTCTATGAGGTGACCAGTACGCCCTGTGAATCGTAAACAGATGGTTTCATCTTAAGTTTGTAGGTTTGACTATTTTATAAAGCATAGCCATTGTTATTTGCCATTGATTGTCCGTCGCTATCTTCGGCAAGCATTCATTCCACAGAACCACCGGAAGCAGGAAAGGACCATCCTCCAACTCCAATATCATCCAGTACCACATGGCGACCTCCTTCTTAAAGACCCCCTCTGAGCCGAGCTTTATTTCAAAGTCATTTTGAACACCAATTATATTATATGAATTACTGGCCCAACTCTGAATCTGCAAATATTTGTATTTTGAAAAATCTTGCCCCCAAATTTGCTGACAAAGTCCCCAAGAGATCAATTTACCCTCCGGGAACAGGTCCTTCCACCTCTGAAGTAGACCCGCCCTCTTTAAAGGAAGAGCCAGAGCATCATTTGTCCACGGCGGAGGCCCTGGAGCGTCCCACAGCGGAGCCATATAACTATAATACGGCAGTTTTAATAGCTTCCTTATCTTGAACCAAATCTCCGCCAGATCTCGGAGCACCTTGAGTCTGACCTTTTTTAAAAATTTGGGGTCAGCAAATTTGTAGAGAAAACCATGATCCTTATAACCACAGCTTTTAAGCATCACACAAAAAGTCCTCCAATCGTTGATGAGGTTGGGGTACCCAACAACATCCTACAATTTTTCAAACAAAAGGCCCACGAGTAAATTTGGAAGTCCGGGGCCGCCAAACCACCCCTACTGACTCTCCTCCTTAACTTTTTTCAGGAGAGGCGCGGCCCCTTTGACACCCAAATAAATGAGTCTATCTCGCTCTGTAGCTTAACCAGCCACTCCTTCTTAAACCCAAGGGGGATGGTCTCAAACAAAAATGTAACCTTTGGCAAGATCACCATCTTTATCAGATTTGTACAGCCATACAAAGACAATGGCAAATGCATCCAACCCTTAAGAGTAGCCGAAATTTATTTTTTTATCTTGAAGAAATTAACTTTAGCAAGCTCCCCAATATTATGGGTGAACCTGACCCCCAAGTATCTCATTTCTGTCTTGCTAGCTATCCCTTCTATGTTTAAGTTCAAAGTCATAATCTCGGTTTTATCCTGATTTATCTCATAACCTGAGACAGCCCCAAATTCTTTAAAGCTCTACGAGACCCTCCAATGAGGTTAGACGAGTATATAATTATATCATCCGCGTACAGGCCTATTTTTTTTTTTACCAATCCCCAACCACAAATGGGGGTATCCTATCAGAACTCCTAATTCTACAGGCTAATGGTTCTATATATAAATTAAACAACAAGGGTGACAGAGGACACCCTTGTCTTGTCCCACGCATTATTTTAACAGACTGGGTTAATATACCGTTAACCAAAACTCGAGAGGTCGGGGAATGATAAAGAGACAGGAAAGACTCAGTGAAATTTTTTCCTAGCTTAAGATGTTGCAAAAGTGCCTTAAGAAAATCCCAGTTTACCCGGTCAAAAGCCTTGGCGGCATCAAGAGCAATCACCGCCAAGGGGAATTTATGCGCAGAGGCCATATCTATGATGCCTATGAGAGAAAAAGTTAGCTCTTTCAAAAACCGCCCCTTAATAAAACCTTTTTGGTCTTGATGAATCAACTTTGGGATGACCCTACTTAGTCTATCCGCCATTATTTTTTAGAAAAATTTATAATCGCAATTTAATAGCAGTATAGGTCTATATGAATCCATGTATCTAGGTGACTTTCCTGGCTTAGGTATTAGAGAAATTGTTGCCTCATTCCAAGAGCCGGGCAAAGCAGCCTCACCAATAAATATTTGATTGAACAGTTGACACCGGATAGGAGCCATTACCTCTATCAGCACTTTATATACTTCGACCGGAAGCCCGTACGGCCCTGGGGCCTTTCCCCTCTTACTCTCTCTAACGGCCCTTACCACATACGCTTGGGATATTTCATTTTTTAACACCCCCACTAGGACACTTGAGAGTGGTTCCATATATTGTCAAAGGGATTTGGAGCACCCTGCTGACACGTCACAGCTGAATTACCTCATGCATCATGGTCGATGTGGTTCAATGTTGCTCGCTTCACACACAGTTCTCACAGTTTGTTGGCCAGTACCAGTATTCTTTTTAAGTGTATCCCCAAACACGTGTTTCTAGATTCCGCTTTCATCATTGGGGAAAAATGTTCATAGGTCGCTGGACGTGCTGCTGCAGTTTCCTCAGGGTTAATGCCACTCTCAGCACGCAGGTGCTCACAGAGCTCGTCAGCTCACGGCCCACGGGAGCCATCTTAAACAGTCAAAGGGATTTGAAGCACCCTGCGGACACATCACAGCTGAATTACCTCATGCATCATGGTCGATGTGGTTCAATGTTGCTCGCTACACACACAGTTCTCTCAGTTTGTTGGCCAGTGCTAGTACCAGTATTCTTTTCAAGTGTATCCCCAAACACGTGTTTCTAGATTCCTCTTTCATCAGTGTGGAAAAATGTTCATAGGTCGCTGGACGTGCTTCCGCAGTTTCCTCAGGGTTAGTGCCACTCTCAGCGCGCAGGTGCTCACAGAGCTCATCAGCTCATGGCCCACAGGAGCCATCTTAAACAGTCAAAGGGATTTGGAGCACTCTGCTGACACATCACAGCTGAATTACCTCATGCAACATGGTCGATGTGGTTCAATGTTGCTCGCTTCACACACAGTTCTCACAGTTTATTGGCCAGTACCAGTATTCTTTTCAAGTGTATCCCCAGACACGTGTTTCTAGATTCCTCTTTCATCAGTGGGGAAAAATGTTCATAGGTCGCTGGACGTGCTGCCGCAGTTTCCTCAGGGTTAGTGCCACTCTCAGCGCGCAGGCGCTCACAGAGCTCGTCAGCTCACGGCTCACAGGAGCAATCTTAAAGGGATTTGGAGCACCCTGCTGACACGTCAGAGCTGAATTACCTCATGCATCATGGTTGATGTAATTCAATGTTGTTCGCTTCACACACAGTTCTCACAGTTTGTTGGCCAGTGCCAGTACCAGTATTCTTTTCAAATGTATCCCCAGACACGTGTTTCTAGATTCTTCTTTCATCAGTGGGGAAAAATGTTCATAGGTCGCTGGACGTGCTGCCGCATTTTCCTCAGGGTTAGTGCCACTCTCAGCGCGCAGGTGCTCACAGAGCTCGTCAGCTCACTGCCCACGGGAGCCATCTTAAACAGTCAAAGGGATTTGGAGCACCCTGCGGACACGTCACAGCTGAATTACCTCATGCATCATGGTCGATGTGGTTCAATGTTGCTCGCTTCACACACAGTTCTCACAGTTTGTTGGCCAGTGCCAGTACCAGTATTCTTTTCAAGTGTATCCCTAGACATGTGTTTCTAGATTCCTCTTTCATCAGTGGCGAAAAATGTTCATAGGTCGCTGGACGTGCTGCCGCAGTTTCCTCAGGGTTAGTGCCACTCTCAGCGCGCAGGTGCTCACAGAGCTCGTCAGCTCATGGCGCACGGGAGCCATCTTAAACAGTCAAAGGGATTTGGAGCATAGTGCTGACACGTCACAGCTGAATTACCTCATGCATCATGGTCGATGTGGTTCCATGTTGCTCGCTTCACACACAGTTCTCACAGTTTGTTGGCCAGTGCCAGTACCAGTATTCTTTTCAATTGTATCCCCAGACACGTGTTTCTATATTCCTCTTTCATCACTGGGGAAAAATGTTCACAGGTCGCTGGATGTGCTGCCGCAGTTTCCTCAGGGTTACTGCTACTCTCAGCGCGCAGGTGCTCACAGAGCTCGTCAGCTCACGGCCCACGGGAGCCATCTTAAACAGTCAAAGGGATTTGGAGCACCCTGCTGACACGTCACAGCTGATGTACCTCATGCATCATGGTCGATGTGGTTCAATGTTGCTTGCTTCACACACAGTTCTCACAGTTTGTTGGCCAGTACCAGTATTCTTTTCAAGTGTATCCCCAGACACGTGTTTCTAGGTTCCTCTTTCATCAGTGGGGAAAAATGTTCATAGGTCGCTGGACATGCTGCCGCAGTTTCCTCAAGGTTAGTGCCACTCTCAGCGCGCAGGTGCTCACAGAGCTCGTCAGCTCAGGGCCCACAGGAGCCATCTTAAACAAAGGGATTTGGAGCACCATGCTGACACGTCACAGCTGAATTATCTCATGCATCATGGTCGATGTGGTTCAATGTTGCTCGCTTCACACACAGTTCTCACAGTTTGTTGGCTAGTGCCAGTACCAGTACCAGTATTCTTTTCAAGTGTATCCCCAGACACGTGTTTCTAGATTCCTCTTTCAACAGTGGGGAAAAATGTTCATAGGTCGCTGGACGTGCTGCCGCAGTTTCCTCAGGGTTAGTGCCACTCTCAGCGTGCAGGTGCTCACAGAGCTAGTCAGCTCACGGCCCACGGGAGCCATCTTAAACAGCCAAAGGGATTTGGAGCACCCTGCTCACACGCCACAGCTGAATTACCTCATGCATCATGGTCGATGTGGTTCAATGTTGCTCGCTTCACACACAGTTCTCACAGTTTGTTGGCCAGTACCAGTATTCTTTTCAAGTGTATCCCCAGACGCGTGTTCCTAGATTCCTCTTTCATCAGTGGGGAAAAATGTTCATAGGTCTCTGGACGTGCTGCCGCAGTTTCCTCAGGGTTAGTGCCACTCTCAGCGCACAGGTGCTCACAGAGCTCGTCAGCTCACGGCCCACAGGAGCTATCTTAAACAATCAAAGGGATTTGGAGCACCCTGCTGACACGTCACAGCTGAATTACCTCATGCATCATGGTCGATGGGGTTCAATGTTGCTCGGTTCACACACAGTTCTCACAGTTTGTTGGCCAGTGCCAGTACTAGTATTCTTTTAAAGTGTATCCCCAGACACGTGTTCCTAGATTCCTCTTTCATCAGTGGGGAAAAATGTTCATAGGTCGCTGGACGTGCTGCCGCAGTTTCCTCAGGGTTAGTGCCACTCTCAGTGCGCAGGTGCTCACAGAGCTCGTCAGCTCACAGCCCACGGGAGCCATCTTAAACAGTCAAAGGGATTTGGAGCACCCTGCTGACACGTCACAGCTGAATTACCTCATGCATCATGGTCGATGTGGTTCAATGTTGCTCGCTTCACACACAGTTCTCACAGTTTGTTGGCCAGTGCCAGTACCAGTATTCTTTTCAATTGTATCCCCAGACACGTGTTTCTAGATTCCTCTTTCATCACTGGGGAAAAATGTTCACAGGTCGCTGGATGTGCTGCCGCAGTTTCCTCAGGGTTACTGCTACTCTCAGCGCGCAGGTGCTCACAGAGCTGGTCAGCTCACGGCCCACGGGAGCCATCTTAAACAGTCAAAGGGATTTGGAGCACCCTGCTGACACGTCACAGCTGAATTACCTCATGCATCATGGTTGATGTGGTTCAATGTTGCTTGCTTCACACACAGTTCTCACAGTTTGTTGGCCAGTGCCAGTACCAGTATTCTTTTCAATTGTATCCCCAGACACGTGTTTCTATATTCCTCTTTCATCACTGGGGAAAAATGTTCACAGGTCGCTGGATGTGCTGCCGCAGTTTCCTCAGGGTTACTGCTACTCTCAGCGCGCAGGTGCTCACAGAGCTTGTCAGCTCACGGCCCACGGGAGCCATCTTAAACAGTCAAAGGGATTTGGAGCACCCTGCTGACACGTCACAGCTGATGTACCTCATGCATCATGGTCGATGTGGTTCAATGTTGCTTGCTTCACACACAGTTCTCACAGTTTGTTGGCCAGTACCAGTATTCTTTTCAAGTGTATCCCCAGACACGTGTTTCTAGGTTCCTCTTTCATCAGTGGGGAAAAATGTTCATAGGTCGCTGGACATGCTGCCGCAGTTTCCTCAAGGTTAGTGCCACTCTCAGCGCGCAGGTGCTCACAGAGCTCGTCAGCTCAGGGCCCACAGGAGCCATCTTAAACAAAGGGATTTGGAGCACCATGCTGACAAGTCACAGCTGAATTATCTCATGCATCATGGTCGATGTGGTTCAATGTTGCTCGTTTCACACACAGTTCTCACAGTTTGTTGGCTAGTGCCAGTACCAGTACCAGTATTCTTTTCAAGTGTATCCCCCGACACGTGTTTCTAGATTCCTCTTTCATCAGTGGGGAAAAATGTTCATAGGTCGCTGGACGTGCTGCCGCAGTTTCCTCAGGGTTAGTGCCACTCTCAGCGTGCAGGTGCTCACAGAGCTAGTCAGCTCACGGCCCACGGGAGCCATCTTAAACAGCCAAAGGGATTTGGAGCACCCTGCTCACACGCCACAGCTGAATTACCTCATGCATCATGGTCGATGTGGTTCAATGTTGCTCGCTTCACACACAGTTCTCACAGTTTGTTGGCCAGTACCAGTATTCTTTTCAAGTGTATCCCCAGACGCGTGTTCCTAGATTCCTCTTTCATCAGTGGGGAAAAATGTTCATAGGTCTCTGGACGTGCTGCCGCAGTTTCCTCAGGGTTAGTGCCACTCTCAGCGCACAGGTGCTCACAGAGCTCGTCAGCTCACGGCCCACAGGAGCTATCTTAAACAATCAAAGGGATTTGGAGCACCCTGCTGACACGTCACAGCTGAATTACCTCATGCATCATGGTTGATGTGGTTCAATGTTGCTCGCTTCACACACAGTTCTCACAGTTTGTTCGCCAGTGCCAGTACCAGTTTTCTTTTCAAGTGTATCCCCAGACACGTGTTTCTAGGTTCCTCTTTCATCAGTGGGGAAAAATGTTCATAGGTCGCTGGACATGCTGCCGCAGTTTCCTCAGGGTTAGTGCCACTCTCAGCGGGCAGGTGCTCACAGAGCTCGTCAGCTCAGGGCCCACAGGAGCCATCTCAAACAAAGGGATTTGGAGAACCATGCTTACACGTCACAGCTGAATTACCTCATGCATCATGGTTGATGTGGTTCAATGTTGCTCGCTTCACACACAGTTCTCACAGTTTGTTGGCCAGTGCCAGTACCAGTATTCTTTTCAAGTGTATCCCCAGACACGTGTTTCTAGATTCCTCTTTCATCAGTGGGGAAAAATGTTCATAGGTTGCTGGACGTGCTGCCGCAGTTTCCTCAGGGTTAGTGCCACTCTCAGCGCGCAGGTGCTCACAGAGCTCGTCAGCCCACGGGAGCCATCTTAAACAGTCAAAGGGATTTGGAGCACCCTGCTGACATGTCACAGCTGAATTACCTCATACATCATGGTCGATGTGGTTCAATGTTGCTCGCTTCACACACAGTTCTCACAGTTTGTTGGCCAGTGCCAGTACCAGTATTCTTTTTAATTGTATCCCCAGACACGTGTTTCTAGATTCCTCTTTCATCACTGGGGAAAAATGTTCACAGGTCGCTGGATGTGCTGCCGCAGTTTCCTCAGGGTTACTGCTACTCTCAGCGCGCAGGTGCTCACAGAGCTGGTCAGCTCACGGCCCACGGGAGCCATCTTAAACAGTCAAAGGGATTTGGAGCACCCTGCTGACACGTCACAGCTGAATTGCCTCATGCATCATGGTTGATGTGGTTCAATGTTGCTTGCTTCACACACAGTTCTCACAGTTTGTTGGCCAGTGCCAGTACCAGTATTCTTTTCAATTGTATCCCCAGACACGTGTTTCTATATTCCTCTTTCATCACTGGGGAAAAATGTTCACAGGTCGCTGGATGTGCTGCCGCAGTTTCCTCAGGGTTACTGCTACTCTCAGCGCGCAGGTGCTCACAGAGCTCGTCAGCTCACGGCCCACGGGAGCCATCTTAAACAGTCAAAGGGATTTGGAGCACCCTGCTGACACGTCACAGCTGATGTACCTCATGCATCATGGTCGATGTGGTTCAATGTTGCTTGCTTCACACACAGTTCTCACAGTTTGTTGGCCAGTACCAGTATTCTTTTCAAGTGTATCCCCAGACATGTGTTTCTAGGTTCCTCTTTCATCAGTGGGGAAAAATGTTCATAGGTCGCTGGACATGCTGCCGCAGTTTCCTCAAGGTTAGTGCCACTCTCAGCGCGCAGGTGCTCACAGAGCTCGTCAGCTCAGGGCCCACAGGAGCCATCTTAAACAAAGGGATTTGGAGCACCATGCTGACAAGTCACAGCTGAATTATCTCATGCATCATGGTCGATGTGGTTCAATGTTGCTCGTTTCACACACAGTTCTCACAGTTTGTTGGCTAGTGCCAGTACCAGTACCAGTATTCTTTTCAAGTGTATCCCCCGACACGTGTTTCTAGATTCCTCTTTCATCAGTGGGGAAAAATGTTCATAGGTCGCTGGACGTGCTGCCGCAGTTTCCTCAGGGTTAGTGCCACTCTCAGCGTGCAGGTGCTCACAGAGCTAGTCAGCTCACGGCCCACGGGAGCCATCTTAAACAGCCAAAGGGATTTGGAGCACCCTGCTCACACGCCACAGCTGAATTACCTCATGCATCATGGTCGATGTGGTTCAATGTTGCTCGCTTCACACACAGTTCTCACAGTTTGTTGGCCAGTACCAGTATTCTTTTCAAGTGTATCCCCAGACGCGTGTTCCTAGATTCCTCTTTCATCAGTGGGGAAAAATGTTCATAGGTCTCTGGACGTGCTGCCGCAGTTTCCTCAGGGTTAGTGCCACTCTCAGCGCACAGGTGCTCACAGAGCTCGTCAGCTCACGGCCCACAGGAGCTATCTTAAACAATCAAAGGGATTTGGAGCACCCTGCTGACACGTCACAGCTGAATTACCTCATGCATCATGGTTGATGTGGTTCAATGTTGCTCGCTTCACACACAGTTCTCACAGTTTGTTCGCCAGTGCCAGTACCAGTTTTCTTTTCAAGTGTATCCCCAGACACGTGTTTCTAGGTTCCTCTTTCATCAGTGGGGAAAAATGTTCATAGGTCGCTGGACATGCTGCCGCAGTTTCCTCAGGGTTAGTGCCACTCTCAGCGGGCAGGTGCTCACAGAGCTCGTCAGCTCAGGGCCCACAGGAGTCATCTCAAACAAAGGGATTTGGAGAACCATGCTTACACGTCACAGCTGAATTACCTCATGCATCATGGTTGATGTGGTTCAATGTTGCTCGCTTCACACACAGTTCTCACAGTTTGTTGGCCAGTGCCAGTACCAGTATTCTTTTCAAGTGTATCCCCAGACACGTGTTTCTAGATTCCTCTTTCATCAGTGGGGAAAAATGTTCATAGGTTGCTGGACGTGCTACCGCAGTTTCCTCAGGGTTAGTGCCACTCTCAGCGCGCAGGTGCTCACAGAGCTCGTCAGCCCACGGGAGCCATCTTAAACAGTCAAAGGGATTTGGAGCACCCTGCTGACATGTCACAGCTGAATTACCTCATGCATCATGTTCGATGTGGTTCAATGTTGCTCGCTTCACACACAGTTCTCACAGTTTGTTGGCCAGTGCCAGTACCAGTACCAGTATTCTTTTCAATTGTATCCCCAGACACGTGTTTCTAGATTCCTCTTTCATCACTGGGGAAAAATGTTCATAGGTGGCTGGACATGCTGCTGCAGTTTCCTCAGGGTTAGTGCCACTCTCAGCGCGCAGGTGCTCTCAGAGCTCGTCCGCTCACGGCCCACGGGAGCCATCTTAAACAGTCAAAGGGATTTGGAGCACCCTGCTGACACGTCACAGCTGAATTACCTCATGCATCATGGTCGATGTGGTTCAATGTTGCTCGCTTCACACACAGTTCTCACACTTTGTTGGCCAGTACCAGTATTCTTTTCAAGTGTATCCCCAGACACGTGTTTCTAGATTCCTCTTTCATCAGTGGGGAAAAATGTTCATAGGTCGCTGGACGTGCTGCCGCAGTTTCCTCAGGGTTAGTGCCACTCTCAGCGCGCAGGCGCTCACAGAGCTCGTCAGCTCACGGCTCACAGGAGCAATCTTAAGGGGATTTGGAGCACCCTGCTGACACGTCAGAGCTGAATTACCTCATGCATCATGGTCGATGTGATTCAATGTTGTTCGCTTCACACACAGTTCTCACAGTTTGTTGGCCAGTGCCAGTACCAGTATTCTTTTCAAGTGTATCCCCAGACACGTGTTTCTAGATTCTTCTTTCATCAGTGGGGAAAAATGTTAATAGGTCGCTGGACGTGCTGCCGCAGTTTCCTCAGGGTTAGTGCCACTCTCAGCGCGCAGGTGCTCACAGAGCTCGTCAGCTCACTGCCCAGGGGAGCCATCTTAAACAGTCAAAGGGATTTGGAGCACCCTGCTGACACGTCACAGCTGAATTACCTCATGCATCATGGTCGATGTGGTTCAATGTTGCTCGCTTCACACACAGTTTTCACAGTTTGTTGGCCAGTGCCAGTACCAGTATTCTTTTCAAGTGTATCCCTAGACATGTGTTTCTAGATTCCTCTTTCATCAGTGGCGAAAAATGTTCATAGGTCGCTGGACGTGCTGCCGCAGTTTCCTCAGGGTTAGTGCCACTCTCAGCGCGCAGGTGCTCACAGAGCTCGTCAGCTCATGGCGCACGGGAGCCATCTTAAACAGTCAAAGGATTTGGAGCATAGTGCTGACACGTCACAGCTGAATTACCTCATGCATCATGGTCGATGTGGTTCCATGTTGCTCGCTTCACACACAGTTCTCACAGTTTGTTGGCCAGTGCCAGTACCACTATTCTTTGAAGTGTATCCCCAGACACGTGTTTCTAGATTCCTCTTTCATCAGTGGGGATAAATGTTCATAGGTCTCTGGACGTGCTGCCGCAGTTTCCTCAGGGTTAGTGCCACTCTCAGCGCGCAGGTGCTCACAGAGCCCGTCAGCTCACGGCCCACGGGAGCCATCTTAAACATTCAAAGGGATTTGGAGCACCCTGCTGACACGTCACAGCTGAATTACCTCATGCATTATGGTCGATGTGGTTCAATGTTGCTCGCTTCACACACAGTTCTCACAGTTTGTTGGCCAGTGCCAGTACCAGTATTCTTTTCAATTGTATCCCCAGACACGTGTTTCTATATTCCTCTTTCATCACTGGGGAAAAATGTTCACAGGTCGCTGGATGTGCTGCCGCAGTTTCCTCAGGGTTACTGCTACTCTCAGCGCGCAGGTGCTCACAGAGCTCGTCAGCTCACGGCCCACGGGAGCCATCTTAAACAGTCAAAGGGATTTGGAGCACCCTGCTGACACATCACAGCTGATGTACCTCATGCATCATGGTCGATGTGGTTCAATGTTGCTTGCTTCACACACAGTTCTCACAGTTTGTTGGCCAGTACCAGTATTCTTTTCAAGTGTATCCCCAGACACGTGTTTCTAGGTTCCTCTTTCATCAGTGGGGAAAAATGTTCATAGGTCGCTGGACATGCTGCCGCAGTTTCCTCAAGGTTAGTGCCACTCTCAGCGCGCAGGTGCTCACAGAGCTCGTCAGCTCAGGGCCCACAGGAGCCATCTTAAACAAAGGGATTTGGAGCACCATGCTGACACGTCACAGCTGAATTATCTCATGCATCATGGTCGATGTGGTTCAATGTTGCTCGCTTCACACACAGTTCTCACAGTTTGTTGGCTAGTGCCAGTACCAGTACCAGTATTCTTTTCAAGTGTATCCCCAGACACGTGTTTCTAGATTCCTCTTTCATCAGTGGGGAAAAATGTTCATAGGTCGCTGGACGTGCTGCCGCAGTTTCCTCAGGGTTAGTGCCACTCTCAGCGTGCAGGTGCTCACAGAGCTAGTCAGCTCACGGCCCACGGGAGCCATCTTAAACAGCCAAAGGGATTTGGAGCACCCTGCTCACACGCCACAGCTGAATTACCTCATGCATCATGGTCGATGTGGTTCAATGTTGCTCGCTTCACACACAGTTCTCACAGTTTGTTGGCCAGTACCAGTATTCTTTTCAAGTGTATCCCCAGACGCGTGTTCCTAGATTCCTCTTTCATCAGTGGGGAAAAATGTTCATAGGTCTCTGGACGTGCTGCCGCAGTTTCCTCAGGGTTAGTGCCACTCTCAGCGCACAGGTGCTCACAGAGCTCGTCAGCTCACGGCCCACAGGAGCTATCTTAAACAATCAAAGGGATTTGGAGCACCCTGCTGACACGTCACAGCTGAATTACCTCATGCATCATGGTCGATGGGGTTCAATGTTGCTCGGTTCACACACAGTTCTCACAGTTTGTTGGCCAGTGCCAGTATTCTTTTAAAGTGTATCCCCAGACACGTGTTCCTAGATTCCTCTTTCATCAGTGGGGAAAAATGTTCATAGGTCGCTGGACGTGCTGCCGCAGTTTCCTCAGGATTAGTGCCACTCTCAGTGCGCAGGTGCTCACAGAGCTCGTCAGCTCACAGCCCACGGGAGCCATCTTAAACAGTCAAAGGGATTTGGAGCACCCTGCTGACACGTCACAGCTGAATTACCTCATGCATCATGGTCGATGTGGTTCAATGTTGCTCGCTTCACACACAGTTCTCACAGTTTTTTGGCCAGTGCCAGTACCAGTATTCTTTTCAATTGTATCCCCAGACACGTGTTTCTAGATTCCTCTTTCATCACTGGGGAAAAATGTTCACAGGTCGCTGGATGTGCTGCCGCAGTTTCCTCAGGGTTACTGCTACTCTCAGCGCGCAGGTGCTCACAGAGCTGGTCAGCTCACGGCCCACGGGAGCCATCTTAAACAGTCAAAGGGATTTGGAGCACCCTGCTGACACGTCACAGCTGAATTACCTCATGCATCATGGTTGATGTGGTTCAATGTTGCTTGCTTCACACACAGTTCTCACAGTTTGATCGCCAGTGCCAGTACCAGTTTTCTTTTCAAGTGTATCCCCAGACACGTGTTTCTAGGTTCCTCTTTCATCAGTGGGGAAAAATGTTCATAGGTCGCTGGACATGCTGCCGCAGTTTCCTCAGGGTTAGTGCCACTCTCAGCGGGCAGGTGCTCACAGAGCTCGTCAGCTCAGGGCCCACAGGAGCCATCTCAAACAAAGGGATTTGGAGAACCATGCTTACACGTCACAGCTGAATTACCTCATGCATCATGGTTGATGTGGTTCAATGTTGCTCGCTTCACACACAGTTCTCACAGTTTGTTGGCTAGTGCCAGTACCAGTACCAGTACCAGTACCAGTATTCTTTTCAAGTGTATCCCCAGACACGTGTTTCTAGATTCCTCTTTCATGAGTGGGGAAAAATGTTCATAGGTTGCTGGACGTGCTGCCGCAGTTTCCTCAGGGTTAGTGCCACTCTCAGCGCGCAGGTGCTCACAGAGCTCGTCAGCCCACGGGAGCCATCTTAAACAGTCAAAGGGATTTGGAGCACCCTGCTGACATGTCACAGCTGAATTACCTCATGCATCATGGTCGATGTGGTTCAATGTTGCTCGCTTCACACACAGTTCTCACAGTTTGTTGGCCAGTGCCAGTACCAGTACCAGTATTCTTTTCAATTGTATCCCCAGACACGTGTTTCTAGATTCCTCTTTCATCACTGGGGAAAAATGTTCATAGGTGGCTGGACATGCTGCTGCAGTTTCCTCAGGGTTAGTGCCACTCTCAGCGCGCAGGTGCTCTCAGAGCTCGTCCGCTCACGGCCCACGGGAGCCATCTTAAACAGTCAAAGGGATTTGGAGCACCCTGCTGACACGTCACAGCTGAATTACCTCATGCATCATGGTCGATGTGGTTCAATGTTGCTCGCTTCACACACAGTTCTCACAGTTTGTTGGCCAGTACCAATATTCTTTTCAAGTGTATCCCCAGACACGTGTTTCTAGATTCCTCTTTTATCAGTGGGGAAAAATGTTCATAGGTCGCTGGACGTGCTGCCGCAGTTTCCTCAGGGTTAGTGCCACTCTCAGCGCGCAGGTGCTCACAGAGCTCGTCAGCTCACGGCCCACGGGAGCAATCTTAAACAAAGGGATTTGGAGCACCCTGCTGATACGTCACAGCGGAATTACCTCATGCATCATGGTCGATGTGGTTCAATGTTGCTCGCTTCACACACAGTTCTCACAGTTTGTTGGCTAGTGCCAGTACCAGTATTCTTTTCAAGTGTATCCCCAGACACGTGTTTCTAGATTCCTCTTTCATCAGTGGGGAAAAATGTTCATAGGTCGCTGGACGTGCTGCCGCAGTTTCCTCAGGGTTAGTACCACTCTCAGCGTGCAGGTGCTCACAGAGCTAGTCAGCTCACGGCCCACGGGAGCCATCTTAAACAGCCAAAGGGATTTGGAGCACCCTGCTCACACGCCACAGCTGAATTACCTCATGCATCATGGTCGATGTGGTTCAATGTTGCTCTCTTCACACACAGTTCTCACAGTTTGTTGGCCAGTACCAGTATTCTTTTCAAGTGTATCCCCAGACGCGTGTTCCTAGATTCCTCTTTCATCAGTGGGGAAAAATGTTCATAGGTCTCTGGACGTGCTGCCGCAGTTTCCTCAGGGTTAGTGCCACTCTCAGCGCACAGGTGCTCACAGAGCTCGTCAGCTCACGGCCCACAGGAGCTATCTTAAACAATCAAAGGGATTTGGAGCACCCTGCTGACACGTCACAGCAGAATTACCTCATGCATCATGGTCGATGTGATTCAATGTTGTTCGCTTCACACACAGTTCTCACAGTTTGTTGACCAGTGCCAGTACCAGTATTCTTTTCAAGTGTATCCCCAGACACGTGTTCCTGGATTCCTCTTTCATCGGTGGGGAAAAATGTTCATAGGTCAATGGATGTGCTGCCGCAGTTTCCTCAGGGTTAATGCCACTCTCAGCGTGCAGGTGATCACAGAGCTCGTCAGCTCACGGCCCACGGGAGCCATCTTAAACAGTCAAAGGGATTTGGAGCACCCTGCTGACACGTCACAGCTGAATTACCTCATGCATCATGGTTGATGTGGTTCAATGTTGCTCGCTTCACACACAGTTCTCACAGTTTGTTCGCCAGTGCCAGTACCAGTTTTCTTTTCAAGTGTATCCCCAGACACGTGTTTCTAGGTTCCTCTTTCATCAGTGGGGAAAAATGTTCATAGGTCGCTGGACATGCTGCCGCAGTTTCCTCAGGGTTAGTGCCACTCTCAGCGGGCAGGTGCTCACAGAGCTCGTCAGCTCAGGGCCCACAGGAGCCATCTCAAACAAAGGGATTTGGAGAACCATGCTTACACGTCACAGCTCAATTACCTCATGCATCATGGTTGATGTGGTTCAATGTTGCTCGCTTCACACACAGTTCTCACAGTTTGTTGGCCAGTGCCAGTACCAGTATTCTTTTCAAGTGTATCCCCAGACACGTGTTTCTAGATTCCTCTTTCATCAGTGGGGAAAAATGTTCATAGGTTGCTGGACGTGCTGCCGCAGTTTCCTCAGGGTTAGTGCCACTCTCAGCGCGCAGGTGCTCACAGAGCTCGTCAGCCCACGGGAGCCATCCTAAACAGTCAAAGGGATTTGGAGCACCCTGCTGACATGTCACAGCTGAATTACCTCATGCATCATGGTCGATGTGGTTCAATGTTGCTCGCTTCACACACAGTTCTCACAGTTGGTTGGCCAGTGCCAGTACCAGTACCAGTATTCTTTTCAATTGTATCCCCAGACACGTGTTTCTAGATTCCTCTTTCATCACTGGGGAAAAATGTTCATAGGTGGCTGGACATGCTGCTGCAGTTTCCTCAGGGTTAGTGCCACTCTCAGCGCGCAGGTGCTCTCAGAGCTCGTCCGCTCACGGCCCACGGGAGCCATCTTAAACAGTCAAAGGGATTTGGAGCACCCTGCTGACACGTCACAGCTGAATTACCTCATGCATCATGGTCGATGTGGTTCAATGTTGCTCGCTTCACACACAGTTCTCACACTTTGTTGGCCAGTACCAGTATTCTTTTCAAGTGTATCCCCAGACACGTGTTTCTAGATTCCTCTTTCATCAGTGGGGAAAAATGTTCATAGGTCGCTGGACGTGCTGCCGCAGTTTCCTCAGGGTTAGTGCCACTCTCAGCGCGCAGGCGCTCACAGAGCTCGTCAGCTCACGGCTCACAGGAGCAATCTTAAGGGGATTTGGAGCACCCTGCTGACACGTCAGAGCTGAATTACCTCATGCATCATGGTCGATGTGATTCAATGTTGTTCGCTTCACACACAGTTCTCACAGTTTGTTGGCCAGTGCCAGTACCAGTATTCTTTTCAAGTGTATCCCCAGACACGTGTTTCTAGATTCTTCTTTCATCAGTGGGGAAAAATGTTCATAGGTCGCTGGACGTGCTGCCGCAGTTTCCTCAGGGTTAGTGCCACTCTCAGCGCGCAGGTACTCACAGAGCTCGTCAGCTCACTGCCCAGGGGAGCCATCTTAAACAGTCAAAGGGATTTGGAGCACCCTGCTGACACGTCACAGCTGAATTACCTCATGCATCATGGTCGATGTGGTTCAATGTTGCTCGCTTCACACACAGTTCTCACAGTTTGTTGGCCAGTGCCAGTACCAGTATTCTTTTCAAGTGTATCCCTAGACATGTGTTTCTAGATTCCTCTTTCATCAGTGGCGAAAAATGTTCATAGGTCGCTGGACGTGCTGCCGCAGTTTCCTCAGGGTTAGTGCCACTCTCAGCGCGCAGGTGCTCACAGAGCTCGTCAGCTCATGGCGCACGGGAGCCATCTTAAACAGTCAAAGGGATTTGGAGCATAGTGCTGACACGTCACAGTGAATTACCTCATGCATCATGGTCGATGTGGTTCCATGTTGTTCGCTTGACACACAGTTCTCACAGTTTGTTGACCAGTGCCAGTACCAGTATTCTTTTCAAGTGTATCCCCAGACACGTGTTCCTGGATTCCTCTTTCATCGGTGGGGAAAAATGTTCATAGGTCAATGGATGTGCTGCCGCAGTTTCCTCAGGGTTACTGCCACTCTCAGCGTGCAGGTGATCACAGAGCTCGTCAGCTCACGGCCCACGGGAGCCATCTTAAACAGTCAAAGGGATTTGGAGCACCCTGCTGACACGTGTCAGCTGAATTACCTCATGCATCATGGTCGATGTGGTACAATGTTGCTCGCTTCACACACAGTTCTCACAGTTTGTTGGCCAGTGCCAGTACCAGTATTCTTTTCAAGTGTATCCCCAGACACGTGTTTCTATATTCCTCTTTCATCACTGGGGAAAAATGTTCACAGGTCGCTGGATGTGCTGCCGCAGTTTCCTCAGGGTTACTGCTACTCTCAGCGCGCAGGTGCTCACAGAGCTCGTCAGCTCACGGCCCACGGGAGCCATCTTAAACAGTCAAAGGGATTTGGAGCACCCTGCTGACACGTCACAGCTGATGTACTGAAGTATTTCGGGGTTCCCAAGGCCTACACGCTCCAGAGATTACCCACTTACACACAAGAACTGTTGGCACGGAAACTGTAAAATGCAAAGAACAAGTTTATTAAGACCCCATGGGGTGGTGGTACACTCAAACAGCACCCTTCGGTAATGCAAGAGGTATCACACCGAACACCGGTGTGACCCCGTTTATATACAATTTTGGGGCAATAAAAGATAGGCGGCACAAGTTAAGACACAGTTTTAGAGACATATATGGTCATGTTTTGAAATACTGCCAGCTCATTGGAGAGTTTCAAACCCGCTGGTCAGTTAGCGGCACATTCCTGAAGGTTTACGGGTCAGTGAGAACTGCGCATGTGTGGCTTGACCAGTGCTAAAAATAGCCTGTTGCTGGGCAGATGAGAGTGGTCAGTGGAACGGACAAAGGACTAAAGGGCACGTCGGCCACGAGGCCGCTCATGGTCTAAGATGGCCGCTGCAACATTCAAAATGGCGTTTATCGTATATAGCCAAGTTAAGGAGGACAACGTGTAGGTTCAGCTAATCGCTAATCCGAACGGGCCAATTACGACAGACGACCCTTTTAGCGTTTAGCTGAATCTACCTCATAATGAACATAGTCTGGATGTTCGTCCTCGATGTCTATTAACATAATTTGTGTCACCTCTTTGTGTAGCATTATTTTGTCATGGGCAAGAGCTCGCCTCGATGGTAAGCAAGCTGATAGACACATTGAACATAAGGCAGGGCCACATTGGATACACAAGCATATAAAGAACATTGCTCCCACAAGTATACAGAGAATTGTCAACAGTTTCCAGCCCCAAGTTGCAATCATGGACCAGAACCATCCTGACAGTGTCCAAGTTCCATTGTCCGGGTGTATTTCGGCAGCTATTTTATGCAGCTTGGAAATAGCATCATACACAGATGGAGAATTGTCAGGAACGTAAACACAACAGCTGCTTCCGATAATTCTACATGCCCCCCCACGATCAGCCAAAACAACGTCCAAAACCATCCGATTTTGGAGGGTAACAATTCTAGAAATCTGTAGTTCCTCAGTAATATTCCCCAGGGCAACGGCAGTGTCATTCGCAACAGCCTCAACAACGCGTGTCAGCCGTCTTATTTTCCGGCTGTTCAATGCAGCCCCCACAAAGGAGAATAGTCCCAGATTGAAATCCACATACTGTTGTAATGCAGTGTCCGTTTGATCAATGTCCTCTTGGGCAACAGTTCGTTTAACTCTGTTCAAAACGAAATCGTGGTACAAAGTGTAATCGTTGTGGTACATTGGAGGGGCAATGAATACAGGAGGTAGCACAAACGATACATAGCACGTGCCCAACCACCCCACTGGAAGCTGATGGTACCCCTTCGTTCCACAGATAAAGTAGGTGTTTCGAGATGCAACAAATGAAATGCCATTCGGGCTATCAAACGTGAGAGTAATATTACATTCGCTTTTCCCCACTGCAATCGTGCCCTTGTTTCTAATGCATAAATCGGCTTTTGTGGCAATGACATTTATGACATGAGCACTGGATACATTCACATTTCGCTGATTGCTATATATACGTGGAGCAGATACATTATCAGGCCTGTATTCTTCCCATTCGAAACGTGTACCCTCAGCCCGGGGAAACCCATCCTTGTCATGGGAACATACTTTATTCAAACGGAAAAGCACCCCCCCTTTTCTTGGCCATCTCAAAGTAAAGAGGAGGGTGTACCAGGCATTGCATGACCCATTGTGCGAAAACGGGAGTGGAATAAGTGGGGTGCCCCCTCTCTTCTGGTGCCCAGGCAACATTCCACACACCCAGCAGTTAGAGGTATTGGTCATATTATGCGTGTGGTGAAGAATCTGAATGAAGCTGTTATTTAAATACGTTTGGCGATGGCTCTCTTCATGGAATGGCAATGTAAAATGAAAATGTTCAGCCGGTGCCGGGGTAGTCGGCAACAAATGTTCACGTACAGGCACCACAAGTTCGACTACCCAGGCCATAACAGCTATCACCACAATAGTTAGAACAAAGAAAAAGGCACCCAATATTTTCTTATCACGAGATGCCGTTGATGCCATAGTTCAAGAAAGTTTATACAAAGTCTCAAGTGGCACAAATTGTTCACAATGTTTTCACAAATTGTCTCAGATACACGTGCGTGTATACCTAAAAAAAAAGGAAAAATGCGGTGCTGAACTCCGAGGTAGCCGTTGTTTTCTTCTCCGGGCCAAGACGGGTGTCGCTACTCTGGCAGAACTGATCCCCCCCCCTTGGAATTCCCGGTTTCCGTTTCACAAACCTGGAGCGGTAACCAACCAGTCATAAAAAGGAACAAAAATCTTCTTATCGTGGGCGTAGATCGTAACGCTCTCTTCCGGTAGCAGATTGGTCCGGGAAGGCTCCCTCCACTTCGGCCGACGTCACAGCTGGGCTCTTTTCTTTCTCCAAGATTTCCTTATAATCAGTCAACACAGCAGGAGTCACCAGATCCGGAGAGACACGGTGACAATGTGTCGAATGCACCCACCGCTTCCTGTTCATCACTCGTACTGCGGTGCGGGTTGCCAGAAGGACCTGCTCGGGGCCCTTCCACCTGGGCTCCAAACTGCTTGCTCTTTCAAACGAACGGACCATTACATGGTCCCCAGGGCGAAGATCGTGGCCTTCTCCAGTGGAGTTATCAGGGAGCGCTTCTCGAACCTGTTGATGAATAGAGAGCAAATCATTTGTTAATCGTGCCAAATAATCATTCATCATAACACAAGGCACATCATGTATTAATCGCGGCTTGGGCACCCCCCAGATATTCATAGGGCGGCCAAACACCACCTCATAGGGCGTAAGGCCGGTTCGTGAGTGGGGTACTGATCTGAGAGATAGTAGTGCTAGCAGCAATGCATCTGGCCACTTCAACGATGTAGACGCCACGATTTTGGCCAGCTTAAGCTTCAAGGTGGCATTGTACCGCTCGACCAAACCTGCTGACTGAGGGTGGAATACAGCGTGGAACTTTTGCTGAATCCCTAACCCCTTCAGTACATATTCCACAATCTTTCCAACAAAATGGGGCCCATTATCGCTCCACAAAAATCTGCAAACTCCAAAGCGAGGAAAGAATTCCTTAAGCAACACCTTAGCTGTTGTCAAAGCCGTATTGTCTTTCGTGGGGTAGGCCTCAACCCATTTGCTAAAAGCACACACCACCACTAGGACGTACTTCAGGTTATTGCAGCGCTCGAGTTGGATGTAATCCATTTGAAGCACTTCAAACGGTGCAGAAGGTGGAACGAGCCCTCCTTTCGGAGTATGGGTCCCCTTCCCAGGATTGTGTTGCAAACACACCAGGCAGGTCTGCACTACTCTCTTTGCGGTATTTGCAATCTCAGGATGTTCCCAAACTCGTGTTAAAAGACGAGTGATTGCAAGAGCTCCAACATGGGCCAGTCCATGCGTCATCTGGACCATCGCCTGTAAGTAAGCCGCAGGCAACTTCCACTTCTCCATGTCTTTGCTTCTCCAACAACCTTCGTCATCTAGTACCCCATCTGCTGCCCAAGCCGTAAGTTCAGATTCTGTGGCTGATTTTTGAATATCCCGTATCTCTGCTCTAGCATCACTCCATCTCTCAGCCTGTGATTGTACCACGTACATAGGGGAGCTAGTTCGGGACATAGCCGTCTGCCTTGCTATGCTGTCTGCAAAGGCATTTCCTTGACCCACTTTATCCGTAATCTTCTTATGGGCACTGCACTTCACTATCGCTACTTTCTTGGGGCAAAGCAACGCATTTAGGAGATCACGCACTAACTCTCCGTGCATAATGTGCTCCCCGTGTGACGTCAAGAACCCACGTTCCCTCCAGAGGAGCCCGAAGTCATGGGCCACTCCAAAGGCATACCGGCTGTCCGTGTATATGTTCACACATAGGCCAGCACTCAATTCGCAGGCTCTTGTTAAAGCTATCAGCTCTGCTGCCTGAGCCGATTTCTGTGGTATTCTAGCTGTTTCTACCACCGTCTTAAGAGTCGTGATCGCATATGCTGCGGAAGTCGTACCATCTGGCAGCCTCAAACACGATCCATCAACCCACAGTTCCCCATCCACATCTGGAAGTGGCACATCCTGTAAATCGACACGACCCTTTGTCTGTTCCTCGGTCAGGAAAACACAATCATGATGTTTTTCTTCCTGACCCTCCTCGGCCGGATAGGGCAATAAAGTCGCAGGGTTCAAAGTAGCGCATCTTTTCAATGTTATGTGTGGCGCTAAGAGTGTCAGCTCGTATCCTGTAAGTCGTGCACTCGTGAGGTATTGGGTCTTTGTTTGGTTTAACAGGGCATCTACTGCATGAGGAACTAACACCAACAATTTGTGTGATAACACTATGCCCTCACTCTGTCGTATGGCTACTGCTGTTGCCGCTACTGCTCGAAAACACCCAGGCAGCCCTCGTGCTACAGGATCCAAAATGGCAGAGAAGTATTCACATGGTCTCTGCTTATCCCCGTGTAACTGCACTAACACTGACAACGCACACCCATCATTCTCGTGTACGTACAATGTGAAAAGTTTCGTGTAGTCTGGTGTCCCTAACACGGGTGCGGAACAAAGGGCCTGCCTCAACTGTTCAAAAGCTCTCTGACATTCATCTGTCCACTCAAGAGGCATCGGTGTGGCTTTGGACAGTAATGCTAGCAAAGGTTTTATGATATGTGAAAAACCCATGATCCATTGCCTACAAAAGGACATCAACCCTATGAAGGCACGCACATCTCTCTGCGTGCGGGGGACTGGTGTGTCTAAAATTGCTTGAATTCGATCAGATGTTAATGCCCGCCCCTCCTTAGACAACAGATGACCGAGGTAGGTCACCTGGGGTCTACAGTATTGAAGCTTTTTCTTGGAAACCTTGTGATTGTTTTGTGCCAAAAAGGAAAGCAACGCAAGCGTACTCTGTTCACATTGTGCATAGGAGTCGGCGGCAAGCAGAAGGTCATCCACGTACTGGATGAGCGCCACGCCAGACTGCAATTTAAAGGAATCTAGTTGACGTTTCAAAGCCTGGCTGTAGATGCTAGGGCTTTCAGTATATCCTTGGGGAACACAACAAAATCTATACGATTTATTATTGAGCGTAAAACCAAACAGATATCTACTATCTGGGTGAACGGGGATGGAAAAGAACGCATTCTTTAAGTCAATGACACTAAAGGTGGTGGCCGTCGGTGGAACCAAAGTAAGCAAAGTCGTGATATCAGACACCACTGGGTATTGGGGAATGACAATTTTATTTATTTCACGCAAATCAATAATAAATCGATAGATCTTGCCATCTGAGTCTCTCTTAAGAATCGGTAAAATAGGGCTGTTACAGACATTATAAGGGACCTCCTCCACCACCCCTGCAGAAATCAAATCCTGAACAATATGTGTCAGTGCAATTTCACCTTCCTTCGAAATCTTATACTGTGGCACTCGTGGTAGAGGGGCCCCCTCCTTAACAGTAATGTGTATTGGTGGAATGCGCATCTCTCCCACATCCGTATCTGATGTCGCCCACAACGTGTGCGGCAGAGAGGCCAAAGCAGGGATGTCTAAAATGGCATAAAATCTGTCAGGGTCAGGGCAATCCTCAGGGTCAGGGTAGTTGTCGTTCAGAATAACCCGCACTCCCTCTGGAGCGCAGCGTATTGTTGCTCGAAAATATTTAAGCAAATCAATGCCCAGGATATTATCTGGGGTATGGGGTGATAACAAAAATTGGCCAAAACTAAAGTATTTGTCAATGCATAGTGCAAGGGGCTTGGACAATGGGCTGGGGGAGGGTGTACCATCAAACCCTACACACGTAATCATTTCGCCAGACAGGGGAGCCCTCGGAACCAAGTTTTTCGACAGAGCGCTACGAGTAGCTCCTGTGTCGACTAGAAATTGATCAGTAGAACCCAAAATACCCGCTGTTACATATGGACCTTGCTGATCTACCGGCACTTCAACTGATTCCTTACCCCATCCTACGCAATCCTATGCATGCACATAATCCTGATGTTCCACATTCTCTCCTTCCAAAATCTGATATTGATTCCGTCTATCAAACGTATTTCGTTCGTCCTGGCCACGGCCCCTCTCCTCAACCTGTCTACGATCCCCTCCGCCACCTCTCGTTCCAGTATAACCTCCTCTTGACCTTCCACTGCCTCGACCACGCTGACTACGCTGTTCACGAAGTACCGGACAATCTTCGGCCCAATGCCCAAACTCCTTACAATAAGCACACTGATCCTCCGCAATGTCCGTACGACCATACGATGCGTTACCTCCACCTCGTCTACCTCTCTCATTCCCTCTACCCTGTGTTCCCCGAACCTGCGCCAACATCACCTTCGTTTTCAATTCCTTCGTCTTTTTCTCTACACTTTCTTTAGCCTCCACTTCCTGCCGCTCATAATACTGAGCCATAGTTAACAAGGACGCAGGGGTCGCCGTGGCCCAGGAACTCTCACTCGACTTCAATTGCTTTGCAATCTCTGGTAGGAGATTAGCCACATACTTATCTACAAACAAATGCCGACCCGTATCGTCAGTTAAAGATTGACCACTGTAATCATGAAATGCCTCCTCGAAGCGTGTAAAGAAATCTGAGACCGTTTCATCGGGTTTCTGCTTGCACGACGTTAACATGGTCCAATCAATCTTTTTGGAGGGAACAAGCGTTTTTAATTTATGCAAGATAGCTGCCGGGAGATCTAGGATTAGCTGACAAGGCTTACATGCTGGTTCCCTATCTGAATCTGCAGCATTTATTTCTTTCCATGTCCCCCCCAAAATCGTTTCGTCATTAGTTTTACGAATTTGCCTCCACATATCGGGTGGTAAAATTAGCCCAAAAAATAAATCTATATCTATAAGAGTCATCACACAAGACGATATAGCCCCCTCCACCCCTTCATAAAATGCCGCTGGATTCTTCCGAAGATCAGGTAAAGAATTTTTCAATGCCATGACATCTGCTCTATTCCATGGCGTATATACCCAATTATACACAAAATACCCTTTCGCATCCTTCGACAACTTATCATCATCCGTACCTTCCCCCCTCGGCGGAACATACAAAGGCGCAGCTTCACACATAGGCATAACATGCAACGCAGAACTCTTATCTGAACCACGGAGAGAACACTCTTTAGCCTGCCCATTATTCTCCAATTCGGACTCCTTTTGCCTCCTTTTCCGTTCCTGTCGCAACTGGGTTGTCTCATCCCGCAGCTTGATCAATTGCTTGAACAGGTCATCAACATCTGAAAGATCAAAATCACCTTTAGCTAAATTCTCACGATACACCGACAACACTTTAGGCTCAAGCGTATCAGAAAGTTCACGATATGCGCTTACAACTTCATCCGCCAGACTGGAAAGAAAATACATTAATTCAAGATCCGACCACCCTTTCTTTTCCGTTACCAACTGCTCCTGAGTAACACAATGCTTATTCACTTTACGAGCCCAACTGCGTAAATGAGCGGACCTATCCGCAGTAAACCTGAGAGCCGATACCCCCTTCTGGCTCGACTGATCCTGTCCATCATCCTCGAGGTCCGCAGCCGGAGCCGTCGGCGAAACGTACGGGGGCGGTGACCGATCTAACAAAGAAAAATCATCGATTTCATTATTAAGGACAGGATAAAGTGGTCGGCGAATAGGAAACTGACCAGTCGTTTGCAAATTACGTTCCCTTTCCTCCCTTTCTTTCTTCTCCTGAGCCTCCTTTTCCTCAAGCTGTAAAGCCTTATCCCGAGCAGCCTTGCGCTGCTCTTTGTCCGCCAAGGCAACCTCACGCTTCATTTGCTCACGCGCCGCTTTCTCCCACATTCGTACACAATCAAACATGTTTTGTCTAGACCTGCGTTGAAACATACATTGCTCTACAAATTGGATTTTACTCAAATCGTACGACCCGTGTAGGGGCCATTGCAATTCGGGATCGGCCTTGGTGTACTTATGCCATAATTTACTGTACATAATAGGTGGAAGGCCGAATTTGATATACATGTCCCTATTTGGTGTTCCCTCTGGGGGAGCCGGCTGTGATTCCGCTAACCTAATTGAGGTACCTTCTCCAAAACAACACATTCCCCGGAGTGTGCTGAAAACAGGCATGTTCAAAAAGTATCACGAAAGCGTGACACCGGACAAAATGGCACTTACAGTTCTTCTCACGATTGTGCCGCTCAAAGGGGAAAAAACAAAGTTAGAGAAACATCTCTACATGCCTGCCTATGTGAAGTGCACTACACATATAAGTTCAAAGATCACAAATTCACAATGTTAGCTAACTCAAATCAAAGTTCCCAGAACTCGGCAAGCGTCCGAAGACTACCTCACCGATCACAAAGCACAGATTTTCAGTAAGCGTCCGAAGACTACCTTACCGAACACAAATCGTAGACCTTCAGTAAGCGTCCGAAGACTACCTTACCGAACACAAAGCTTACCAAATACTCAAATGTCCAGGTTCCAACTGCCAAGGTCTTGTAAGCCAAATCAGCCAAACGGCACTTTCTCAGCGATGCGGACACTTCGAAAACTCAGTCGGAGACCGGCGCCACCTGGAAGGTCAGATCAGAAGGAAAGGAAAAAACACCGTGGCAGCCAAGACTCGGGTCACTCGTGGCAGCGCGCGCCCATGGCGGATTTCCAAGCCTTCGTCACGACCTCTCCTTCGGGCATCCGAGTCGCCGATGAGTCCCTTCGTGGTCGCCAATTGAAGTATTTCGGGGTTCCCAAGGCCTACACGCTCCAGAGATTACCCACTTACACACAAGAACTGTTGGCATGGAAACTGTAAAATGCAAAGAACAAGTTTATTAAGACCCCATGGGGTGGTGGTACACTCAAACAGCACCCTTCGGTAATGCAAGAGGTATCACACCGAACACCGGTGTGACCCCGTTTATATACAATTTTGGGGCAATAAAAGATAGGCGGCACAAGTTAAGACACAGTTTTAGAGACATATATGGTCATGTTTTGGAATACTGCCAGCTCATTGGAGAGTTTCAAACCCGCTGGTCAGTTAGCGGCACATTCCTGAAGGTTTACGGGTCAGTGAGAACTGCGCATGTGTGGCTTGACCAGTGCTAAAAATAGCCTGTTGCTGGGCAGATGAGAGTGGTCAGTGGAACGGACAAAGGACTAAAGGGCACGTCGGCCACGAGGCCGCTCATGGTCTAAGATGGCCGCTGCAACATTCAAAATGGCGTTTATCGTATATAGCCAAGTTAAGGAGGACAACGTGTAGGTTCAGCTAATCGCTAATCCGAACGGGCCAATTACGACAGTACCTCATGCATCATGGTCGATGTGGTTCAATGTTGCTTGCTTCACACACAGTTCTCACAGTTTGTTGGCCAGTACCAGTATTCTTTTCAAGTGTATCCCCAGACACGTGTTTCTAGGTTCCTCTTTCATCAGTGGGGAAAAATGTTCATAGGTCGCTGGACATGCTGCCGCAGTTTCCTCAAGGTTAGTGCCACTCTCAGCGCGCAGGTGCTCACAGAGCTCGTCAGCTCAGGGCCCACAGGAGCCATCTTAAACAAAGGGATTTGGAGCACCATGCTGACACGTCACAGCTGAATTATCTCATGCATCATGGTCGATGTGGTTCAATGTTGCTCGCTTCACACACAGTTCTCACAGTTTGTTGGCTAGTGCCAGTACCAGTACCAGTATTCTTTTCAAGTGTATCCCCAGACACGTGTTTCTAGATTCCTCTTTCATCAGTGGGGAAAAATGTTCATAGGTCGCTGGACGTGCTGCCGCAGTTTCCTCAGGGTTAGTGCCACTCTCAGCGTGCAGGTGCTCACAGAGCTAGTCAGCTCACGGCCCACGGGAGCCATCTTAAACAGCCAAAGGGATTTGGAGCACCCTGCTCACACGCCACAGCTGAATTACCTCATGCATCATGGTCGATGTGGTTCAATGTTGCTCGCTTCACACACAGTTCTCACAGTTTGTTGGCCAGTACCAGTATTCTTTTCAAGTGTATCCCCAGACGCGTGTTCCTAGATTCCTCTTTCATCAGTGGGGAAAAATGTTCATAGGTCTCTGGACGTGCTGCCGCAGTTTCCTCAGGGTTAGTGCCACTCTCAGCGCACAGGTGCTCACAGAGCTCGTCAGCTCACGGCCCACAGGAGCTATCTTAAACAATCAAAGTGATTTGGAGCACCCTGCTGACACGTCACAGCTGAATTACCTCATGCATCATGGTCGATGGGGTTCAATGTTGCTCGGTTCACACACAGTTCTCACAGTTTGTTGGCCAGTGCCAGTATTCTTTTAAAGTGTATCCCCAGACACGTGTTCCTAGATTCCTCTTTCATCAGTGGGGAAAAATGTTCATAGGTCGCTGGATGTGCTGCCGCAGTTTCCTCAGGGTTAGTGCCACTCTCAGTGCGCAGGTGCTCACAGAGCTCGTCAGCTCACAGCCCACGGGAGCCATCTTAAACAGTCAAAGGGATTTGGAGCACCCTGCTGACACGTCACAGCTGAATTACCTCATGCATCATGGTCGATGTGGTTCAATGTTGCTCGCTTCACACACAGTTCTCACAGTTTTTTGGCCAGTGCCAGTACCAGTATTCTTTTCAATTGTATCCCCAGACACGTCTTTCTAGATTCCTCTTTCATCACTGGGGAAAAATGTTCACAGGTCGCTGGATGTGCTGCCGCAGTTTCCTCAGGGTTACTGCTACTCTCAGCGCGCAGGTGCTCACAGAGCTGGTCAGCTCACGGCCCACGGGAGCCATCTTAAACAGTCAAAGGGATTTGGAGCACCCTGCTGACACGTCACAGCTGAATTACCTCATGCATCATGGTTGATGTGGTTCAATGTTGCTTGCTTCACACACAGTTCTCACAGTTTGTTCGCCAGTGCCAGTACCAGTTTTTTTTTCAAGTGTATCCCCAGACACGTCTTTCTAGGTTCCTCTTTCATCAGTGGGGAAAAATGTTCATAGGTCGCTGGACATGCTGCCGCAGTTTCCTCAGGGTTAGTGCCACTCTCAGCGGGCAGGTGCTCACAGAGCTCGTCAGCTCAGGGCCCACAGGAGCCATCTCAAACAAAGGGATTTGGAGAACCATGCTTACACGTCACAGCTGAATTACCTCATGCATCATGGTTGATGTGGTTCAATGTTGCTGGCTTCACACACAGTTCTCACAGTTTGTTGGCTAGTGCCAGTACCAGTACCAGTATTCTTTTCAAGTGTATCCCCAGACACGTGTTTCTAGATTCCTCTTTCATGAGTGGGGAAAAATGTTCATAGGTTGCTGGACGTGCTGCCGCAGTTTCCTCAGGGTTAGTGCCACTCTCAGCGCGCAGGTGCTCACAGAGCTCGTCAGCCCACGGGAGCCATCTTAAACAGTCAAAGGGATTTGGAGCACCCTGCTGACATGTCACAGCTGAATTACCTCATGCATCATGGTCGATGTGGTTCAATGTTGCTCGCTTCACACACAGTTCTCACAGTTTGTTGGCCAGTGCCAGTACCAGTATTCTTTTCAAGTGTATCCCCAGACACGTGTTTCTATATTCCTCTTTCATCACTGGGGAAAAATGTTCACAGGTTGCTGGATGTGCTGCCGCAGTTTCCTCAGGGTTACTGCTACTCTCAGCGCGCAGGTGCTCACAGAGCTCGTCAGCTCACGGCCCACGGGAGCCATCTTAAACAGTCAAAGGGATTTGGAGCACCCTGCTGACACGTCACAGCTGATGTACCTCATGCATCATGGTCGATGTGGTTCAATGTTGCTTGCTTCACACACAGTTCTCACAGTTTGTTGGCCAGTACCAGTATTCTTTTCAAGTGTATCCCCAGACACGTGTTTCTAGGTTCCTCTTTCATCAGTGGGGAAAAATGTTCATAGGTCGCTGGACATGCTGCCGCAGTTCCCTCAAGGTTAGTGCCACTCTCAGCGCGCAGGTGCTCACAGAGCTCGTCAGCTCAGGGCCCACAGGAGCCATCTTAAACAAAGGGATTTGGAGCACCATGCTGACACGTCACAGCTGAATTATCTCATGCATCATGGTCGATGTGGTTCAATGTTGCTCGCTTCACACACAGTTCTCACAGTTTGTTGGCTAGTGCCAGTACCAGTACCAGTATTCTTTTCAAGTGTATCCCCAGACACGTGTTTCTAGATTCCTCTTTCATCAGTGGGGAAAAATGTTCATAGGTCGCTGGACGTGCTGCCGCAGTTTCCTCAGGGTTAGTGCCACTCTCAGCGTGCAGGTGCTCACAGAGCTAGTCAGCTCACGGCCCACGGGAGCCATCTTAAACAGCCAAAGGGATTTGGAGCACCCTGCTCACACGCCACAGCTGAATTACCTCATGCATCATGGTCGATGTGGTTCAATGTTGCTCGCTTCACACACAGTTCTCACAGTTTGTTGGCCAGTACCAGTATTCTTTTCAAGTGTATCCCCAGACGCGTGTTCCTAGATTCCTCTTTCATCAGTGGGGAAAAATTTTCATAGGTCTCTGGACGTGCTGCCGCAGTTTCCTCAGGGTTAGTGCCACTCTCAGTGCGCAGGTGCTCACAGAGCTCGTCAGCTCACAGCCAACGGGAGCCATCTTAAACAGTCAAAGGGATTTGGAGCACCCTGCTGACACGTCACAGCTGAATTACCTCATGCATCATGGTCGATGTGGTTCAATGTTGCTCGCTTCACACACAGTTCTCACAGTTTTTTGGCCAGTGCCAGTACCAGTATTCTTTTCAATTGTATCCCCAGACACGTGTTTCTAGATTCCTCTTTCATCACTGGGGAAAAATGTTCACAGGTCGCTGGATGTGCTGCCGCAGTTTCCTCAGGGTTACTGCTACTCTCAGCGCGCAGGTGCTCATAGAGCTGGTCAGCTCACGGCCCACGGGAGCCATCTTAAACAGTCAAAGGGATTTGGAGCACCCTGCTGACACGTCACAGCTGAATTACCTCATGCATCATGGTTGATGTGGTTCAATGTTGCTTGCTTCACACACAGTTCTCACAGTTTGTTCGCCAGTGCCAGTACCAGTTTTTTTTTCAAGTGTATCCCCAGACACGTGTTTCTAGGTTCCTCTTTCATCAGTGGGGAAAAATGTTCATAGGTCGCTGGACATGCTGCCGCAGTTTCCTCAGGGTTAGTGCCACTCTCAGCGGGCAGGTGCTCACAGAGCTCGTCAGCTCAGGGCCCACAGGAGCCATCTCAAACAAAGGGATTTGGAGAACCATGCTTACACGTCACAGCTGAATTACCTCATGCATCATGGTTGATGTGGTTCAATGTTGCTCGCTTCACACACAGTTCTCACAGTTTGTTGGCTAGTGCCAGTACCAGTACCAGTATTCTTTTCAAGTGTATCCCCAGACACGTGTTTCTAGATTCCTCTTTCATGAGTGGGGAAAAATGTTCATAGGTTGCTGGACGTGCTGCCGCAGTTTCCTCAGGGTTAGTGCCACTCTCAGCGCGCAGGTGCTCACAGAGCTCGTCAGCCCACAGGAGCCATCTTAAACAGTCAAAGGGATTTGGAGCACCCTGCTGACACGTCACAGCTGAATTACCTCATGCATCATGGTCGATGTGGTTCAATGTTGCTCGCTTGACACACAGTTCTCACAGTTTGTTGGCCAGTACCAGTATTCTTTTCAAGTGTATCCCCAGACACGTGTTTCTAGATTCCTCTTTTATCAGTGGGGAAAAATGTTCATAGGTCGCTGGACGTGCTGCCGCAGTTTCCTCAGGGTTAGTGCCACTCTCAGCGCGCAGGTGCTCACAGAGCTCGTCAGCTCACGGCCCACGGGAGCAATCTTAAACAAAGGGATTTGGAGCACCCTGCTGATACGTCACAGCGGAATTACCTCATGCATCATGGTCGATGTAGTTCAATGTTGCTTGCTTCACACACAGTTCTCACAGTTTGTTGGCCAGTGCCAGTACCAGTATTCTTTTCAAGTGTATCCCCAGACATGTGTTTCTAGATTCTTCTTTCATCAGTGGGGAAAAATGTTCATAGGTCGCTGGACGTGCTGCCGCAGTTTCCTCAGGGTTAGTGCCACTCTCAGCGTGCAGGTGCTCACAGAGCTCGTCAGCTCAGGGCCCACAGGAGCCATCTTAAACAAAGGGATTTGGAGCACCATGCTGACACGTCACAGCTGAATTATCTCATGCATCATGGTCGATGTGGTTCAATGTTGCTCGCTTCACACACAGTTCTCACAGTTTGTTGGCTAGTGCCAGTACCAGTACCAGTATTCTTTTTAAGTGTATCCCCAGACACGTGTTTCTAGATTCCTCTTTCATCAGTGGGGAAAAATGTTCATAGGTCGCTGGACGTGCTGCCGCAGTTTCCTCAGGGTTAGTGCCACTCTCAGCGTGCAGGTGCTCACAGAGCTAGTCAGCTCACGGCCCACGGGAGCCATCTTAAACAGCCAAAGGGATTTGGAGCACCCTGCTCACACGCCACAGCTGAATTACCTCATGCATCATGGTCGATGTGGTTCAATGTTGCTCGCTTCACACACAGTTCTCACAGTTTGTTGGCCAGTACCAGTATTCTTTTCAAGTGTATCCCCAGACGCGTGTTCCTAGATTCCTCTTTCATCAGTGGGGAAAAATGTTCATAGGTCTCTGGACGCGCTGCCGCAGTTTCCTCAGGGTTAGTGCCACTCTCAGCGCACAGGTGCTCACAGAGCTCGTCAGCTCATGGCCTACAGGAGCTATCTTAAACAATCAAAGGGATT
This sequence comes from Lissotriton vulgaris, assembly GCF_964263255.1. NCBI lineage: Eukaryota > Metazoa > Chordata > Amphibia > Caudata > Salamandridae > Lissotriton > Lissotriton vulgaris. The sequence continues at coordinate 930,686,177 of NC_141685.1, read as the reverse complement.
TGGAGCACCCTGCTGACACGTCACAGCAGAATTACCTCATGCATCATGGTCGATGTGATTCAATGTTGTTCGCTTCACACACAGTTCTCACAGTTTGTTGGCCAGTGCCAGTACCAGTATTCTTTTCAAGTGTATCCCCAGACATGTGTTTCTAGATTCTTCTTTCATCAGTGGGGAAAAATGTTCATAGGTCGCTGGACGTGCTGCCGCAGTTTCCTCAGGGTTAGTGCCACTCTCAGCGTGCAGGTGCTCACAGAGCTCGTCAGCTCAGGGCCCACAGGAGCCATCTTAAACAAAGGGATTTGGAGCACCATGCTGACACGTCACAGCTGATGTACCTCATGCATCATGGTCGATGTGGTTCAATGTTGCTTGCTTCACACACAGTTCTCACAGTTTGTTGGCCAGTACCAGTATTCTTTTCAAGTGTATCCCCAGACACGTGTTTCAAGATTCCTCTTTCATCAGTGGAAAAAAATGTTCATAGGTCGCTGGACGTGCTGCCGCAGTTTCCTCAGGGTTAGTGCCACTCTCAGCGCGCAGGTGCTCACAGAGCTCGTCAGCTCACGGCCCACGGGAGCCATCTTAAACAGCCAAAGGGATTTGGAGCACCCTGCTGACACGTCACAGCTGAATTACCTCATGCATCATGGTCGATGTGGTTCAATGTTGCTCGCTTCACACAAAGTTCTCACAGTTTGTTGGCCAGTGCCAGTACCAGTATTCTTTTCAAGTGTATCCCCAGGCACGTGTTTCTAGATTCCTCTTTCATCAGTGGGGAAAAATTATCATAGGTCGCTGGACGTGCTGCCGCAGTTTCCTCAGGGTTAGTGCCACTCTCAGCGCGCAGGTGCTCAAAGAGCTCGTCAGCTCACGGCCCACTGGAGCCATCTTAAACAGTCAAAGGGATTTGGAGCATAGTGCTGACACGTCACAGCTGAATTACCTCATGCATCATGGTCGATGTGGTTCCATGTTGCTCGCTTCACTCACAGTTCTCACAGTTTGTTGGCCAGTGCCAGTACCAGTACCAGTATTCTTTTCAAGTGTATCCCCAGACACGTGTTTCTAGGTTCCTCTTTCATCAGTGGGGAAAAATGTTCATAGGTCGCTGGACATGCTGCCGCAGTTTCCTCAGGGTTAGTGCCACTCTCAGCGCGCAGGTGCTCACAGAGCTCGTCAGCTCAGGGCCCACAGGAGCCATCTTAAACAAAGGGATTTGGAGCACCATGCTGGAGCACCATGCTGACACGTCACAGCTGAATTACCTCATGCATCATGGTCGATGTGGTTCAATGTTGCTCGCTTCACACACAGTTCTCACAGTTTGTTGGCTAGTGCCAGTACCAGTACCAGTATTCTTTTCAAGTGTATCCCCAGACACGTGTTTCTAGATTCCTCTTTCATCAGTGGGGAAAAATGTTCATAGGTCGCTGGACGTGCTGCCGCAGGTTCCTCAGGGTTAGTGCTACTCTCAGCGCGCACCAGCTCACGGCCCACAGGAGCAATCTTAAACAAAGGGATTTGGAGCACCCTGCTGACATGTCACAGCTAAATTACCTCATGCATCATGGTCGATGTAGTTCAATGTTGCTTGCTTCACACACAGTTCTCACAGTTTGTTGGCCAGTGCCAGTACCAGTATTCTTTTCAAGAGTATCCCCAGACACGTGTTTCTAGATTCTACTTTCATCAGTGGGGAAAAATGTTCATAGGTTGCTGGACGTGCTGCCGCAGTTTCCTCAGAGTTAGTGCCATTCTCAGCGTGCAGGTGCTCACAGAGCTGGTCAGCTCACGGCCCACGGGAGCCATCTTAAACAGCCAAAGGGATTTGGAGCACCCTGCTGACACGCCACAGCTGAATTACCTCATGCATCATGGTCGATGTGGTTTAATGTTGCTCGCTTCACACACAGTTCTCACAGTTTGTTGGCCAGTACCAGTATTCTTTTCAAGTGTATCCCCAGACGCGTGTTCCTAGATTCCTCTTTCATCAGTGGGGGAAAATGTTCATAGGTCTCTGGATGTGCTGCCGCAGTTTCCTCAGGGTTAGTGCCACTCTCAGCGCACAGGTGCTCACAGAGCTCGTCAGCTCACGGCCCACAGGAGCTATCTTAAACAATCAAAGGGATTTGGAGCTACCTGCTGACACGTCACAGCTGAATTACCTCATGCATCATGGTCGATGTGGTTCAATGTTGCTCGCTTCACACACAGTTCTCACAGTTTGTTGGCTAGTGCCAGTACCAGTACCAGTATTCTTTTCAAGTGTATCCCCAGACACGTGTTTCTAGATTCCTCTTTCATCAGTGGGGAAAAATGTTCATAGGTCGCTGGACGTGCTGCCGCAGGTTCCTCAGGGTTAGTGCTACTCTCAGCGCGCACCAGCTCACGGCCCACAGGAGCAATCTTAAACAAAGGGATTTGGAGCACCCTGCTGACATGTCACAGCTAAATTACCTCATGCATCATGGTCGATGTAGTTCAATGTTGCTTGCTTCACACACAGTTCTCACAGTTTGTTGGCCAGTGCCAGTACCAGTATTCTTTTCAAGAGTATCCCCAGACACGTGTTTCTAGATTCTACTTTCATCAGTGGGGAAAAATGTTCATAGGTTGCTGGACGTGCTGCCGCAGTTTCCTCAGGGTTAGTGCCATTCTCAGCGTGCAGGTGCTCACAGAGCTAGTCAGCTCACGGCCCACGGGAGCCATCTTAAACAGCCAAAGGGATTTGGAGCACCCTGCTGACACGCCACAGCTGAATTACCTCATGCATCATGGTCGATGTGGTTTAATGTTGCTCGCTTCACACACAGTTCTCACAGTTTGTTGGCCAGTACCAGTATTCTTTTCAAGTGTATCCCCAGACGCGTGTTCCTAGATTCCTCTTTCATCAGTGGGGGAAAATGTTCATAGGTCTCTGGATGTGCTGCCGCAGTTTCCTCAGGGTTAGTGCCACTCTCAGCGCACAGGTGCTCACAGAGCTCGTCAGCTCACGGCCCACAGGAGCTATCTTAAACAATCAAAGGGATTTGGAGCTACCTGCTGACACGTCACAGCTGAATTACCTCATGCATCATGGTCGATGTGGTTCAATGTTGCTCGCTTCACACACAGTTCTCACAGTTTGTTGGCCAGTGCCAGTACCAGTACCAGTATTCTTTTCAATTGTATCCCCAGACACGTGTTTCTAGATTCCTCTTTCATCACTGGGGAAAAATGTTCATAGGTTGCTGGACGTGCTGCCGCAGTTTCCTCAGGGTTAGTGCCACTCTCAGCGCGCAGGTGCTCTCAGAGCTCGTCCGCTCACGGCCCACGGGAGCCATCTTAAACAGTCAAAGGGATTTGGAGCACCCTGCTGACATGTCACAGCTGAATTACCTCATGCATCATGGTTGATGTGGTTCAATGTTGCTCGCTTCACACACAGTTCTCACAGTTTGTTGGCCAGTACCAGTATTCTTTTCAAGTGTATCCCCAGACACGTGTTTCTAGATTCCTCTTTTATCAGTGGGGAAAAATGTTCATAGGTCGCTGGACGTGCTGCCGCAGTTTCCTCAGGGTTAGTGCCACTCTAAGCGCGCAGGTGCTCACAGAGCTCGTCAGCTCACGGCCCACGGGAACAATCTTAAACAGAGGGATTTGGAGCACCCTGCTGATACGTCACAGCTGAATTACCTAATGCATCATGGTCGATGTAGTTCAATGTTGCTTGCTTCACACACAGTTCTCACAGTTTCTTGGCCAGTGCCAGTACCAGTATTCTTTTCAAGTGTATCCCCAGACACGTGTTTCTAGATTCTTCTTTCATCAGTGGGGAAAAATGTTCATAGGTCGCTGGACGTGCTGCCGCAGTTTCCTCAGGGTTAGTGCCACTCTCAGCGTGCAGGTGCTCACAGAGCTAGTCAGCTCACGGCCCACGGGAGCCATCTTAAACAGCCAAAGGGATTTGGAGCACCCTGCTGACACGCCACAGCTGAATTACCTCATGCATCATGGTCGATGTGGTTCAATGTTGCTCGCTTCACACACAGTTCTCACAGTTTGTTGGCCAGTGCCAGTACCAGTATTCTTTTCAAGTGTATCCCCAGACACGTGTTTCTAGATTCCTCTTTCAACAGTGGGGAAAAATGTTCACAGGTCACTGGACGTGCTGCCGCAGTTTCCTCAGGGTTAGTGCCACTCTCAGCGCGCAGGTGCTCACAGAGCTCGTCAGCTCATGGCCCACGGAAGCCATCTTAAACAGTCAAAGGGATTTGGAGCACCCTGCTGACACGTCACAGCTGAATTACCTCATGCATCATGGTCGATGTGGTTCAATGTTGCTTGCTTCACACACAGTTCTCACAGTTTGTTGGCCAGTGCCAGTACCAGTATTCTTTTCAAGTGTATCCCCAGACACGTGTTTCTAGTTTCCTCTTTCATCAGTGGGGAAAAATGTTCACAGGTCACTGGACGTGCTGCCGCAGTTTCCTCAGGTTTAGTGCCACTCTCAGCGCGCAGGTGCTCACAGAGCTCGTCAGCTCAGGGCCCGCAGGAGCCATCTTAAACAAAGGGATTTGGAGCACCATGCTGACACGTCACAGCTGAATTACCTCATGCATCATGGTCGATCTGGTTCAATGTTGCTCGCTTCACACACAGTTCTTACAGTTTGTTGGCCAGTACCAGTACCAGTATTCTTTTCAAGTGTATCCCCAGACACGTGTTTCTAGATTCCTCTTTCATCAGTGGGGAAAAATGTTCATAGGTTGCTGGACGTGCTGCCGCAGTTTCCTCAGGGTTAGTGCCACTCTCAGCGCGCAGGTGCTCACAGAGCTCGTCAGCCCACGGGAGCCCTCTTAAACAGTCAAAGGGATTTGGAGCACCCTGCTGACATGTCACAGCTGAATTACCTCATGCATCATGGTCGATGTGGTTCAATGTTGCTCGCTTCACACACAGTTCTCACAGTTTGTTGGCCAGTGCCAGTACCAGTACCAGTATTCTTTTCAAGTGTATCCCCAGACACGTGTTTCTAGATTCCTCTTTCATCAGTGGGGAAAAATGTTCATAGGTTGCTGGACGTGCTGCCGCAGTTTCCTCAGGGTTAGTGCCACTCTCAGCGCGCAGGTGCTCACAGAGCTCGTCAGCCCACGGGAGCCCTCTTAAACAGTCAAAGGGATTTGGAGCACCCTGCTGACATGTCACAGCTGAATTACCTCATGCATCATGGTCGATGTGGTTCAATGTTGCTCGCTTCACACACAGTTCTCACAGTTTGTTGGCCAGTGCCAGTACCAGTACTCTTTTCAATTGTATCCCCAGACACGTGTTTCTAGATTCCTCTTTCATCACTGGGGAAAAATGTTCATAGGTTGCTGGACGTGCTGCCGCAGTTTCCTCAGGGTTAGTGCCACTCTCAGCGCGCAGGTGCTCTCAGAGCTCGTCCGCTCACGGCCCACGGGAGCCATCTTAAACAGTCAAAGGGATTTGGAGCACCCTGCTGACATGTCACAGCTGAATTACCTCATGCATCATGGTCGATGTGGTTCAAAGTTGCTCGCTTCACACACAGTTCTCACAGTTTGTTGGCCAGTACCAGTATTCTTTTCAAGTGTATCCCCAGACACGTGTTTCTAGATTCCTCTTTTATCAGTGGGGAAAAATGTTCATAGGTCGCTGGACGTGCAGCCGCAGTTTCCTCAGGGTTAGTGCCACTCTCAGCGCGCAGGTGCTCACAGAGCTCGTCAGCTCACGGCCCACGGGAGCAATCTTAAACAAAGGGATTTGGAGCACCCTGCTGATACGTCACAGCTGAATTACCTCATGCGTCATGTTCGATGTAGTTCAATGTTGCTTGCTTCACACACAGTTCTCACAGTTTCTTGGCCAGTGCCAGTACCAGTATTCTTTTCAAGTGTATCCCCAGACACGTGTTTCTAGATTCTTCTTTCATCAGTGGGGAAAAATGTTCATAGGTCGCTGGACGTGCTGCCGCAGTTTCCTCAGGGTTAGTGCCACTCTCAGCGTGCAGGTGCTCACAGAGCTAGTCAGCTCACGGCCCACGGGAGCCATCCTAAACAGTCAAAGGGATTTGGAGCACCCTGCTGACACGTCACAGGTGAATTACCTCAAGCATCATGGTTGATGGGGTTCAATGTTGCTCGCTTCACACACAGTTCTCACAGTTTGTTGGCCAGTGCCAGTACCAGTATTCTTTTAAAGTGTATCCCCAGACACGTTTTCCTAGATTCCTCTTTCATCAGTGGGGAAAAATGTTCATAGGTCGCTGGACGTGCTGCCGCAGTTTCCTCAGGGTTAGTGCCACTCTCAGCCCGCAGGTGCTCACAGAGCTCGTCAGCTCACAGCCCACGGGAGCCATCTTAAACAGTCAAAGGGATTTGGAGCACCCTGCTGACACGTCACAGCTGAATTACCTCATGCATCATGGTAGATGTGGTTCAATGTTGCTTGCTTCACACACAGTTCTCACAGTTTGTTGGCCAGTGCCAGTACCAGTATTCTTTTCAAATGTATCCCCAGACACGTGTTTCTAGATTCCTCTTTCATCAGTTGGGAAAAATGTTCATAGGTCGCTGGACGTGCTGCCGCAGTTTCCTCAGGGTTAGTGCCACTCTCAGCCCGCAGGTGCTCACAGAGCTCGTCAGCTCACAGCCCACAGGAGCCATCTTAAACAGTCAAAGGGATTTGGAGCACCCTGCTGACACGTCAGAGCTGAAATACCTCATGCATCATGGTCGATGTGGTTCAATGTTGCTCGCTTCACACACAGTTCTCACAGTTTGTTGGCCAGTGCCAGTACCAGTATTCTTTTCAAATGTATCCCCAGACACGTGTTTCTAGATTCCTCTTTCATCAGTGGGGAAAAATGTTCATAGGTCGCTGGACGTGCTGCCGCAGTTTCCTCAGGGTTAGTGCCACTCTCAGCGCGCAGGTGCTCACAGAGCTCATCAGCTCACGGCCCACGGGAGCCATCCTAAACAGTCAAAGGGATTTGGAGCACCCTGCTGACACGTCACAGGTGAATTACCTCATGCATCATGGTTGATGTGGTTCAATGTTGCTTGCTTCACACACAGTTCTCACAGTTTGTTGGCCAGTGCCAGTACCAGTATTCTTTTCAAGTGTATCCCCAGACACATGTTTCTAGGTTCCTCTTTCATCAGTGGGGAAAAATGTTCATAGGTCGCTGGACGTGCTGCCGCAGTTTCCTCAGGGTTAGTGCCACTCTCAGCCCGCAGGTGCTCACAGAGCTCGTCAGCTCACAGCCCACGGGAGCCATCTTAAACAGTCAAAGGGATTTGGAGCACCCTGCTGACACGTCACAGCTGAATTACCTCATGCATCATGGTAGATGTGGTTCAATGTTGCTTGCTTCACACACAGTTCTCACAGTTTGTTGGCCAGTGCCAGTACCAGTATTCTTTTCAAATGTATCCCCAGACACGTGTTTCTAGATTCCTCTTTCATCAGTTGGGAAAAATGTTCATAGGTTGCTGGACGTGCTGCCGCAGTTTCCTCAGGGTTAGTGCCACTCTCAGCCCGCAGGTGCTCACAGAGCTCGTCAGCTCACAGCCCACAGGAGCCATCTTAAACAGTCAAAGGGATTTGGAGCACCCTGCTGACACGTCAGAGCTGAAATACCTCATGCATCATGGTCGATGTGGTTCAATGTTGCTCGCTTCACACACAGTTCTCACAGTTTGTTGGCCAGTGCCAGTACCAGTATTCTTTTCAAATGTATCCCCAGACACGTGTTTCTAGATTCCTCTTTCATCAGTGGGGAAAAATGTTCATAGGTCGCTGGACGTGCTGCCGCAGTTTCCTCAGGGTTAGTGCCACTCTCAGCGCGCAGGTGCTCACAGAGCTCATCAGCTCACGGCCCACGGGAGCCATCCTAAACAGTCAAAGGGATTTGGAGCACCCTGCTGACACGTCACAGGTGAATTACCTCATGCATCATGGTTGATGTGGTTCAATGTTGCTTGCTTCACACACAGTTCTCACAGTTTGTTGGCCAGTGCCAGTACCAGTATTCTTTTCAAGTGTATCCCCAGACACATGTTTCTAGGTTCCTCTTTCATCAGTGGGGAAAAATGTTCATAGGTCGCTGGACGTGCTGCCGCAGTTTCCTCAGGGTTAGTGCCACTCTCAGCACGCAGGTGCTCACAGATCTCGTCAGCTCACGGCCCACGGGAGCCATCTTAAACAGTCAAAGGGATTTGGAGCACCCTGCTGATCCCGCTGGTGTGTTAGCAGTGTGCGGCCCCATTTGGTGAATGTTTATGCTCCTTGGAGCATGGAGATGACTAGCTCGGTACCCCCCACCTGCGCGCCTTTGTGTTGTACTCTACCTGGTAATATTTAGCAGCACGCAGCAACCCCAGAAGATAGCCTAATCCCTGCTGATGAGGGGTAAATCCCCCAAAACACGTGTACAGGGATGGCGAAGATTTGAAGATACGTGAGAATTCGAAAGAAGATGCATCGCAGAAAACGGAACTACAATTACCATGGTCCTTAGGGGCAATCTCGCTGGTGTGTTAGCAGTGTGCGACCCCATTTGGTGAATGGTTCCATATATTGTAGCCACCCCTCAATCTCCGAAAACCTTGGGCAGAGATCTTCCCTGTATACTTTCAGGAAAACTCATGAAAAGCTTCCGCTATTCCCTTACTGTCAGTTACAGTGACACCCAAATCTACCTTTTTAACTTCTTTAATTTGATTCCGTACTTGATCCCTTTTTGCTTTTCACGCTAAAAGCTTACTGCACCCTTCCCATAAGAAAAGTGGGCCACCAACTGACTGACTTCCCATTTTTCCTTAACCCTCTGTGACAACACTGTTGTTAGTTCCAATTTCAGTTCAAACAACTTATTCATTGCCTCTTCATTCGCTGTGTGGCTCCCCTGCCTTAGTATTTTAGCTTCCCACGAACGGATTTCCTCCTCCAGATCCAAAACCTTCCTATGATATGTCCTTCTCTTCTTAGCACCCTGAGCGCCCAGTCTCCCTCTCAAAAAGGCCTTACATGTGTCCCACACCGTCTCCAGCTGCTTAGCTGACCCTACATTTTTCTCAAAAAACACCTGGATTTCACCCGTAAGAACTTCTAAATAGTCCCTATCTAAGAGGATTGTTCGATCTAACCTCCAAGCTGAAGTCAAACCATCCGCACCCAGTTCCAAAATCAGAAGAACAGCTGAATGATCTGAAATATGGGCGCCGCGATGCTCAACCTTCGTAACCCAGTCTTTTAACCTTAAATCAATCAAAAAGTAATCTATCCGAGATCTATGGTTGTATTTTTTGTTATAATATGTATATCCTGGCTGGTGACCTGCTTTTACTCTCCATATATCACACAGCCCTTGATGTACCATGAGCATTTTCATTCTAGCAGCCATCTTACCATTTACCAAGGTTCTGCTTCTTTCTTGAACGATCCAACTTACAATCCAACACTGTATTAAAATCCCCAGCCATCATTATTTTCCCTAAGAAACCTAATAATTTCCCAGCCAGCTCGTCCAGGGGGGCCACGTCATCTATAATTGGCCCATGGTAGCCGATAATCACCAACATTTCCCCTGCCACTTTTAATTTCACAATTACCCATCTTCCTCTTATATCTGCTGCCTCACCTTCTATAACAACATTGACCCCCTTTCTAATCAAAATTGCCACCCCCTTTGTAACTATTATCTGGGGTGTATAAAATGAACTAGCAATCCATTGTTGAGCCGAAAAAATGTCCTTACTTTCCATATTGGTCAAATGCGTCTCCTGTAAAATAATAATATGGGCAGAAGAATCTTCTAAATACTTTAAAATTAATTGTCTCCTGGACTTTACTCGTAAGCCATTGACGTTCCATGTGAGGAACCTCAGTTCCATAGGTTTAACCACACTCATAACTCCCAGCAGTTAACTCCCAACTCTTCATGGCAAGAACGCTTCTGAGGATTATTTTTTTTCCCCCTGCCCCCTGCCCCCCTCCACCCTCACCTCCATACCCTGTGCCCTCCTCCCCCCGCCCCCCCATGCAACCTCCCTTCCCTTGGAAACCCAACCAAAACACCTATGGCCTTGGCCTTGTGGATGTCCCTCATGGCGGTGCAAGATACACATCACCTAACTTTCAATGCACACATATATCACTGCCGGGCAGAGATCCGACCTTCATTAATATGCTCCCCCTCTAGATCACAAATTACTCCCCTTGACTTTGTTCCAAAAAAGCATCAACCTCCTCAACCGCCCGAAACTAATACATTTTGTTTTGCCACATAACTTTTAAAAAAGCTGGGAATTTTAATTGGACCGTAGCCCCCAGTGCTCTTAGTGGCTCCATGCGCTTCCCCAGCTCCCATTGCCTGTTAGCCGTGGCTGGTGACAAATCTGACCTAAACTCCACTGATGTTCCGTCTACCAATATACACTTCCTTTTAAGAGCAGCTGCCAAAATTTTTTCCTTCAGATTATATGTCAAGAAAATAATCAATATCTTTCTGGGTTTAGAGCGGTTCGGGTTCAGCCTGAAGGTATCTCGATGAATCCTCTGAATATCCCCCATTAACACTTCTTCCGACACTTCTAACTGTAACTCTGATTTAAGCAGCTGCACTACATATTTCTTAATATCTGATCCCTCCTTTCCCTCTGGTAGCTTCAAAATCTTGAGATTGTTTCGCCTTTGCATGTTTTCGAGCCTTTCACTCTCTTATCATTATCCCGCTCTTTAAACTTGATAGCCTCAATCTCTTTATGATTATCTAGAACCCTCTCACGCATCACCTTTACTTCAGCCTCCAGCAATTCTGTACGAGCACTTAATTTATCAAACTTAGCCTCCAATAAGCTAACAAGTCTGACTGCGGAGGGGTACCGGTCTTATCCCCATCACAAATACCCTGTGTGATCTGCCCCTCCTCCTCCATAACTATAGTAAGAGCCTGGAAACGATTAGGGGTTAAGTGCATAGACCAATCCTGCGTTTCTGAATTCTTCAGAGTCCCCTCTGCGCCCCTTTCACCCTCCTCAATATCTGTATCTGTATCCTGATTCAGCTGTGTGGTATGTGCCTTCAGTATTAGAATTTTTGGAACAGGTTTAAAGTAAGACTTTAAAGACGGAGTAGTATTGAGCTTATACTCCAAACCCTTTTGTTTTCCATTTTTACTGCCAACACTCCCCCCTTTACAATTTTTTCCTTCTTTATCAGGACAAAACTTCTGATTTTCCTTAGCTGGGACTTTAAATTTACAAAGCGAACTATCACTTAACCCCCTCCCCGTTCTGCTTAGCGTGTTTCTGGTGGTGCCTGCGGCTACAGCTATATTTGTGGGCTCTGCGTTATTATTTCCTCCGGTGATCCCTGTCTGTGATTGAGCCTGACCTTTGCCGGTGAAGCCTGAGGGTGGGGGCGGCCCTTTCGCAACTCCCCTCGCTCCCTTTACCCCAGTGAATGTCAATGTCAGAGACTCCGCTCCCCTCCCGCGACCCCCGGCACCTCTCAATGGGATCCTGGCTACCGCTTGTCGGCCTCTCCCAAGCTCCAATGCCGCTCTCCTCCAGCTGCAGCTACCTGGCTCGCTGCCGATTCCGGCTCCTCCTCCGCCTCCGCACACTCCCGTAAGCTCCCTGCTGCCTCAGCCGCCATGCGTTACAAAACGCCTAAAAAAAAACTCCGTCCGAACAGAAACCTGATACCCGCTAACAGAAATGACAAAAAGGTGAGCGACCTTCAAAACTCTGCTTCACAGCTCTTTCACCAGCCGGTCTCTACCCCAGCACCTTCTCCTCGCACCCCCACGGCTCCTGACACCCGTGACCCGCTACTAGCCGGCCGCCATGTTTTCCGCAACCTTCATGGAAAATCGGCACCGCCCTTATTGTAGGAAGTACATTCCGACCGCTGGGCAAACGGGCTCTATGAGCCCATCGGAAGAGCAGTGGTCGGTCCCTCCGTCTGCTGCCTCCGACCGCCGCACTGCAGAGGCAGTTGTCGGTGGACCCCAGCTGACAGCTGGGCGGTTGAGGTTGAACCGACATCATAATGAGGCCCATAGTCTTTATAACAATAGATTAATCTTACATTTGTAGCATTAGATTGGTTTTACTTTTTAAATGTAAACCTGATGGAAAATTGTTATTTCTATTTATAAACTAACAAAAACACGTTTTCTGTTGGGTCATACTGTATAGTAATTCAGTGCAGTCCTGGCACTGCCTTGGATTACTTTGCATCAAGAGGATGCTCTATGGGAGTTGTATGGGAATTTCCATACATCCACACATGAATTTTGATGAAAATCCATATTTACAATCATATTTAGATATGGATTTGTGCCAAAATCTTGTACCTCTCAGAGACCATAATGAGGAGAAATACTATTTTCTGTCATTGGGCCTGATTCACAGAACTAACTTAAGACAAAATCCTAAACTTACTACCATTTTGGTATTCACAGAAGGCACTTACTCATTGATAAGTAAGTGCCTTCTGTGAATACCAAACTGAGTAAGTGCACTTACTTATTTTGGTATTCAGAGAAGGCACTTACTCATTGATGAGTAAGTGCCTTCAGTGATGAGTAAGTGCCTTCTGTGCATACCACAATGAGTAAGTGCCTTCTGTGAATACCAAAATGGTAGTAAGTTTAGGATTTTGTCTTAAGTCAGTTCTGTGAATCGGGCCCACAGATTTTCGTATTTGCACGTGTTATACATTCTTCTTGTAAACTTGCTGATTTCTGGATAATCTCAAAGCAAAACAATTTTAATTAAAATACTCTCAGTTGTTATAGTATTTTAAATAATATCAATACATATTTTGTTAAGAAACATTTCCTGTTGTGGAGTTGATGTCGTCAATAATGGTTCTTCTTTGTACTGAAAAATATATAAAAAAGTAACATCATAGAGAGGCATTTCAAAATTAGTTTTGACATTTTCTGATGATATGCCAATACTGGCAGCACTACTTCATTAACTGTCCACTTCTCTATAAGACAAATTGTGTGCATATTAGGGCCTTTGCCACTTAATAGGGGTAGGGTATCTGGAGAAAGTCAGCTCCCAGTGAAGGGTTTTTGAAAAGGCAAAGCTGTGGATAGTACGGCCTTGGCCATCTAATAGGTCTTGAGTGTCTGGAGGCAAATGGTGTATGCAGTAACAGCTTGGTCACCTAATGTAGAGTTGGTGTCTATAGTGAATCTGCTCTCCATTAAGCCTTCTTTAAAAGGCGTAGTTGTGTAGTAGGGGTTTGCCAATTAATAAAGCGTGGGTCCCTGGAAGGAGTGGACTCTCCATGAAGCCTTCTGGACAAGGCAAAGGGTATGTGTAGTAGGGGCTTGTCCTTCTAGTGTAGTGTAGGGTATCTAGAAAGAGTGTGTTCTCTGCCTTCAGATGTGCACAGGACAAAGGCTATGTTTGTAAGTGCTTGTGTACCTAATGGAACTTGGGTCTCAGGAAAAAACGGGCTCTCCATGAAAACGTATAATTTTCTTATTTGAAAATTTACTAAAGAGTGGTGTATGTTGTCTTGTGGAGCATTATTGCAGGGCCATGTCTAGTTTCAATCTAAAATAATAATGCCTTTAGAATTATCAAAAATGATATTGTAGTTTTCTAAATGAGTTCAATACTACTAGCATAGTTACATACTGAGTATACTTAATTGTTTGTTGTTGTTTTCAGACTGTGTCATTTCATTGAGTCTTATCCCTTATGACTTAATAGAACATTGGAATGTGGAACACCCCAATGAATACAATGGAGTGCTCTGTCCTTCTACGGGCCTGTAAAAGCCGGCAGAGCAACATTCTAATGTTGTTTGAGCAAAGACCTCTTGAAACCCTCGGGAATTTCATTCCCCTCTGCTCTGAGAGGCCTTTGTTTTATTAGTTAGAACATTCTGCTCTCTAGTGGCAGAATGTTATAATAGCCTTATAGCCCTTGGTAGTTGGGCTATACAGGCCATTAAAGTCCTGTTCCCTTGTTAAAGGCCCTCGCCTTCGGCTCAGGCCTTTAAGGCTGGAGCGGACCTTTAATGGCCGGTATAGCTCACTACGGCGGGCTACAAGGCTATATAAGAACCCATACATGCTAAGCATTTTAAAATAAATGTTTGTCATCCCTGAACTGTGGTGAATAAAGCTTTTGTATTTGAGGAAAAAACATACAAACTATGTATGCCAGTTAATAAACTGCAAGGTGCAGATACAGGACATCACTATCTGTAAGACTTTGTTTTATTTATAATTTTACTAAATTTTAAATTACCAAAAAGGAGATCATTTCCTAAACAATTCTATTCATAGTGCTCTAAAGTAATGCTAAAGGGCAATGTAGATATTGCTCAAAAGATATTCAGGATTTCAAGGTGTCATCACCCTTACAAGGCCACCACCCTCCACATTTACATGTGTATAATAACTCTATATATACTGACCTGAACCCCCCCCCCCCCCCCCGCCCCCACTAAATGCTAATGAAAGAGTTCCTCCAAAGAAGCTCAAGAGCTAAGGTTATTGTTACTCTTGCTAGGCTTCATGCTTATATTGATATACCAGCTTGGATTACAAATCCTTGCGAAAGAAGATTTGGACCAGCCGTAAAGAGTATAGGAAATTAAGGTTCAAGGAAAAAAGGATAAAAGAAGAACAGCACTGGAAATCTTAAAATCAAAAGATCAAAAGATATTTTGGAACTGGGTAAATAAGGCTGCTAGACCAGGCCAACCATCCACCGTAATGAATGTCTCCCCCACTGAATGGGAGGCCCACATTGAAACTCTTTACATCGAACTAGACAATTATAATTGGTGCAATCATCATAGATGCATCCCTCTCAATTCCCTCCCTGGAATGTCACCAATTACTAAGATTACTTCAAGTCAAGTTGCCCTCATTATAAAACAAATGCGTCCAGGAGGGGCCTCCGGCCCAAATGGGTTACCAACAAAGATATAGAAAGCCTTGACTCACAAGTGGGCAGCGCGCCTGGCCCCCCTATTCGAGACATGTATAATGGGTGGTCCTATTCCTGATTCTTGGTGAGGTTCTCTCCTCATACCTATCCACAAAAAAGGTCAGCGATCTAATCCTGATAACTACCGGATGATTGCACTCCTCGATGTTGATGGAAAGGCCTACGCAAGCGTCTTATCACAAGAACTAACCAACTGGGCGGAAGACCATAAATTAATACCTTTCACGTAAACTGGCTTTCAAAAGGGCTGCCACATTGAGGACAATCTGATATGCTTAGCCCATATGATCAAGGTTACACTTGCAACAAAGGGAAAATCGTTGTTCTTGGGATTTATTGATTTCCAAAAGGCATTTGACAATGTTGCCCGCCCCAGGCTTTGGGAGAAATTGCTTAAATATGGCATTCCGCCTACTCTATTGCACGCCCTCATCGCCCTGTACTCTGATAGTTTGTTCAAAATAAAAGTCTCTGCTGGTTGGTCTACAACCAATAAAATCATGACCAACAAAGGCCTAAAGCAGGGAAGTATTTTGGGCCCTTTACTTTTCAATTTGTACCTCGCAGATTTATCAGAGTGGCTGGCCTGCTCTCATGCTTTCCCACCAAGAATCGCATGTGTTAAAAGCCAGTCAATGCAATACGCGGATGATACGATTCTACTTGACCAAACACACGTGGGCCTCCAACGCCTTTTTGATTCTTTGGCAACATATTGTGAAACCAATGCGCTGAAGATTAGTATCTCTAAAACCAATGTGATGATAGTCTCGAGAAGCCGAGCGAGACAGCCCCCCTGGTACATTGCTGGGAAATCTATTGAGGTAGTCACCACTTACAAATATCTTGGAGTCTGTATAGACCACAGAGGGAGTCGGGTCCGCAAATCGCTTCAAAGCAAAGTGTGGCCCGCAGCCTCGAGGGGGCCTTCCTATGAACTAAGAAAGCTCTCCATTCTCCTGATTTCACCCCGTTAATTAGAGTGATAGATGCCAAATTGCTATCTACAAGAGCCTTCGACGCCACTACTTTTAAAGATAAAATATTCACCTGGCTGGACAGAATGCAATCAGCCTGTTTTCGTAGAGTGCTTCACCTACACAATTCGCCCTCTCATGCCCAAATCTGCTTGGAGTTCTGCTTGTTCGCCCAACATTGGACCCTGAAAGCACGATTTGTTGCCTACTGTGCAAAAACAAAAGTGGCCCAAGCCTCCACATTAAAGAATTGCGTCTGGTCACTGTTAAATAACCCCAGCACTTCTTGGAATACATTTTTAACATTCTGCTTGGACGCTTTAGAAGCCCACGATCTATGGACGAGCTCACTACCCATAGAGGTTGCTACAAAAGCCCTGACCAAACAAGCAAAAATACTATCGATGGCACATGATGCAATATCTGTGAAAAAGCTATCACATGGCAGCTGGGCAACAAAACTCTACGATTTTAAAACCCTACCACACTACCTGTCATCCTCCATGAAGCCATTAATGAAGCTCCCGTTAATGAGACTGCGTTTTGGGCTAATCCCCCTGGTGGGGTACAATTATGGAAGGAGGTACAAGGCAGACATGTCCTCCCAGTGCCGCTACTGCAACAACAGGGAAGAAAATTTAACGCACATCCGGTGCATCTGCAGCACTCTACTCCCCCTTCAAACGTATTGGTTGCACCCCATTTGGAGAATTCTTAATGTGCGGACCTGCCATGAAGCCTTAGAGGAGTGTATGAAGGGGGAATCGGCTCAAATGGCTGCCCGTTTTGTCAAATTTATGACTAAGATTAATTCAATTCTACCGGCAGATACCACTCATGAACCCTTGCTGTGACAGATATGAACTTGCGTTTCTCGTTCTTATTTTAAATTGAGAGCTGAAAATGTTTTTTTTATCTTCATTGTTGTACGAATTGCAATGATTTTAAATAATTGTGCAAATAAATATATCTATCTACATTGATTCACAACAATTACAATAAATCTTACTGAGAACCTACCTCTACATTCCTACATTGTCTAGAACTCCTGTTCTAAATAATGAAAATGTATATTGGTAGCCTCTGACTAAATGTAAGACTAGTGTAATTACATTCAGTCCATCCAGATCTATTTTTCAAATAGTCTATATAGTGACCTGACTTAATGCTGTGTCCCTGATGGAAAATAATATCAACAATCGTATGTTTTCCTACCATCTTTAAAATGAGTGATATCAGTATTTATTTTAGCGCCATCTCGTCTACCTCTTTGTGGAATTGAGATGACACATTTACAGCTCTCCCCAACAACTAAATTTGAAAGTATTTATGCTCTACTGTCTGGACAGGAGTTCTTTTGCACAGCTGTATGTTTTAATCTATCAAACACTGTTTGTCAGTCTTGTATTGTTAGGTACACAAATCACTCTGAGTCAATGTCACTTCGAGAGAATGGTGATAATTAACACATTAAGGATCCCAGGAATAACTAATTCCAAATATTTTTTGATTGGAATATAACCTGTTTCTTGACTACCTAAAACTACCAAAAGAAATTCCTACGCATCCCATTAAGAGTTTACAGTAAATTGTGACAGACTTGTAAACATTTTGTGTCTGTTGCGTATATCCGGCGCAGAATGAGGCTCATGTTGGTCAGCTCATACTGTATTCAGAAGATTTGACAGTTATCTGCAAAGCAGCTTATCTGAGTTTTCCCCAATTTTCTCATTAAACGGAGGTAACATAAAAATAACATTTACAACTATGTTACAATAACAGGTTACTCCAGATATGGCTGGAAATTGAGAGACTACCATATCCTTTACCACTTCTACTATGACGTCTTTCTTCTACTATTGCTGCACCGTAGTAACTTTTAAGGCTTTCCTGTGTTCACAGAGTTTATCATACTTTTGTTAACTATAGATTGCACCTTTCATTAATTGGACATTGACCCAGATGAGGAGTGTACAGACTTCTCCATTGATTGCATTCTCGAGCACATGAGTTGTCTGCATTTACTTTACTCTAATCAAAATCTAGGAGGTACAACCCTGCATCCATATTTAATCCTTGTGATTTATGAATTCTGACACCATAGGCCAAACACAAGAGCACAGAGGAAATGATTCTCTATGCACAGAATCATTTTACTAAGAGGAATCTGGCAGTGCACCTATGTTTATGTTTTGCTTCTATGTGGTCAAAGCTGCCCAAAACAAGAGTTTGGTCAGTTTACAGCTATCGCTAAGATGGAGCATCATCATATCATATCACTAGATGTAAGCTGAACAGTATCTTGTTTTTTCTAACTGTACCATTTCTTCATTAAAGTGTGCACACTAGCCTAACTTTGGCAATAAGCACACACTTGGCTTGCAAGATATTAGGCACTCCTCCATTACACATGCAGCTGTCTTTTTGTGAGGGAATGGAGCACTCGTCTACGGTAGGCATGATGCACACAATCTCCTTGCAAGATTTAAGGGGCTCCTCTATCACACCTGCAACTGTCTTTTCATGAGGGAATAGGGCAGCTAATATAGAGCTCTCAAGAGCTGCCTTAGATTCTTCAGAGAATACACCTAATCTGATATCTTTTCATATGTTGCCATACTTCTGACCGACCCGAGCATCCTGGAATCACAGACACAACATAGATCAGGAAAATTCATGCCCAATCTACACTTCAATGGTCATGTTTATGGCAATGATGATCCAAAAACATGACTAGAATGTATGGTTTTAGATGTATAGTTAAGCTTTTTTCCTTATTAAATAGCCCTAACAGACCCAACCATTGCAAGGCGGAACACCTTCTAGGATCCAAGAGTGTGTGTTGCTAAGGGTGTGTTCTTGCACTATCCAAAACCCCCAAATCACACTAAAATCAGAACTCTCACGAGATTTCAAAATGCCAGTACCAATTTTGAGATTGCATCTATAAATACAGCACTCCTCAAGTTCTCAATGTTTCACATTGATAGTCTGACAGGGTGTAGACTTTCCTGCAATTCTCCTGGAGGAATCATGATGCATCAAATCTCTGCAGTGAACCCAAGAGGCAGTAGACAAGTGACCTTACTTAAAGGCTCCAGGATCTTCATTGTATGAATGAATGCGCATGACCAGGCTTACTCATGAACACCAGGGCAAAAAGGTGATACGAAAGATCAGGAATGATTGTGAGTATATGTAACTGCTTTACCCCTTGTAAATGTGTAGTGTGTATTGTCTAAGGGCATTATTTGTTACTGTGACTGTGAAAAGATCACTTAGCAAAAACTTGTTGCTTATAGCAATTTGATATTGCCTAAGACTTGAAACTTACAAAGTGCTTGGTCTGCTAACCCTTCTTGAGGTAAGGATGGCTAAACCAAACAACTGAGGGGGTCCAGTAGGTGATTCCTAAAAAACAGAAAAGACTCTCAAGAACCTTGTTGTTTCCAAAGAGAAACTATGAACTAGAGAACAGTTTGAGAATAGGAATCCAGATTCCTTTGAAAGATTTTGAAAGTGCAAGTGGCACTTAGGACCTGATTCAAAAAAGGCCTCTGCACTTGTGATGGATGCCCCACAGCCAGGGGGGAGTCTCCACACTCAGAGTGGAATCAATGCAGTGAGAATTCTCATTGCAGAGATTCTGCCCCTAGTGCGGGGCCTCTGCCACGAGTGGGGAGGCCCTTTGTGAATCAGGCCCTGTGATCGGAATCGGGTGACTTCTTGCCTAGTGTAATGCCTTACTCCACTCTACTTTATTTCACTCCACTTCACTTTACTCCACTCCACTTTATTTCACTCCACTTCGCTTTAGTCCATGCCATGCCACTCTACTGTACTCCACTCTGCTTTATGGATTCAGGAGTAGCGTGTTACTCGCTGAAAAAATGCTACAACACCTCATAATGGGTAGCAAGTGCTATATAAATGCAAACCTTTTTCTTCTTCTATCCCTCCACTATCCTTTCTCAATCCAAATAAGGGACTAACATATCCACCACTCAAATTACTTTCATATTTCATTATACTAATTCACCACTAATCGTTTATGGGTTCGGGAGTAGTGTGCTACAAGCCGAAAAAGCGCTTTGACGCCTCGTATGGGGTAGTGTGTGCTATATAAATGCAATTACAATACAATACTTTACTCCATGCCACTCTTCTTCACTCCACTCCACTCTGCTCTGCACCACTGTGCTTTGCTCCACACCACTGGTCTTTACGCCACTCTACTTTACTCCACTTGGCTCTACTCTGCTGTACTCCACACCACTCTCCTTTACTTCATGCCACTCTGCTTTACTTCTATCCACCCTACTTTACTCCACTACACCGAACACCACTCTGCATTACTGCACTCCACTCTGCTTTATGCCACTCTCCTTTGCTCAACTCTGCTTTATGTCACTCTGCTTTGCTCAACTCTGCTTTATGCCACTCTGCTTTGCTCAACTCCACACCAATCCACTCTACTTTACTCCATCCCACTCTATTATACTCCATGCCACTTTTCTTCACTCCACGCCACTCTGCTTTACTCCACGCCACTCAATTTGACTCTGCTTACTCTACTCCACTCTGCTTTACTCCACTCCACTCACTCCAATGCCACTCTGCTCTACTGCAAGCTACTCTGCTTTACTCCACTCCACTCAACTTTACTCCACTCAACTTTACTCCACACTACTTCGCTTACACCACTCTACTTTGTGGAGAAGTGTGGCTCAATGGTTAGAGCGGCAGACCCTGATGCAGAGGTCTAGCCCGGGACCAGGGTTCATTTTCCCCGCCTTGGCGGGTCTTGGGCTCAAAATTCCACGGACCTGATAATTCTCGCCTCGGTGCCTTCCCAATCATGGAGTCCCACTCTGCAACTCTGGGCAATAGCTTGCTTAATCTCCACAACGGCCCCCACAACGCTAAGGATGCCTGGCCTCCACCTTGGGGGTGCCCAGGAGTCGACGCCTCACAGGGAAAGCCAGGATGGGTTCCACAGCGGTATTCGTACAAGCGCCTTGAGACCCTCGCGGGTGAGTAGTGCGCTATACAAGTATCAATTTACATTTTTTACATTTACTTTAATCCATGCCACTCTGCTTTACTCCACACCACTTTGCTTTACTTCACACCACTCTGCTTTACTCCAAGCTTTTGTAAATGCATTTTTGAGTAAGTATTGGGAGTAAATGTGCGCACATTTATTTATGTAAACAATATTAGTGAAGAAAAAAACAATATCCTTTGGACCCAATAGCAAACTCTAGTATTCAACCAATCGTCACATTCAATTTGACCCGGTACGTGCTCACCATTTCATCACATACACACTTGAGGGGATTATGCCATGTAGCTCCCCCAAAGAGTTGTGAACTATAAAGTGTTTAAGAATATATAAATCAATTTATTAATAAAAAAGACAGATGTATCTAAAATAGTATTTAAAAGCTGGAGGGCAAGAAGCACCCTATACTTTATAAGCACAATATGTAATGTTATTCAATTAACAATGCTCACAAAGGTTAAAAAAAACAATCGCATATTAAAACAAAATTCATTGAGAAACATAATAAAATAGCTTAAACAGAATACATAGCGCAGAAAGGTTCAGTTTGTCATTAGTTTGTTACACATCTGTTTTACACCAATATTTTAGGCATAGATCCTGGTATTAACTACCCCTAGACCTCCGTCTTTCTGACAGATTCTGTATTATAATGAGCGTCGACACGTTTCGATGGGTAGATTATTTAACCATCTTTTTCAAGACCAGACAATCTTTACTCTCTTTGATTAAAAATAATCTTTTGTATTGGACAATATCAATTTTACCACCACCTCCCAAGGGCAGTACTAGTTGTATCAAGAGTTCTAGGCAAATATAATAGGGTATAATTCACTATTCTGTTCTTGAATGATGAGAATATATCTGACTAAAAGAATATAACGGGCTATGTTCATGCCATGTAATGAGACTAAAATGGTCTGTAGTCTTCCCGTAATATCTAAGACACACCTTTTATGCGACCTCTGCCACAAAAAAAATGTTTTGTTTTATATATCGGTGGGATCAAAAGACCTCCTTTAAATGTGCATTGAATTGTTGCTGTTACAGGACGAATTGTTCCAGTTTAGCGTCCTCTACAGGTCCCTTTTAAACCCTTACAAACATTAGGGTTTGTGAGAAGCGCCCGTCGTCGCGTATGATCTTCTTCCTAAAGCGGTTAGTTGGGTAGCCTTTAAAGTAGTGCTTAATTTAAGCCGGGGTTTTCCGGTGCGCACCACCCCACTTAATAATTAACACATACTCTTATAATTTAAAAAAGAAAACACCCCAAGGTATTGAAGTGATTTTAAATAACACCTCTTAAGCACATAATAAATGTACGTACATACAAAGTAAATCATTTTTTTGGGCCCACTTAAACTTTAATCCCCAACCATAGAATCGTCATCTTTCTCACTCATGGCACTTTCACTCCACAATGACCTTTCTCTCACACTCTGTTACTTCTTTACAGCACATTCATTTACCTATCTCGCATGATACCTTCCTTCTGTTCTGCTCTTACCCTTCACACCTTTTTCCTTTTAACATTTTCTCCTTCTCTCTTCCACTCCTTTCCTAATTTCTCGCCACTTTTGCCCTCACTTACTCCTATTTCGTCTGCCTCTTAGCCACTCTCTCCACACTTTCTCTCCTTCTCCCATTCTCCTCCGCTTCCCTTCTCATCTGCTTTACCCCCTCGCTCTCTTCCACTCCTCTCCCTAGGACACATTTCACAGTGAAATTAACTGTATTTAAATGAGTCCTTAATTTTAACCTGGGTTTTCCAGTATCGCGGCACTTAATAGCAAACAAATCACCCAAAAGTATTGAAAGTAATTTTAAATAACACCACTTAATACTATAATACATTTTCATATATATAAAATAAATATTCTGTCTCTTTGGTTAAATAATGTTATCTTTTATATTTAATGTACAACACTCTTTGTTTGTTTTTTTTGGCTTGTATGGCCTTTTAAGTCAACAGTGCAATGTCATCTGTTATACTAACCATTTAGGTTACACTATAAATTGCTTTTCTTTGCAGTATTTTATAAATATGCAGTTAAATTATGTTTACACTTTAATACCTATAACATATTTATGTTGCAAATCCATATGAATATTTTAGCCACATATGGTACAGCAACCTGCAGCATGGCTTGGAAAAGAAGCATTTACAATGCAATAGGTCTCACATTTGGTAAAGTTAGAGCTATTGGAGTTAAAAATGAGGGTGTTTTTACTTTAGCTTTTCTATACCAATGGTAATTGCACTATGTAAATAGAATTACTCAACTCCAAATAAAAAATTAAAAAGGTAAAAAACATTGTCATTTTCAACACCACCAGCTCTAACTTTAACAAATGCGAGAACTATTGCATTGCAAATGCTTGTTTTCTTTTGAATCCTGGGATATGTAGTTTCGTTTACTTTATAATAAAACAGGTCTGCAAGTTATACAATTCAAAGAAAAACACGGACTGGATCGGGACATCAAATATACCTGGGAAACTTGGCAGCTATGAGACTTGACAAGTGTGGTGTTAGTCCCCAAGGAGCGGACAAAAACCTTGACGACACTGGATTAGTCAGCGGCCATGTACCTTCGGGCCAGAGGGCATCTCTGCCTCCCTCGACGCTCTCTGCTGCTCTCTTCTGATTGTCTCCTAGTGATTCACGGAGATTGACAGCGCGCAGACTGCGCACGCGCTCACTCTTAGCAGTGGTCTTATGTTTTTTTTCTCTTCGGATGGAGGTGCTTCCCTCGCGATGACGCTGTGTGTGCACGTGGCTGCTGTCAGCTTGCCGACTGCGTTCGGTGCTCTTGCACGCGCGGAAGGAATCGCGCGCCAGGCTCCTGCGTAGAGCTTGGACACAGCTGCTGCTCAGGTGAGGCAAAATGGGGCTTTCTGCCTCAAAGACGGGGTTCACCTTTCTTCGTTGGGCGCTCCCATAACTTTGCCAAACTAGGTAGCCGCCCCTGATAAATTACCCTAAAATGCATTAATACGGCTTACTCTTTATTTTCCTGGAATAATTCACTTTAATCCCCCCTCCCTCATCATTTTTCAACACCTATCGGTAAAACGCGCCACAAAAAATTTTTTATTGAAGGAAGAAACCCGACTTTGCGAGCTAACAACAAATTATCGTTTCCCCTTGACGACAATGTAGTAATTATTTGTAACACCTGAAAAATGGCGGCAAACTGAATTTCTCCCTGGCTACCTACCCCAACCCCAGAAACACACATCTCTCATCATTGTACTTAATCGTATTTGAGGTAGCTTCCTCGAATAGTTTATTTTACCCCGTCGTTGGACCACAGAAGAAAAAATATGGGCAGGAATAGAAGCCCGCCCGTAAGAGGATGTTTACTTTTATAAGAATACACTCCCCCCCCCCCCCCCCTTCTCTGCTATTATGAATCGGTGCGGGACCTTTTAATTATTGTAAGATTCAGGTCTTTGTAATGAAACATATTATTAGAGGTGTTCACATTCCAACTAAACTCCATTCGTCTTTACTTTTTTCCACCCGAAAGTCTCAACCTTTGCCAGGAAAGATGTTGGTACTTTTGTCGATACAATACCATAGATTTTCTCGGTTACCGACCACGCTCTGCACAGCTTACTTACTTACTTTTTGGATGTTAGCAATAGAAGATTTTGCATTTTAAAATAATGCAAAAAACTGTACCTCCTTTTTGGTCCTAAAAAAAGGAGGCCGACATTTGGGTGCTTTCGAAAAACTATTTTCTGTAGCCTTTAGGTGACAAGTTACATTATAGCAAACTGAATAGTAGGTCGATCTGCGATCAAGCAAAGTGATTTTTTACAACAGCGTCCAAGTGCAACAGGTGCTCCATAATTAAACTCTCACCCGTTACACGCAGCGTATTCACGGATGCATGTCAACAAAAACATTCAACAAAGCATGGCTTCTCCATTAATCATCAAATGTGTGCGTCTAAGTTAGATATCGTGCAGCGTATCGCTGTATCATCTTCACATGGAAGAGCGTTTGCAGTCCTCTTTTCTCGTTACTAGTTTTTATTCAGATTCTTTGCGCAGGAGACGTGGTTTGCCCAGCTGTTTTTCGATTTTCTCAATCCGAGAAGAGCTAAAAAAGAAGGCAATCTTTGTATCAACTACCCACACACAGACACTTACAAATATATGTAACTAAACTCCTGGCGCATAACAAACATTGGAATGGCTAAAGGGCAATAATCTGGCATTATGCATAGTACTGTTTATATTTGCAGGTTTTGGACATTAAACAAGCAAGTACAGTAGAATGGGGTGACTATTTGAGGGTGGATGTTGTAGATATTCATATGTGACATAGCTGCCCCACTTTTTTTTAAAGACCAATAGCAAATTTGCAGGGGCATAAGTAGACCCTGAACTTGAAAGGGGGGGAGGGGGAGAGGGAGGCGCGGTCAGGTAGATGAGCTGGTGAAGCCAACACATTAAACTTTGGGGTATATGTTTAAGAACTGTTGCCAACTAGCGTTAGCTTTCGTTAGTGGCAGTTTTCTTAACACGGCCTATCACCCAAAACTATCGTTCTGTTAGCAATGTATTTGCAATACGCCGCTACCTGGCGAAAGTTTCAGGTAGCCGCAGTGAAAACTGCAGCTAACACTAGTGTGAAGGCTATACAAATTCTGACGTTAGCAGGCAAAAACTGACAAAAGGGCAATTTGTGGGCAAAAATCTCATGTTACAGCAGAACTTCACCTGTTTTGGTTCTAGACACAAAAATAGCCAATAAGTCTACCTCCTATGAAAAAAAAGAAAAGAAAAAAATGGAATGCAGAATGAAGCAGCCAGGGACAAGTGCAGAACAGATCAACAACGTCCATAGACCCCCCAACAGTCAGGATGTCCAGCCAGAGTCCCAAGGGAGAGGAAATGCAGAATCTGGGCTACATATATGCAGAGAGGCGCATCATTGGGGGGGGGGGGGGGGGGGGGGGGGGAAACCTGTGATGCATCACTTTACATATCGCCCTCCTTGGAATACCATGGCAGCCAAAACCTTGAACGCGTGGACAGTCCCCGGGGCCTCGTTGTGCCTGCGTCTGGTCCCCAGAGTGGGATGTGGAGTTGCTGGGCCATGGCTATAGAAATTGAGATGTCGGCGGTCGCCCTTACCTGGTGATGAAGTCTGCCAGGTGACCTGGAGACACGTTTTGTTGCTGACCTGTGTAAGAAGCCCACATGGTGCCCCTTGGAGCTGTAAAAAGTAGAGGCGCACCAACGTAGGAAGGTCTTCATAGCATATCACACGCCACCACTATACCGGGGTGGCCAGATGGGATTACCAATGGTGGGCCTGCCTCTCTGGATCACAGGCCAGAGGATGTTGCGCTGGCCGGATACTGTGGAGGGTGAGGCCCCTGAACTGTGCTAAATTTTTGTGGGGGGAGTGATGCAATTTCACGCATAAGGGGGCCATGGTTGCATCACCTGCATTGGGAGGTTCCCCAGCGGACTTGGCGGCAACTGCTGGACCCAGGCTTGTGAAATCCAGCCTGGCTGAGGCTCCTGACGGCTGAGTCACAGATTTAGAGACAGTACAGCGGTTTGCGCCATGGTGTCAATGTCCAGCTGAGAAGAATCTGGGCCTCGTAACAGAGGAGGCCCAGAGGTCGATCAGACCCAGGCCTAGTGCCTGTGCATGACACCCCCCCCCCCACCCCAGTGGCGGCAGCTCTGCTACGGCGGAAGACCATCGCCCCACTGCTTTCAAGCAGTGCAAGAAGAGAAAACAAGATGATGATAACTTTCTGATATTCTCATGCTGTTTCCTTTGCGGGTGGGAGGGTGGGTGGGGCTGCTCCACCCACGGAGCAGGGCACGGGTGGAGTGGTATGCCCATTTGAGTGCGCAATGACTGTTTGGTCAGTCCTCTCAGGATGCCCAAAGTAGTCATGTGCCCTTCCCTGTTCATAATGCAGGCTGCACTATGGTCTGAATGGAGAACATGCCCACCCCTCCAGTCCTTGGCTGAACGCCTTGTCACAGCACTCAAGAACAATCACAATGTCGCTTTGCAGCATTATGATTGGCTTAGGGGCGTGAGCTTGACTACCTCAGGAGAGCAGGAGCACTGAAGACTCGGGAGCCAGCCTCGAGGTAAGATTTTTAAAATAACATATTTATAATCCTCTCTCCCTGCATTCCTGCCCCTTCCAGGGTCCTTTCCTGCATTTTCAGCCTCGGAGCTGTCTAGTCCTCCCCCACAGCACTACTTAATGTCGGATGCCTTGCGGCCGTTCACAGCAGGTGTACCACTCGTGCACCAAAGGCAAGCCAGTCTGTGTCTCTCCGCCCCTGGACTGCACCCAGCATCAAGGACCCTTCCTCTTGGACACTCCACCGCTACGACATCTGAACCCTCCTCGCCATCACCATTACTGTAGAATTCCCTTGCACCCTGTGCCTGCTGAAACTCAAACGCACCTTCTGCCACATCAGAATACCAGCGCCTCCTGCTGCCCAGCCAACCAACAGCTCAGCCGAACAGCTCAACTGCATCCTCTTCAACATGCGGTCCCTCCAAAAACTGACAACAGAAATCTGAGATCTCCTTGACTCCACCTCTTCAGACATTGCCTTGTTTACAAAAACATGGACCAACCCCTGCTCCGGACCGACCATCACCATCCATGACAGCAACAAAATCACCCACACAGACCACCTGAGCGCCCAGGAAGACACATTGCCATTATCTAAAAAAGCACACTCTGACTGACCACGCACTCTGACCCGACAGCTACCATGGAACACTTTCAGATCCGGACTAGGACCCAGCCCACCCTCTGCTGCACCCTCGTCCACAGGCCCCTGCTCCATGAACCCCCATTCACGGAGGCCATTGTAGGACTCATTGCACCCCAGGCTCTCCCATCTACTGACTGAGTACATCCTACTCTGAAACCTCAACTTCCACCTGGACAACCACAGTGACCAGAAAACCACCACCCTCCTGGCAAACCTCACCAACATCAGACTCAAGCAGCTAGTCACCGCAACAAGCCACATAGCCGGACACACGCTCAACCCAGTCTTCTCCGTCAGCGGAAACTTCAACTACAGCCACACCACCAAACTCTCCTGGACCGATCATCATAGTATACATCACTCCTTCAGCACACCCACATCGCCGCCACAGCTGGATCAAGGCCATGAAAAAAACGTTTTGGCAACTCCTTCAGCACCACCACTCCCCCAACGCTTACAGACACCAACACCGCAGTGCGCATACTCCACCGATGGAGCTCCAACTGCGCCAACATCCTGGCAGCTCCTCCGTGTCAGTGGAACAAGCACCTCTGTGTTACTGGCCACCAGGGAAGGTGACAGCAGACACCTTGGACGTCAAACTAGACTCTGTAGAAATGGACGCATCTAGCATTTGCGTGACCCTGTGAAGGCTTAGGCTGCATTATGCATGTGTCGGGTAGGATGAATGCAGGGTGGGTGTTACCATGCAAACCAAGACTCATATTGGTGGTGCCGTGAAATCTGAGATTTCACTGCGACAATTCTTGGACACCACTGCGTCAAAACCTTCCGCCTGCCTCATGGCGAGCGTAAGGGTGACAGACAGTGCCAAAGGGAAAAGCTTGCCCCATGCATTGCTGTAACTGCATCATGATTGCAATACAATTGCAGCAAGGCGTGACTTTAGGGCCGACAGATATGTCAGGAATATTTACATATCTGTAAATTCTTGCGACATGGTGCGCCATACAGTAAATATGGCGCACCCATTGTGTCGCAAGAAGGGCACAGTGAAAAGTGTATTACACAATCTAATTAACCTGGTCCTAGTTTGTGGAGCAGATTACTTATGACCACTTCTATGTGTGTATTCACTACTTTTTATGTAATACACTGGCACTTGTCAAAGTCCAAGGTTTGCCAAAGTTGCTCCCTGCTCTCACATGCGTCGTGTCCCCTATCTGTACTCATCTCAGTGTGTAGTGTACCGTAAATCATTCTACACCAGGGGTCTCCAACCTTTTCTGTAGTGAGAGCTAATTCTGCTCAAGGAAAGTCCTGCTGAGCTACTTGGACATTTTATCACTGTAAAATGTCTGATATGTATTAACATTACACTATGACCACCCTAAGCACAATTATCAGTAGTAAACACCCAAAAATTCCAGGTGAAGTGAATGCTAGGAAAACACTTATTAATATTAAATGCTTGTAATAAAGTAAAATTCAAATCATCACATGCTGTGTGCCACAAAGGGTATTACCACAGCAGTAAGTCATCCCAACTCAAATTGAATTATCATTCAGCTAACAACTTTAAATCTGTTTTAGAATTGTAATATTTTGTCTTCATTAGCATATTAGTTTTTGAAAATACACATTTTTCTATCAAAACCCCTTTCTGCTTTGAGCAATCAAATTCAATTTTCCAGAGGAAAAACCTTTTCTGAAAAAGCATAATTTTTTCCTTTAAAAATCAAAGCAGTTGCCATTGTTAGAAAATACAGTCCCTAAACATCAGCTTTTAGTTTTCCTTGAGTACCGCCATGTAAAAATGCCTCTCATGGACAAATTATGCTTCAAATACCCAGGTATTGGAATCATAGGCCATTGTTCCTCACCATAACACTAAGAATGCATCTGTTATGCTAATAATGCCCTCCATTAAACCAGGGCTACCATTGTGCCACAGCTGGATGCCCAAAATATCACTTATGGCCATTCTTATGGGAGAAGCAGTTGCCACTCTGTCAGACGTGACAGACTCTGTCACGTCTGGTGGAAGGTCTTCCTGTACACCAGGGCATTAAGTGGGCCAGGTCCTGTTGCAGGTCCTCCATTTTTGCCCTCACACTCAGGGTGAAAACAAATCTCAACCCTGCAGCGGTAACACTCTTCACTGTCTCTGATGTAGATTCAAAGAGACTCGCTATAGTTCATTCGGTCTCATCATTTCAAAACTGAAGCATTTCCATGGTTCTATACAACAAAGGCATAGTTGTTGCTTATTTGTCTTATGCAACTAACAACCATTGATAAAGCCAATAGTACTGGCTTGTTGTAGGTACAAAGTTACTTGTAATATATATCTGGTTGAAATGACAGAAGCAGCAAAATACCAGTGGGGCAACATACTATGCTAAGCACAGATTTTTAGCTTATGTGTTTTTAAACCACGCCCTTAATAACATTGGCCACACCCCATTGAGAGCCCCCCATTTTTGTCATCCCGCTTAAAGCCCTGCTTTACATCAGAGGCGCTCCTAGAGCAAAAATTTCGGGGGGAGGGGTCTACTAAAAATGTTGGGGGTGGGCTAATTCTTCCAGCAATAGCAGAGTAGAGATGAAGGGGTGAAAAAAACAACAAACATAAATCGTCTTTTAAAGACCTGTGAAGTACTCGGATGTGGCTGTGATACGCTCAAAAACTGTCTATGTGTGTGCCACAGAAGCTGTCTCCGCCTAGGCTGATACATACGACGGTGGGGCGGTTTGAAGCCCTTTGAGCCCTATGGGCTTTAAGCCCCTGCTTTACACTACTCTCCTTTTTTCATTCTGAGGTGCGCAATCATGCAGTTCTTCTAATCATTGCACATACATTTTTTCTCATGATGGGCACATCTGCTAAAAGCAGGCCAGTCCTGCTCTTACTATGTCAGTGATGGCAGCAAGTATGTAATTACTAGACTCGTATGCCCAAAATAGTCAAGGACAAAAATATTACGGCTATGGCACAAATATACCATGAATGAGCACAATCTTATGATGGAGACCAGCATACATATTTTGCAGTCGTTGACACTAGGAGTAGCTTTAACCACATGGCTGCTAGGCGTTTTCCCGTTCTGCGCTGAAGCACCAAAATAACCATTATTCATGACGAGCTGGCCTTGTCATCCGCGCACGGCAGGTAAGCGCCATGACGAGCCCAGCTCGTCATTAGCTTCGAAGGGGTTAAGGAATCAACACTGTTTATTTGGGAAGGACACAATGTCACACACCCACACAAAAATGAATATGATGCTTTCAATTTTCTCTGCCCTGGATGTATACTCTCTTTTCCTCAGCTCTTTGGTTGATCATGCTCTAAACACATTTTCACTTTAGTTCTTTAAGTCACACCTTTTGGTGGGTCAGCCCTGGTTACTGCTGCTACTATTCTTTGATGTCACACACAGTGCGACTGATCGAGCAGGGCGAATAACATGGCGAATCTCCTTCTTAGGTAGATTTAAAGTGGATAAAGATGGTTCATGTGGCAGACCCATAGGCCAACGCTGCAGCTTCCACATGCTTCAGCACCCTCCGTTTGGCCTTCAAATGGACCCACCCCCGAATCCAGGAAGACAGTCACCCATGCACTCATCACCAGCAAGCTGGACTACGGGAAGGCCCTCTATGCTGGAATCAACAAACTTCTACTGCACAAACTTCAGACTGTCCAGAACGCCGCAGCCAGATTCATCCTCCGCATCCCATGACAAGACCACATTACCCAGCAAATACAGGACCTCCACTGGCTTCCTTTCGAAAAAAGAGTGACCTGCAAGCTGCTCACACACACCTATAAAGCCCTTCACAACACCGGACCCCAATACATCAACAAAAGAATCTCCTTTTACACCCGCAATAGAAACCCCCGCTCCGCTGACCAGGCCTTGGCCAAAATCACCTGCATCCACAAAACGAGAACAGGAGGCAGACCCTTCTCCTATATCATGGCTAAGACCTGGAACAAACTCCCCCTCCGCATCCGATGAAGCCCCACACTTGAAGCAACATATAAACAAAGACACAAGGTGTATACGAAAAAATGTTTTTATCAAGTAGTTCATTAAAGGAAATCAACTTCATATACAGATAAATAAACAAATAAGAATTA
Source organism: Lissotriton vulgaris (assembly GCF_964263255.1). Lineage (NCBI taxonomy): Eukaryota > Metazoa > Chordata > Amphibia > Caudata > Salamandridae > Lissotriton > Lissotriton vulgaris. Next base: position 930,654,248 of record NC_141685.1, on the reverse strand, counting down.
GGACTGTGGGTACACACATAAGTAAATTACTAAGTGACTCAACAGAACCTAAAAAACACCTATCCCAAAATACATTGAATAAAGCAAAAAAGGGGATAGCACATCTTATCCCCTTTTTTGCTTTATTCAATGTATTTTGAGATAGGTGTTTTTTAGGTTCTGTTGAGTCACTTAGTAATTTACTTATGTGTGTACCCACAGTCCTAATTCTTATTCGTTTATTTATCTGTATATGAAGTTGATTTCCTTTAATGAACTACTTGATAAAAACATTTTTTCGTATACACCTTGTGTCTTTGTTTATATGTTATATGTTGACAATACGTCTTTTGGTTAAGATATTAGATTTTTCTGATTAATTCACTCCAAGGATGATCGATTGGTGTTATGAATTGAGGCAATTTCTTCAGGGCAAGGGTCAGATCTCACCTTTCTGCTTTAGATCAGCAGTCAATGAGTACCGCTGTCATGCCTTGTTTGGGCATACCGGTGACCCTTTGTTCATGATGTGTTGTGATTTTCAATCCCCAACTACCTTAGGTTAATCGGGTAGGCGTTCGGACGGCGTGTTTCCTCATCTGCAGTGAAAAGTGTGCAAATGCTGTTTTGTTGCAGCAATGCAACACTTTTCATGAATGAGGCCCAGGACTGCACGCTCTTATTTTGCATTTTTCACCCCGAGTGGGCCGGGTATGCCCAGACGTGGGCCCTGTTCTCTCATGCCACTGGGGTCAAGCTATCCTGGCTGATGAGGGGTGAAACCCCGAAACCGGGACTAGGATGCTTTTTTACAGTCCAGGGAGGACCTGCCTGGCCGTTCGGGATGGACTGTTCCTATTGGGCGCAGGGTGAAGACTGATTTGCATATGGCTGGGTTCAAATTGGATTGGCATGGGGAGCAAAAAACGATGGATTTAGGCTCCGATCTCTGTACTGGGGTGAATGTATGACATTGTTCTGCATTCTGTCCATCAATTGTTTTTACAATTGTTGTTTTCGCATTTCTCTTATTGTGGGGCGCATTCCTCAACTTTTGTTTTGGCGCAGTGCAGCTCAGCACTATTGTTTGCTGTGCTGTCCAGAACCCAAACCTCTGAAATGAGGCCCCAAGTGTTTGCACCAATTGTAAGACCAGCTATTTTCTGGTCTTAAAAAACTGCCTCTAACTGAACTTAGAGGCAGTTTTTTGGGTTTGCACCATGCAAGGAATTTTTTGTAAATATTGCTTAGTGGGGTTAGCAGCAGTGTTTTCACAGGAACGCCCACCTTGCATCTCATTTTGGTTGACTCTCGCTAACAGAAGTGGTGATCTTTAAAATTCATGTTTTTGCAGAAAAAGTGCAGCTAACTCCAGTTAGCGGCAACTTGTTAACCCGTTACCTGCGATAAACGTTCCGCGCTAGTGCGGAATGTTCTATTGCGTGGGAGGGGCCGCGACATCCAACGGACGTGTGCAGCACTACCGAGGTAGTGCACGCGACGTCCGTTGGACGTCGCCAGCAGCAATGGGGTTAATAAGGCGATAAAAAAATAGCTGCGGCAACGTCAAAAAAATTGACGCTACGGAGACATTAAGTCCTTGTACATATGCCCTTTTGACTTATATCAAAATGGAGGGAAGAAGATTAGAGGTCCATTCAGTTCCCCTGGATAGATACTCGATTATCAAAAATAGAATGCACACTTGTTTCTACAAAACCATTGGTTTTTATTCAAAGACCCTCATAGACATCCTGGTTTTATCGTTGCAGTATATCTTTTTTCTGCCCCATCAGGAGTCGTGGCGTATTCATAGGGTAGTCGATTAACGTGCTGGTTGCCTGCCTCACCAGAGGCTACCTCTGGTACAGGTAGAAGTGTCCAGAAATAGTGGAATGTGATGAAAAAATAACATAAAAATAGTGTCTAACCTAAAAAGTTATTTATTGTTAATGGATAGGCACTATCATTAAAAAGTGAATTGCGATATGGTGGTAATCGTGTTACGGATTATCGCATGTCTTGAAAAATGTGTCGACATGTTTCAGCTCTCTAAGCCCAGCCGGGTCTATGGAGCTTTCGTCAGGACAAAAACACAAACAAAAATGAGGTACTCACACAACTTGTGGTATGGCTATAGCCAGGGGAAGAGTCAGCACAGGGGACCCAACGCCGTACCTCGTGGCAAAGACCACACGCGACTCTCCGACCCCTGTTGAAACTTTCACTGAGCTTAATACAGCACAGGAAATTTCAGTATGAGTTGACCATACTCATCATTGAATACCACACAAGTTGTGTGAGTACCTCATTTTTGTTTGTGTTTTTGTCCTGACGAAAGCTCCATAGACCCGGCTGGGCTTAGAGAGCTGAAACATGTTGACACATTTTTCAAGACATGCGGTAATCCAGTAACACGATTACCACCATATCGCAATTCCCTTTTTAATGATAGTGCCTATCCATTAACAATAAATAACTTTTTAGGTTAGACACTATTTTTATGTTATTTTTTCATCACATTCCACTATTTCTGGACACTTCTACCTGTACCGGAGGTAGCCTCGGGTGAGGCAGGCATCCAGCACGTTAATCGACTACCCTATGAATACGCCACGACTCCTGATGGGGCAGAAAAAAGATATACTGCAACGATAAAACCAGGATGTCTATGAGGGTCTTTGAATAAAAACCAATGGTTTTGTAGAAACAAGTGTCCATTCTATTTTTGATTATCGCATATGCCCTTTTGAGTCAGAGCTATACTTGGGAGCCAACACAAGAAAATAACATGATGAATTGTGCATTTTAAACATATTGGTCTAACCCCTGGGTACTCACAAACTTTCTTGCGGGGGCCAAATTTACAGTGTGGTTTGTTGCTGAGGGCTACACTGGTTGGGGCGAGGTCAGTGGGAGGTGGGGGCGGGGTCAGTAGGGGCGGCGTTAGAGGGGGAAAATCACTACTGTTTCAAAACATTACTAGACAATGCTGTTTTTCCAAAGCAGATGTAACTACATGGAGCACATGTTTATAATAATTTTTTATTATCAGACAATACCAATCTTAAGCGGGATGCATGGCAATTTGCAGTAACCGGATATTCAGCATATGAAGCATGAAAGATAATAGTTTCCCCCAAGTCAACAAAAGTTTGTCTGCCGCTTCAGCTGATCTAATATTGTACATTTTAGTCTTGTACATGATCTTTAGTATGGCCAGGAATTTAAGCTGAGTGGGGGAACCTAACTGCTTAAAAGCGTCCAGTCTTCTCCCCAACTCCCATTGTTTATCAAGAGTCACCCTAGAAAGATCTGCCCTTACTTGGAAAGTGAAGCCCTTACCACTCAAAGACTTTTGCTTAAGGGCCCGACTAATGATCATCTCTTTAAGGGAGAAAGTGTGAAAATTGACTAAGATTTTCCTTGGTTTAAACCATTGCGGGTTTTTCCTGAAAGGCTCCCCATGGATTCTTTGGATATCCAGGCTCAAAATTTCCTCTGACTGTTCGAGATGTAGTGAGTCCCTTAAAAGCATCATAATATACTCTTTTATATCGGAGCCCTCGCTCTCTTCGGGAACATTAAGAATACAAAGATTATTGTGCCTTGCGTTATTTTCCAACGTCCCCATTCTCTCTGAGAGGGCAAGATCTTCCTTTTTAAGGTTCACGATGTCTGTCTTAGCCTGATCTAAATATAAGGAAAGTCCAGCCACGGTTTCTTCTAAAACCGTAGTCCTTGAGTTGAGACCATCAATCTTGTTATCCAGGGATTCACAGAAGTTCCTTATCTCTGACTGATTGGCTTCAGAGACCTTAAATGCCTTTTTTATATCCAAAGATAGCGAGGCAAACATAGCTTTTAATGAGATCTCAGCCGAAGTGGAGCCAGCCTCTCCCTGTGGGGCACTGGCCACTGGAGCCAAGGCATCATGTACCACCAACCCCGTGTCTGAAAGATCAAAGACTGCCAAGGTCTCTGGAGCCTGCCCGGCTGCTGTATAGCCTCCTGATCGACCTGGCCCACTGGAATGTTCTCAGCTTCCGTACCAGCAAGGTCATGCTGCTAGAAGACATATTGCCCTGACCAAATGTATCGTCCTCTGAGGTAGATAAAAAGAGAGAAACAGGGGCTGAGGCATGCAAAAGAGAAATATTAAGCTCAGATAACGGTAACACCTTTGCTAGATCAAGGACTTGAGGGACCACCTTAAAGTAAGACCTTAAAGAAGGTGTAATCTTAACGCTTGTACTTGAGCTCAAGATAGCCACTTTGGTGACTTATGCTAACTTGCCCCCCTTTGCGCGCTTAGCTTTAACCTCCGTGCTTAAAAAAGAAGAGGGCTTGCTCTTATTGTTATTCTCAGCCTTAGTGATACTATGACTCAAGCCTTGTAACCAGCTGCTTACACCCTTAGTTGCGCCCTTACTTGTTGCCAATGGTGAGACTATCACTTCAGATCCTTCATGCAATCCAGACTTGGGTTTAGCCAGCAATTTTATCCCTGAGGCTCTCACCTTTATATTACCTGCAGAGCCGGGCCTTAGATTTTTAGCTATTGAAGGGGGATTGCATCCACCCTGACCATATATTTCTCATACTTTGGGGTAGATTTTACCTTTCGCCCCTTGCTTTCCCTTCCTCCGTGTTGCTGGACCTGTTTTCGGTGGAACTGGATCAAATAGTACATCATGCACTCCACAATGCTCTTCCCTCTGATCAGCACTCACCTCAATAGTGCAGTCACACACCGTCTGCTGCCCTAGAGGCTCAGAATAATTAATGTCGCCAGCTCCTTCAATGATGCCCCGGGTAGTCTGTAGAAGGTTCTGAATCAGTCTCACCTTGCGGAGCTCCAAGGCGGCCAAACCCCAGCGCAGCAAACCTTGCTGCTGTCTGGGCAGCAAACCTGTAAACGCCGCCTCCTCGAAAAACATAGAGGATCTGTCTACTAATTACAACACTAGAAATACTGGAAGCAGCCCCACAAGAACGCAGACGAGGTCAGATCCAAAATGAAACCGTCGCTCTGCTTCACCCTGACCCAGCAGGCAAACGCCAGCAATAAAAGCCAATGTTCACGGAAGAAAGAAAGACCACGGTGAAGACAAGCCCAAATCCGTTCACTCAGCTCCACTTCAACCCAGGTGGCACAAGAGTCCAAAAGTCCAAAATGAAACGCTGGAAGCAACCCCACCAGAAAGCAGACGAGAGCAGATCCAAAACCAAACTGCCACTCCGCTTCACTCCAAACTGGCAGACGCCACCTGCAGAGCCAATGCTCCACCGCTCGCCCCTGCTCCGCCTCGACCCGAATGACTAGCAAGCACAGCACTCGCAGGAGATGGGCCACCTCCAGCCGTAAGGGCGAGGGCGAGCTCCGACGAATCCGCCACTCTGCTCCGCCCCGCCCAATTACATTAGCGGAGCCGATGGTCTGCGAAGCAACGCGACTGGAAGTCCAAACGCCGGGACAAAAACCCTTCAAAACAGAAGAAAACAGAGGTACGTAGTAAAAATAACTGGCTCCTTATCCTCTCGTGCAGCACCTCGAACCATCATCGATTAATGGCTAAACTCGGCGAGCGCTCTAATCCGGAGCACTAAGGCAGCCCAGCCTGCTGCCGCCATGTTTCCCCAGGTTCATTAAGTTAGATGGGGCTCCTGTTGACTCTGGAATAGTTTTCTTTTCCACTTCTCTTAAATGATACTAGGCATGAAAAAAAAAGAAATAAAAAAATAAAAAATAAAGTAGCTAGGAGTAGTAGCAAATTACATGTAATTATAGGGTGATGTTTTATATTCTACTCTATAAAAACCAGTAAAAAAAAAAAAAAACTACAAAACAAAATAGAAGGGAAAAAAGGGGTGGAAAAATCGGGTATAATAAAGAAGTTCAAGAACTCTTCTAAACCTCTTATAGGTATCTCAAGCTCTCTTATAACTATTCATTTAAACGGCGAGCTCTCTTATAACTATTCATTTAAACGGCGAGTGCTCGGAGGGTGCACGATCTTCTGGACATGTTCCAGATAGATAGGGCAAGGGTTTCCCGGGAGGGGGGGGGGGGGATAGTTTGGGTCATGGGAATAGTGGGTGGCTGTTGCAGGGGCGAAAATTTAAAAATATCCTCATTTCTTTTTTGGTTGTAACGGGTAGTTATTCTTTTGGCATTAAGGTTATCTCCTGCAAGGCCGTGTTAGTATTTTGTGGTCTTTTCCCAGTTGAGTATGACATTAGCGGGGTGGCAGTTCTTCTATGAATAATCTGCGGATTCTCTCCTGAAGTATCAATGGCCTCCGCGCAACCCCCAGAAGGTACAAGATTATGCAATATCTTTGCGATTGTGATGCGCAGGTCATTGTTCTTCAGGAGACCCACTTGGTAGAGCTCGAATTGAGCAACTTGGTAAAGAAGAACCCGTGGATTGATTTTATTTTTTTTCCTCTCTACAACACAATCAACAAACATTAGAGGAGTGGCAATTTTGTTTAAAAAAATCCCTAAAAGCCTGAATGATATCGAAATTAACAGATCCGGGTGGTAGATGGGTGATCTCTACAGTTAGCATTATGGGGCCACAAATCACTTTTGTAGGATATTACGCCCCGAATGTCGATGATCCGTCTGCCTTGGAATCTGTCTTTTCTCATTTGCTTGCTGTTCCAGAACCTATTATACTAGCGTGTGATTTTAATATAGTTCTTGACCCTCTTTTGGATAAGTCTCCACACAACCGGGCACTGACCGTTCTAAAACTAGATCTCTCCTGTTGGCCAAGATGAAGCAGTTTCAATATTTAGACATCTGGAGATTATTATCCGGACGACAGATGGGGGTCTCATTTTGAAATTATAAATATCGACATCAATCTAGGATAGATTATATTTTGATTAGCCAGTTGTTAAAGATATCACCTACCTCCCTTCACATTTGTCTGACCATTCTGCAATATTACTGGTAATGGCAGGTTTTCCTCAAGTAGCTCCGAGAAGTTGGTCGTTCGATCGATCTTTGCTTTCAAGACCAGATGCGATTTCTTTTTTGGTAGAGGAAAGCAAATGTTTTATGGATCGTAATATTGGTACGGCCGCTCCAGGTTGTGTATGGGATTCCTTTAAGGCCTTTCTCAGGGGCCAAGTCACTAGCAAGGTCTCCCATATGAGGAAGGTGTATATAGAGGAGGTATCTTCATGTGAGGCAGAAATAGGTAGGTTTCAAAGGGAAATTGACACACAACCATCTGCCACATCTAGTTTACTGCAAGAACTACAAAACAAATTGGACAGAGCTAAAGGGGATTTGGACTCCGTGCTGAAGGCACGCGTTTTACAAAGATGGGAAACCCAGCAAAATCGCCCATTTCCAATATGGTGAAGGCGCAGGGAAACTTCTATCCTGGAAGTCTAAGACCGATCAAATCCGCAACAATATATGCTCGATCACCCGCGACAATGTGGTTTACACCTCAGATGAAGAAATTAAAACAATCTTCCGATCTTATTTACAAGGAGGATAAGTGCATTAACCAGGATTTGATAGACAATTGGCTTAATGAGATATCTATGCCAACATTGACCTCCGATCAATCTGCGTCTTTAGATCAGACCATTACCCAGGATGAGGTAAGGAGAGCTATTATGAATAGTAAGTCCGGGAAGGTGGCAGGTCCTGATGGCTTCCCCGCTGAGATCTATAGGCTTTTAGAGCAGGCGATTGTGCCATTTCTGACCTCCTTATTTAATCAGATTCTTCAGGAAAGGGATGTCACCACCTACTTCCTGGGATAAAGCGTCAATAACCTTAATCTTAAAACCTGGCAAATCAGCATCTTCTTGCGGGTCATATCGTCCAATTTCCATCTTAAATGTGGACTATAAAATCTTTGCTTCGATTTTGGCCAGCAGGTTGAGCATGGTCGTGGGTGATGTCTTGCATCAAGACCAGAGGGGATTTATTAGAGGTCCACAACTCTTTGAGTTGACTTATGACCTAATAGGTGCAATTGATGTGGCATCATCTACTGGGCTGCCTTTGGCTGTCCTCCCGTTGGATGCAACCAAGGCCTTCGACAGGGTGAACTGGTCATACATGTCGGGGGTCTTGGGTAAGTTCAACGTGGGAGCAGGATTTCGCCGAGCAGTTGGATTACTCTATCGAAACCCTTCAGCTTGCCTTTTGGTTAATGGCTCACTGACTGACCCTTTTAATATCACCAGGGGAACACGTCAGGGCTGCCCTCTCTTCCCCCCTCCTGTTTGACTTGTATATCGAACCCTTCGCCCAACGTTTGCGGGAGGATGCTAGCATCGAGCCGTTTACGTATGGGGCATGGGAGAAGAGGGTGGCCCTGTACGCGGATGACATTTTTTGATTTTCTCCTCAGATTTAAGTACAGCACTCCCTGCTGTTATTAAATTAGCCTTGGATTTCGGAGCAATTTCGGGATATGAGGTTAACGCCTCCAAAACTAAGATTATGACCTGGAATCATGGTCATCAAGACGTAGGGGTTCAGCCCAGTTTAAAAATGCGTTACTTGGGCATAGAAATTGTCCAAGATATTAACAAAATTGTTGAGTCCAACTTCTCTGCTAAAGCGAAAGAATGTCGGGGACTGATGAGTTCCTGGTCATCATTGCCTCTCCCTATTTTGGGAAGGGTTAACCTTATAAAGATGACCATATTGCTGAAGATCACCTTTTTGTTTAATACAATACCTCTTTGAGTTGATGTCACTCTGTAGTTTGACTAAAAGTGACGGCTCAAAATATTCATTTGGGTCTAGTGTAACCCCAGAATTGCCTGGAAAAAATTGAGGCACAGGAGGCAGAAAGGGGGGGGGTAAGCAGCCCAGATTTTCAACTGTATGCATGGGCATTTCAACTCACCCATTCCCGTATGTTACTGAAAACACCTACCAACTTCGGGATTGGTTGTATGTTTAGTGCCATGCTAAGTGGGGCAAGGTTACCACAGGATGGATTTCTTTTTAAATTTGGGAAACCAAATTAAAAAATAAAAATAAAACTGAAGGTCTTGAAGGGCATGGGTAGAACATAGACTAAGGTTAGCAGTGCCATGAAACTAGGATACTTTCCAAGTAAGGCTCCTTTGTGGGGTCTACCGGGGGCCCCTAGTTGGCTTAACGACAGCCTTGCTCTACCTCTTAGAGAGGGAGGTTTGGAAGTCTGGGGTGATTTATTTGTCGATGGGTTACTCTTACCTTGGGAATTGCTAACTATTAGAACAGGCTCTAGTCTGTCAAGATTCAATTATTTACAGATAGCAAGTTGGGCTCAAGTACAATCTACCAGTAAGTTTAGACCCCCCCCATTAGGGAGTGGTAACCATCTAGCGTCTCAACTTCTAGTTGAAACCCCGGCAAAAAAGGAGATATCATTTTGGTATTACTCTATGTTGGAGGAGGTTGATGGCGATTTTCAACTGCCTGATAAAATCTGAGGGAGCTCTTTTCCAGACCTTGATGTGGAAAGTCTTTGGTTTAGTTCTTTTCAGATATTATGGGAAATAGTCAAACTAGCGTGGCTCCGAAGAAACCATCTTTTTTCCCTACATAGGGCTTACTATTCGCCGCAAAGGCTCTCGAAATTCTCTACAGATCGATCGGTTGCTTGCGCAAGGTGTGGGACAATAGCGGCTTCGGATCTAAACATGTTCTATGAATGTCCTGTAATATCTCAATTTTGGGACTCTTTAAGTACTTTACTTTCAAACTCCCTGGGTCGACAGATTACAATCAATCCTGCACTGGTAATCTTTGGAATTATGGAGGGGGTGACGGGTATGCCCAAATCTCTCCTTTTCTACTCTATGCTTCTCGCCAGAAGAGAAATTTGTAAAAAATGGAGGACTCTATACCACCATTGTTTTTGATTGGCAGACATCGATGTAACAGATCTCAAAACTTGATCTATTGAGATCAGGAAACTTAAACAAGAGAGCCTTCTGGCGTCTTATGAAGTGGAATCAACGTTGAATCACACAGGTTGTTTTTTTTCCCCCCCTGTTTGGTCCAATGATTACGCTGCCTTCGGAATCCTCAGTTTCTTCCTCTGCTGGCATACCCTGACCTGTCGACCTTTATTAAAGGCCAGGTATACCTGTGCAGCAATAAAATTGCCCTAATGGTTGCGGACTGTAGAACCTTGAGTTGGTGATCTCACTGATTAGGTGACCCGGTAATGTATGGGTCTACCTATCCAGCTATCTGAGGCAGTGTGTCACTCTCTATTTGACTTTTTCGGTGCAGCCAGGGTAGACCATGAGGACCAAAAATAAAAATAATAAAATGAAAGATAATAGCGTATTCCATCAATAATGTTGAGGGGATACAACTACCATAGAAGAATATCCCTTTAGAAATTTCTGGCACAGTAGGATGGTCCCTAGTGCAATATTGTTGCACTTTATTTATTATTCCTGTTTGCTAGATAAAGTTTGAGATGCAAGTCAAAATATATAGAATCATTGATTTTTTTTTTTTGGGGGGGGGGGGGTTCTAAGGAGTTATTTGTTTTAGGAGGGTAACAGCATAGTCCATATTGTTTCTAGGAAAATAAGAGTGTTTGATATAAGTGGGAATTATATACCTTTTTACGTCAGTTTATTAACCCCTAATAAATGGCCTGGAGAAAAGTAAGACATGGGTTATAAATTTTTTACAGTTAAATATATGAGGATGGCAATGGAACACATGCATGCAAGCACATAAAATATGAAAAGGAAAAAACCGCTTAGCAGGAATATAACCCACCCTCCATGAAAGAATAGTAAGACTAAATGAGTTACAAAACCCAAAATCTGTCCTAAGAGCTTTGGAAACATGCAAAGCCCGGTGTGAAATGAGGGCAAGCCACAACAACTAGAGACACACCCAATGTAAATCAAAAGTAGTAAATATCGACTTTTTGAGACCCCGGAGACAAAACGAAATCTTATCTATGTTAAGGACTAATATTTCACATTTCCTTCAAGATATGCCTTAATGTAGCATCTCGGATCATTTTGTAATGCCAGTTCTAAACATATTTTTCAAACATTTGATAGCATCTATAGTACAATGGGACACTTCAAGCACATGTTGAAGAAAATAATGCAGGTTTCCAAATTAACATGCAAACTGTTATCTCATTTACTTTGCCACAAGATGGGATGGTATGTTGGCACATCTCACTGCACCCAGCGGGAAATGGCCAGCAGTGATCCTATTTAGAATGAAGAGAAGGACGCTGATTTCCCAAGATACTGATCCTTCCCCTCCCGCAATACACAGCCATGTGATAGCAGGAAAAGGCAGAGGACAAAATAATAGGTGGACAGGCAACACAATACCATCACACCTCTCTCAAGGAGAAAAAAGTGGCAAAATAAGGGATCACACAACTATGGGGCATCATTTAACCTTGAGCCATATGGTGCCCTACGGTTGAGAACCTATGCTCGTTGACATCTCCTATCCCCGGCCCATTAACCCCCCCATTAGGTCATCCTGTAGCAGTGGAGGGATGAGAAGAGTGCGGGCCGAAGAGAAGAGGCTGCGGGCAGAGAGGACGCAGTCGGCACCACGGACACAGGAAGCTTCCCAAAAGGCCCTTTAAAAGTCAACTGTAAAAACACTGCACTTACAGCTGACTTTTAAAGAGCCCGTGCTTCCCGCCAGTGCCATGCATGACGTCACAGAGGCGGGCACAATCAGAGGCCAGCAGTAAACAGAGAAGAAGGCCGCAGGAGCATACGTAGTGAATACGTTTGAATACGTATTCACTATCTTCTGTGTCTACTCCTATGTCAGGAAATGCAAAATGCAAGGTAAGGTCCGTGGGCCGCCAATGAAGGCTTGGCGGCCCGCGGGCTGTACTATGAGTACCAGTGCCCTAGAGCATGGATAATCACAAACTTTCTGTTGGGTGCCAAAATTACAGTGTGGTTTGTGGCCGAGGGCTGCACCAGTAGGGGAGGATACAGTGGGGGGGCTAGAGTAAAAAAAAACAAACGGGTTTCAAAACATTAGACAATGTGACTGCTGTATTTGAAAAGCAGCTGTAACTACAAAGAGCACATTTTGACAATACATTTTTATTAGCAGACAATAGCAATCTAAAGAGGCATTGCATACCTTCATACACACTTTGACCCTAATTTCCTCTCTCTCTCTCTCTCTCTCTCTCTCTCTCTCTCTCTCTCTCTCTCTCTCTCTCTCTCTCTCTCTCTCTCTCTCTCTCTCTCTCTCTCTCTCTCTCTCTCTCTCTTCCTCAGTCAGTCTCTCTCTCTCTCTCTCTCTCTCTTCCTCAGTCAGTCTCTCTCTCTCTCTCTCTCTCTTCCTCAGTCAGTCTCTCTCTCTCTCTCTCTCTCTTCCTCAGTCAGTCTCTCTCTCTCTCTCTCTCTTCCTCTTCCTCAGTCAGTCTCTCTCTCTCTCTCTCTCTCTTCCTCTTCCTCAGTCAGTCTCTCTCTCTCTCTCTCTCTCTCTTCCTCTTCCTCAGTCAGTCTCTCTCTCTTCCTCAGTCAGTCTCTCTCTCTTCCTCAGTCAGTCTCTCTCTCTTCCTCAGTCAGTCTCTCTCTCTTCCTCAGTCAGTCTCTCTCTCTTCCTCAGTCAGTCTCTCTCTCTTCCTCAGTCAGTCTCTCTCTCTTCCTCAGTCAGTCTCTCTCTCTTCCTCAGTCAGTCTCTCTCTCTTCCTCAGTCAGTCTCTCTCTCTTCCTCAGTCAGTCTCTCTCTCTTCCTCAGTCAGTCTCTCTCTGTCAGTCAATCAGTCTCTCTCTCTCTTTAAATAGCAGTATTTCTCTACTATAAACTGTCACGCAACAGAACCTAAAAATAGATTTTTATATCGAACTACAGCGATATATACTCATAACTGACACTGATCGCCTGGTTACAGGGTTTTAAGTGGGATGAAAAACCCAGGGTTCTCTCAAAGGGCCATGACCGATAAAAATTAAGGGCATGGCCTAAAAACGTGTAAACGAAAATCTGTGCTTAGCATAGTTTGCCACCCTACTGGTATTTTGCTGTTTGTCATTGGATCCAGATATATCGGATACAACCAGTAACATAATACCCGCAACAAGTCAGGACTATTGGCTTTGACAATGGTTGTTAGTTGCATAAGATAAATATGCAACAACTATGGCTTTGTTGTATATAAATTATAATATTGAAAATGCTTCAGGTCAGACTGAAAGAATGAAAACAGTTGATTTGAACTGACAAAGGCTTTCTGAGCAGTAGTGCTGCTGCCAAGTTGATATACATATTTTTTTCACCCTGAAGGCAAAAAGGGAGCCCAGGATAGCTAACCCTCACAGCACCTGATTTGAAGTACCTGCCCACTAAAAGCCCTGCCTGTTATCTCGGGGAGAACAAACTTGCATAAAAAGTACATTTTAGCTGATGATTAACTCCCAATTGGTCACAGAATGCGGCAACAGCGCCATCTACTGATGCATTCACTTAAATTATTATGTAAAACCTATCCACTCGCAATAAATCGAAGAGAAATACATTCATAACTCTTCTGCCCAAGATTTTAAGCCTCTTCGAAAACCCCAAAGGATATCTTTACCTTTTGTGTTGGTGCAGGAACAATGAGGTCTAGCAACAGAAAACCAGTAAATATGGGGTACCAGCAATAACAATGGTGGCATTGGCATACACTTAGTGCTTTCAGAGGCGCGGATGAGGTGGCAATTGGTACCATGGGCCAGTGAATCTTGGCTCTGTTTAGCTGGGCCCACACTGCTTCCACAAGGTGCTGGGGTGAGTATGCGAGACACAACTTGTCTGCGCATGCCCCTTAGACCTTTTCTCTGCAAATGCGGCCTCCGAGGAATTACAACAGCAGTAATGGCGCAGAGTACCTGACTACTGCTGTTTTCCATGGGGGGTACAGGAAGATCTGGCGGGCCGCAAGTGGGAAATACTAGGAGTACTGCCGCCCTAGAGGGGGTCAGTTGTTTTGCAGGCTGGGGCGGGAGAGGAGCATGCCCAAATGATGAAGCATGACACCTTTGGGATGTGTGAGGGCACTTGTTCCTATTGGAGCTCTTTCCTGCAGCCTGGAACTCACAAATTTCCCTTGTCTGATAGGAACTGCACATCCTTAATTGAAATTCACCTACAGGAGTAAGTCTGCTGGACCTTTACAAGCTCCCGGTTCCCCTTTGTTGAAGAAAATGCGGACTCTAACTCCAGGAACTTGGCTCCCACAACAGAGTTGTCTGCTCATCAGCAGACCCTAACTGAAGGTCCCCTTAGCCCCATTGGCTAACGTTTGGCTCCTGCACTCTGCATTCGGCCGCCCCAGTGCCGCTGGCGGGGCAACTTGAGTGCCTTCCTAGACCTTGGGGATCCTTGGTCCTAACCCCCAAAGGTCACCCATAACCATTTTTCTCCCTTAGGAACTCCTATTATAAGATTTTGGGCCTAAAATTGTTTTAAGTGTGGAACTGCTAATGCATGGAGCAAAACTCTTAGGGTGTGGTACCTTGACATAACACTCCCAGTACTCAAAGTAATCAAAAGTAATACAAAAGTATTCTAAAAGCATTTGCTGTATGATTTAAATTGCGTTTAAAAGTGATACAAATCTGTAAGAATTGTAATTTCCAGCACAACTGCATTTCCTTGAACAGTCTTGTATTTTCAAGTATATTTTACTCACCTGTGCCAAGTCCTGCTTAGTTCTAACATAAAACAGAAGTATATCATTTTTTACACTTAACTAATGGGTCTGAATTCTGTCTCGGAGTGTGTGCAACCGTCCTGGATTGAGTGAATACAATAAATGCTTAACATACCCTCTGGTTAAGCAGAGCGAGTGAGAGGACGCGTTAGGAGGGCGCTGAACCTACCACGGCTTCGACCACTTCGCTTCGCCCCTTCTGTGACTTGGTGCGAGCAGCTTTTCTGGCTGGTGTCTTGCCTGTTCCCTCGTGGAGTGAGGAGCGTGGGCGCGGGTGTAGGGCCGCCAGAAGCCGCTGTGGCCGCGAGGTTTCCTCAGTTGCGGCATAGTCCGCAGCCGCACCAGCCACCATTAGCCGCATCAGCCACACGAGCTGCGAAGAGACCTCCCGCAGCGGCGGGAAACGCAGGAACAGCCCGGTAGCGGCGGGAGCCGCAATGAGGCTCCCTGCAGCGGCAGGAGCTGCGGGAGCAGCTCGGCAGCCTGGCAGCCCGGCAGTCCGGCAGGAGCCACTGAGAGACCCCCCCCAGTGGCGGCAGGAGCCGCAGGAACAGCCCGGAGTCTGGGGAGCTAGCGAGCAGCAGAGGGATCACACGGTAGAGCAGGCACAGGCACAGGCATAGGACTCGGAAAGAGAGGATCTCTGCCCCGTGTTCCCCTGGCCACATCTTGACATTTCTCCGTTGCCAGGTGAAGCTCACTCGCAAGCGGGAAGTGGAAAGTGGGAGACCTCGCTGCAAGACTGGTGACTGGTGAGGCTGGTGAAGCACCTTGATCACGCACCAAACACGCAAGCAGGAAGTAGCCCGGAGGTGACTTCGACCGCCACCCACCCCCGAAGTAGAGTAGGCGCAGGTGAGGTAAGGTGAGGTGAGGAGGGCGGGAGGTAAATCAAGCGGAGTGAATTAAGCAGACGTTTGCTTGACCCTGTGTCGCTGTGAACCTGGGACCCTGCGCTTGGGGACCCCAACCTTGCCCTGCCCAACCGAGAACTTGGCTCCTTTGAGAAAAGCCTCTATTCAGCCCCGCCCACTTCCACCAGCAACCGCTGCCAGTTGGTGCTAGGAAAACAGAAGATCACTAAACATTGGGAGAGACACTGAGAGGAACCTAGCGGGATCATCATGAGATCGGGAAGAGAAAGAAGACCCCTAACAAGGCAACCGACCGAACGGAAAAGAAACAATACAGTCACGAGGTCAGTGACACCAGACAAAAATAATCAAACCTCCAACAGCTCCAAGGTCAGCAGTAATAACCCCTTACTGGAAAGCAACCCTAATGGGACCTACATCTGCTTAAATGGAAGCCTGCCAACAGGCACAGGTCACAGCTCACCCCCAACACTAGAGCTAGGTAGATGCAATAAAAATGCAGAGCACCAGCCTTAACCTCCACCCCTACTGTCCCCCTTAAAATCAAAATATGCACCTGGAACATCAACGGTCTCTCAGACAAACTGGAGGACCCCGAAATATCACATGATTTAAAATCTTTTGACCTGATCCTACTCCAGAAAACGTGTGAAGCAAACAATATACCACAACAATGGAAGAAATAAGAGCAAGTATCACTTTACAGAATGCAATACAGGCATTAGCAATAACAACCGTAAACAAACAGGCTACCCAACAGTTATACATCATAAACACATACATACATGCGAAGCACAGACAATTGGGGTCAAGGGAACTCATCAAAGAACTGCCAAGACTGGTGGAGGACAGGGACATGGAGAATATACTCGTGGCAGGAGACTTCAACATCCACCTCTTTGGAGATAAACTAACTGACGATATGACAAAGGAAATGGACACTGTCTGGGAAATCCCAAACCAATCCACTCCCTCTCTAAACAAATATACAAAAACCTCAATCCAGCTATTGAAAAACCTTGAGCAGCTAAACTTGAGAGCACTCAACGGGCGATTTGCAGAGGATATTCCACCAGTACCAACATACTTCTCCTCAAGCACCTCCTCACATCTCGACTACATTCTCGCGACACTTCCATTGTTTGGAAAAATCAGCTCGTAGGAGATGGCGCCCAAAGCGATCATCTGCCACTAGAAGTTAAACTAGGTTTGTCTTGTAAGAATGAAGTAGTGGAAAGAAGATATATTGGCACGGAGCACATAGCGAATTATAGACGAATAAGGTGTAAGACTACTGAAGCTGAGGAACTATTAAACAGCGCAAAAACAATCATGCACCAGTTATCTAGCTCAAACACAAATCAACTAGACACCTGGGGAGACTTCGTAGCGGAACTCAGAGCAAAACATGCCACAGAGCCAAAAATCCAAAAAGGGAACACTTCGCGGTTTACATACGGAAAAGCAACAACACCAGAGATAAAAATCATAAAATAAGAAATAAACCAGTCTCTCAAGCAGCTCCGAAAAAACCCAAACAATGAAGTCCCTCAAAAGGAGCTCCGCAACCTAAAAGCACAGCTAAAAAAGAAGACCTGGGAAAAGAAAAGGCAATGGAACGAAGATCTATGGATAAAAATTGTTCATAATTCAAAACCGAATAACCGCTCCAGCTTCTGGAAATCAATCCATAGCCTCCAAAATCCAGGTCACAAAGGCATCAACTCCAACATATCTGAATCTGATTGGGCTAACTACCTATCAGCTCACTTCAACTCAGACAATTCAAATGAACATAAGTCCAGAGAGGGAGACTGGTCAAACGGATCATTTCAGAGTTCAGACAAGACCAGTATACTTAACAACGAAGAGATCCAGATCCACACAAGGAAATCATTCCTGCTCTACAACCCAACCTCGGACGAGGAACCAACAACCAGATTCGATCCAACTGCAAATAGAGAGGAAACCACATACAGTGGACCGGATCAGAACCCTAATTTCAAAAGGTAAACTTGAGGGTGCCCCCGGCTCTAAAGGGATCCCAGCAATATTATATAAACAAGACGCTGTCTTTTGAGCAAAATCTTGGCACCAGTCTTTCATGAAATAAGGGAATCAGCAACAACACCAACAACCTGGAGAGGTTCTATATTAAGCCCAATTTACAAAAAGGGAGCTAGGAATAACCCAAGTAGCTATCGCCTCATAGCCATAATTGATACCGAGGCAAAGTAATATGCGGGCCTCATTCTGGAGGATCTAACATCTTGGGCAACCGCAAAGAACATCATCCCAGCAACCCAAACCGTATTCCGCAGCGGCTAGGGCACTATGACAAACATCATGGCGCTAACTCTCTTGGCAGACGCAGGAAAAGCCACTAAGACCTCACTATTTCTGCGCTTTATCGATTACAGGGCCGCGTTCGACCACGTAGACCGGCAAAAACTCTGGCAGAAGCTGGATAGATGGGGAATTCCAGGCCCACTCTTACTGCAGCTGGTAATGCTACACACTAACACCTGGGTCAGGATAAAACTGGGATCCGGTATGCACCTTTCAAGACAAATCAGTACCAGCAAAGGATTGAAACAAGGTTGTGTCCTAGCCCCTATGCTGTTCAACCTCTTCCTCGCAGATCTCCCAGGCGAACTTGAGAAAGTCAAATCCCACGCCCCGCGGTTGGGCAACATTACACTCTCAAACCTCCTATATGCAGATGACCTTGTCCTCATCAGCCGGTCCCCCATCGGCCTCCAACATCTTCTGGACAACACCAACGCATTCTCCACAACAAACTAATTAACAATTAACTTAAGCAAAACAAAAGTCACGACATTTAACTACCACAAAAAACGGAAATTTGCATGGCTTCTGGACGGACAGAGGCTAGACCAGGTAGCTCTTACAAATACCTAGGCGTTCTAATAGACGGCAGTGGCTCTTTTAAACACCAACTAGAGGCCATCCGTCGGAAGGGTACGACATTCCATCTGTCTATAAAGCCATTGCAGAAAGTCCTCCCAGACCGGTCATTGGGCCCTCTCTTGCAGGTGATTAGAGCGCAATTACAGGCCATGCTCACTTATGGCAGTGAATCCATGCAAGGTAAAGACGCAACGACACTAGACCACGCCATCAGTAGAGTATACAGGGCAATATTCCATCTACCCACTCATCGCCCGCTCAAATCCGTCTTGAATTCGGACTACAGAAGCTAACGGTGGAGAGGAGAGGCGCATATATAAAAAGTAGGCGGAAAATCGGAGACGCCGACCATGGATTCTTAAACGCCCAACTCTGGACCGAACTGTCCACTAGAGATAATGCACCTGCAAGGAACTACTTAATGGAATCACTGGAGACCTTAGGATTAACAAACCTCTGGGAGACATCGACTGACCTTGACACATTCAAAAAAGTGGTATCGAAAGTCACCAAGATGATTTAAACTATTGAGGACAAAGACACCTTGGCTAAGAGAGCCCATGGATGGGTGGTGTTGACCAACTACAACGCTCTCAAACCACAAGAGTACCTAACAATGGGCCTCTCACAGAAAACAAAAAACAAGTTTCTTAACATGCACCTCGGCAACATAACCATAACACCCCACTTGTCACCCTGGAAAAGGGAAAGCTCAGCAAATTGTTGCCGACTCTGTTTATCTGGAAAAGAGGACCTCGTACACATCATCTGTATCTGCAAAAACCTCTTGGACATAAGGCGTTCCCTAATTCGGGCCCCATGGAACCAGAAGGGCATAACAACCTGCAGGCAGGCTGTGATACTATGTTTTAACCCAGAAGAAATCCAGCTAAACTGCAGATTAACAACATTTTTCGACAAAATGGCAAGCAGACTAACGAACAGCTACAGGGTTTACCCGAAGTACTTGAAAAGCCAAAGCCGCTCTAACCTCCCCGGAGACCTCTGTCTTCTAAATCTGTAAGAACCTTGTCTCTCTAATCCTCATGGTCTTTATTAAATTCAAATTATGACTCTCATTATCTTAATATGCGAGCCTACCCGCTCCTTTTGTGTTTTAAATGCAACTATGGTCATCTTTTATAAATGTGTACGTTTTAAATTGTGAGTTTTTCTTAACTGTACAATAAACTAATCTTAAATCTCTGGTTAAGCCTAACTGCTCGCCCACACTACCACAAATAGGGCTGTTAGTACTTATCTAATTTAGCCTCTGCTATACCTCTCAGGACTTCTGGACTCTGTGTACACTGTACTTACTTTGGTATAGCTTATATAGAGCCAGCTTTCTACATTGGTGGATCAGTGGTGGGATGTAAAGCCTTGCATTTATTGGACTAACTTAGTAATTCTCTGATCACATGACAAGAATCTAAAAATTGTCTTTAGTGTAAATCATTGTTTGAATTGACTATTTTTCAAAAATTCTAAAAGTATTGTTAGGGCCTTGTTAGGTCCCTGTAGCATTTTTTTTTAGAAAAGTAAGTCACAGTAGTTAGGGGGGAAAGTGTCTAAGAATGTCAGTGTAGGTCTTCCAAAAAGAGCCCCACTTTAGAAATATAATGAGCAATTGCTCCAGGGAATAGGGCTGAGTAGCTCAACCTCACCCCTTACTCCAACCTAGAGGTTAGAGAGTTTAGGCTTCTCTGCAAAGTTAAGCAAATAACTCCAGGAGTTCCTGTCAGGGTATGCAAGGGACCATCACATAGAAGAAGGTGAAGACCTTCAAGAGAAGGGAGATAGTAGTAAGGAGGGTGAGATCTTAGACCAATCCCCTTAACTACTTGGGGAGGAAGGGACTTTCTGTCCTATACTCCACACCCAAGATGTACAGGGGCTGGCTCCTACAGAGGTAGGGCCAACTCCATAGCAGGCTGCGAGGACAACCTCGCCAAGGAGGATCTCCTTTTAGTAAGGATGACCAAAAGACTAGACCTAGAGACTAGGGTCCTAGCTCTAGAAAAAGTGAGAGCAGAGATAGACCTAGGATACATCAATAGTGGCAGCAATTTAAAAAGCTTAGAAAAAGACAGATCATATGATATTAAAATCCCCAAAGGGATTGCCTCGAAATTTGAGGATGTTGATGACCTCACCAAGTGGT
This sequence comes from Lissotriton vulgaris, assembly GCF_964263255.1. Classification (NCBI taxonomy): domain Eukaryota; kingdom Metazoa; phylum Chordata; class Amphibia; order Caudata; family Salamandridae; genus Lissotriton; species Lissotriton vulgaris. The sequence continues at coordinate 930,633,595 of NC_141685.1, read as the reverse complement.
TAGCAGCCTTTTGAGAGGGCTTGTGAATCCAGAAAAGTGGGGAAATCTTACTTGGTGGCACTCATGTGGGAATTGTTCTCTGGTAAGTGCAGAGATAGACTTCTGTCCCTTAGTAAGGCTGAAGCAGAGTCCTATGAACTCATGAAGGCACCCTGATTGAGGGATTTGGACTCACTACTGAGGAGTATAGAATTAAGTGCAGAGGGTCTCAAAGTCCCCAGAGTCAGTCCCAGGTGGAATTTGTAGACTACTCAGTAACAGCACTGGGTGCCTGGTTGGTTGGGAGTAATGTGCAAGATTATGATGGTCATTATAATTTGTTTATGAAAGATCACATTTTAAGGCTCTAACAGGTCCCCCAAAAGTGCGATACATGTGAACCGCCTTAAACTCTGTTCTGACAGGGCTGATGTAACCATGCTGATGGTTACAGATGAGGATCAGGAGACAGAGTGAACTTCTCCCTAACCTTCTCTCTTACAGCCCCCAAGATGGGTCAGTGGATGGAATTGTCTACTCGGACACCCTCTCTGCCCATCAGCAAGCTGAGTGCAGACAGGTTCTGCAACAGTTTGCCCAGCTCTTTTTCTTGACCAATGGTCCGACACCCTGGTGTGTCCATCATGTGGACACTGGAGCTAGCTTGCTTCTCGAAACAAAAATCTATTGCCAGTCTGACTAAGTCAAGGAATGCATCAAGGCTGAAGTCCGCATGATGCTGAAGTTGGGGGTCATTGAGCCTTCTGAGAGTCCCTGCGCCAGCCCAGTGGTCCTAGTCCCCAAACCTTTCTACAAGGTGGAAATAAATAAATTAGGTTTTGTGTGGACTACAGAGGTCTCAGTGCTTTCACCAAGAATGATGTACTCCCCATCCCCAGGGCTGATGAATTGATAGATAACTTGAGGGCTGCCAAATACTTAAGTACCTTTCACGTAACTGCAGGGTACTGGCTGATTGGCATGGCCCCTGGAGTAAATTGATAAAACAGCATTTTCTACACCTGATGGATACTTCCATTTACTGTGATGCCCTTTGGTTTAAAGAATACCCGGTGCCACCTTCCAAAAGTTGGTGAATCAAGCCCAGTGCTGGGTTGGAAGGCTTCAGTGCAGCTTATATTGATGATATTGCTGTGTTTCGCTCTTCCTGACATTATCACCTGGTCCACCTGCAGATGGTTTTACAGGACCTGCAAACTGCAGGCCTAACTACAAGGCATCCAAGTGGCAGATAGGGCAAGGAACTGTTGTGTACTAGGGCCACCTTGTAGGTAGAGGCCAAGTCCAACCACTTCAACACAAAATATAGACCATTTTGGATTGGTAATCTCCAACAACCCATACCAAAGGCAGGGCATTCATTGGCTTGACTGGGTACTATAGGAGGTTTGTGAAGGGATTTTAGTTCATCGTGACTCCCCTCATACAACTCCTCTCCAACAAAATGCCCAGGAAATTGAACCGGAAACTTGGCTGCCAAAAGGTTTTTGATACCCTAAAAGAGGCAATGTACTCTGTACCTTTTCGCAAGGCTCCTGATTACTCCAAGCAGTTTATAGTGCAGACTGATGCATCTGAATTGAAGTTAGGAGCAGTCCTATCCCGGAGAAATGATGATGGACAACCAACCTGTTGCTTTCATAATCAGGAGGCTACTCCCCAATGAGCAGCATTGTATTGCCATTACGAAGGAGGTCTTTGCTCTGGTTTGGTTCCTTACGAGACTGATACCATACCTGTTTGGTACTCCCTTCCTAATTCAAACTGACCACAGACCTCTCAGATTTCTAATGCAGATGAAAGGAGAAACCCCAAAACATTTGAGGTGGTCCATATCCCTACAGGGAATGAACTTTACAGTGGAACATAGACCTTGGACTGCCCATGACAAGGTAGATGGGCTTTTACAGAACTTTCAACTTAGACAATCAAGACTTTCTAGGGAAATGTTAGCCTCTTCTTCTTTCAGTTGTGGGGAGGTATAGGAAAGTGCCCCATTTTGCATGGTTACCCCCCACTTTTTGCCTAGCTTGCAACCTGGCTTGATGTGCCATGGATCCCTGTCAGCCAGGTTCCCAGGGCCTCTGCTCTTTCCAAAGACTGTATCTTTGGCACATTCCTGCCACCATTGTCAAATCCACCAGCTTTTACAAGAGGCGTTACCTGGGTTTTTGGCCCCATGCTAGACGGCCATCTACGGAAACCTACCAAACCCACACATTTCTGAAAAGTAGACTCCCGGGGGCTTCCAAGGAGGTATGGCTTGCATGGAGCCTCCAACGTTCCTTTACCCAGAATCCCTTGCAAACATCAATTTTTGCTGAAAAAATAAGTTTTTTCACACTTTTTTTGTGTGGGAAAGCGTGGCGTCACTGGGCTCACACAAATTTCCTCCCACCCAGCGTTCCCCCAGGTCTCCCGATAAAAATGGTACCTCACTTGCGTAGGTAGGCATAGTGGCTTAAGTGAATTAAGTTTTCAATTTGAGAGTTTGCGATTCTTGGGACAATATTGCATAGAAATTGTGACAGACAATTTAAAGTTTGCAGGAGATTGTGGATAAAAATCAACAATAGAATTCACCTGAAAGACATGACCATATACTCCCATGGTTTAACAATAATATTTAAATTTAGTAAGTTATTTATATCTATAATGTACACCTTAACAGAGTTACTCAAATGTCAAACATTCAAGCACGGCTATCTATTCCTCAAAGACACACGCATACAGGTTGGATTTGGCACGAGGGCGAGTGATGGTTCAGTACATAAAATTTAATTAACAAGATATTTCAAAAAAATGAAATGCTCTGTCAATAAATCAATGCATAAAAACCGAACCAGTAACTCGCAACTCATGAGCTGTAAAGCCACGACAAGGCACCAACCGTTTTACAGGCCATTCACGCACCTTACATGCCTGATACAAACCAGACCATTGACACCATCCAGAAGGAAAAGCAACACATTACAACAATCACAATAAGGGACAAGGTACACCCTACTTCAGAAAGAGAAAAAAGACAAATATTACTGCAAAGCCATCTAATCCGCAAGTACACACACATACTGGTTGGATTTTGGACGAGGGTGAGTGATGATTCAGTACATACATTTGTATTCGCAAGTAATTTCACAAAAATGAAATACACTGCGAATAATTGAAAGTAGGATAAACTGAACCACTGACTCACAGCTCGTGAGCTGTAAAGCCACGTCAAGGCACCAACCTCTTTACAGGCCATTCATACACCTTTCGTACGCAAGACACATACAAAACATTCACACCGCCAACCGCGGACCCATCACATTTCAACACTCACACCAGCAGACAGCGCCATTCAAGGGCCCATCACTTTCACACGCCCACATTTCTGACACTACAACTACACAAAATGATGGACTGCGTGGAGTGTCACTCATGTGTCACGTGTGTGTAGTGACCAACAGAAAGTAACTACTCGCACACCGCCAGCCGAGCGCCAGTCCAGCCACACCACCATCCAAGCACCAGACCATGCACACCGCCAGCCAAACACCACTCAGCGCGCACCGACAGCCAAGTACCACTCCACACACACCACCAGCCAAGCAACACTCCACGCACACTGCAAGCCAAGCGCCACTCCACACACACCGCCAGCCAAGCACCACTCCATGCACAGACAGCCAAGCGCCACTCCACGCACACCACCAGCCAAGCACCACTCCACCCACACCACCAGCCAAGCACCACTCCACACACACCGCAAGCCAAACGCCACTCCACACACACTGCCAGCCAAGCACCACTCCACCCACACCACCAGCCAAGCACCACTCCACACACACCACCAGCCAAGCACCACTCCACACACACCGCAAGCCAAACGCCACTCCACACACACTGCCAGCCAAGCACCACTCCACACACACCGCCAGCCAAGCACCAGTCCACGCACACAGCCAGCCAAGCACCAGTCCACGCACACCGCCAGCCAAGCACCACTCCACGCACACCGCCAGCCAAGCACCAGACCACGCACCCCGCCAGCCAAGCACCAGACCACGCACACCGCCTGCCAAGCACCAGACCACGCACACCGCCTGCCAAGCACCAGACCACGCACACCGCCTGCCAAGCACCAGACCACGCACACCGCCTGCCAAGCACCAGACCACGCACACCGCCTGCCAAGCACCAGGCCACGCACACCGCCTGCCAAGCACCAGACCACGCACACCGCCTGCCAAGCACCAGTCCAGACACACCACCACCCAAACACCAGTCCACGCACACCGCCAAATAAATTTTTTTTTGTTAGATATTTTTATTGAGAGTACAGGAAGGAAGAAATAACAGAAGAGAGAAAAGATGGAAACATATGAAATGCAAAATGAGCCCCCGCAGGAGCTAACTCCACATGACCAAGAAGCAGTAACATTGATGAAGATTCGTACAGCGTGACAGCCCTAGGCAGGATAAGTCTCAAAGTCCGCCAGCCAACAGCGTCGCGCCCCATGAGGAACCCCGAAGGGGCATCAACCCACATTGGCACCAGGCAAAAGCTGTACGAGTCAGAGGTGTATTCGACCAGTTCAAGTTGCGCCTCCATGTGTCTTGGCCATGAGAAAGACGTTGCAGCGAGGTATAACGGAGAAACCCACCCCCCTTGAATTAAACAAACCAACCCCCCCCCCCCAAAGGTTCCAACCACCTACCAACCCCCCCTCCCCCCCCCCCCCAGTGGTGGCAGTCCAGCAGCAGGCATTCACTCAAACAGTCTTCACACCTGAAACAAATGTAGTGCACGTAAGGTGGGCGGACAGACCGCCGATGGCAAACCTTGAGAGAGAAAGCGGACTAGCGGGCCCCACCGGAAAATGAAATTCTTAAAGTTACCTCTGAAAACATCAGCCATACGTTCCACACTCAACAGCTTCCACAACTTAGCAAACCAGAGGGAAAGTGCCGGGGCCTCCTTCTTTCAAGCCGCAGCCAAGGTCAACTTGGCCGCACCTATGCAGAGCCAAAGGATTTGTTTATCTGCCTTGATCTGATGCTCCAAAAGCGGGTCCCGAAGACCCAGGAGCACGAAGCCTATGGAGTCTGAAATCAGGTAACCCAACACATCTTTAATATGAGACAGTATTTCCTCCCAATAGGGGCGTATGACAGGACAGTCCCACCAGATATGGCGAAAATCCCCAAGGAAACCACAGCCTCGCCAACACCGATCCAAAGCAGAGGGAAAAATCTTTTTCAATCGGGTCGGGTAAAGATACCAATCCAGCATTGTTTTCATATGGGCCTCCCGGAGATCAATAGAATGATTGAATTTGTGTAAATCGCCCCAGAGGTGAGTCCACTCCTCGTCGGAGATATCTCGCCCCAGGTGCTCTTCCCACAGACCCATGTATCTAGGGCGAGGCGAGATAGCAGTAGTCAATAGAAGATCATAGAGGAATGAGATCACCCCCTTCATAGACGATGCGCGGGTGATCTAGGATTCGAAATCTGTGGGAGGCCTCGTCGCTGCATCCAGCACCTCTGGTGACAACGCCCAGTGAAGCAGTTGGGCATGCCGGTAACGCTCGGAAGGTAGCACCGCGTAATCACGCATGCAATTATGGAAGGTGAGCTGCTCATACCCATGGAACAAGTGTGTGAGTGCGTGGCAACCCCCCGCCCTCCACCCGTCAAAGGGGCCTTCAACGAGAGCCGGCGGAAAGGCCGGGTTAAAGTGGATAGGTGTGAAGGGGGATGGGAAGGAGGTCCACCTCTCGTCACTAGAGACCGAGTCCCAGACCTTCAGAGTGGTACTCGTAGGAGTGCTAATGTAGGCGTTGCGAGGCCGAACCCCCTTCGCCTTCCAAACCAGGTCCCATATCGATCTTCCTGCCACACTCCTGTCCATATGTAACCAGTGCTTCTCCGACTCCATTTGGGTCCACTCGGCCAGCACCCGGAGTTGCGCCGCCCTATAATAGAGATGCATGTCCGGGAGGCCGACCCCACCCCTCTTCAGAGGCCGACGCAGAGTAAGAAAGGAAAGTCTAGCCCGGCCTCACTGCTAGACATAGCGCAAAATTGTGGATTTAGGACGCCTAAAAAAGTCCCCCTCCAAAGTGATAGGGAGTGCTTGGAACAGGTACAAGAGCTTGGGGAGCATCGTCATCTTAATGGCATGCACGCGACCCATCCAAGAGATGAGCATGGGCTTCCAACGATTAAGCTCGGTCTGTATCTGGGTCAGCAGGGGAGGGAAGTTGACCGCATACAAGGTGGTGACAGACGAGGTCAGCCTGACCCCAAGATACTGTATGGAGTTAGACCACGACAGGGGCGTGAGTGGTCGGATGCGGTCCACCTCAGCGGGCGGCAGCGTGAGATTGAGGATGTAGGATTTGCCGGGATTGATCCTAAAACCCGCCACCGCTTCGAACTGAGAAAGCACTTCCTGCACCCGCGGGAGGGAGTTCCCCGGGTCCGCTAGTGACAATAGAACGTTGTCAGCAAAGAGGGATATTTTATGCTGCTCCCCTGAAAAGGGGAAACAAACAATATCCGGGTCCTCCCGCACCCTAAGCGCAAGAGGCTCGATGCTGAGCGCAAAGAGTAGGAGAGATAGGGGGCAGCCCGGCCTCGTACCCCGGGAGTGTACAAAGAAGGGTGAAACATAACCATTCACCATAATACTCGAGCGTGGACCATGGTAGTTGGCTCGAAGCATATCGATAAATTTGGGTGAAAAACCAAAGGCCTTCAAGGTACTAAAGAGGAAGTTCCAATCCACCCGATCAAACGCCTTTTCAGCGTCGAGGCCCACCAAGACCGCCGGGATCTAAAAGCGATTAGCCTTCTCGATCAGGGGAATCAGCCTTCTGGTGTTGTCGTGGGTCTGGAGACCTTTTATGAAGCCAGATTGGTCGGAGTGAATAAGAGCAGGCATGAGGTCCTGGAGCCGGGCAGCCAAGATAGAGTACAATTTAGCATCCACGTTTAACAGGGCTATGGGTCGGTACGACTCACATTTAGAGGGATCCTTCCCGGCTTTGGGAATAATCGAAATCATTGCTTCCACCATGGTGCCCGTAGTTTGGCCCGCTTCCCTCATGCCATTGAAAAGAGTCACCAAAAAATCCCCCAGCTCAGCAAATGTTTGATAGAAGGGAGCCGTAAAGCCGTCTGGGCCAGGCGCCTTGAGCGGTTTAAGGGACCTAATGGCGGTCAACCCCTCCTCCCTAGTGAAGGGGGCCTTCAGAAGGTCATTCCATTCCTTGGAAACCTGCGGAAGTTGATAAGCCCCTAAGTATTCCTGCTGCTCTGCAGGCGCCAGGTGGTCTGCCGAGTAGAGGGCGGCATAAAAGTCGCCGAAAAGTTCCGCCTTGACCGCGTCCCTATGTTCCATGGCGCCGGAAGACGCCCACATGCCACCCACATATTCCCTCTCACGCTTATCACGGAGCTGCCGAGCCAGATGTTTCCCCACTTTGTTGCCTTGAGCATAAGAGAGGCGCCGTAGGCGCAAGAGGGTATACTCCGCCCGATTATTATAGTGGGCCCTGAGTTTACCCCGCACCGCAGCAAGAGGGCGAAGAGTCTTTCGAGAAGGATTCTGTTTATGCGCAATTTCAAGTGTCGCCAGCTCCGCCTCCAGCGCCTCCCTTTCCTCGCGCCTAAGCTTGTTCAGGGCGGAGTTCAACGCAATGCACGTGCCCTGTGTCGTCGCCTTAAAGGCGTCCCATTGGGTGAAGACCGAGGCGTCCCCAGCTTTGTTGAACTCAAAAAATTCGCCAATGGCTGCCCTAAGTTTTTTGCAGGATTCCTCATCACGTGTGAGGGAGATAGGGAAGTACCATTTGTGGTGTGGGGACGTCTCTGGGGCCCAAGTCAAGCTCGTTGCCAAAAGACTGTGATCTGACACGGAGAGCGGAAATATTCTACTGTCACGCAAGTCCCCCTGCAAAGACTGATTCAGAAAAATGTGATCGAGACGTGAATACGTGTGGTGAACATGGGAATAGAACGTGTAATCCCTAGTTTGGGGTTGGAGGGCGCACCAGCTATCAATATGGCCTAGACTGTCCAAGGCGTCGCGCAACTCAGGGGAGAAGAGACCCGCCTCCGTCCTTTGTTGTTGCGAGCAATCAAGACCTTTGTCCCAAACCAAATTGAAATCCCCCATTACAATCAATGCTCCCTCCCCGAAGTCCCCCACCTCCCTCATGAAAGCCTCAAGGAACCCATTCTGGCCCGCATTCGGTGCATAGATAACCACCCACGTGCAAAGCTTACCAAGGAGCATCCCCTTCACCATCAGCCATCTTCCCTCCTTGTCACCCCGCACCCCCATGGGTTGAAACTGAAGTGTAGAGCGGAACAGAAGTGCCACCCGCAGGTGCTTAGTAGCGGCAGAGGATTTGTAAATCAGTGGGTATTGCCTATGCTTAAGCCTAGATTCGTCTTTACGGGCCAAATGGGTTTCCTGCAGTCCCACCACATCCAAATGATGATCAAGAATATATTTCCACACTTTCTGACGCTTTTGAGGAGAATTAAGGCCTTTAACATTCCAGGAGCCTATCTAAACAGGCATCATTTAGTCAGTGCCCTCCCCCCCGCTCCATTCAGTGCCCCCCCCGCTCCATTCAGTGCCCCCCATAATGCCAGAATCAAACCAAACACACTCGCATTCACACCAAATCCCCTGCTGCCACCACTGAGCCCGTTCCAAAACAACCCTTCCCCCAATCCAAAGGAGCCTCAAAACAATGAACAAAAAAGAGAGATTCAGAACCAGAAAAAGAACAAAGAAAATCGGACATGACCATAAGGGTCGGGGGTAGAAGACCCGGGTAATGCCCCCCTCGAGTTCAGGGTCGGGGTAACCCTCCAATGGAGCACGGTCTTTCAAAGTACCTGAGATGGTAGAGCCCCCCCGGCCCCACGGGCCGCTGTTGGGGGAGCCTAGGCTGCTGAAGAGCTGTCCACCCGGCTCGACTCAGTCACCAGGGCCACCGAAGCCAAAACCTCTCCCCTCTCACTTTGGCTCGCCGATGGAGTCGGACCCTCCGCCACACCATATCGGCCAACTCTCTGCGACGCTGGGGAGCGGGAACGGCGACGTCTTCTCGGGGAGGCGCTGGCGCCCGCCGACGCGGCCGCTTCCTCCATGCCCAAAAGTTCCTTGGCGGCTGCCGGGGATCTCACTTGCACTAGTCTGTTCTGCCATCTGAAAATGAGCCGAAAGGGGTGACCCCAGAAGTAGGACACCCCGCGCTCCCCCAGGAAAGCCGTGATCGGGCGGAAGTCCTGTCGCTTTTGCAGTGTGGAAGCCGCCAGGTCTTGAAAAAGCTGAGGGTTGTGCCCTCAAAAGAGCAAGTTGTTGGTGTCCCTTGCTTTCCGTAGGATTTTCTCCTTCAATTGAAAATCGTGGACACAAACCAGAATGTCAGGCGGCGGCGAGCGCGCGCCACGCGGCAGCCCAACCCGATGTACTCTGTCCATGCGAACCTCCGTGAGGTCGTCCTCCGCCAGAATTTGCAGAAACAAGGCCTCCGCATACTCCCGCAAGTTCTCACCCTCTCCTTCCCAGGGTACAGCTCGGATCCGAATGTTATTACGGCGGGACCGGTTTTCCAAATCTTTGCAGTGGGCCTGAAGATCTAAGTTCTGCTCACGTAGACGGAGCATGTCTTGCTGTAGCTGATGGACGTCACCAGTGAGGCCCAGATCATGGTCCTCCAGGGTCGCAACCCGTTCTCCGATGCCGTCCACATCTCGACTGACCTCGCGTAGATCGGAGGCCAGCTGCGACTTCAGTTCTGTGATATCGTCCTTGATAGATGCAAAAAGTTCAATCAAAAAGGCCTTCGTGACTGGGCCCTCCCCGTCGTCCTTGGCCGGGGACTTGCTAGAGCCGGGAGGCGATCCGGACGGACCTTTCCCAGGACCGTCCTTCCCCGGCCTATTCATGCGGTTCCTCGTCGTTATGATGCGGCGCCTCAGCTCGCCTCTGGGCTCTTCTCGACCTCCCGGAGCGTCCCAAGATATCAGGCCGCACTCCCTCACTCCTTCCGCGGTCTCCACGTCGTAGGCACCGGGAGGCCGAAGCGATCAGAAGGCCGCACTCGTCGGGTCTCTCAACGCCCGTTGAGTCGCTCCCAAGGCGTAGGGGCGAGACTGCACCTCTGCTTCTCACAGTCTTCTGCGCTGTCCAGCAGCCGCTAGACAGGCCGGCGCCTCCTCGTCACCTCCGCTCAGGCGCCGATAGCCAGATGGATCACAGGGGCACCAGGTGGGCTCGCGACGATCCCAGTCGGGGGGGTCCTGCAGTGCAAGTGCTACACTAGACAGCTCGCTGAGGTCCAGGGTCCCCCGTATCAAGAGCCGATGCAAACCAGGCGAGGCTCTGTAGGCCGCACCAGCGCTCGTGCGTCTCCACCCCGACACCTCGGCTAAGTCCGCCATTCCGGGTCGTAGCTCGACGGGAGGAGGCTCAAACGCATTCAGGGCACCTTAGTGACCCCAGGAAAGTGCACCCCAAACAGGCATAGCTGTAGTACTTTCATCATGGATGGTAGTCAGCATGTACACATCCCTCCTGTCGACAAATTTTACAGCTAGCAGTTCATCACTACGCAAGGCACTGCACTGTCCCCTCTGAAGCTTTTTGCAAACACGCTCTTTCGGATAACCTTTACGGTTAGAGCGGATTGTGCCACAGGCAAAAGTGTCTACTTTCAACAACTCCGTAAACAATGGCAAAGCAGTGTAGAAGTTATCAAGGTACAAATGGTGGCCTCTGTTAAACAGTCCTCTAGCAAGATCCCAGACAATTTTCTCTGCCACTCCAAAAGTGGACGGACAACCAGGGGGGTCAATAGTGGAATCCTTACCAGTGTACACACGTAAATTGGAGACATATCCTGTCCTACTCTCAGCCAACATATACAGCTTAATTCCATAACGTGCCCTCTTGCTAGGAATGTACTGCTTAAAAAGTAAACGACCCTTGAACAAGACCAAAGACTCATCAATAGAAATTTCTTTGCCTGGAGTATAGATCTCTGAAAATCGATCTACAAAATGAGCAATAACGGGCCTAATCTTAAAAAGGCGGTCACAGTCAGGGTGATCTCGTGGCAACGCCAAATCATTATCAACGAAATGCAGCATCCGAAGCAAAAGTAAATACCTATCACGAGTCATAACTGCAGGAAATATAGACGTTGCCATCAAGGGACTGCAAGACCAATATGAAGCCAGGGAAGGCTTCCTTATCAAGCCCATCAAAAAAGTCAAACCTAAAAACCTATTCATCTCATCCAGATTTGTGGGAGCCCAACGGGTAGCTCTAGAGTGGGGCCCAAGTTTGGCACTGTTGTTCCTCAAAAACTGTTCCGAGTACAAATTAGTATGCTCAACAATCTCAGCCAAAATGACATCATCCATGAACAACTTAAAAAACTGTATAGGCAAGAAACTTTCACAATCCACTCTACACCCTGCATAACCAGCAAAGTCAGACAACACCGGCTGCACCATGTTTGGATCAACCCAGAGTCCAGCACTTCCAATGGGAAGGCTTGCAGCACCAGGCTGCAAGCCAGATGTCTCTTGCTCCATCTGCACATCAATCTCCTCCTCTAAAACAGGCACTTCGTCTGCACTGAGAGTGGATTCATCATCCGATGATTCCATGTGGAGAGAAAACTCACTGCTTGAATCATCCCCTCCCTCCTCTCCCTCAGACGCACTGTCAGTCTCATAATCCAGCTCAGAGGAAGATTCAAGAAGCAAACCAATCACCTGCTGAGCAGTCATTCTACGGCTAGCCATAATGCTAACTAAAAAAGATTATTTGTCAAACACGTGAACAACAAATCCTTTTGAAAAAAAAGAAATAAACACAATGTTGCTTTATCTCACAGACCAATATACTCCAGCACTATACCACTCACTTGACAGAAGCAGCTAGACTCAGCACCACCTACTCTGCACAGACACAGAAAGGATCAACAATATCCCACTAGGGGAGGAGCCAAGATGGCGGACGGACAGGACGTCTGAGTTCCCGGCTCCGCAGCCCGTCTGCTGTTTACACGACATCCTGATCTTTAATCCTGCCTACGGCGCGAGCAAATGTAACCACGAATGCGCTGACACTTACCGCATTCCTCCGATGTCCCCGCCGGCTTTTTTGGTCGAGGATTCATAGAGTTTGCCGACTTTGGACTTTGCCCATGAACTCTGGCCCGACCACCGCCACCGGACACCGCTGATCACGTACGGTGAGACGACCTGGGGCAGGACCGGCGTCTGGGGAAATGTTACCGGCTGTGGAGTGGGCGGCTTGGCGGAGCCCCCTTAGCGACGGAGAGGATACCTGTATGGTTGGGTCCGGGCTGGCGATATTTCCTTTGTTACGCTACCAGCGGTCAGAGCGGTATCCATTTTAGAGCGCCTACCACCCGCATTGCTATACAGCCGAGGGCTCTCACATCGTGCGAGCCCCGTATTGCGAGCAGTATCTCTTCTTGCTTTAAATGCTATTCCTCCGCGCTATGGAGTCGCCCTCCCCCCTCCGATGTGGGCTGACTGCAGAGATGGTGATGGCGCCGGTCTACCTCGCCGAAAAGACGGAAGCCTCCATACCCCTGACGCAAGCTGCCCTGTCTACTGTCGAGCTGGAGGGTGCCCCGGTGGCGCCTTTGCACACTGCTGCCATGCTGAAGCGGGGAACGGACCTGACCTATGGTGATATCCTTCTGGCCCTGGGAGACTTGAGGGCGACACGGTGGCAAAACACTCGAGAACTGGAGCGGAAGATTGATGACGCTGTGCCATCCAGGGAACTACTGCGGTTGTCTGACCCCCCAATGCCTCTCATTCCCTTCGAGGCGGATACAATGTGGCGACAGGGGGATACTGTGGAACGTCCTGTCCCTGGCTACAGTGTCGAGTGTTCTTTTAATGACAAAGTTGTAGTTACAAAGTACCCTTCCACTCTAAAAGCTGAGACTCTGCCTCTGCAAGTGTTGCCACGGCTTCCTCAACATCGCCGGAGTGTGTGCCGTTCTGTGGGGAAAAATGTGTTGGTCACTTTAGACGTGGTGATGGTCGGTGATTGGGAACTTTCGCTTCCTCTTCCTCTGCTTCATCTATGCCGGGAGCGGCCATCTTGCTCCTTTGTTCTGCCTGAAGTACACTCCCAGCGGTGGCCATGCTTGGAGGGGTTTCCGCGTTCAGGCCAGGGCTGATGTTGCCTCCCTTGATGATCCTTCTTGACCGCCTGGCATGACCCGGACTAGAATACTTGTCGATGTATTTGATGTGCTGCATGCGTGTAATCCGCTATTGTCGATTGCGGGGGTGGATATGTGGGGCCACCTAAGATCGGGCCAGGGCTAGGCGATTTCCTTTAGTGTGCTGTACGTATTGGCGGGCGGGGACTAGGATGGGACTGCTTTTTAATTGATTTATTCGCACATTTGGAACTGACTCTCCCCACCTGCGGCGTTGCTTGCTATTTCAGTTGTGCTGATGATACGTAGGGTGGGGGATGCTTACGGGGCTGGTGGTGACCGGGAGTATGTTAAACTTACCTCCTCCTACCTTCTCTGAGAGTCGGAGACTGGGATGTTCTTTCCCACTCTCCATACTCTCTTTCCCACTTGGGGTTCTTTTGGGGCGACAGGCATGCCTATTGGGGGGGGGGTGGGCCGTGGCCTTCCGCTGGTATGCAGGGTGGGGGGGATGGGATGTGTTCTATGTCTTTCCTTTGTCTCTATGGCCCTCTTTCTCTTTCTTTCTCTCCGCTTCTTCGGTTTCTTTCTCTTCTATGTTCTTTGTTTCTTTGGGGTCGGGGTTCAGTGTTAGTAGGGAGTTTATTGTGTTGTACCATTCTGTGGCATAGCGTTTGCTCTTAGTTCCTTGATGGTGGCCACCTGTTTCCTTACAAATGCCTTCCTCTATAACGCCTCCTTCTGGGTGCTCCGTGAACGATGATGTCTATCCTGGTCAGGGATCAGCTTCGACTCTTTTCGTAGTTTTCTACATTGTACTCGACAAAACCATAAAATTAAACCTTTTCCTATCCTGACATTATTGTTCTATGTTCTACACGATACTTTTTACTCAGAGATTGCTTTAAAGGCGTTCTGCCCTATTGGTTTTTCTTTTATCCCTTTCTAATATTTCATAGCGGCCGGCCCCGAGGGGTTGTAGGCAGACGCTGTGTATTGTGCATTTAACAAAATAAAGGTAAAAAAACAAATTACACATAAAACAACGCAAAACACATCGCAATTAATTTCATGCTCAGAACACAAATAGAAATACAGCCATTATGACAGCACTTACAAAAAAAGACATTTATGCATAACAATAATACTCATTTGAAGTAAACCCTACAAAATGTTTTTCTTATCCAATAAAAGCAAATACGCCAAACTGCAACCACTGCCAAAACCGCAAACAGGAATCATAAGCTTTACACTACAATAAAAAGGAGAAGAAAAAACATTACAATCACATATTCAAATAATGCACCAGTCAACAATACACCAAAAAAGCTAAGGGGTAAGTGTGCCTAAGAGTATAAATAAAATATTCACCCCTGTAAAAGGGGAGAAACCCTTGCCCTTGAGGCCACCCCCCACACATGGCTTCATTGGTGGTCCAGTGGGCCAATACATTATCAAACATTCAATGTACCAAAATAAATTGCACCCTTTGGGGAGCAACCCTTGCCCAAGGGGCCGCTCCCCACACACATCCCTGGTGGTCTAGTGGGCCAAATGGATACTGACCCTTGCCCTAGGGGTCACTCTCCTTCTAAACATCTCTGGTGGCCTAGTGGGCCCTACAAAAAACAAAAATACCGGCTTGATCTGCCCCCCCAAGGGGCAGACTGCCAGAAACATGCCCCCAAGGGAAGTGACTCTTGCACAAGGGGCCACTCCCTATAGAACGCAAAATCTGTGGTCCAGGCAGGCAGAAAAATACAAAATATATGGGGGGCAGACACCAGAGACATATTTGCACCCCTTGGGGAGTGAGCCTTGCCCAAAGGGGCCACTCCCCACACACATCCCTGGTGGTCTAGTGGGCCAAAATGGCCTAAGAGTATAAACAAAATATTCACCCATGTAAAAGGGGAGAAACCCTTGCCCTTGAGGCCACCCCCCACACATGGCTTCATTGGTGGTCCAGTGGGCCAATACATTATCAAACATTCAATGTACCAAAATAAATTGCACCCTTTTGGGGAGCAACCCTTGCCCAAGGGGCCGCTCCCCACACACATCCCTGGTGGTCTAGTGGGCCAAATGGATACTGACCCTTGCCCTAGGGGTCACTCTCCTTCTAAACATCCCTGGTGGCCTAGTGGGCCCTACAAAAAACAAAAACACCGGCTTGATCTGCCCCCCCCAAGGGGGCAGACTGCCAGAAACATGCCCCCAAGGGAAGTGACCCTTGCACAAGGGGCCACTCCCTATAGAACGCAAAATCTGTGGTCCAGGCAGGCAGAAAAATACAAAATATATGGGGGGCAGACACCAGAGACATATTTGCACCCCTTGGGGAGTGAGCTTTGCCCAAAGGGGCCACTCCCCACACACATCCCTGGTGGTCTAGTGGGCCAAAATGGCCTAAGAGTATAAATAAAATATTCACCCCTGTAAAAGGGGAGAAACCCTTGCCCTTGAGGCCACCCCCCACACATGGCTTCATTGGTGGTCCAGTGGGCCAATACATTATCCAACATTCAATGTACCAAAATAAATTGCACCCTTTGGGGAGCAACCCTTGCCCAAGGGGCCGCTCCCCACACACATCCCTGGTGGTCTAGTGGGCCAAATGGATACTGACCCTTTCCCTAGGGGTCACTCTCCTTCTAAACATCCCTGGTGGCCTAGTGGGCCCTACAAAAAACAAAAATACCGGCTTGATCTGCCCCCCCAAGGGGGCAGACTGCCAGAAACATGCCCCCAAGGGGAGTGACCCTTGCACAAGGGGCCACTCCATATAGAACGCACAATCTGTGGTCCAGGCAGGCAGAAAAATACAAAATATATGGGGGGCAGACACCAGAGACCTATTTGCACCCCTTGGGGAGTGAGCCTTGCCCAAAGGGGCCACTCCCCACACACATCCCTGGTGGTCTAGTGGGCCAAAATGGAAAGTGACCCTTGCCCAAGGGGACACTCTCCTTATAACCATCCCTGGTGGCCTAGTGGGCTACAAAAAAAATAAAGCATGGCTTGATCTGCCCCCCCACGGGGGCAGACAGCCAAAAGCATGCCCCCAAGGGGAGTGATCCTTGCCCAAGGGGCCACTCCCCATACAGAGTAAAATTGGTGGTCCAGGGGGCTCAAAAATACATAAATATATGTCCTGCCCCTCCCCCCTGGGGGGCAGACACTGTAAAATTATATGCCCCCTTGGGGAGCGACCCTTGCCCAAGGGGCCACTCCCCACACACATCCCTGGTGATCTAGTGGGGCCTAAATGGAGAGTGACCTTTGCTCAAGGGATCACTCTCCTTATACGCATCCCTGGTGGCCTAGTGGGCTACAAAAAACAAAAAGCATGGCTTGATCTGCCCCCCCACGGGGGCAGACAGCCAAAAACATACCCCCAAGGGGAGTGACCCTTGCCCAAGGGGCCACTCCCCATACACTGTTACATTGGTGGTCCAGTGGGCTACACAAATCATAAATGTATGTCCTGCCCCTCCCCGGGGGGGCAAGCACAGTAAAACAGTATGCACCCCTGGGGGAGCGACCCTTGCTCAAGGGGCCGCTCCCCGAAACAGAAATCACAGCCCAAAAAAAAAACAATCGGATTATTCTGCATTCCTGCTGCACAACCGTGCAGCAGGAATGCAGAAAAGAGGCACCAGGGGGAAAGGCAAACCCTTTTCTGTCCCCCGGTGCCTCGCAAACAGAGAATGATGCAGTGAGATCGCTGTGCGTACCTGTTTCCCCACCGAGGCGCAGCTTGGAAATGGCGGCCACCGGTGGGGAAACAGAAAGTAAACAAGTGCCGATGTCAGCGCGGCTCACGCGCTGGCATCATCAGTAACGTAAGAGGGGGCGGGTGGGGGAGGCACGGGAAGGTCTTCCCCTGCCTCCCGAAGAAAAAAAAAAAAGATCGAGGACACGCGGGGGGAGCAGCAGCCCTCCTCCCGCAGGTAGGCGCCATGACGGCCGGGAGCCGTCATCAGCACACGAGCGCTGTGTGCCATGACGGCTCCCGGCCGCCATCAGCATCGAAGGGGTTAAACCCACATGCCAGTGTGGGATTTAAATGTAAAAAGCACTCAGAGGGCATCTTAGAGATGCCCCCTCAAAAATCGACCAGCCCTGGTGTGTTTCTCTGAATGGCAACCTGCCATTTGACACCACCAAACAGGTTTCTGGACCCCTGGGTAGGGAGCCTCCATTCTCTGGGTCCAGAAACAAAGGCCATCCTGGGCAGAGGTGTCATGCCTCCACCCTCAGGATGGGCTGGGTCCATGAAAGAGGAAGCTTCATGGCCGGCCGTCTCTGGCGCTGTCCCTGCCTTTTGCTAACCCTATCTATAGACTCAGGGTAACCCAATAAACCCTTGTAGGCTTGGGCAAGGTAAATGGTTGAATTAAGGAAGAGCTACAAGCTATTTTGTTTGTTGACTGAGTATACTTAATTTAACATAAGTTAAATCTGGGATCCATCAACTACTTAGACCTATTTGCATCCATAGGATAACTGAAACATTCAAAAGTTGTTCAAAAAGTACATTAAATGAATCCTAAAGAGAGGAGAAATGATAAAAAGCACACAGCAAGCTAATTATATCTGAAAAAATTATTATATTTGACAGAAATCATAAGATCTGAATCACGGGGTTATACAAGATTCAATGATACAGTAAAAAGTCATGAATAGCTGTACATAAATATTAATACATCAATTCACAACATGTCATCGGCTCCATTAATCATCAAAGAAGACCCAATTCATGAATGTAAAAAAGGTTTCTTTCAATGCACAAATGCTGTGGAGATGATGTATTGGTTGACGTTTCGGTCTTCCTTGTTCACATCTATGAGACCATCATCAGGACTAGTATTTTTCAAAGAAAGCCCCTTGACAGGCAACTCGAGACACTGAAGGGTTGCATTAATGAGGCCGTGCTCCATGCGATTTATACCACGACTTTGGCCGGCTAATCATAATTCCCTGTGAAGCTTCACTACCGGCTGCAACGCTGATCGTTCAGTATTGCCATCACGGATCCTGTTGATGAATAGAAATCCAAAACTGAAAACCAGTCGCGTCTGTGCTTAGTCTTCGTAAGGGGCTTTCTTTGAAAAATACAGGAAGAAGTGGAAAGCACTGGGTCCCCAATGTCTGTTTTCTACCCTGCACTTGGCTACCTGAGTGCTTCTGGTGGTGCAGCTGTTGTGCTAGTCATTGGCCCCTGCAGTGCTGACCTTAACTCCAGGAGCTTGGCTTCTACAACAGAGTGGTCTGCTCATCAGCAGACCCTAACCGAAGGCCCCCTTAGCCTCATTGGCTAACATTGGGCCCCTGCACTCTACACTCTGCCGCCCCAGTGC
Organism: Lissotriton vulgaris; assembly: GCF_964263255.1. Classification (NCBI taxonomy): domain Eukaryota; kingdom Metazoa; phylum Chordata; class Amphibia; order Caudata; family Salamandridae; genus Lissotriton; species Lissotriton vulgaris. Next base: position 930,615,000 of record NC_141685.1, on the reverse strand, counting down.
CACTGGTGGTGCAACTTGAGTGCCCTCCTAGACATTGGGAAACTTTGGTCCTAACCCTCAAAGTTCACCCTTGTGAGTCGAGTGCTTGCCTCCAAAACCGAAAACCATTTTTCTCCCTTAGGAACCCATCTTATAATATTTTTGGCCTAAATTGTTCTAAGTGTGGAACTGCTAATGTATGAAGAAAAGTGAATTCTATTGCAAAGCATAAAAAGTCCTTGTATGTAAAACTCTTGGGGTGTGGTATCTAGGCATACCCCCAGTACTCAAAGTAATCCAAAGTAACTCAAAAGTAATCTAAAAGTATTTACTGTATGATACAAATTGCATTTAAGAGATACAAACCTGTAAGAATTGTAATTGCTAGCACAATGGCATTTCCTTGACCACTCTTGCATTTGAATTTATATTTTACTCACCTGTGCCAATCCTGCTTGGGTTTAAAACAATGAAAACAAACAAAAGGAGGATACCTGTAAACCCAGCTGAGACCTGTGTAGATAATGTTTAGCAAACAACGTCTCAACAGGTATTAATGAAGGACAATTTTCTTTCAAGAAACCATGCACATAAAAGTTGCAAAAAGGGGGAGACCGGGAGACATTAATAGTTATGACAAATAAGTTCAAGAACTAGTCTGTATTAAAGACAAAAAGGATAAAAAAAGGACAATATGACATCACTCTGTAATCTGTACAAACTTGCGCACATTAGTGCTTGTGAAAAATAAAGTGAATGGAAATTCCGCCAGTTGTGAGCGCCGGTGATAAAGGAAACGGAAGTCTGATGGGTCATTACAGATCCTCCACATACCACACGCTGTCCGGCTCACAACAGTCCGAATTGCCGATTCTGCCCCTGATGCTGTCTCCTGAGGCCAACCATGGTTATTTATTTTGACCTTCTCTGCCCTAATCACGACTACAGCCTTTTCCTTTGCCTGACGAGCTATTACCAAGTTACTCTGCTCTCATGTCTACAGCTTCAGTCTGTATCACTCTGCCTTCATGGTTCTAAAATAAAATGTAAGTATCTTTTTTGTACTTGCCTAATTGGTCTGGATTCTGTCTCTGAGTGTGTGTATAATTCCTCGATTGAGTGAATACAATAAATGCTTAACACACCATCTCGATAAGCCTAACTGCTCACCTACACTGCCACAAAGAAGGCTGTTAGTACTTACCTAATTTAGCCTCTGCTATATCTCTGGGGACTTACTGGACTTTGTGCACACTATACCTTACTTTGGTATAGTATATACAGAGTCAGATTCCTACAATGTCCCGCTGCAAAACATTGTCAAAAGCCTTTCAGACCTAAATGTTGATCTGTAGTTTTGCTGTTCTATTGCAAAACTATTTTTGGATTAATCACACTGATAAAGAAGCTATAGATGTATCCAGGACCATTTCTTGTGAAGCAGTACTCTAGATCCTAAAAAAGAGTTTTGAAATCTAACCCTCAATTCCGGTCACGCCGTTTTTTTTGTCAATTTGTTTGATTTTAAAAATCCCATCTCCTCAAAGTTGGAGACCTTCTAAAGCCCTTTTAACTGCAATTCAAGAGCTGAATTACCCAGAAAAAACATTTGGTAATACAGGCATATACATTGCCTGAATTGTAGAGATATTCAGAAAAAGTAAATTCTAGTTGCCATTTTAAACCTACAAATATCTCCTTATTTATGCGGAAAAAATATTCGCTATAGATCAGCAAGCATTCAATCTTCCTGATACCTTCGCAATATCCTTGCAATTTTGCGCTTTGCTTGCTTATTATTAAATATAGTAGTATCACCTATTGGATCCTGCAAAAACATCAAAATCTTCCCCAATAAACTTTTTCCCTGGAATTGCCATAAGTGATTGAAACGATGAACAAAATAGTTCAGGATTGTCTTTAATTGAGCTGAAAAGCTAATAAAGGTTAACACCATTTTATCGATTGTGCAATTGACTAAGCACCACTGACCTTCTTTATCTTGCTGCCAAGAAGTATCTGTATGTCAAGATCCTTTGCAATGAAAATCACAGCCTACAATGTGTTTCCGCTGTGGGAGAGACACTCTTAATTCGAGTCCATGCCGTTAGACATCTCGATTTTGTATTTTTTATTTAACTGACAGAATATGGGTCTCCTGTAATAAAATAACTGAAGAATTATACATCAACATCCATGCTTTAATGTCTTGTGCTTATCTCCTATTATTTAACCCATTTATATTTTTTTAACTTTTCTGCCATGAGCTTAATTTAAATCTTCTTGTACTTTAGCATCTTCATAAAAATAAAAAACCATAATCAATGAAAACGTTAACGCCTTAACTGCAGCCATTATTTCGGTGCATTGCGGGCGTTCTAATGGGTGGGAGGGCGGGGCTGCGCCGGCCGTTGAACATTCGCAGCACCAGCCAGGTAGTGCTCCGAACGTTCAGCGGCCGACGGCAGCAGCAATGGGGTTAATTTAGGCCTATGCACAGATGAGCAAAAGCGACCCAAGAATTTAAGGAGCTGATACAGAAATAAAGTGCTACACATATCATACCGAAATCCTAATCAAACTTTACTAACTACCAGAAATCACACCATCATCTTTTCTTGGAGATCTTCACAAATTGAGTAAATAGAATGCAAACAAGCATTTACAATGCAACGGTTTCGCCTTTGGAAAAGTTTGAGCTATTGGCATTGTAAATGACAACATTTGTATTTATGTGTTGGTTTTGAAAACAGATAAATAAATGGCATTGTCATTTACATTGCCAATAGCTCTAACTTTTCCAAAGGCGAAACCGTTGCATTGTAAATGCTTGTTTTAATGACTGTTCAGACTGTTTCTGTGAATTTACTACAACAAGCAGGGGACTTTAAACCGGACTGTTCGACTGGCAGTTTTCACTTCAAACAACAATGCACTCACTTATGTAGTCCCGGTGGATGTACCCTGTTACAACGCATACCATTACAACTACCTACTGTTACAACGCGACCATTACAACGCATACCATTACAACGCATAGCGCTTTGAGGTGCTGGATAGTGGTAAGTATAATTTACTATTCTAACTCCAGTCCCCGTGGACCCTAGGGAAGGTGTTGGATAGTAAATTATACTTATTCCCTATCCTAGGGCGCCCCCCAGCGCAATGCGTTGTAATGGTATGCGTTGTAACAGTAGGTAGTTGTAAAAGTTGCGTTGTAACAGGTGTATACCAGTCCCGGTTCACCTTGATTGAATATAAACTGAAGATTGTTTAACTCTGTATATACATGCCTTCCTTTGGATAGCCCGTGTGAGGCTCTAGCTCCGAGAATTTGCTAAATGTAAACTGTAATCTACAATGGGAATGCGGAGTGTGTAAATTTAGCTGATGGCCATCTACGGAACCCAATTACACTGACAACCCATGCATAAGTAATGTACGTTTGACGTAATCTCTATGCTTGTAGCTGGTTTTGAATTTAGAACCAGTGACTGTATGGAATCCCAGATCATATTTATAGCATTCAACAAGCTCATACACCGATTCGTTGTCAGTAAGAGAGAGAGACTGGTAGGTTAATGTTCGTTCTCCACTAATTTGGACGTGCACTTAGGTTCATGCACCTTTTGCACAAACGTTTATTTGCGCGAAACGTCACGGTTACTTTTACTGTAAGTTGTTTCTTTGACAGTGTGAAATGTAAGCCGCTTAGCACCTCGAACTTGAGGTGATGTACAATGATTAGTGAACTAAATGAATTACTCAAGCCCTAAAATCAGGTTATTTTTGGGAACTTGACTTCAAACTTCGGAGGTTTGGGTGAAAGAGGGGCTAGTAAGTCTGTGTGCTGAGTCGAGTGTAGCTGATGCCAGGTCAAACGCAGCTAAACAGGTTGCGGAGTTCGGAGGGCCAGCTCCTTAACCAGCGTTATTAAAATAGGATGTGTGCATTTTATAATACCGATTTGAAAACGCCTGGTCGCCTGCTTCCACCTAATACCCTATTAACCATCTATGCCTACATTTGTATGGAGTACCCTCCTCCAAATATGGAGCACAGAAGCGCACATTGGGTGAAAGTTTCAAATACTGGAGCGCAGTTTCACTCAGGTATCTGAAACCGCGGTCATTTGATGAATGCCTGACACTGCACTCACTGTCAAACACAGACATTCGGGCATCTTAGAATAAGCTTCAAGTGTCGCATTTTAGGACACCTAGTTTCATGAGAAAATGGTGAAATAAATAGACAACAAGGAAAATGTTGCAAATATTAGGAAATACAATGGGGGAGCTGTCAAATAGCGTGGAAATTATGAGAAGAAACGGGAGGGGCAGGGGGAGAATGAAAAGAAAACCCTTTCGACCACAATTAGAATATCAATAACGACGGCCTTATCTATTCTTCAAACACGCTCGATCTAATTATTTACAACGTTTAAATAGATTCCTCGCTGACATGTTTAAGCAGTCTGGCTCAGTTTCACACACCCTAGATCTTACTACTATACTCATTCCGTAGTCTCAACCTGAAGTCTCACCTACGGATGCAGCAGACTTGATGTCAAACCCACTAGGTCGCATTGCTAGGGTGAGATCCTCAAACCTTTGAGCACAGTCACGATCTCAAGTAAGTCCTGCTCAGAGTTTGCGTATCTAATACCTTGAAGCAGTTTCAGTCTTAGCCAACTTTTGGCTTAAAAGACTCAAATTATACTTAAAATCTATATGGGATCTCTGCATTGGACAAAGTCCTACTGTGTATTCTGGTACTCACCCAGTCTCTGGCTCGATCCCAGCTTTCTCACTTTCGGCGTAGTGACTACTCACGATGTGCCTCCTACAAGCGTGTCTACTCGAGTAGGGCAGTCCAGGATTGCGTCAGAGGTATAGGGGAGGGAGCGGGGTTTCCATTGTGTTGTACAGCAATAACCACTCAATCTGGCATTAGGGGAGGGGTCACATTCAGAGGTGCGCATTTACGATATCCTAGCAATGCGCTCCCACCTCCTGGTGTTAGAAAACCAAGGTCACAAGCGACAAAATACATTACTTTTTGTATAGAATGTCAAAAGTACTGGAAAGCAAAAGAATAGTGTACATACACGTTTACAAGAAGAAAAAAATACTGAATCACGTGCTAAAATATTATGCATGAATTCAAAATAAATACAGAGATGCGTTCCGACTAGCACACATTATATCCGACTCGTTGATCTCCAATATATCAAATAAACGAAAAACCATCTGAAATGCCAGCTTAAACAAGGGTCTACAGCCAGTGTTACCAACTGCACGTGAGTGTATTTCCCATCAGCGAAAGGGATGTAGTTGGACATCTGCTCCTACGGTCTCACTGACATACCGCATTCTCTGACTGACGGAGAAATGGTCCAGTTGTTGGAAGGAAAAAAAGCACTGAAAATGAAATAAAGAACTCCGCTGTCGGAAAAATAATGCTTAAAGAGGAGAGAACTGGAGGTCAAATTAAACGGGCGCTAATATCTCTGCCTTTTGCTCACTTTCTCCCATCCCGTCAAGTCCATTAAATTACAACTAATTAACCTAAATAGCTCCACTTCCTATTAAACATTTGCCGTAGCTGTCTACCAGCACTAATCTCCTTATTCAGTCTCAGCTGTTACTGTTATGCAGATGATACACAAATCATATTTAATTTTGAAAAACAAACTGACTTTGATTCGTACTCATTTGGACAAGGCTTAAAGTGGTCAAATAATGGATGATATCTAACCATAGAAAAATAAATATGCCCTCAATCGAAATATTTATATTTAGCAAACTGATCAAACACCCCCATCAACAATATCGCTTCAGCAATTAGGACCCCCTCCGAAAACTTAAAGTGAATGCGAAGTCCCGGAATAATAATCAACTCCAAAATCTCAATCAGATAAAATGTGTACAATATGTTCAAACTGTACAGTTTGTCACTTCTTTATCCTAATGAGCTATTAAGATAGCTCCGCCCCCATTGCTTGAAATGCTTGTCCCACACCACTTGATGGAAGCATTGCCCAATCACCACCTCCCCCGAAGGTCAGGTCTAGCTGCGCCCCCAAAGCATTTAATCAAATCAATGCATTACAAAAAGAAACTAGCGCGACCAGAAAAAAGAACACATTTTAATCAGCTGAATATTCAGCCGGGTGGCATAAGGAGCTGGTTGTAAACATGAGAGGCGGTTCAGGATGCGTGGAGCCTAGGTTCGTAAAGCGAGAAGGAAGTCAAGACCAGACCTGCTGGTAAGCTAAATAAGATGTTGATTAAATCCTAAAGACAACCCAACAAAGAACCGTTAAAAAAAGTATCGCAATGGCTCTTTTATTTTCCAACCCCTTTGTTCCCCACACTTTGCCCATCTCCTTGTATATTACGATACTGCAAGACGCTTGACCAATGTGCATATAGCCTTACTAAAGATAAACAGAACTGTCTCAAGTACACAGGCAGAACTTTAGTAATTGTGTCCTAAACCGGTTAACAGCCTGCTGTTGATCAGCAAAATACAATTCTACATGATTAAGTGATTATTGCATGCACTGCAAGGCTGCTCCTCCGTGGGACACCACTCACCTCATCTGACAGCTGCCCTGGCATTTTTCTGCCAAATGCGATAATATGATACACTAATGGTTGAATTTTAAGTCAGACTTGGGAGGCGTAGGAAGCAAAACGACCTCCCCGACCGAGTGTGAAGTGTAAATCGGCTCTACTACGCATGCCTCGTACGCGTGACACGGTCATCGGGACATGCCCAGAACCAATACCTAGAAGAAACTCTCGCGACTGACCTTCCTGTCCATTTCTGAAAGAGCGAAGAAAGAATATTTGTTTCTATTGAATTAGGAAATAGGTGACAATAGCATTATATAATAATCTTTTTTAAGACGCTTCACCCTAAAGATATATAAAACGTATTTACACGGTATAATGTAAACCTCTTTTTAAAGTGGCATCAGGTAGTCTTCATTTATGAAAAAGTGGTCAGTGAAACAGGTGGAAAATGTTTCGGTGTTTCACAGCACACCTGTGAACATACCATGAGTTTAGGGTCGTTCGGTGCTGGCAATAGCCAAAGAGGGATTCGGGGGCGTGCTCTCCCCTTCCCATTGGCTGGAAGGTAAAATTCCAGCCAATGGGAAGAGGAGAGGGCGTGACTTAAAAAAAGACACGGAAACGCCCCCGAATCGCGTCAAGGCGGGCCCTGAACTCAGTGACGCTCCTCTCCTCCAATGGCTGGCCAGCATTTACGAGGCCAGCCAATGGAGAAGAGGGGTGTGTTCAGGCCCCCATACTACTAACAAAAGATTTCGGCTCCGCCCACCCACTGCTTACGCAGTGGGACGGTAGCCGAAACCTAAAAATGATTTCAAACTTGAGCCTAAACATCGAACAATGTACAGCAATAGTGTGGCTAATTCATTCGTATAATGAAGTGCATAACTAAAGTGCAATTCATTTTACCTTAGCAATACAAGAGCTAATAAAGTGCATAACATGAGTAAAGTGTATATAGTATTTCTGCCATATTTAGAAGATGTTTACTATGAAACATCATACTTCACATTTGATATAAATTAAGTCTAATGTAGCTTCTTTTACCTTTTCTACACAACCTCCTCATTCCATCCCCTCCCTGTGACCCTACCACCTTTGGTCTGCAGCAGGAGTCCATTTTATGTTCTTTTATTTATTAGTGTTTTCTGTTTGTTTTTATTAGAGACTGTTCAGAAGCCTTTGGCTACCTCGCATAAAAAGATAGATAAATGACTAAAGTCAGGGAACCTGAAAACAACACCTAATACACATTGACCAAGGGGTTTATTACCAGTTTGTTTGGCTCTGCAGAGTGTTTGGAAATACCAAATTGGTGGGAAGTATTAAAGCCAGGATTTATTTTTTGAAAGTAACCGTTTCAATTTGTTGCTATTTTCCGAGAACTGGAATTATGATACCTGCTGATGCCAATGGCTGCACAGCTTGTCCTATGTCCTTTACTAAATTACAGCCTTTCTCAATAAACCAGTCATAATACTTTTACAGAGTTTCTTTGATTTATATTGCACAACTGCGCACCAAGCAAAACCTTACAAAAAAGTTATAGATAATAAATTGCATAGGAGACACCTATTGTATTTGCCAATGTTTTTTTGTCATCTCGATTTGCTGTAGTTTCATATAATTAATTTCAACTAAACTCTTTTTTTAATAATGGCATTAGTTAATTAACCGAACTTTGATCAGCGGCCAAAACCATAGAATGTTCAGCTGCCTGTTGCAGGGAAGATATTAGCTTTAATTGCATCTCTTGTGAGGTTGCCATCCCTGATATATGTGTATCATGAGGCAATGACTCCTTACAGTTTGACAAGCTCAAAGTCCCAGTCACTTCAGGTTGATGAGGCCATGATTCCCCTTTATACCTCATCATCTTGGAGTTGACTTCTGCTGGAACAATGGAAAAATCGGTTGACTTACTTAAAGCAGCCAGAAAGGAAATGGCTGTTATCTCAATCTGTTTCTCCAACATCGCACCCGAAAACTACAATTGCAGATTTTGTGGTGTTCATTAAAGCCTTTTCTACTGCGTGCACAATCTCTTTCCCCATCCAAGGAGCTCCCCACTCCCAATGACTGTAATCCCCCTGGCGGGTTCAGCTATTACCACTTGACTGGGGAATTCTCTTGAATGGTAGCTTGATTTAATGAAAATTTGTAATCTTCTAAGACTTTTTCCTTTATCTGAAGAGGAGGGAGGAAGGAGACGGTATGGCCACTTTTGCTCTTTTTATTTCCTCGTGTACTTCATAGGAATTCATTAAAACCTTGGATGCGACTTCCCCTCAAGCAGTTTTGCCATTTTGAAAACCTTGAATGTATGGGGGGGAGGGGGGATTGCCTGTGCTTGAATGTGTGTGAGTTTCCTATAAGCAACAGCATCATATATTCACGTTTTGCATTTCACAATTGTAATTGTCCAGGCTTTAGATACCACTCTGTGGATATCGCCACAGAACCATTGGCAGTTTCTGGGTCGGTGGGGGGATGGAGAATACAAACGTTACTGGTAAGCATTGAACATGACAACCCTTGACCCTTCAGGGATTGTGGAAACAGTACAGTATTTTCGTTCAGTCAATCGTACACACATAATCTTTGAGAGATACACAGAATAAACATTCAGGACCTTTTCAATAAGCTTTTTTTGAACCAGCGCCATTCTAGTATAAAACATGTTTGCTGCGACACTCAAAAGACAGAAGCAAATGTAAGCGATTTCAAGCACCAACAGAGTAAACAGTAGATACATGTCTACCATGGTGCTAAGCAACAAATTATCTGTAGGCATATATAAAAACAATAATCTCCTACTAGAAGTACCCCACCTAAGTGTACCTTAATGTACCTAGCATGGATGTGGGTGTGTAGTCCAGAATCCCTAGGAAAGAGCCAACCCCATTACCAGTTGGGAGAGTATAAAGGACACCAAAGGCAAAAAGGCTACCTGCACCAAATCTTCAAACTAGGCCCCAGAACGGGACCCTTAAAAAGACGCACTGTCACCGGAGTATATCAAGTGCAGAAAGTCATTCACATCGGGTTTTACAAAAAATATAATTATTTTATTAATTTTTTAACAGACATTTCAGCAATAATTAATCAGGATTAAATTAAATAACATGTCAAAATTCAAAACTCCAAAACATCAGGTCCCACACTCCTGTTTCATACATCACATTCATCCCCTCAATTATTCCCAAACTTCATCAAGCAGACCCATACCTCCATCACACAGTTCACAACACGCTCAGTATTAATAAATGTACACAAACGTCACAAAATGGTCAGATGACCAAATGAAACAAATCATCATGGTAGTGGGGAAGTCAGACCGCTGCGTGTTGAAGCCTCAGCATGCAGGGACCTCCGCGTCTCCTCGTTCTGCCTAGTGAAGGTGTGGATATTTTATACCTAAAAGGTAACCTAGGGAGTTCTACCACAATCAGTATTTTGTGAGTATGATTATGTAGATCAGCCTAAATCAATAATTGTAACTATGCAAAGTTGCCCTGTTGCCCAAGGATGAAGATAGCGACAACATTTTGTATAGAGTATGTTAATCCTGTTCTGTATGTCATCTGCAAGGGATTGATATGATGTTCAGAATCATCATGCATAATAAAAGAGGCTAGTTTCAAGGAAACCAATCAACATTTATTCAGCACATAACTGGGTAAAGGTTCATTGCTAGAACTGTTATGCAGAGCAAGGTAGGACATATGTAATTACAAGTCGCCTTGCTACTTGGGCCTTGTCAAGACAACATAGCACCACACTTGTGCCTGGCACTAGCTAGTGGGTGGAAATGACTCCTGGGCACACACACACCAATGCGGTAAGCGTTCCTTGGGCCAAACCTACCCACTTTGGGCATTCTTAAGAAGAAGAAAGACTTTAACCACACCGAACTTGGGTTCTGAGTGATGTGGGTGGTGGGAGGGTACTATGGTAATCCTAGTGTTCTCTACCTACCTCTAAAATTGAGGCCGCAAAAGAGTCTTTCAGCAAGCCCAGTGGATCCAGAAGAATTGTCCTACTTGGTGTTCACTTCCCTTTCAAGTGTGCCCCAAGGGTTATATGTGAACCCAGCAGACAAGTGAAGTAGAATTTGACACTATGTTGTCAAAACAATGACTATAGCCTCAACATGCATATTCTGGAGAATTCAGAGTCAGCGCTGCCCATTCAGGCCAGCCAACGGTTTGCTCCTGGAAGGAATTTCACACCTATTCAATACTAATTACTGGTTTGGAGAAGCTGGATGGAGAGCTATTACAAATTAGCCTACTAGAACTTCCAACTGAGTAAAGGTAACTTTCTAAAAGTTACTTTTGCTTAATATTTATTTAAAATCGGACTATACTATTGAATTGGATTTTTAATAACTATTGAAAATACTTATTTTATTATTTTTCTAGCTGGTCCAGCATTTACCTTCGAGGCCCCAGGGTCACTTTGTATTGTATTGTATATTGGGAACCTGATTGTAAGGTAAATATGGCAATAAGGAGTATGCCAATTAAAATGGGGGAGCACAGGCGATTTGGAACTGGTTAGCATGGGAAAAAAATACATAGTTTGAAAGCCAGCAAAAACATAGGGTCCAGCAAAAGGCAAAAAAATCCAGGGTGGCTACAGAGAAAGGCAGATTTTCCACAGGGTAAACTGCAGCATGTGATAATTGGTGCACAACTCAGAAGTCTGTTATATGTGCAACCATCCATTTGAATGCGGATTGGAATTTAAAGCACAACTTTCAGAATCTAATTGATGTCTGCTTGCTTATAGAAAACAGGGATAGATAATATCAAAGGAGATTTGTCTATATCTGCACTGCCATTATTATGGCCTAGCTATTCTGTTTGGTTCAGGTGTGTTGTACTGTATTACAGTTGTATTGTATATAGTGCCTCATAATGCAAATATGTGCCATTTGTTAATCAGCAGAACTAAAGGCTGCTTGGGAGCTCGTATGTGGCTAATTAAGTCATTTCAGGCTCCATGGTGATGAAGATTATCCCTTTTGAGAGGTTATGTGAGAAAATATTAGCAGTGCTCTGGAGTGTACTCAAATGGGACATTATAAAGAAATAATTGGCAAGGCCAGTGGGTGTCTCCTATGCAAGAGGTATTGGCTTTGTCAATGTCTCGTAGCAATGTTATACAACAGTACAGCTGTTGTGCAGCCTGACTAAAAGGTAGGGCAAAAAATGCTATGATGCAGCCAGCACTGAACAATACAGGCAGTAATCTGTTTTCTTCGTATGGGATTATTGTCTGCCTTCCAAAAAAAAACACGTTTTCATGAATAAATGACAAAAGCATCTTGTCAGCAAATGAAAACCAACAAGACATAAAAATACACATTTATGCATCAATTTGTTTTAGCGGGCGGAGGAAGTGTGAGTCAAAGTCTGAGGGTCTTGGGAAAAATACAAATTAAGTCAAGTCAAATGGTCTTTATTCGGATATAAAATATCCATAAAAGTACAGGTCATTACAAACAATAAGACATAAATTTATAATCACATAAAAACACATGAAACGGGTTGTAAAAGGACTTCGATAGCAGCAGAATCCAGTGTACAAGGGTGATATTACGATACTATTGATTAAAATCTAGCATGTGCAAACAGCAATTATATCTGCAAATGATTCACTTTGAGGGCTTCAACCAACAGGAAGCTAATGTGCAAAGATAATGCTAAGAGTGCAAGTGAATATAATATAACAATGTATAAGCAACAGTACCAAAATATCTATGTGCAAATCTGCGTTATGTAAACTTTTATGTGCAAAACAGTAAAAACACATGCGGATAATTCACTTTTAACTACGACATATTCATAGAAACTCTTAAACGTGTTGCAGATTGGAGAAAAGAGCTAACTCTAAGAATCATTTCATCACTACCTAACAACTGTATTTCCTGAAATGCTAAATTAAAAGAAACAATATCCTGTGCTTTAAAATAAGGAATTAAATACTGCTTGGTGATAAAGGGGTCACCCAGTTGGCCGCACTTCACGAGCAATATTCAAGGATTCAAGTATTGCTACGCTCAACCCCCCACAGAGGCACCGCCCAACCTCCCTATACATAAACAATTGATCCAATCAGGAAGGAGCGTACTAATAATACAATGTTCATATAATAACTTCAATTCACAATAACTCTTCTCCACAAAGATGTCTTCTGTGTTTCCCAAAGTTTTCTTTATTCTTTCGACTCAACAATTTTCATAGGACCACAGTACAAATTTAACAGCAGACGTGTTTTGTCCCGTGATGGGACGTCCTCAGGGCTTAAATCACTTTTTAACAGTCAATATGTGACTTGTTCACATATTTCTATCTTTTCGCAGATATTCTGTTTGGTGTATTTTAACATAAAATCCACAGAAAAACACAAAGTGTAACAATGTTTGTTTACATCCGTTGCCACACAGGCAAGACAGGTTCTCCAAATTTTTGTTAAAACCCAACGGGAAACAGAGTGAGTATTTTATGCTCCCATCCCTAAGACTGAATAGCAGGCTCCTATTCCATCTCCCGAGGTTTTTTCTAAGATCTACCTGTGGCATGTTGTTGATCCTGCTCGGTGGCACCGGGAAAGGGGTATATGTAATAATTGACGATTTGTGGTGCTCCATCTTTTCTCTTTCTTTCTGGTACAGGCCATACAATGCCCCTCTCATGGACTTATGGCTTATACCTTCAGTAATTAGAGGGGAGGAGAAAATATGCTTCAACTCCACACTGGCTAGACTTTTGTTTACTGCTCCAAGCCAGGGTATGTGACTACCCCTATCACACTTGAGACAGTCTGATTATTTCATGTGTTAATAATGGGGCAGGATTCCGCCATATTTTTAGCCAATATAGTGCCGGCCGTGATCTGATGAAATCTTCCACATAAAAAAGATTCAATTTCTTATGGCATATATAGGTAGGTGCGGAAATGATGGTCCCTAATACCTTTCTACAGAATCTATTTTCTTTAGTTTGTATACTACTACAGTTCGTATACCCCCACACCTCTGCACCATAGGTTGCCGTCGGTAGGAATTGGCTTCTATAGATCTGTAGTAACGGTATTACAACCTCAGCCTGCTTTGGCTGTCTGAGACTAATTATAGAATTTATAGCCTTGCCGAGTTTATTTTTCCCATGGGCTACATGAGGCTGCCATGATCCTGAGTCTGAATAAATCAGGCCCAGGTAAGGAAAAGTGCTAGTGCATTTTAAGAGCTCTTTACCTGACACAATTTGATGAATGCAATACTTTTTAGGCCCGCAAGACATTATATATGACGTGTTAAAATTAGTGCACAAATCAAGATCAGCCATAAAGGATACAAAACCCGTTATTAAAGTGCGAAGTGCTTTTGGCGTGCGGCCCATCAGGACCGCATCGTCCGCATATAATAATACGGGAAGCAGTTTGCCATTAATTTTGAGGACATCACTAGTTAATTTAGATAAGGAATTATTTAATTCATTTATATAAAGAATAAAAAGTAGAGGGGCTAAGACACAACCTTGTCTAACCCCCCTACCGATTAAAATGTCCCCGGAGACCTCGCCTTCATTATTTCTCCTAACCCGGGCTTTCAGGTCTCTGTGCAAATGTGCCAAAAAATATACAAGTACCTTGTCCAACCCGTAATTTAAAAGAATCTCCCATAGTCATGAACGGTTAACAAAATCAAAAGCCGAACTTAAATCCATAAAGCCCAAATACAATGGGGCTTTTTTGGCGATAGTATATTTGCCTAATATAAGATTTAGGTTCAAGCACTGTTCCACAGTTCCCACATTGCTCCTAAATCCCAATTGACAAGGGTGTAAAATCTGATTGTCCTCTGCCCAATTCCTGAATCCCACCGCTAATTTAATAACTCCTCTGTGCATGTTTTTTTAGCCTTCTTATAGCTTGTTCTCAAGGCTCGAACCAGAGACCAATCCCTGGGATCCGCAACAAGTGCTTCCCGTAATTCTCGATTCACCCGTGAGCAGGTGCCATCGAACCAACTGGGGTTTTTATTTGAGTTATGAACTGGTTTAGAAATCTCCTTTTTAATATCCGCACATAACCCAGAAAAGGCCTGAATAATCTCTGGGCCTGAACATCTACTGGACAAACACGTTTCCACAAACAAGGGATAGTTTTTTATAATTAGTACTAGAAGGGCCTTATTATCTATTCCCTTCCAGATTACTTTGAGTTTATCTGTCGATGCGACCAGATTTCTTGCCCCTATTTCCTTCCGCTTTTTAGATTTATTAACAGATTTAATGAGTGTCAGAATTGGCTTATGATCACTGTGGATGGTGCTTAGAACATCGGCCTTCACTAGACAGTTCACAAGGGAGGAAGATATAAAAACATAATCGATTGTGGAGGAACAACCATGCCCTCTATAGGTTGGCAATGGGCCTTTGGCCATCAAACAGCCGACTTCCTCCATAACATTAACTAGATCCCGAGTGGCTAGGTGATTAAGGAGTTCTTCCCCTCTTTTATAGGGTAATGCCGAACAGGTGTAACTGCTCGGTTACAGCTCCTTTGTACAGATGCACATTAAAATCACCTCCCAGGCAGATTCCATCCCATTTGCCATACCTTTGTTCATCCGCAGTTTTATCAATAAAATCAAACAAATTTATTAAATTCTTATTGGGTTGTGAAGTCAAATTATTATTATAAAAATTTATTAGACATAACGTCATCCCATTGGAATAGATTATGGCCCGGTAATTGCTATCATTAGTCTCCATGGGTTTAATTTTACTTCCTGCAGTAATCTTTATCCATATAGATAGGCCCCCTCTAGGGCGGCCCGCTACAGGGCTGGGTACAATACTATTATGACAGAAGAATCCCTCGAGGAGCAAACCACTGGTACACCATGTTTCCTGAAACATTAGAATATCAAAATTACTGATCCAGTCAGTCCAATCTGCCGATTCCATTTTCGACTTTAACCCGGCAATGTTCCAACTAAGTATATTCAAATAGTGTTCTGAGGAACCAAGATCATTAATGGTGACACAAGATGGTAATAGTTCTTTCAAACAAACTTTAGGAAGAGTACTATTAGGTCTGGATTTAATCACAGCCTGATTGACCAAATCAGTGTTCTGGTGCCATTCTACAGTATCTGAGTCCTTTTGATGGTCAGTCCTGACTCTCCAGGTCAGATAAGACATTGAACCGATTGTATGATTGGTATGTTGATGTAGCTGAGTTAAAAAGATCTCTGGGGTGGTCTATAAAAGAATCCGAAGGGTAGTGAAGTTATAACGGTTGGGGGGCTAAAGTTCACGACTATACAGTCGCCAAGGATGTTCTTAACCGAAGCGCCAACCTATCCCACCCGTCGTACCATTAAAATGTAATTAGAAATCTCCATTCCCACCCCTTTATACCTGAACAGCCAGTCAATACACTTATTTTTAAGCTGTTCCAAGGACTCACTTTGCTCCTCTTTAAAAGGGGGGACTCCAGCTCCTCTTTAAAAGGGGGGACTCCAGCTAAGATTATAACATATAGGCAGGCTTCAGGCGGCAGATGAAGGACGTCCTCAGCCTGTTTTTTGAGCCGTGTAACAGGGATGGACCTTTTTATTTGGGTCATTTACTGGTTTTACAGTTGTTGATGTGGATTGAACAGATGGGGCTCCCATAGGCAGACAAAGTGGGCCAGGTGGCCTGTCTGCTCCGGGCAATAGTACCCGCGATAGTGTGCCCTCAACAGCACTAGATAAAGCGTTAGCGGAAGGCTGATTTTTTTTTTCCTATGTCACATTTTTCCCCTGCATTCTTAGTACCCGATGTACTGCAGTTATCCCTTCCCCCACCAATGCCACTATTGGCAGCCTCCATATCTTTCGAAAACCGTTCACCCCATATTTGATCAATAGTGATAACACCTTTCCTTTTAGTATCTTCTTTCTTCACCAGGCTTTCTAACCTATCCAAACGTTTAAAATAAGATGAAACTGTTTGTCCATTAGACTTTTCAATTGCTTAAAAGTTGAGTCCAGTATAGTGTCAATTAAATTTCTGTTTATCCCGTCGTGTGTGCCATTTGCAGCAATTGACTCAGTCTGTGTACCAATGGAGTTGGACCCTGCTCCAGTTGCGGTTAAGTCTGCGGTACTATCGTCTGATTGTACAGTCTCACTTGCTGGCACCCCACATGATGCAGTTTTTCCTCTGGACCACATACTCTGCGGAGTTGGTTGGCTTTTGTTACGAGGGGGGTTGTTTCCTATTATTGATTTGGTAATTTTGAGGAGCCTCTCTTCCTTTTCTCTCCTGCAGTCTTCATGTTAGAGACCAGGGTGGAAGTATCAATAATAACCTCGGTATCCTGCTGGGAGTCCGAGATGGTGATAACATTACTATCTGTGATCGCCGCAACAGATGGTTTATCAAAGTGGGTAGCTTTAACAATTGTTATGCTTGGCGATAACGGCAGAGAGTTTATACGGCCATCATTTTCAAGAGTAATCAGAGTCTAAATGGGGTGCTGATGGTCCCATTGACATTCTTCTTTCAGTATTTTCTATCTCTGTTGTGACCATATTGAAGGCATTCTCAAGCATACTTTCAAATGAAGAAGAAATAATAGATGAGTTCTTAAGGGCCTGAATAGTGTTGGTAGTATTACGTTTCCCCATTATAAGATGTTCACTCACCTGGCCAACAACTTAGAGGGGTGGCCCACCTGACCACTGTCGACCGCGGATGGCCGCAGATGGTCCCGCCCTTGTCCCAAGCTTCTCCCGGCGCTGCCCACGCGCGTCTCGTGGGACGGGAGGCGTTCATTGAACTCTGGGCGCGTTGATGGCGTGACTTGTGCGCCGGACCCCGGGGCAGCTGGGAGATGTAGTCCCTCCGCTGCTCAAAGTGGGTCCGGCGTGGTGGATGCAGCCGTTGCCCTCACGGCATGGAGGAAAGAGAGTGATGTGCTGTTCCCCTCACGGCAGTGGAGGAGCCAGGTAAGCAAGAGCCGTTGCCCTCACGGCTATTGGAAGAACATTAGCGGAATACAAATTAAGTATTAATAACAAAAATAAATTATAATCTCCACCCCTAATGGGTACAAGGACTGCAGTCAACTAAGCTAAAATTAAATTAATGGTAGAAGCCTACATGTGCCGACAATCGCTCACCAATGAGAAGGAAGAAAATAAGAGTGAAAATGAAGCCAACCAATGGCATATAATAGGCAAGCAAAAATCACCTTTTTAGTGGTTTTTTTTGTGTGTAAGAAATGATAGATCGACCTAAGCGTCAGGAGACGTGCTGTCTCAGGCAGGAACTTAAGTTTGTCTGATTGCCTATTACTATATTCTATACTTTTTTACACATTTGATTTATCTTAAACACTATGGGGCTGACTTGCTAACATTTCGCGCTAGGTTTACATCACAAAAGTGGTGCAAAAGGTGCATGAGAGTAAAGCAAAGCAGCTCTTTGTATTACTTTGCTTATAGAGGGGATTCTATGGGTGGTACATTAACATTCCCTTGCAACTGCTCTTGGTTTTTTATGCAGATCGCTAACAAAAGTAGAAAGGGATTTGCTCCAAAAGAGCCCACCTCTTTAAAGCAGATATTAAAAGGAGAAATGCTTTAAAAGAAATCAAGACCATTCCTCTACCTCTCCACCACTTTTGACACAGTCTCCCATCACTCACTCATCACCATACTACACACAGAAGGAATACAAGAACCAGCACTCCAGTGGATAGCTTCTTTCTTTTCCGGAAGAACATGATTCAAGCTCTCGTCATTCTTTTCGGAACCCAAGGACCTCACCTAGCGAGGTGTCACAGGGATCGTCAATCAGGCCCACACTTTTCAGCATGTACATGACTCCTCTGGCAAACATTATCAGATCCCACGGAATCAACATCCTCTCCTATGCCAACAACACCAAACTCATTTTTTTCCTCTCAGACAACACCGTCACCAGCAAGGCAAACCTCAAACAATGTGTGGCCATTTGATGAAAGAAAACTTCCACAAGCTGAACACCAACAAAACTGAAGTGCTGATCTTTAGGAATAAGAACCCATCTTGGTCATCCACCTGGGTGCCTGTGGATTTTGGACCCACCCCAACTGGCCATGCTTGAAATCTGGCCTCATCCTGGATACCAACCCCTGTGTCAAATCCTAGGTCAACACTATCACCTTATTGTTCCACATCCTCTGCATATTAAGTAAAATCTTCAAGTTGCTCACGCTGGACACCAGATGTACCTTCACACAGGCCCTAATCACAAGAAGTTTGGACTGTAACAACACTGACTAGGCCAGCATCGTATCACATCTCCTTAAAATACTTCAATACAAAACACCGCCAAAAGACTTGTCCTTAACCTTTTGCACAGAACCCCCACCACACCACTCCTCCGAGAGCACCTCAGGCTCCCCATCCAGAAGCACTGCCAGTTCAATCTTTTCACACACAAATTCAAGTCACTACACAACATGGGACCTTCATACTTCAACCACTGGCTCCACTTCCACCAACCCACCAGACAAATACCCTCCGCATCACTCACTCTCACACCCTGCATCCACAGAGGCAGAACAGGAGACTGATAATTCTCCTACCAAGCTGCCAAATCCTCGAAAGACCTCCCCAACACACCTGGGCCTACTCCTCACCTGGCTGTTCAACTGGTCTTCTTTTGAGACCATAGAGACTGCCTGTATTCAGGCCCAGCCTCACCCAACGCTTACATCCACCTACTCCGCTCCTGAATACCCTCACAGGTGGCGAGCAGTGCTCTACAAATCCACCCTAAATTGCATTACATGTATATTGCACGGTACAGCATAAATCCTAAGATTATAAAATTTGTCTAAATATGGTATTTTGTAATGGAATGGTACCCTTCCAGTAAAAAGCCATTGCTAGACATGACACAGCCACTTTTGTACAATGGTGAAAAGATGTGTGCAGTGCGCTAGGCATCCTGATTGTGTGCCAGTGCTAGGGAGGGAACAGGACTGTGCTAGATCTTAGTAGATCTGTTCCAAAATAGCTGTAGATGTTTTCTAAAACATTGTTTAGCTTCCTCTCTGGCCCAGCCCTACTTCCACTGCATCTAGAATCACAGTTCCAAAAGTTTTGTGTATGCACTTAAACCATTAGTAGACCATCAAAATATATTGTACAAGGTAATTATTGACCCTTTTCCAGTGCAGTCCAGCACACATCAGCTAAAGAATTGTGTGTCCTGGAAGCCGCAGCAGCCCTGGCTAAGACACACTAGGTAATGGGCGCGGCTGAGGCTTTGCATGATGACCATCAGAACTACAGGTCTCAAAATGAAAAGTGCAGAAAGCAGTAAGCCTTGACGATGTAATGTCCCACATGAAGTAGCGCAACTTGTAGACTCGCTGACACTCTGTCCCTTGCTGACAAGGCGTGGTAGGCAGGATTTGTTTGTGGAATAACTGATGAATTAATGTGGGACAGTGGTAGTTTGAGTAAGGCAGTCTTTCACTTGGAACGGACACATGCATTTTCATGAAAGCATAGTTGATCTAGTGATGTGGCAGACCTTACATCAAAGTAGTAGTTTTTCAAATTGAAATATGAATCCTCTATAAAAAAAAAAGGTGTCAGTGCCTAAAAAGGTGAGTTCCTAAAATATATGTAAGAAATGGTGGCACTGAACAAATTATTTTTAGGTAGCACAGCATTTAACCTGTTACGTGTAGTCATCAGTCAATGGCAGACGCCCGCAATACCTCCCCATTGCTGACACTTGGAGGTATAGAAAAGCCCCTATATTTACTTCCTGCTTCTTGTTTTATTTTTGCTGCATTAGTGCTAGAGGGACATGTCTCATCCGCCGCCAAGCACTGATTGTCTTGGGAGAAAGCGATCATTGGAAAGGGAAAAACCACTCCATTCCAATAGTATCTCTGCCTAGTGGATCCCTGCTTGAGGATCGCCACAGAAGTGATTCCCTAGCAGGGATCCACCCACAAAGCCACCAGGAATTTTGAGGGAGCGGTCCCTTGGGCAAGGGCTTGTGCTCCACCCTGCTAATAATTTGGCTTTCTACCCCCCCCCCCCACCCCCTAGGGCGTGGATAGGGTTAATTGCTCCCAATCTGCCCCGGGGGTGGAAGAAAGCCTACTAAATACCAAAGGAAAAATCATATAGAAAAAAGTAGCGGTGCAGCCATGCTGCCACCCCATAGAAATGTATCAACAGTCTTTCTGCCCCCCTGGGGGGGGTGGATGGGATAATTGTCCCATTCTGCTTCCCTGGGGGCATAAGGTCCACTAAACACCAGGGAAAACCTACTAAAAATGTATATGGGTGAGGGATGCCCACAATAGTCATGATCTCGCCCCCCTCCACCCCGGCCCACATCAAATGTCACTTTCTGGACCACCAGGGGGTAAGTAGGGGGATTCCCCCAATCTGCCCCCTCAGGGAGCATAAAGCCCACTAGACATCAGGGAACTTTACAAAAGAAATTGGGGTGGGGGTTTCCCGACATGACCAGTCTCTCACCCAAAATAAACGTGGTAATTCTTTCTACCTCTGAGGGTTGGATGTGGTGATTACCCTAATCCACCCCAGCAGGAAGGCAGAATGCCCACTAGACACCAGAGAATTTGAAAAAATAAAGGGGTGGAGGCTGTCCACCATGATCATGAATATGCCCACATGCCATATTAATCTACAGATAGTCTTTATGCCCACCAAGAAGGAGAATTGGGGTGATTATCCACAATCTACTACCACCTGTGGGAGGGCAGAAAGCCCACTAGACACCAGGGAAATAAAAAAATAAATATATATATATATATATATATATATATATATTTGCACGTAGGTTGATCCATGATGAAGGGCGTCCAACCAAAACAAGTCGAACTTTAAAAATCTGCAGAGGAGCAGGTCAGCCGCAGTTGCTCCTGAATCTGTGCATTACCTACCTGAGAGTGCTGTTCCACGCAAGGGGCAACTCTTTCTTTGAATATATATATATATATATATATATATATATATATGGAAGAAAGCCCAGGGCAGAAGTAGAACAGACTTGATCAAGGAAAATTCCAAAGAGAAGAATGCAGGTAATAACAACCTTCGGCTCATTACTAATTTTTCTAATGCTGCCAAGAGCCTGAGGAAAAATATATATTCCAATTGGAATATATTAAAATCCGATCCTATTATTGGTCGTGATATTCCTGCACAACAGTCCGTTACTTTTCGTAAGACCAGATCACTGAAGGATCAACTAGTACAGAGCCACTTAGCACCTGTCAACAGAGGTATACAGGGTCTAGGCGGTTTTTATCCCTGCAATAAGTGCAAGGCATGCGCGGACAGAAAGAAAATCACATGCTATCACGTACCTGGTAAGAGTGATCCAGTGACCATTAAGAAATTTATGAACTGTTTGACACCATTTGTAGTCTACTGTCTGATCTGCCCGTGTGGCCTTAGATATATAGGGAGTACAAAACACCCAGCCAAGATTCGCAATTTAGTACATCAAAGGGCAATACAAAACAGTGACAGTAACTATCTGGTAGCGCGTCATTTTCACATTCATCATAACCGTAACCGCAAACTTCTGAGTTATTTCTGTCTAGACCATGTAGCTAGAGACTCCAGAGGTGGAGATCGAGAGAAACGCCTTAGGAGACTGGAGTCTCGCTATATTATTGATTTGGAGACAAAAACCCCATTGGGACTTAATATGGGGAGGAATTGAAAGTACACCTGTAAACACTGTAAATATTGTATATAACATTTGTCATTAATTTTTCCACCTCACACTGGGACCTAAGGCCACAAGAGATGAATAGAATTTCTAGATTAAGGATGTATCTGCAATTATTAGTTTTTGAATTTAGTTAATTTCTATTGGAGATGAATAGTATTATGTTGATAATTTAACCTTTGAATTGTGTCCAATAATTTTTGCATTATTTAATTGTGCCCTACTAGCCCATCAGAGGGCTTTATCAGTTTTTGGTTCAGAAAGGGAGAGACCGGGTTAATATGCAATTGCCAAATGAAATTATTTGAAATGTAAACTAATTAGTTAATTGGTCTCCCAATCTAGAGCCAAGTAAATTTGTGCAATCTATACCCTGAATTCACCGATATATCATTTGGACACTTCTATTGCTTATTTCCAATGTTAGCAATATGTTTGTTTTCATTATGTCGATCGATGTGAGACAGATCCCGTGAAATTTTGTGAGGTGGTTTTGTTTATATCTTGCAGCGTCATGGCGGCCGCCTGATACTGACAAAGGCATACCGCCGAAACGCGTCTGATCTTTGTATATATATATATATATATATATATATATATATATCTCTCTCTCTATATATATATATATATATATATATATATATATATATATATATATATATATATATATATATATTTCTTTTATGTCACAAAGGGAGCGGCACACCAAATTTCTGTTTGAAGCCTTTTAAACAGAGCTTCACCCCACCAACGCGTTTCAGCCTCACAGGGCCTCACAGGGCTTTGTTCACGGGCTGAAACGCGTTGGTGGGGTGAAGCTCTGATTAAAAGGCTTCAAACAGAAATTTGGTGTGCCGCTCCCTTTGTGACATAAAACTATTTTGGGTCAGGATCCGACCCCTGAGCCGAAAACGCGCTGGTGAGCGCATCACATGTCTGCAGGATCACTTTGTGGCACAAAAATATATTATATATGTTCGCTCAGGTGAAAGGACACCAGCCACACTCGCGGGGTTTCCAGGTAAGGCTTTATTCAGCACAAGTTGCTCAGTGGCTGCAAATCCGGAACAGAGTTAAATTGATTCCTGCTTCGTGTAGTTTCCTGACGCGTTTCGAAGGCGGAGCCTTCTTCTTCAGAGGATGACGAATAGTATGCAGGGTAGTGGCAGGGAACACCCTTCATATAGTTCAAGGCACGCCCCTGGATGACCGCAGTGCCTTGTGGTGTTTGAAGTCCTGCCGTGATGCCTACTCGCAAAATTGCGACAAAGTTCGGGGTTTGCATCTGTAATGAGGTGGCCTTCTCCTTGGAACCCCTCGCCAACCAGGCAGCAGTGTGATGTTCGAGTTGGGGAGAAGTGTATGATCTAGACCCCACAAGCGGGATGCTCGCCATCATGGACCCGTTGCATCAAGCTGCGTGGCGGTGCTCGGCGAAAATGCAGTTTTACTACCACGCTCCACCCCATCAAGACGCCGTTCATATATATATCAAATGCTCCAAACACCAGCCGGTTGCACTCGTGAGCGGGTGCACGCCAAAACGGGGGTGTACCCGTTGTATTTATCACAGCTACAAACGATCCACGAATCCTTAATTCGTAAAGAAAGCAGCACACTCAGGGGGTAGTTCCACATAGATTTAATGAGGGAACTTACAGCATACGACGCGTTTCGCCAGAGGGCTTCGTCAAGATATATATATATTCTCTCTCGAAATGCATTCGCCACTGTGGGTTTTTACCGAATAAAGAAGCCTTCACTGTTTCCCCTGGTGTGGCCTCTCTTCTTTCTACGGAGGAGTTCTTGAAGATATTTCAGCACGTGTACCAGAAGTCGCGCTTTGAGAGGTCCCCGCAGCGTACAGTTGGCCCTGGCAACGTTGGTCTTCGCATCTGCGAAATTCTTGCTGTCCCTGGTAAGGGAAAGACCAGGGTCCACCACCAAACCTGGGAGGAGAACGGGCGGTGTTGCAATCGGTTAGATGTTAGTTAGTGGTTAGTGGGTGTGGAGGACTTCCTACTTTACCCCCGCCGATACTTCATCCCGGACTTTGGGGGTTGCTGCGGTCTGGGGAGCGGAGGAGGCAGCTGATGTTCGGCGAACCCCTGGGGGCACTACAACTGGCTGGGACAAGACTTACCCCCGCAAGACACAGAGAACGGCCAAGAATGGTGCATTCTGGGTCCTGTAGGCACCGCACCACAAGCAGCCTGCAGGCAGTGTTATGCGATTGGTACTGACCAGGAGGGGCGGAGTCACGTGTCTATCAGCAGGAGGAGGCAAAGACATTTAAAGTCAAACAGATGCCTGAACCGTGCACATACCCATGGCGCTGAGGAAGGCGAACTCTAAGCCGAAATGCATTCGCCACTGTGGGTTTTTACTGAATAAAGAAGCCTTCGCTGTTTCCCCTGGTGTGGCCTCTCTTCTTTCTACGGAGGAGTTCTTGAAGATATTTCAGCGCGTGTACCAGAAGTCGCGCTTTGAGAGGTCCCCGCAGCGTACAGTTGGCCCTGGCAACGCTGGTCTTCGCATCTGTGAAATTCTTGCTGTCCCTGGTAAGGGAAAGACCAGGGTCCACCACCGAACCTGGGAGGAGAACAGGCGGTGTTGCAATCGGTTAGATTGCGCAGTGGGTGTGGAGGACTTCCTACTTTACCCCTGCCGATACTTCATCCCGGACTTTGGGGGTTGCTGCGGTCTGGGGAGCGGAGGAGGCAGCTGATGTTCGGCGAACCCCTGGGGGCACTACAACTGGCTGGGACAAGACTTACCCCCGCAAGACACCGTGAACGGCCAAGAATGGTGCATTCTGGGTCCTGTAGGCACCGCACCACAAGCAGCCTGCATGCAGTGTTATGCGATTGGTACTGACCAGGAGGGGCGGAGTCACGTGTCTAGCAGCAGGAGGAGGCAAAGACATTTAAAGTCAAACAGATGCCTGAACCGTGCACATACCCATGGCGCTGAGGAAGGCGAACTCTAAGCCGAAATGCATTCGCCACTGTGGGTTTTTACCGAATAAAGAAGCCTTCGCGGTTTCCCCTGGTGTGGCCTCTCTTCTTTCTACGGAGGAGTTCTTGAATATATGAATATGTGTGTGTGTATATATATATATATATATATATATATATATATATATATATATAAATATTACCTACTGGCTGTCGCCAGTAGGTAGTTATAGTTAGGATTGTTTTCTATAGGAAATCCGCAACATTCTATTGAGAATAACTTTGGCGCTGGTTGAGGAATCTGCCTGTAATTTTCCTTAGATTTGCCTCGCTGCGCTCCGCTCTTTCCCTGAAAGTTTGGGGGGGATTCGTCAAGCAGGGGCAGAGATAAAAGGGGGTCCCAAAATGTGTTTTCCCCATGTTAATTTCCATAGGGCGGTAGGACTCACTTGTGCCCGATGTGCCTTAGCTATGTCTCAAGATATGTGCTCCAGTGGAGTTTGAGTAATTTAGGTTCAAAAAAATATATATATCTGGGCGGAGCCTAACCACACATCTGATCTGATTGGGTGTCAGCACTTCATCCAAGAAGTGTTGGCAGCCATCTTGGGACCAATATACATGACAGCACTTCATTAAAAAGCATTGTAGTTAATAGAGGGTTTTAGGACTTTAGTTACATTGTAAATCATTTGTTGATGGTACCATACTCATTTTAGGAATTGTGGTGTGTTCTAAGGTGATTTTACCATGTGAAAAAGCCTTCTGCTGTGATGTCATGAATCTTGTTTGAAAGAAAACTAATATCTCATGATTTTCCCACAGTGGTTTGGAAGGGGATCTATAAGCTAAACTGAAAGCATATTTTCTGTAAATTCATATTATCTTTCTCAGACATGTGAGAATGAAGTCTGACATTCTCAGTAAAACATGTACATCCATCAAGGGCAGAGACTGTTAGTTGATTCCTTTTGTGTTCTACTCAAGCCTCCTAGAGTGTTCTAAAAAACAACTACAGCGCTAACAGTCCTACTTATTACAAAGGTATAGCACACCTGAAGCCATCGTGATGGGAATAAAGTGGTAACTCTTAAAACATTTAATTTAAAAAGGAACAAAATGAGGGGGTATATTATGCCATTGAAAGTATTATTGGTGCTGTAGAAAGAAAAATTAGGGCATATTTTGAGTGACTTCTCAAATCCTCTTCTATTTCATTAAAAAATTCTGACATGCAGTGTCCCAAGATGGCCACCAGAGACAAAAGAGCCCAAATGTAGCCCAAATATCACCCAGATGTAGCCCAAGTATAGCCCAATGACAGAATGTCCCAGAGTGTTCTAAAGAACAACTAGAGCGCTAACAGTCCTACTTATTACAAAGGTATGGCACACCTGAAGCCATCTTGATTGGAATAAAGTGGTAACTCTTAAAACATTTAATTTAAAAAGGAACAAAATGAGGGGGTATATTTTGCCATAGAAAGTATGATTAGTGCTTCAGAAAGAAAAAATTAGGGATCATTTTGAGTGACTTCTCAAATCCTCTTCTATTTCATTAAAAAAATTCTGACATGCAGACTGAAACATGCACTTTGAATACCAGCAGCAGACTTCCCTGGTGAGCAGTAGCTTTACTACAGTGATCTAATGAGCAACTAGAGTGCTAACATTCAGAATTTATGGCAAATGTGTGACACATCTGAATGCATTCTTGATGGAACCAAAGTAAACAAGCATTGAAAATGCAATAGCTCTCGCCCTCGTTTAAGTTAAAGCCATTCTGTTTGTAATGAGGTGGCTTTTTAGCTTTGCTTTTATTATATAGATATACAGATTATATATGTTTATATATGTATGTATGTGTATATATATATATATATACATACACATACATGTATATAAATGCATATATATATATGTGTATATGTGTGTGTGTATAGAGAGGTAGAGGTGTAGAGGTAGAGAGGTAGCGGTAGAGAGGTAGAGACTAGTAGAGAGAGAAGTAGAGAGAGTTAGAGAGGTAGAGAGTAAGTAATAGAGAGTGAGTAATAGAGAGTGAGTAATAGAGAGTAATAGAGAGTAGTAGAGAGTAGTAGAGAGTAGTAGAGAGTAGTAGAGAGTAGTAGAGAGTCAGTAGTAGAGTGAGTAGTAGAGTAGTAGAGAGTCAGTAGTAGAGTGAGTAGTAGAGTAGTAGAGAGTGAGTAGTAGAGTAGTAGAGAGTGAGCAGTAGAGAGTGAGTAGTAGAGAGTGAGTAGTAGAGAGTGGTGGAGAATATTCCAAAGTTTGGCACAGCACCACTTGCACAATAAGTCCAATCAAATCATATCACTTAGAGTCCTTATTGAAGCGCTGAATCTTGGTGTATATTCAAATGCTTTTATTTTCCTTAAGTTTATCTACCACAGCCAGCCGAAATGTTTCGTTCTGTACAACAGAACTACTTCAGGGCGTTCTTATTTCCTTCAAGTTATGTCGGTATCCTGTTGTCATATAACTAGATATTTCTTCCAAATGTTAGACGAGACGTAAGTACATTCTTATTCAAAGTGACTAGGTATCAATTTTACCCACACAATTCGGGCAGACTTGAGTAATTTATAGCATCCTCAAAGTCAGTCTTTCAAAAATTCCAAAGTATAGGACTTGATAATCCAAATTCGAATGTTTCTCAAAAGTCATTTTCAATCGTTCGGAATATTGGTGTTTGGGCAGATATGACCCTGGGACCTCCAGTATGCAAGGGGAATTAGTCCCCCCTCTGCAAACGCGCCAGTGGCCTGCATTGCAGAGAGGTGTAAAAAGGGGCATAGCCTCATTACACCTTTGTGCAATGCAGCCCCCTGGCGCATACTGGAGGTTCCAGGTGGGCTAGTTGGCCCCCAGGGACCCCTAGTAGGCAAGGGGAATTAGTTCCCCCTCTTCAAACATGCACGGGGGCTGCGTTGCAGAGAGGTGTAAAAAAGGGTGTGGCCTCATTACACCTCTCTGCAATGCAGCCCCCTGGTGCATACTGGAGGCTCCTGGTGGGCTAGTTGGCCCCCAGGGGCCCCCAGTATGCAAGGGGAATTAGTTCCCCCTCTTCAAACATGCACAGGGCTGCGTTGCAGAGAGGTGTAAAAAGGGGCGAGTTTAATACTTTGCTCTCCATAGCAAATTGTCCTTCCACAAAATTTGCAAACAATTTTGAAATCTTCAAAATGGGTTTGGATGTTTGGGACCATCTCACTTGTCTCTGGACCCGATGGAGTGGGTTGCCTACTTTGGGAGGTGCTGGATGAAGATTGGGGAGGGTTTCTGGTCAGTTCTCTGACCTCTGCCGCAGCATAGTTGTTTGGGTGCCGGCGTTGCATGTGGCGAATCATGGTGTTGTTGCCAAAAGAATACTTTTTGGCAGGGTTCCCCCTGGAAAGTACAGTGCCACAGATCAGACAAGTAACCTTTGGAGCATTAACTTTCTTGAGTCCCCTTGGGATTTTAAAAAACTCCCAGACAATGTGCTCCTTTGGCTTATAGGTGGTAGTATCTTCAGGCAGGTACCGCCTCTCCTCCTCCTCTTCTTCTTCTCCACCACTGTGGTGTTGTGGTGGTCCTTGTGGTGGTTGTGGTGGTGGTTGAGATGCTCCGGCTGCTGCTGCTACTACTGTAGCCATTTCTCAGTACAAATAGGTACAATAGGTCTGCAAACAGGTCTTCCTCAGTCAAAGTAAAAAGTGAGAATGAGGAAAAACGGTGGGGGATTTCATCTTTTGGAAAACAAAACTGTCCTGAACCAATGAAAAGTGTTATTTTCAGGTCACATGACCCGATGCTCTGACGCTACGCGCCCCGGGGTGTGCCCGGGGGCGCTTACGTAGCGCGCTCGAGTGCTTCCGGGTGCGCTTACGCCGTGCGTATCACGCGGACGCGGCTACACGATACGTCACGGTGATGTTTTCGTTTGCGGCAATAGCGCTAACGGGACGCTCACCGGTACGCGCACCGGGGCGCACCGCCTGACTGCGCTTACCGGTGCACTCACCGGTACGCGCACCGGGAGCGCTCCAGGCAAAAAAAATAAAAAATACCATGAACAATATACATAAAAAAATAGTATTACATAAATATACAATATAGGATTCATTATAAAAAATATTACATTTCATAGCTATAGAAATTTGCTATTAAAAAACCTTTGAAATTCACTGAAAAAACCATAGTTTTCACACCAGTTATAGTTAGCTTGAAATTTTACTGACATAAAACCATTGAAATTCCCACATTATAGTTAGTTGGACTCACTATAACTTGCGCGCCTGCAATGCACTGCTGATGAGGTCACATATTACATCACTCATGACATGGTCAGCGACATCACTCATGACATCACTGATGACACCATCCTTGTGACAGTGACAGACCTCCTTTCAGTGTAATGTAACCCTTGAAACACATATTCAAAAATCGAAACTAACATTTTCAAAAAAATGGAGATACCCATACCAGTTACAACAACCAATTCAGTAATTCCACCATCTATATACACATCCACTCATTCACCAACAGTTCGATATAGTCACTCAGACATATACTCACTCATCATATGTAGTGATACACCTATACATCCTGTTGCACACCGACAGTCATCCAAAAGTTACTCACACACAGACTCACACATGCAAATAAACTATTGAACATCCATTTATTTGCATATACAACTATACACACACTACCACCTTACTTCTAAGGAAACTTACACATACTTACTCTCTTAAACAATCACTTATAGAAAAACATACTTATTTAAACAGGAACTCTCACATATACTCACGTATATACATCAATACTCACATATACTAGATTAAAACATTTGTCGTTACTGATAAAGACACTAGTGAGACAGTCATTCACTCATTAACACACACATATACACACTCATCCACCCATACAGTCCTGCACATATGCTGTCTTCAAAACACATACAGTGAGTCAGTCATTGATGCATCTATGTGCTAAGTAATACCCCCACCAAACCATACAGACACTCATACTGATACTAAAAAAAATCTAATAACCCATATACACACACATGTAGCTACTCACCAACCCATGCAGCCACTTATACACAAAGTGAAACACTGATACATATATTTAAACATTACTCGCTAATATATGTATTCACTAAGATACACTTAATAAGCCAGTTAACCAATCAATTTTTTTTAAAACATCCTTTTAGACACTTATTTAAACATTTATTCTTCCATCGACCTTTACATATACATATATAAAACATATTTATTTTTCAGAAAGACACACATTCACTGGATGGTGTCCTCAGTGATGTCATGAGTGATGTCACTGACCATGTCATGAGTGATGTAATATGTGACGTCATCAGCAGTGCATTGCAGGCGTGCAAGTTATAGTGAGTCCAACTAACTATAACGTGTGAATTTCAATGGCTTTATTTCAGTAAAATTTCCAGCTAACTATAACTGGTGTCAAACCTATGTTTTCAGTGAAATATATATATATATATATATATATATATATATATATATATATATATATATATATATATATATATATATATATATATATATATTATATACATATACATTATATATATATATATATATATATATATATATATATATATATATATATATATATATATTATATATATATTTTTTTCTTTTTCTTGAAGAAGTCTGTATCACAACTTGATTCAGTGGAAGGAGGGGGCTATAGTAGAATTATTAAGCACACACTTGAGGAATAATATGATTTCCCTTGTACAGATACACACTACAAAATGGCCCCCATTGAATCCACTAAAAAATCACAATGGGAATGTCCTACAGCGATTTCTATGAATGTAATACAAATGATGTAGAATGGTTGTGATTGGTTCCTCTCACGTAAAGAGTTTTCTTGGATACATTGTATATAATTGTTTGAAAATGTAACCTCCCCGACATTGACAAAGGCGTGTAGCCGAAACGCGTCTGTCGGGCAGTTTTGATTTGTGATCATTAAACTTTGAAAAGTACCCCTTGAGTGCGCCTCAATCTTTGCTTCAGGGGAATAGGAGGAGTATCGCACAGGAATATATATATATATATATATATATATATATATATATATATATATATATATATATACATAGCCCTTGAGCTTTAAGAAGTCACCCCACAATTTCGCCATCCGGCCTGCTTGGCCTCGATACAGCTCTCATGGCCTTTCTCCTTTGTAATTATTCAAGATCATCCGACGCGTTTCGAGGCCATCAACGTCTCTTCTTCTTGGGATTCCACACAAAGAATGCCGTTTTCACCTTGTAATTCGAATTTCTTTTTGTTCGAATTTCTCCTCCCTCAGTGGGCGTGGCTGTAGATATCACCCATCAGCATGCTGTTAGGTGTAGTTCCTGAAGGTGAAAGAATTTTGTTTTAGTCCTTAAGTAGGTGCATAACTTCGTGTACTATTTAATCAATT
This sequence comes from Lissotriton vulgaris, assembly GCF_964263255.1. NCBI lineage: Eukaryota > Metazoa > Chordata > Amphibia > Caudata > Salamandridae > Lissotriton > Lissotriton vulgaris. The sequence goes on along the minus strand of NC_141685.1, from coordinate 930,583,216 downwards.
TTAAAACCTTAAGTAGGCAGGAGAATAAGGATATAGAGCTGCCCACTTGCCATGTGAATGGCTGCACTTTTTGGGCTTGCAAAGGCTGCCATCTGGAGAAAGCTATCAGACACCCACATTACAGAAAACTAGACATCAAGGGGAGTCCGGGGTGGTATGCCCTACAAGGATCCTATGACGTTTTTTTTACCCACAATGCCATGCATAACTTTGTCTAAAATCACAAATTTACTTTGCATTTATGTGATGTAATCTTCTGAAATTCACAGGGAGCCACAACATTTCTACCACCCGGCGTTTACCCCGATAAAAATAGGTGTGTGACTATGCCTTATGCTTGTGACAGGAATGGATCAAATCTGGGTCGATGGAACTCTCGTCAACAGAACTCCCTTTAACCTTGGTTTGAGCCATTCCTGTTGCAGATATTTGGCCCAGCCGCACAAGTGGGTCAATTTTATCGGGACAAGTAGAGGCATGCTGGATGGTAGGAATTTTGTGGATTCCTTCTTTTTCCGAAGTTTTCATCACAATAATGTATGGAAAATGCGATTTTAGCCAATGTTTGCAGGGCATTGGGGGTAAGAAAACCATGTGAGATTCACACAAGGCAAACCACCGTGGAATCCCCAGGGCATCTAGTTTTCATTATTGTGGCTGGTAGGTTTCCATGGGTGGCGGCTCAGCATGACCGCCAAATACAGCAGCTTACCCCATTGCTAATCTTTCAGGGCCTTTTGTGGTGGTCTTAGCCCACCCGCACATGGTGGGTACTACTGATGTTATTGGAGGATGTGGGAAATCTAGGTGGTATGAAATATGTGGTATTCCACATATTCTGGAACTTTGCTGCTCAAAAATGTGCAGAAAATGTATGCTTTTAGTCAAAGTTTGAGGTTTGAAAAGGCTTCTGGGTAAAAACACCTGGTGAGAGCCATGCAAATCACCCCTTCCTGGATTCCTCTATTGTTTTAAAAAAAATTACAGTTTTGCCAGGTTTCCTTACATGCCAACTGAACTAGGGCCCAAATTCACAGCTACCCACTTTGCAAAAAGGGCAATTTTGGATGGAAAAATGTGATGTGTTCATGTTGCTCTTTGGACCCTTTCCTGTTGTGGGCTCTAGGCCTGTCCACACAGATGAGGTATCATTTGTATCTGGAGACTTGAGAAGGAATGCTGGGGAGAAGGAAGTTTGTGGCTTTTCCCAGATTCCAGAACTTTCAGTACAGAAAATTTATTTTTTGTGTGTTTGTTAGTCGAAGTTCGAGGTGTGCAAGGTATTCTGGGTAATAGAAAATAAAAGCTTGTGGAAACCACACAAGTCACCCCACCCTAGATTTACCTAGGTGTCCAATTTTCAAAAATATATAGGTTTACTAGGTTTCCTTAGGTGCTGCCTGAACTAGGACCTAAATCCATAGTTACCCACATTGGGAGACGAGGATTATTTTTCAGAGGTAAAATGTGATGCACTAGCCCCCCCCCCCCCCCCACAGGTGAGTTACCAAAGACCTGTGGAAACGTTGAATAGTAGAACATTTGTTATTATCAACTGGATTTTGCTGCATTTGCACCTTCCAAATGTAAGCCGTTGTATAAGAGAGAATGTATTTTGAAAATCGCCTCTGAATCATCTGCTAGTATGGTTACCCACACATTGAGGGATCTATAAATAACCACTGCCCCTAAACTCCAAATCTTATGCCCTTTTCGGATATACATAGGTTTCTTTGATACCCATTTTTCACTTTACATATTTCACAATACTAATTGGTCTATACTTGGTACACAATAGAAAACCAATGTTATGGGCAGCTCACTTGTTGGCTCTGGGTACCTTTTGGTTCTTGTAGAACCTACAAACCCTTTACATTGTTGCAACTAGAAGAGTCTAGTGGACATAATGGTATACTGCTTTTGTAAATCGGCTATCATGACAAAAAGATACAGATGAAAGTGTTGTCATAAATGGCAATTTTTTCCTACTCATTTTCAATATTTCTTTATTTCAACAGTTGGTTTCTTTGAGACAACCTTGAAATCTATAGCTTTCCTGAATCCGCCGTGGGTTTCACACTGGTTTCCACCACAAACTGAAGTAGGCTAAAAGCACAAAATTAAGCTAAATAGGCTACCTCTTTGAAAGATGCCAAAACTGCGGAACAAGTTTTTTTCCCTTCATTCAGCTCTGCATGTTCCTGAAAGCTGGGAAGATGGGGCCTTAGCACAGTAAACTTTTTTGTTAATGTCATTTTTGGGAAAATAGACACTTTTTTGCTGAGCGCTTTTTTCCTATATTTCCCCCAAAATTCAAATTTTAGCTCTATTTTCTCTGTCCCCTTCAGGGAAATCCACAAACCTTGAATACCTGTAGAGTCCCGAGGATGTTGTCAAAAAAGAAAAACTTTTAAAAAAGGACACTAATTTGGTGTGGATGCCTTCTGTGGAAAACTTTATGGAGGCCTTAATGCAAATGACCCCAAATAGCCAAAAATGGCTCAGCACTTTTTATGTGACATAGGTGAAGCCTCCGCAGAGAAAGATTTAACATGTGATGGGTTTTTATAAATGGCAATGCAGCCTTGGAGGCTGCAGTCTCTTTTTTTCTCATTACATTCACTGAGTCCATCCATCTACCTGTATGTAATGAGCTTTGTAAAACTTTGTTTGCCCAGCACCGACCTAGCTCTAGAGGTGAAATACTCAGTTTGATTGTCACCCTGTGCCCATGTTCCTAGACAATCCAGCCTCCAGAGGTGACAGTCAGTCTTCTTGTGCCGATTCCTGAAAGATGCCAAGCTCCGTGTACCCATTTAGCCCAGTTATCCATCAGTTGTTAGGTGTGACTGACTCTGTGTCCCCTGTCTGCCAGTTCTGGAGCTCTCCTGTCATACAGGGACTGTGTGACTTTGATACTGCCACAAATCCGGTGCATCACTCGTGAGATTCTGTATCAATCATTAGCACCAATCCTGTCCCAGAAGACAGGTGGTGCGCTTTAGATCCTTCTGCCAAACCTAAGAAAACGGGCTAATAGCAGAGTGGCAGGCGCTGTAACTCTGCCTCCTGTGTGAACCTTGACCGGTCATCCCTTTATAGGCCTTTCATATTTTCAGGCTTGCAAAAATGAAAAGTACTCCGTTGGGTAATAGTAACTGCAAAGTGTTGCATGTAACAATTTATTACTATCTGTGGTACGGAGAGCCCACACCTTTTAGGTGGGAGGGTGATGCTCCTCAAAAGAGTAAAGGGTGATGATAATGAACAGGAATAAAACTATTTTAGAGCCTATTGGGCATCTAAACCTTCCATGACTTCTAAGGGTAAGTAGCTGATAGTGCAGGAATGATATTACAACCGGCAGTGTTGTATAGCTCTATTTAATTACATGAATTGAAGTCTCACAAGCGCCTATGAAGACCGTGTCACTTTCCAGGAAGCCTATTTAGTATTCTAACCCCAGCCCTGCAATATTTTGGTGAAGTATATAAAGTGTCTGTAGCGTTCTAGTCTACGCACGTCACGCGTACGTGACGTGCGGCGGCCATGTTGGCGCCGGATGCGCGCGCATCCATTAGCGCGCCGATAACTGCACGGAGCAGAGCGCCGGCCGGCGCTCCTCGGAAGCTACAATCCTGTATATTAATAAATAAGAGTTTCACTGAGCACACCTCATCATTTATCATCATTACAGTGGCGACGAGGGTGGGATGCACAGCCAGACGACCACAAAGAAGGAAAATAAAATCGTCGGCCCCACGAGGCAGCCACAAGGAACAGAAGGACCCAGACACAGCCACCTGGCCCACCCAGACACGGGCAAGATCTACCTGGCACTGCCCAGCCGACGAGGCGAAGCACCGAGACACGGCAGGACACACCAGAGGTACGGGGAATCCGAGGAGCGCGGCAGTGCCACAGCTAATCACAGAAGCGGCGAATAGGCCAGAGTAGCGGCGCAACCACCCCACAGGCAACAGGACACACGTGCTACATTCCTGAGAACCCACGCCAGGGAGGTGTAGCGCTGGCTACCAAAGAGGTGGAGGTGGGGACCAGCACCAAGAGTCCCCAGGAAGATACAAGCACAGGGTTCTAGGACAGCACCCCAGGCAGCCCCACCGGAAAAAGCACCGACATAACAGTCACCAGAGAAGTGAAGATGAGCACACCGGCGGGGTATGCAATAGCACCAGTGCAATTCCTGCCGAAACCCGGAGAACCACTGATGAAGTGGGAGGACTGGAAAGAATATATAGATAATTTCATAGGGGTCCTGGAGGATGAAAACGAAGAAAAGTTCACCCCCCCAAAGAAAGAAACTTATTCTGTTGCTGAATCTGGGTCCAGAGGGACTCAGAATCTACAAAAGCCTGGTACTGAAAAAGAGAGAAGACACCGACGACGATGTGTATGCACATGCAGTGGAAGACCTAGATGAACGCTATCGTCCCACCATCTACGTCTCAGTGGACAGATACAATTTCCAGCAAAGGAAACAAAAGGCAGGAGAAACTATTGAAGAATACGTAGCGGCCCTGAGGAAACTGGCGGCCACGTGCAAATACGCACTATGGGAGGACGAGTTCATCAAAGACCAGATTGTCATGCACACCACGAGCGCAAATGTACAAGACAAGCTGTGGGCGAGTGGCGACACCACACTCAAAGATGTGTTGGTTATTGTAAAGAGGGCGGAACTCGCACGGAGGTGCGCAAACGTAACCAAGAAAGAAGTGGCCGCCCCGACCATGGTAAACAGAACACAAGAAGAGGAACACCGCAGAGACCAAAGAAGCAAGCCACCAGGGACCAAAGGAACCAACAGATGGCAAGGGAAGCAGGCGAACAATGAGAGCAAGAAAACGTGCTACAGGTGCGGAAGCTGGTCCCATGAAGCACACGATAGAAGATGCCCGGCATTCCGAGCCAAATGCCTACACTGCGGCATCATAGGCCACTACGAGAAGGGGTGCCGGAAGAAACAACAAAAGGGTATGGTAAAATATGTCGATCAAGATGAAGAAGACCAGGAGGAAGTTGCAGAAGAAGAAGTGGTCACCGTCTTATGCATTTACGACCAGGTACTGAGCGTGGATGGGAAGAGGTCAACCAAACCTATCCTAGACATGTCCATGGGCGGTATCACTATCACAGTGGTAGCAGACACTGGATCTCCATTTACCATTGTACAACAGGCAGTATGGGAAGTAGAGTTCCAACCCAAGTTGGGCCCAGAATTGGAGAAATTAGACATTCGACCGGTCACCTACAACGGGGATCGCATTCCCATGTTGGGATTCCGACACCTGCTGTTTGATTTCAGAGGCCGATCGGCGTGGTGCAAACTATACGTCGCGGAAAAAGGACCCTCCGTCCTAGGATGGCTAGACCAGGGCGACCTAGGAATTAAACTAGACCCAGGAGGGAAGGAACAAATACTACTGACTGAACAGGAGGAATGGTCGGACATGAACAAATGGAAGGAGAAATACCCGAAGGTGTTTGGAGGCACGGTGGGGAGAATGGAGAAATTCCAACACAAGATCGTGCTCAAGGAAGGAGCCATCCCAGTAGCTCACAAGGTGAGAAACGTACCCATTGCAGTGAGAGAAGCAGTCCAGACGGAACTCCAAGAATTGGAGAGGAAGGGCATAATAGAACCAATCACCTGCGCTGAATGGCTGGCGCCATTAGTGGTTGTAATGAAGCCCAATGGGAAGGTCAGGCTATGTGTGGACCTGAGAGAACTGAATAAAAACATCGTAGTGGAGAAATTTCCCCTTCCCAGAATCGAGGAAATGTTGGCCAAGACCAGAGGAGTAAGGTGGTACTCCACTATTGACTTGACTTCGGCCTACCACCAAATAGCACTACATCCAGACAGCAAAAGCCTCACCTCCTTCATCACCCCATTCGGGTGCTACCGGTTCTGTCGCATGCCGTTCGGGCTGGCCTCGGCGGCTGCAGTCTTTCAGAAAATGATGCACCAACTATTCAGAGACTGTGAAGGTGTCCAGTATTTTCAGGATGACATCTTAGTGATGGGGTGTGACAGGTTGGATCATGATCGGAAATTGGAAAAGGTCCTACAGACTCTGGAAGTCAAGGGCCTTACAGCAGAATGGACTAAGTGTCGGTTGGGCCTGCAATCGGTGACGTACCTAGGCCATGAAATCGGACGACAAGGGGTCACACCAAAGGCGGAGAACGTAAAGGCCATCGCCGAAGCACCGCCCCCCAAGAACAAGGAAGAAGTCAGGTCGTTCTTGGGAATGGCGGAGTACTATAGTAAATTTGTGGTACACTTTGCCTCAAAGACCTACAACATGAGGCTGCTGACCATGGAGAGCACGGCGTTTCAGTGGACACCGGAAGCCCAAGCAGAGTTTGAAACCATCAAAAAGGATGTCACAGGAGCCATACCGCTCAAAGGCTACGACCCACAAGGCACCACCGTGCTCACAACCGACGCCAGCGACAAGGGTTTGGGCGCTGTGCTCATGCAAGACCGAGGAAGAGGAGACATGGAAACAATCAGCTTCGCATCCAGAGCATTGACGGATACGGAAGGCAAATACAGCGTGATCGAAAAGGAGATGCTGGCGGTGGTATGGCCCATGACGAGGTTCCGGCAGTTCCTGTGGGGTACCCGATTTCTGCTCAAGACAGAACACAAGCCATTGGTAAAAGTATTGACGTCGAGTGGACATGCCAGTGCCACACCTAGGATATCCAAGATGTCCTTAAAGTTACTTGAGTTCAGATACGACGTGGAATACATCCCGGGGAACCGGAACCGAGTAGCGGACTACCTGAGTAGAGCAGCTGCCATGGAGCCCGGGGAGGAAGACCCTGTGGACAGAGGGGAGATGGTAGCCCTCATAGAAGACCAGGAGAAACTAATCAGCATACAAGAATGGACCGAAGCGTATGAGGAGGATACCGACATCAAGGAAGTGAAGATGCACATCATACAAGGATGGCCAGACAAGAGAAATGTGAAACCGAGCCTTAGGCCATACTACGAAGTGAGGGAGGAACTGTCAGTAGGGAACAAGGGGATATTCCTCTATAGAGGAGACAAGGTGATCCCCCCCCCAAGGAACCTCACTAACAAGTTATTGGACTTGCTGCACGAAGGCCATTTGGGCATAGGAAAACTCAAGGCCAGATCGAAACAAAATTACTGGTGGCCAGGTATGGACATAAGAGCGGAGAGGCACGTCAGGGAGTGTCCACAATGCCAAGGAGCTGACAAGACATTGAAACCACTACGTCCAGCCCTTGGAAAGTTTGATTCCCCCTCCAATCCGTGGGAAGAGCTGTCCATAGACATTTTAGGACCTGTGCTAGACGACCAGGGCACGCAGAAGTACGTGTGCGTCCTCATAGATCGATACTCCAAGTGGCCAGAGTTGAAAGTGGGCGAGTCCATGGACACTGAGAACATCTTGAAGTTCCTGTCCGAAACGTTCACAAGGGAAGGAATCCCCAAGTCCATCTTAAGCGACAATGGCCCACAATTCACGTCGGAGAGATGGAATCAATTCATGGTAAGAAATGGCATCACTATCAGACACACTGCAATTTACCACCCAGCTGGAAATGGCCTAGTGGAACGATTTAATAGGGTAGTGATGGGAGCCATACAAGCGGCCATATCCAGCAACAAAGACTGGGAAAAAGCGCTAGAGAGCATGGTGTGGGCCTACAGAATAACCCCCACAGGCACGGGGTACAGCCCGTTTCAAATATTGAGAGGACGTGAACCCTTCACGCATGACAACAGGATCTGGAAGGAAAAGGTGGTAACAAGTGAGTGGTCCCCTGCAGTGGTACGGGCCAACCTGGAAAGAGCACAAACAATCTACACAAACCACTACAACATACGGAGGAATGTGAAAGAGACTGGCCTGGAAAAGGGAGAGTGGGTGAGAGTAAAGCTAGCCACTCTACAAAAGAAAGGAGACAGCAAGTATAGCAAGCCGATGCAAGTCAAGGAAGTATACGATCGAGCGGCTCTGCTGAGCGATGGTAATGTGTGGTCGCAGGACCGCATGGCCCGGTGCAACAAGGTATTGAGGTGGGAACGACTTGGAACGGAAAGTGAAGACATGGATGAATTGAACGTGGAAAGTGGGCAAAGTGGAAGTGAGCAATGCGATGGAGCAGGTGCAGCAAGGGCGCGAGAAGGTGAAGAAGTGATTGAGAATCAAGGAGCTGAGATGGACCAGTTGGGAGAAAACCTGAACGGTGATGGAACAGTAAGTGAAGAAATGGAAGGAGCTGGAATGCAGTTTCAAGGCACTCAAGAGAACACTGGTAGAGTTACCAGGAGCGGAAGGCAAGTGGTAAGACCCTCCAGATTTCGAGACTTTGAGCTGGACAACGATGTGTAAGTGACTACTTAAGACTTTGGTAAAAGGGGGAGATATGTAGCGTTCTAGTCTACGCACGTCACGCGTACGTGACGTGCGGCGGCCATGTTGGCGCCGGATGCACGCGCATCCATTAGCGCGCCGATAACTGCACGGAGCAGAGCGCCGGCCGGCGCTCCTCGGAAGCTACAATCCTGTATATTAATAAATAAGAGTTTCACTGAGCACACCTGCTGTATGTCATCATTTATCATCATTACAGTGTCCAAAGTATTTTTAGGAAGGGTTGAAAAGTAGCAATCTTGACTTGTGGAAAAATGTTGCACTGAGGGCTGCCCTCAAGACAACAAATAAAAAAAATAAAAATACCACTTCCTCCACAGCTTAATATTGCTCTTATAAAATCAACCTGAAAGTATGAACTGCTTAGTCTGCCATGCCGGAAGGATCAGCACAAGGCGTTCTCACACCCTTAAGTACATATTCAGCCTGCCTTGCAGTGCTCCGAGATAAAATGATTTGAATAGATTAATCTAATTTATTCAAATAATTTCATCTCTGAGCATTCCGCTCCATACAAGCATGTCTCTGAAAAGTCGCTAAGTCTGCTGCAGAGTCATTCACCTGTCAGTCAAATATCCTTTCCTCAGCTTTGCAGATCTTAAGAAACATTGGTCCATTGATGGACTGGCTGGATATCACTTGGATGTCCAGTAGGACAGCAACTTCTAGCAGCTAGAAGTCACCATTAGAAGTTTCCAAAATAAGCCTGCATGGAGATGGACACATAAGTGCATATATAAATATTAAAAAGAAGAAACTTTAATTGGAAAAAAACCGAAAAGTGTTTTTTTTCAATACATATTTATATGAAATTGTTGGAAGAAAAATGAAATCTACTCCAGCTGATGTATAATATGATGTATTATCAAAAAGGAGCAAAAAGCTCCCAAACAGCTGATCCAAAAAAATGAAATACTGTACAAATCGCGAGTGCTTAAACAGGAAATAATGCTTTCATTTTGCCTACGACTCCAAAAGAATGCGTGCCGTTGTTTTTCTGTCCTCTGTATGAAGGGCAGGTGGAGGGTTAGTTTATTAGACTAGTTCTTCTCTTGTAGAAGAGTCACAGATTTTGCACTATTGCAGAAGGACCTTTTGGATTTGAAGTTGTTTTCTTGTTTGTTTGCAAAATTTGTTGACAGTAAAGAAATGAGTTAAATGCTAAAACGTAACCAGTCTCTTGCCTTAAATTCTGCCGTATTTCTCATTGCTCCCTAAACATTTTAAACGCTATCTAAGTAAAATATCTGTGCAGGGGCATATGAGTTCTAATCGTAACAATCTGTGCTGAAGTACTTTTTTTCCTCTGAAGATTCCTTGTCTTGTTGTAACACAGTAGCTCTAGTAGATTGCTCGAAAGGCTGTTTTGAATCGGTCCTAGTTTATTACGCAAGCAGAAACCTATTGTTCCATTGTGACTGAAGATACAATAGATGCTCACAAAGAACACAGATCAGGAGCGGGACAACCCATAAACGATCTCCGGACCACTGGCAGCAAATAAACAGAACACCTTTACATAACACACTTGCAAAAACACATAATGATGGAACTGGCGACAAAACATTACAAATTAATATACAGGTGTATGACCTTGTGGGATGCTCACTAAGAATAAAAAATATTGATTATAAAGAAAGAATGATTAGGTATTAGCTAAGCGACTGCGCTCAAATCGATGGGCAAAAAATGAAAATATAGAGACAGAATTTACAAGCAATGCAAGCAAACTTATAGAAGATAAAAATCCCTTTCCTATTCTCCATACCAAATGTAAATAATAGATGAGACACCGCTTCTGAGATTTTAAATGAACATCAGACCTTTAAAAAGCAAAGGGCTGAATAAAATATTTGTGGGCCCTGTTAGCATGCAAACCCAGATGGTAGGTGTAGGAAAGTAGGATCTTTCTGGAACAGATACCCCATTTTTAGCCAGGTGTCAGTATGTTTTGACTTTATTTCACTGGGATCCTTCTAACCAGAACTCCAGGGGCAGTGCTCTTTCTCCTCTAAATGTGCCTGTAAGTAATTTGTACACCCCACAATTGGCCTACTGGTGAACCCCTGTATGTCCCTAGTAAATGGTACTACGGTGCACTGGGACACCAGGGGTCTCCCATGGGTTGCAGCACATATTATAGCACCCCATGTAAACTGTGTCTGCAGAACTGCTATCACAGTCTGCGTTAGATGGTGCATGCGCCTTTCACCTTTGATATAACGTTTTACTTATATCCTGGTCACTGCACTTTAAACCTATAAGTCATTCCTAAGGTAAGCCCTTCAGTTCAATGGCAGTGTTGTGTGGCATTTAGAGCTCCGAGTGAATTTTCCCGATTCATGCCCTTATATAGGTACAATTCACATCGCCCTTATATAGGCATAGAAATCAATCCCTTATTTAGACATAGCCCTTGCAGACCAAATACGGGCATGGCTACTTCCACCCGTATCAAACGTTACAACGATTTCTTGAAAAATCGGCTTAAGCAGTTCGGGAACTTCCCCTTGCTTGAATATTGATTTGTACAAGAGCTCATGTACTTTGCAAAGATCAACTATTCCCTAGGGGTTCTTCCCTGATGTTATTATGCCCGGCTTTACGCCAATCTCTGGCATTCCTAAACACCTTCAAGGTATAAATATACCTTCACTTACTATAGCAAACTACAATGGTTTGGAGCAGTTCGACTATCTACTTGTCCGACGCTGCTCGCAACAGCAAGTGCTGAAGGAAGCCGACCCTCCAGCTGATGCACTGATCAAGAGGCTGCCTTCCTCTCGCCGAGAATCCAGTTCTGGTGTTTTCAAGTTCCCCTTGCGGGGTGTTGGGAAATAGAGTCCTGAGACAGAGATACCAGACCTCCTTCATTCCCAACCAAGGTATGAAGCTGATTAGAACCTAGAGAAACCTTTCGTAGATTCTAGGCACAAATAACTAAAACCTATGCTACACAAAACTTACTTCTTCCTGCGTACTAGACTTAGGTGAGGTACATTGGGGTAGGCATATTTAGAAGCACCATTTGAGTGTTTTAGTCAATATTATTTATGTATTTGTATTTGGCTTAGAAACCATACAATGCTTTTACAGTATTATTGTATAATGCTATTCTCCCTGTATGCATTATACCTTGCAGTCTGCTTAACAATTGTAGCAGTTCACTTCTCTTGTATGAGAAAGAAGACTGTTCAATAAACCTTTTCATTGAAAACTCCCGTCTCTCTATTTTTCTCCAAGCTCTGTTGAAATGAAGCATGCACGATTGACTGAGTGAAATACTTATCTATTGTTTCCACGACTCTAGAGATATATTTCTTATTCTTGGGAAACAAACTTGTCATGTTTATGCGGTTGTCCGAAACTAATCCCTTCTTGTGAATTCAAGAAAGTTTCTAGTGACCTCTGAGCTAGCTGGCACTCACTATTAAGTTTAGTATATTCGATAGAGACCAAGTTACCCTCAGTCCTACGTCTAATCTATAGGATATATTATTCCAATGCGCAGAGCCTATTGGGAATATAGGAACTATGCTACATGGCGCCCAACTTTTGGTAAGGCACTAATTTAACGCTAGATACTAAAGCAACTCAGTTGTGCTTTTCTCAGAGACCCCTTTTCCAGTAAAATACTCCAATAGACGTCTGGAGTGGGTAAAGGGATAAAATATCCGCCATAGCGGAGTAGGACAAAAATCCTATGCATTAGTTTTTGGTTTGTTCAACGTTGAAGGATACAGTGTTCCAAAATATTGTGCACCTTCTCTTTGTTTCCTTGAAACTTGCTCTGCAAACTTTCATTAAACAAAAATGACCGAAGACGAAAACACCGCAACCGGTGGAGCTACAGGCAGCAATGTCATACAAGCTTTAAACTTTACAGGGTTCCAAGAGACCAATGAGGATGCTATAATCATCCCAGTAACTTCAAGAAAAGCCATCACTATGAACCTACAAGAAATGCCCTATCAGCAAGAGGTGGTAGGATGGATAATCTTCCCTGAAGCAAATCCAGTATCAAAAGTTGTTTCACTTCTACAAAGAAGATGAGGCTCCAGAGGAATACATTCCTTACAAGGATGTTGAAATTCCACTAACATACCAAGAGCATGTGCTCTGGTTTAAAGGCACCCTAAAACATACACATCACATTAACAGGCTCGGTCCACTAGGTGGACCAGGAGCAACATGGCTAGCTTTAGCAGGCTACAGACCTGACCCTGACATTGAAGCAATGTCAGACGATGAATTACTAAGTAATATGTAGAATTTAGTAGACTTGTATAGTTAAAGGTCTTTATTAAAACACTCTTACTACTCCAAAAAAAGAAGTGGGAGAACACTAAACAAACTTCTAAAGAGAAGCGTTCTCAATCACGAGGTAGGTCTCCTCAAAAGGAGCCCTCTGAAAAGAGGTACAACCTCCGGAATAGGGATAATTTGAGAAAACCTGACAGATATCAAGATACTGATACACGTTCCTCTCGTACCTTTCAGACTTTCTCACAGAAATCAGAAAGAAGAGAACGATCCGAACAAAAAGAACGCGTGAAGTCCAAAGACGATCAACATGTTCCAAAAAATAAGAAAACTGAATTCACCAAAAAGAAAGTAGCAGGTCTAAAAATCAGACATGCCGAGAATCTTGAGGACACAACTCAAGAACAGGGAATGGGCTTAGACGATGTTGGACAGCGCAGCAGAAGTCACCATAGCTCGCAAGAACTTGAAGGATCATCTGGAGACAGTGGACTTGAATGAGTACATTCAAGTTGAGACTGCTTATACCATGGTTAGTGTCCCACATAAGTTATATGAAGTAACACTCCGGATGGAGGGGGACATAACTAGAAAAATAAGAGCACTCTTTTGGGAGAAGCTCTCAAGTTTATGACGTACTTTTAGCTGAACAAGACTGGTCACCTGAATTTGTCAGGGAATACCCACATGGCGAAGAAATCATTATGCCAGCTTTCTCCAATCATATTCCGATTCATAAAAAATATACCCATGCCAGGAAATGGGCAGTAGCCCAGGCTCCTGCATTATATAAAAATCATGTAGGATGGGATGAGGATTCTCCTCAACATAAAATCCAGTTAAAAAATCAACCTACTGCAGAAAGGCAGTATCCAGTTAAGCAAGAAGCTAAAAAAACAGGGCAGGGAGATATTAGATCAACTTGAATACCAAGGGGTGATTGAAACATGCACCTCATCCATGAACAATCCTTTGTTTCCTGTCTCCACACCAGATAATACATATTGTCTAGTATTGGATTACAGACATTTAAGCTCTTGTTGAAAAACATTTGCAGTACAGAATGCACACAGTGCAGCACTAATGAATAACATTGTGCGTAAAAAATATAAAACCACATTAGATCTTTCTAACGGTTGCTTCTGTCAAAACAATGCACATGAAAGTAGGTATTTGATCGCTTTCTCAATCATGGGGACACAGGGTCAATTCAGTCATCTCCCCCGGGGATTCAAGAATAGTCCATGGTTATTTTCAGCCAGAGTAACAGAGTTACTACAAACCTATGATGATGAGGCAATATCATATGTCAATGACCTCTATCTAACAGACGATGACTTGGATAGGCACTTGAACGGAGTAAACACCATTATTTTGGGATTCGCCTCTGAAGGGTACAAATTCAATTTAAAAAAATCGAGAATTGCCCACCTCAACATCCTTTTCCAAGGATACGAGTTATCAAGTGAATGCAAAAGCCTGGCAGCAAACTTTCTAGAGAAATGTGCGCTGCTCCATCCTCCAAAAACGCTGAAAAACTTATTCGATTCTAGGTTTCCTACATTTTAAAAGAACGTACATTCTAAATTACTCATAAAGGGTTAAACCGCTCTACGAATTAATCAAATCCGATTTCAAACCAATTATTTGGACTCAAAAACACACACAAATTTTGCGTTCAGTCCAAACGGACATGTTGGCAACAACACATTTACAGACTCACGTAAACGTATGCAACTTAGTGATCCAAATCATCCCAGGAAGATGCGGATTCACATACTTAACCTTTTAATGAAGTAGAAAAAGTACCAATAGTTTACAAATCACACTTGTATACACAAGCCGAAATTAACAGCGGTTCAAACTGCAGTAGCAAAGGAGAGAGCCCTCCCACAGGGTTAGCGCATAATGGTCGTTACTCCTGTACCTGCCTTAGAGGCAGTGATGAAAGCAAGCATTCCAAATGCAAAGGCTTTACTTCTGAGATGGATACAATTGGTTCATTCGCTTGCTGCAACAGACGTTGAATACGTTTTTGACCCTTATTTGACAACACAAGAATTTCTACAATATAAACATGAATGTCCTCTGCCTACTGAGATTCTGCCTCTAGAGCAGTATGAATGTATCATTTATACTGATGGATCAGCACAGCCCGCTCTTGGGGGTAAACAAGCTTATAGTGCAGCGTGCTTGATTGTTAAAGGTCGCTGTCGAGATGGCAAATTCCGACCAATGGTCACTAAAACTGAATCTCTAGGAGATTGTACAGCTCAGCGAGCTGAATTACAAGCATTCAAGATGGCGCTTGAAAATACTGATCGTGAATTCCCCACACTCCTAGTGTGCGATTCATATTAGTGCGTTCAAACTTATAATGAATACTTGCAGAACTGGATTTAAAACGGTTTCAAAGATTCAAAATGTGGCACAATCAAGCATAAAGTTGCTTTGGGAACAAGTAGTAAAGTTAAGACGAGAACTACAAAAAAGTCATGTGATCCATACACGGAGTCATCAACGTGATGGCGTTCACGTTGCAGGGAATTCATTGGCTGATGAAGCCGCGAAGGCAGCTGTGCGAACAGCTTCTAAAACTGCAGTCACTTGTTAAAAACAAAAATAGACGGCGAAATAATGCAAGCTGTCAATGCTTCAAGCAAAGACAGTCTTAAAACTACCATAAGGCTATCCACTCAAAAACTCCTATATAACTGATGCAAATAATGTTCTGTTTGCTTGAATCCCTGGAGTGGGGGATAGAGTGATTCCAAACATGGAATATAGATTAGGACTAATCTTAGAAGCACATGAAGGACTCTCCTCTGCATACGCAGGTGTTTTCGCCATGGTGTCATTATTAACCAGATCGCTGCTGTGCATTTTCCCCTCCTGTGCTGGAAAGTGTGATTTTGGTTCTTTCATGACGAGCTCAGCTCGTCATCAGCACAGCTCCACTGTGCCTCAAGAGGTACAAGTTCCATGGCTTTGTTGCACAGTCCTTTTCGCAACTGCAGATTCTTCAAAGGTGATGAGTCTCTCAGTTTGAACCTCTTGGATAATAGCCAGATTTGGGCGTCTGCTACATCTTTGGAGTCCACTTGGTCTACTACTTATGATCGGCCACATAATGTGGTTTTACCAGGTCGATATACACAAACCTGTTCTCTTTTCTTCCAGCAAGGGGCAGCAGTAACACTGTCCTTGATCCGTGGATTGCTAGGACAGGTACTGGTTATCTGTAAGAAGGCCCAAATTCCTTCTTGTCCAAGATCTTTTCTCTGACTAGATACCCAATTTTTTTAATCCAGACAGGTCTTGCTGGGACGGATGGTTTCTCTTCAGTCGTTGTTAGCTTCTGGAGTACGTTACTTTGTCTGGATCTTATTTAGTTTAAGTCCTGCAAAACAGCCAAACGATCTTTGATATCAAAGGGTTTTTGTTCCGAGGTCCTGCACAATCATTCTAGTTCCAAAAAGGATTTCATATGGAGTGATACCCCCTAGAGAACTTCTTGGCAGATTGTTAAGACTACGTTGGACACTTATTAGATGTATGACCCACCCGTCACCCGAGCCTCGTACCCTAGCGGTTATAAATTACTTTATGTCCCAGTTTTTTCTCTCCACTATCAAATTTCCCTCAGGATGGAATAGACTAGAATACCGCAATGCAACGCCCATGCTGGACATGGCCTCTTTGAAAGCTCAAGAGCTAAACGCAGGACCCTGGTCAGAATGTAGCGTGCCGACCGCGTATGTGGCGATAAAGACTGGTAAATCTTTTATAACAGTTCGAGCGTCAGCCGAGCACGGAGGCCACATCCAAATGAATCTTGAGCACAAATTCATTGAGACCATGATATATTTATAGTTACCATCCCTCTGTAAGGGACCGGAGTGATCCAGGTAAATGCAAGCTAATGGTTTGTCTGAAATCAGTAGGGGCGTCTGCACAGGATGTTTCACAGTAAAGACTTTAATCTTTTGGAAGATTTGACATTCCAAAACATAGTTTCTGGTCTGTTTCCTCATGCACGGCCACCAGTATCGCTGTTTTAACCCCTTCCATGCTCATGACGAGCTCAGCTCGTCATCAGCACAGCTCCACTGTGCCTCATGACGAGCTGAGCTCGTCATGAGCATGGAAGGGGTTAAAACAGCGATACTGGTGGCCGTGCATGAGGAAACAGACCAGAAACTATGTTTTGGAATGTCAAATCTTCCAAAAGATTAAAGTCTTTACTGTGAAACATCCTGTGCAGACGCCCCTACTGATTTCAGACAAACCATTAGCTTGCATTTACCTGGATCACTCCGGTCCCTTACAGAGGGATGGTAACTATAAATATATCATGGTCTCAATGAATTTGTGCTCAAGATTCATTTGGATGTGGCCTCCGTGCTCGGCTGACGCTCGAACTGTTATAAAAGATTTACCAGTCTTTATCGCCACATACGCGGTCGGCACGCTACATTCTGACCAGGGTCCTGCGTTTAGCTCTTGAGCTTTCAAAGAGGCCATGTCCAGCATGGGCGTTGCATTGCGGTATTCTAGTCTATTCCATCCTGAGGGAAATTTGATAGTGGAGAGAAAAAACTGGGACATAAAGTAATTTATAACCGCTAGGGTACGAGGCTCGGGTGACGGGTGGGTCATACATCTAATAAGTGTCCAACGTAGTCTTAACAATCTGCCAAGAAGTTCTCTAGGGGGTATCACTCCATATGAAATCCTTTTTGGAACTAGAATGATTGTGCAGGACCTCGGAACAAAAACCCTTTGATATCAAAGATCGTTTGGCTGTTTTGCAGGACTTAAACTAAATAAGATCCAGACAAAGTAACGTACTCCAGAAGCTAACAACGACTGAAGAGAAACCATCCGTCCCAGCAAGACCTGTCTGGATTAAAAAAATTGGGTATCTAGTCAGAGAAAAGATCTTGGACAAGAAGGAATTTGGGCCTTCTTACAGATAACCAGTACCTGTCCTAGCAATCCACGGATCAAGGACAGTGTTACTGCTGCCCCTTGCTGGAAGAAAAGAGAACAGGTTTGTGTATATCGACCTGGTAAAACCACATTATGTGGCCGATCATAAGTAGTAGACCAAGTGGACTCCAAAGATGTAGCAGACGCCCAAATCTGGCTATTATCCAAGAGGTTCAAACTGAGAGACTCATCACCTTTGAAGAATCTGCAGTTGCGAAAAGGACTGTGCAACAAAGCCATGGAACTTGTACCTCTTGAGACCCAAATAAGTTTGTCAAGAAACGCCTGTCTACAATAAAATAGCAACTGACAATACAAATGTAACAAGTGATCCAGTGGTTCCAGCGATTTCAACCAATCCTGATGCAAACTCTACAATTGACAGAACTGCCTCTGGCTATTTCATTAACTTTGATACGTTTTCCGAGGATCCCAGTGACCCTGAAACGACATCAGCTAAAAGAACTTTCAAGGAACAAGCAACAGAACTTTTTCATCAACTGGAAAAGACTTATCTGGTTTCACCATGGAGTGAACTTTGGATTGTGTTGGGTGTACTTTTTATTCTGCTTTGGTTGACTCTTGTATTTTCTTTGTGAATGCTGATAACTGGAAGATATGTTAAAAAGGACACAGCAAGTAAGAACATCAACTTACACCTCAAACCACTCAAATCCTCTCCTCGTGAACAAAGAGGCTTGTCATCAGTGAACATCACAGCCGTTCCTATACCAGGTGGTATAGCTTGGGTCAGAACTGAATGATATTCTTGGTCCGGCAGAGCTGTTGAAGATCCTACACCAATTCAAGATTTCCTTGAGTGACTTTGTTTCATCTAGTACCTTTTCTGATGATTGGGACTTCGAGACTGTTAATAATATGATGTCGGACTTAGAAATGTCGGCGAAATTGACAAATTATGACTACTTAGAAGGTTCATCAGATTATGAACAAATGTATTTTTATAATCACTATGGTCATCATTTCTTGCATACATCTGCAAATCCTCTAAATGTATTTACTTATAACCAATGGGAACATTGTCCTATGCCACCAAAGGGTAGCTCCCAAAACATTTTGGGCACATTTCCATACTTTTCAGGGAATAATGTTTCAAATCCAGAATCACTTTACTTTAATAATGTTAATAAGACAGGAATGAAAATTATGTTCATAAATACAAAGCAAATTTACTCTGCGGCCTTTTATGTTCAGCTGTCTACATTAGGTTTTGACTTTTGGAAAGACCCATTGAGACAAAAACCTTCTGGGGCACAACAGCCTGGCAAGTGCAGGGATTAGAAGCTTTATTAGGAGCGTGCATCATCCCAGAGCAAATAATATTTTTGAATGGCACTATTCAACAGACCTCTTGTCTTGGGTTAGCCAAGATAAGATTCAAACAAACCGTCCATATCTACACCTACACCTGATAGTAGTAACACTTCAGAGGGGGTGGTCGACGTACATACTATTTTGCTTCTCAACAGAACAGATCCTGAATGGAAATAATGGTTAATCTGGCCCACAGACACAAACAACTGTCAAGATAGATTCCTGAATTAGACACAAGGGTTCACATACACTAGGCCAGACCCAAGTTTCGTTCAAAGACCGCATCCAGGGATAGTAACATCATTCAGTGAGGGAAACTGTACCTTGAGTGGCTACACAAGTCCACACTGAAGGAAGTGAAACAACACTTATCTTTATTTAAAGATGGCGCTGACCTGAGGGACTTCTTACAAGGACCGAAGAAGCCGCGTCGTAAACGTTTTATATACGCCAGTATCTATGCTCTTTATAATGAAGAGTGGAACATTACGCAAGCTGAGACTGCAGAACGCATACGAGAAATTGATCGTATTAATTTAGAGATCTCTCTCTGTAGTTGACAATGGGTTTACGACTCTGTTATCCAGAATATATTCTTTGGACAGCATAGTATCCTCTGGCATAGACATAATGGAACAGGACTTGGTCATGTTGCAACATGGTCAGTCGCAATTGCGTTCTATAATGCTATTAGGCTGGACATTAGAAAACCTTTGTTTAGGCTATGTGCTTGGCGTTTAAACAACACAACGTCATTGTTTTCTGAATTTAATCTCACAGATAAACAAATTAAATTGGCACAGAGGGGAGCAGACTATACGGTGCCGAGCATTGAAAAACTGGAAAGATTGCCATTTACAGTTGCTGAAAAACCAGCTATTGAATGGATAATACACAGTACAATCACTCTGCCTGTTACAATTTTCCACTTTCAGTATTGCTTAAAACGTATACCAGCAGGCCTATATGAAAGCTTGGGTAAAGAATACATCAAGACTTCCTGGGAATTACCTTATACACACAAATGTTGGAGTGGGGGAAAGAAGTGTTTCTTAGTGGTAATAATTGTAAAAACGCACTAAGCGGTTCTCTCCTATGTCAGGGTATAAACTTACACGGGGCCTGTGAAGGTTCCTCTAACAATTTCTCCTGCCACCTGCAAGATTCACCAGCTGCAGTGATTGATCCAATTTTCAGGCAGCTTTCTTATGGAAGTTACATTATGTTGAATGATCACAGCTGCTGTGGCATGTTGCCAGGTTTAGCCTATCTCGTAACTGCGTCAGCCAGGGTCACTTGCTGTATGCAAGTATTGTTTCCAAAAACTTACACACACCGGGAGTTTCCGTTATGGCCTTCACTGAACATCTCTTCTATACGAATTGATACTTTGAGCAGAAAGAAAGCCATTCTTTTACAAAAAACGGTGTCATTGACCTCTGCCAAAGAAACGTATGATCTGCAAGTCGCTAGGACTTCTGCACAGATACACACCCTATTAACTACAAACTGCCATGTACATTTCTCAGAAATGTTAGGTCGTATCTTAAACATGTCAGATACGAGTGGTATTCTACATGTATTTAAGACAATTTTTTTGGGACTGTTAGCACCCTTTGAAGCAGTCCTAGGAATTGTTGCAAACTTCGTGCACTCGGTATTTGGCGGACTGCCTCTCGTTTTGGGACTCACAGCAGGGATATTTTTGCTCCTTTTGCTCCGATATGGCAAGCCAAATCACCAGCGATACCCAGATCACCGTGGAGAAAACTCTTCTGGCAATGAAGTGTTGTGAGCGCATGGTCCAAATTTTGGGATTAACTTGTTTAAGAGAATTAAATACCACATGGTTTGTGTCATTTATACCAATCTGGCAAGATTGCATCTTACCTGTTCTACGATGCCTGCTATGTGGAGAAGAATGAGTGTTGGACATCTGTCCCACTCATTTTTCATGCCAACGGATGTTGATGCTTTGCTGGACTCGGTAAAGGCTCATGCGCAGTGTTGTCCTAGGGGCTACCAATTCTGATGACTCCATTCATTGAGATCTCACAGACGTAAAATGCCGACAGTGAGGTACTAGTGGAAAGCCGCACATAGGTACCATCCAACTTGAACATTGCTAACGCGACCAACGCTGAAGGCGATGCTTCTTATCTTTGTGCAATTAATCTTCTTAACGAGGTAATCCAACTTTCACCTAATTCTTTTCAGATTTAGAAGATTTGACGTTTACTCCAAACAATAAAACTGACTTTTGAATTTGCACACAGTATTCTGAGACTCTGAATTCGACCTTCATTTTTCAAAATAAGTTTCTAACTCTGTAACTCTTTTTTTCTATGATGAAGCTTTTGTTTTCCAAATTTGTATTTTTTTTTCTTGGCACAAAGTAATCTGCTCATAATAGAACTATTCATAGAGATCTAGAATTCTTTGAAAAACTTTCAAGAGACAATATTTGACCTCGTCCGCATTCAAACAGTTTTATAATCTGCCCTGGAATGGTCTCAACTTTTTTTTATAAATAAGAGCCATTTCTTAAATGTATTTTCGTGATTCATTCGGTTAACATTTTCAAATATCATCTATATGCTTTGAAGGAAACAATGCTTTAAATGTGTACAGCACAAATGCTTCTCGTGTACAACCTACCAATGGATTTTTAAGTATTTTGGTGGGTTTTAACGCATGTTTAGATATGTTTTAATGTGTTTTGAACTTAGTAATGTCGTACATAATAAAGTAGAGTGGGTGTTGTGTGGCGTTTAGAGCTCCGAGTGAATTTTCCCGATTTATGCCCTTATATAGGTACAATTTACATTGCCCTTATATAGGCATAGAAATCAATCCCTTATTTAGACTTAGCCCATGCAGACCAAATACAGGCTTTGCTACTTCCACCCGTACCAAACGTCACAACGATTTCTTGGAAAATCGGCTTAAGCAGTTAGGGAACTTCCCCTTGCTTGAATATTGATTTGTCCAAGAACTCATGTACTTTGCAAAGAACAACTATTCCCTAGGGGTTCTTTCCTGACGTTATTATGCTTGACTTTACGTCAATCTGTGGCATTCCTAAACACCTTCAATATATAAATATACCTTCACTTGCTATAGCAAACTATGGTGGTTCAGAGCAGTTCGACTATCTACTTGCCCGTCGCAGCTCGCTACAGCAAGTGCCGAAGGAAGCCGACCCTCCAGCTGACTCACTGATCAAGAGGCTGCCTTTCTCTCACCGAGAATCCAGCTCCGGTGTTTCCAAGCTCCCCTTGCGGGGTGTTGGGAAATAGAGTCCTGAGACAGAGATACCAGACCTCCTTCATTCTAAACCAAGGTATGGAGCTGATTAGAACCTAGAGATACCTTTGGTAGATTCTTTGCAAAAATAACTAAAACCTATGCTACACAAAACTTACTTCTTCTCGCGTACTAGGCTTAGGCTAGGTACATTGGGGTTGGCGTATTTAGAAGCACCAGTTGAGTATTTTAGTCAATGTTATTTATGTATGTATTTTGTATACGGCTTAGAAAAAAACAATACTTTTACAGTATTATTTTATATTACTATTCTCGCTGTACGCATTATACTTTGCAGTCTGCTTAACAATTGTAGCAGTTCACTTCTCTTGTATGAGAAAGAAGACTGTTCAATAAACCTTTTTTTTCGAAAACGCCAGTCTCTCTATTTCTCTACAAGCTTTGTTGAAACGAAGCATGGACGATTGATTGAGTGAAATACTTATCTATTGTTTCCGCTACTCTAGAGATATATTTCTTATTCTTGGAAAACAAACTTGTCATGTTTATGCTGTTGTCATAAACTAATCCCTTCTTGTGAATTCGAGAAAGCTTCTAGTGACCTTTGAGCTAGCTGGCACTCACTATTAAGTTTAGTATATTCGATAGAGACCTAGTCGACCTCAGTCCTACGTCTAATCTATAAGATATATTATTCCAATGCGCAGAGCCTATTTGGAATATAGGAACTACACTACAGCAGGATGCATGCCTCCAAGTGTGAGGATACCCCTACACACCCCGGACTCCATTCTATTAGCCTTGGAAGTCTGGGGCAGCTATGTTAAGACATGTAGTGGGCACTGACAAGTCAAGATGTCCAACTACATGATGGCTACTCTGAACCTGGTCATTTTTGGTATCAAGCATGTTGGAATCATGCAACCACACTGATTCCAGGTCTAGTTGCAAGATACCATGTACTAACCTCCCCCATAGCTACCTGGGTAACCGTGCTGGGTCTGCCTGCCAGCTTGTGTTGCTGCCGACCCCAGACAATGTTCTAGCACCCTCCGCTGATGAGCGTAACTTGGGCAGGGGAAGCTGAACAAAGGATTTCCTACAAGGAAATGGTGTGACAACCTCTCCTTTAGAATTAGGAATGGTAGGGGTGCTTCTGAGTGCCACTGGACTGAATTGAAGGCACATTTGCTACCTTCCTTGCGTAATCCAGTTTGCCCCAGTCCTGAAGCCCTTCGCTCTCGCTTAAAACCACACAAAGGACAGGGGGTGTCCACCCGCAGTCCAGCTCCTCCCTAGGAAGGGCCCAGGGCTCCCCCAGGTGGTCACTTGATTCTGCCATCTTGAATCTTGGCCCCATGGGAGCCTCTGAATGGTAAGACCAGCTCATGAGCGTCCCTGACCTCCCCTGAAATATGGGTCACTGCAGAAGATGCCATTCCCCTCTTTTAGGGTTACTTAAGGGCTCCCCTGAGGGTTGGTCCTTAGATTTATCCTGGACTTTGTCAAGACCTGTCTGAAGACACTTCCGCTGCTGGATCAAGCCAGGACCACAGACAAGACTGCTCTTGGTGGGAAGAATCCTGCTGCAACTTTGTCTCTGTGCTCTTCCAAGTTTCTGCAACTCCGTGGCCGTGCATTCTCTGAGTCAGGAAGGACTCTGCATGCATCCACGCAAGAAGGAATCTCCCTTGGAGTGAAAGAGTCACTTCCCTGCATCCACAGGCACATCAATGATAACGCCGACCGGTTTGCTGATCTTGCTGCTCCACGTATGCCCCCCCAGCTCTGACACAGAGGTAGTAGTTTGTTGGCTCCCCAGAGGCCTGCCCAGTCTTTCAAGAGGTGCTTAAGACTAATACATCAGTCAATCAGGGTTTGTAAAGCACGGCTACTCTGCTGCAAGGGTCTCAAGCCACGGGGGGCAGTGGTTCAGACTAAGTGCTGAGTTCATCCGAAGAGTCAGGCCTTGAGGTCCTTCTTGAATTGCATCAGCGAGGGTGATTTTCTGAGGTGGATGGGCAGTGTGTTCCATGTCTTGGAGGCGAGGTAGGAGAAGAACATTGCTTCGGTTCTGGTCTTGCAGATTCCTGGGGCGATAGCCAAGGAAATCTGGGCGGAGCGGAGGTGTCTGTTTGGTACGTAGAATGTGAGGCGGTGAATGAGGTATGCTGGTCCAGCGTTGTGAAGGGCATTGTATGTGTAGGTGAGGAGTTTGAAGGTTACTCTTCTGTCGACTGGGAGCCAGTGGATGTTGCGGAGGTGTTGAGTCAGTGATGTGGCTGCAATAGGGGATGTTGAGGATTAGTCTTTCTACGTGGTTCTGGACATTCTTGAGTCTTCAGAAGAGTTTCTGGGTGATGCCGGCGTAGAGTGCATTGCCGTAGTAGAGTCTGCTGCAGATGAAGGCATGAGCGACTGTCTTCTTGGATTCAGTGGGGATCCAACTGAAGGTCTTTTGAAGCAGGCAGAGCGTGTTGAAGCAGGCAGAAGAGATGGTGTTTATCTTGCAGTCCTTTGTGAGCGAGGAGTCCAGTATGATGCTGAGGTTTCGTGCATAGTTCGTGGTGATAGGGGGATTTCCTACAGCAGAGGGCCAACAGGAGTTGTTCCAAGTGGAGGGGAAGGCTCCCATGATGAGGACTTCAGTCATGTCCGAGTTGAGCTTAAGGCAGCGGTCCTTCACCCTGGTGGTGAGAGATTTAATTCCTTCCTGGGAATTGTTCCTGGCAACAGTGGTTTCTTTGGCGAGGGAGAGGATCAGCTGGGTGTCATCGCCATAGGAGACTATATTGAGCCCATGGTTCCTGATGATGGTTGCGAAGGGTGCCATGTAGACGTTGAAGAGGTTGGGGCAGAGGGAGGAGCCCTGGGGTAATCCCCAGCTGATCTGTCAGTTTTGAGAGGTACGGTGGGAATCTAACCAATTGTGTTCTGCCAGTAAGGAATGAGCAGATCCAGTTGAGGGCCTTGTCTCGTATACCAGCGTCATGGAGTCTTGTGGCTAGGGTGCAGTGGGAGAAGGTATTGAAGGCCCCTGAGAGGTCCATTAGGATGAGGACTGTGGTTTCGCCCTGGACGAGGCGGAAGCTGATGTTGTCGGTGATAAAATCATTAAGCTGGACGTTGATGGCTTTGTCAATGACTTTGTCTGGGAAGGGAAGCAGGGAGATGGGCCTGAAGTTCTTGAGGTTAGTCGGGACCATGGTGGGTTTCTTCAGGAGGGGATTGATCTTGGCGTGCTTCCAGTCATTGGGGAAGGTGTCGGTCTTGAGGGAGCAGTTGATGGTTCGGTATAGCTCAGATGCAGTGACTGAGGTGGCTTTGTGGAAGATGAAGTATGGGCAGGGGTCTGAAGGTACCTTTCCTGCCAACTTAAACCGCATCCCTGTGCACAGCGACTGTTTTCTGTTGCCAAGGCTGTCCTGACTGAATATTTTTGAGCTCCAAGAAACCCCTGCCTCAAGCCATGCCTTGGTTCCAAGAACAATGTCCTCCCTGCATCTCCTGTAGCCTGGGCCTCCATCTTCTGTGTGCTGCAGAGGTCTTCCTGTGACTCCCTATGCCTGCTGCCAGACAGTCCTTAAGGGGGCTCCAACAATTGCTGCTGGCTCTTGTGTACTGAGGGCCAACCCTGACTTACCTTTGCTGGGTTAGTTCCACAGACCTTGCTAGTCTGCATCCAAGCATCTTTTCCTGCAACACGTCTGTTGTGTTTGCCAAGGCTTGTTTGTGGTTGTGCTGGCCACTGACCTCCCTACACTCGTAAACCTGCGTGGGACAGCTCCTGGATGGCTCCTTTGATCCTGCATCCTCACTTCTGCACCACAGCTGCAATTCCAAGACCTGTGTGCTACTCAAATACCTCTAACAAGGGCTGGAACCATGCTCCTTCTCCTCCTGGACACCTCTGCATAGTTTGGACGCTGTCCTCTTTGCCTTCAGATACTTCTCATCCAGAATCCACTTTTGGGTTCCACCGAACTGGTGCACGAGACTCTGTAGCCGCCAAACCTCCAAGATCCTCCATTGGCATCAACGGGTGGTTGCACCAGCACTTTACACCCATGCACCCGGGCTCACTGATGTCTGTATCCTGGTTCCCTGGGTATCCTAGGTGGGGGGCTGTCCAACCTTCCTTGATCCAACTAGTTTCTTCGGTGTTCTTTAGGAAGGGTCCTTAGCTCATAAAATTCCAACAGAGACTTCCCTGTGTTATCCTATGGACTTTTGACTCTGTGTAACCACTCTGCACCTGAATGCCTAGAGGTCCCTAGCCACTTACCTTTGGTGGTTCTGTGGTTTCCCTGGGCTTCTGCGTCCTTGGGTATCAGTCTCACTTGTGTACTCCCCTCACATCCTATTTTTTAGTATATAGTTTGCCCCCTGCCCAATAGGGACCAATTTGTTTTCCTATGCTACTTACCTGTTTTTGAAGTTTTTCTTGTGTGTATTTGATTTCACCGGGAAGGAGATATACAAAGTAGTTCCTAGTGTTGTGTATAATAAATCTTACAGTATTTTTATAGACCCGTGCATGGCTCTTTCTTGTGTGAAAGCTTCACCAACTATGTGGTGAAAGCACCTGCTTTACACCTTACTGAATAAGCCTTAGCTGCTCTCCACAGCTACCCCTTGAGGGCTTTGGTTATCACTATTACTAAGGGTTGCCTGGACTCAGGGCATGGTGCCTCACCATTGTTGTACACCATATACTGAGCCAGCCTCCTACAGTAGGAAAGTGCAGCATTTGTTAACATGAGGTACAAAAAGTTGGCAACAAAAGTGAGCACATATACAGACTTCAAATGATGTCATGTGACCTTGAAGAAGCCCAGAAACGTGGGAGAAACCTAGCAGTTTGAATGGTTGCCACCTACCCACTTGATGTACTTTTAATTTATTTTGTTTTTTTCACAAATTAAATAAAACTTTTTTTATGCATTTCAAAACTGCGGGATCTACTGATTACTTGTGGAGTGCATTCCAGTTAGTATGTAGCTGTAGCATTAAACTTTCAAAGCATTGATCAGTTTCTTTTGGAGGTACCGGAAGGCTTGGCTCTGGCTAGACCAGTACACCTGCGCACCATATATATTCTGTAGATAGCAGGAAACCAGTTCACTTTCTTTCAGCGAACAATGAGTGTCCACCTGTAGGAGTAACAGTTTTAGTCTTGGTCCTTAAGGTCTTCTGTAGTTTTTTCAAGGACATGGTTACACTGGAATGCATCCTTTGTTCCTTGCCAATTTATTCTCTAAATTTCATATTAAGAGATCATTTTCTTCCTTCCCCCCTGAAAACGTACTCATGTACCGAAGCCCCTTGCTTGACCAGTGTGGTCAAAGATGCCTCTCGTTCTACCTCGACTGGTAGAAGAATATACTTTCCTAAGCTGTTCTGTGATCAATCATTCAAGTGCTTGTTAGATCGTGGCTGCTCACCCAGAAGGGTCTCAAGGTGCTGGGGTGGTTTGGTGCTGGTTCCAGTCCACCAAGGAGGGGGGCCTTCGAAGAGCCAGGTCTTGAGATCTCTTACGAAGATGGGGAGCGATGTTGTCTGTCTAAGGTGGAGTGGAAGGGCATTGCTGGCCTTGTCCGTGAGAAAGGAGAAGGAGCGGCCTCCCGATCTGGTGTTCCGGGTGTGTGGGACTACGGCATAGGAGAGCTGGGCTGTTCGTAGGGTCCTTTGGGGTGCGTGGAATTTGAGTCAGCTGTTCAGGTATGCTGGTCTGGTGTCATGGAGGGCCTTGTGTGTGTGTGTGTGTGTGAGCATCCTGAAAGTGACTCTTGCCTCGATGGGGAGCCAGTGGCGTGTGCCCAGGTACTGGGAGATGTGACATTGTTTCTGCAGGTTGAGGACCAGTCTGGCGGCGGCGTTCTAGCATTCTGTAGCTTGCGGGTGAGGTTTTTGTTCATTCCAGGTTAGAGTGTGTTGCCGTAGTCCAGTCTACTGGTGACCAAGGCGTGTGTGACGGTCTTTCTGTGTTCCAGGGGGATCCATTTGAAGGTCTTATGTAGGAGGTGGAGGGTGTGAAAGTAGGACGACGAGACTGTGTTCATCAGGCGGTCCATTTTGAGCTCCGTGTCCAGGATGATTCCCAGGTTGCGTGTGTGGTCTGTGGGTGTGGGCGGGTTTCCAAGGGTGGGGGCCACCAGATGCTGTTCCAGGCATCGGAGTTTGGGCCCATGATGAGCACTTCCATCTTGTTGGCGTTGAGTTGTAGGCAGCTGTTTTTCATTCATTTGGTAACGGCTTCCATGCCTTCTCAAAAATTGTGTTGGGTTTGTTGGATAGGGAGAAGATAAGTTTAGGTGTCATCTGCGTTTGACACAATGTTGAGTCAATGGGTTCTGACTATGGGGGAGAGCGGAGCCATGTAGACGTTTAAGAGCATCTGGCTGAGGGAGGACCCCTGGGAGACTCCGCAGGTGGTTGGAGTGGGGTCTGAGAGGAAAGGGGGTAGTTTGACCCGCTGCGATCTGCCGTAGAGGAAGGAGCTGATCCAGTCGAGGGTCTTGTCCTTGTTCCCTGCTACTTGTAGGCTGCGTATTAGGGTGCGGTCCGAGACTGTGTCGAATGCTGCTGAGAGGTCGAGGAGGATGAAGGTTACTGTTTCCCCTTTGTCTAGTAGGGTGCGGATGTCTTCTGTTGCGGCGAGGAAGGCGGTTTCTGTACTGTGTTTTTTCCTGAAGCCGGATTGGGAGGAGTTGAGGATGTTGTGCTCTTCGGGGAATGTGGTGAGTTGGCTGTTGATGGCTTTCTCGATGACTTTCGCAGAGAACAGGAGAAAGGAGGTGGATCTGTAGTTGTTGAGGTCGGTGGGGTCTGCCGAGGGTTTCTTCAGCAGAAGGTTGACCTCTGCATGCTTCCAGTCATTGGGGAAGGAGGCGGTCGCAAATGAGCGATTGATGGTGTGGCGGAGCATGGGTCCGATGGTGCCAGCTGCTCTGTTAAAAATGTGGTGGGGACAGGGGTCTGTGGGGGCCCCAGACTGGATTGACTTCATAGTCTTCAGTGTGTCTTCGGTAGTGAGGGCTGTCCAGCTGTCAATCGTTTGCTTCAGGGTGTTGGGGGTGGCTGGTGGGGGTTCTGTGTGTTTGCTGTCTTCGTCGAAGTTGTTGTAGATGCTCTTGATTTTGTGGTGAAAGAAGGTGCTGAGTTTCCCACAGACCTCTTGTGAGGGAGGGATGTCAGTCAACTCGTTGGTGGTTTGGACGAACTCCTTGATGATGTTGAAGAGTTGTTTGCTGTTGTGTGAGTGTGTGTGATTCTGTCTTCAATCGCTTTTTTCTACATTTTTCTGATGAGTTGGTGGTGGGCATTGGTAGCGGCTCTAAGGTTGTTGTTGGCTTCTGTCGATTTGGTTCTCCTCCAGGTCTTTTTGAGGCGGAGGCAGGTGCGTCTGGATTCTCGAAGTTCGGTGGTAAACCATCTGGCTTTCTTGATGTGGGTGTTGTTGTTGTGATCTATCTGTGCAGGGTTTGGGCTGCTGTGTTTGGGTCGTCTTCCGTGATGGTTGGGGGGTGTGTTGCTGAGTAAAGAGCTAAGCTGGTCATTGGCGATTCTGGTCCAGTTTCTTCGTGGGAGTAGGTGCTGGTGTTCGTGGATGATGGGTGTTCTGAAGGTGAAATTAACGCAATGGTGGTCAATCCATGGGAGTTCGCTGGTGTGGCTGAAGGTGATGGTGTTTCCTGTTGTGAAGAGGGTGTGTCCTGCTGAGTGTGTGGGTTCTGTCATGATTTGGCGGAGTCCGATGTTGTGGAGATTGTCCAGGAGGGATGTGGTGTAGGGGTCAAGTTGGATTGTCGATGTGGAAGTTGAGGTCCCCCAGCAGGGTGTAGTTAGCGCATGCGATTGCATGCAGGGAGATGATGTCCGTGATGGCGTTGGTGAATGGTCCGTGGGGTCCAGGAGGTCTGTAGATGAGGGTTCCTTGGAGGATGGTGGTAGGGTTGATCTGTATTTTGAAGTGTAGATGTTCCATCATATCTGTGGGTTCGTCTGGGAATGTGCTCAGGCGGAGGGTGGATTTGTGGATGATGGTGATTCCTCCTCCCGGTTTGGTGTGGCGGTCTTTTCTGGAGATCTTGTACCCTTGGGGATGGCGATGGCAACGTCCGGTCCCGAGTTGGTGTTGGTTCAGGTTTCAGTGAGGAACGCTATGTCCAGGGTGGTACGGTCAATGAGGGCCCAGATTTCGGGGGCGTGTTTGTGGAGGGATCGAACGTTGAGGAGAATGCATTGCAGGGTCTTCGGTTCTGTAGTGTTCTTGCGGTTGGGTGTTGCTGGGTCCGTGTCCCTGGCTGTGCTGTATTTTATTTATTTATTTAAGAAGTTTTATATAGGGCTAGCCTGACCGGAAGGTATTGGAGCGCTTCACAACAAATACATGGTCTGTACAACCGTCAATAGTATTAGAAGAATTGGGTATTCATGATATCATGTGAGTATTGTTCTGAAGAAAGAGACCAGCAGGAAACATAAGTCCAAGTTTCATCAACTTTGTTCCCTGCAACCAACCAAACTTGTTGATTCCAACCACAGACCCCACAACTCAGGGTTATGATTCAAAGTATGCAGTTCCTTTGCTTGGCTAGGAGTGTTCTCAACCTGCTGATGAATTGCCTTGGAATTATCCCAATCTTATCCAAAGAACCCATGCTAACCACATGGCCTATCGCCACCCCAGAAATAAAACTGCTGCCACCCTGCACTCCATCCACTCAGGCATCCTATCTGACCACTGCCCCCAACACGTCTACTCCAGATGACTGCAACCAATCAATACCATGCTAACACCCATCCTAAGTGACTCAACCTCTTCCGCGACCTTCCCAGATGCTTGGAAACACCCAACTGGCCTCTCATTGCTGAAGAAACCATCCACAGACCCTTCAACACTTGTCAACAACAGACTGCTTTCACTGCTACCATTTCTTGCCCACATCGTAAAGTAAAGTATCAAAGGCACTTCACCAAACACTGACCACTAGCTTCTTAACACCACTCTCTCTGGTTCCAGACCCAACCACACCACAGCAGAGAACCTGCCCTCATCAGAGTCACGTATGACATCTGCACGACATCCCACTCATACAGAAAACCAGATCTATTAGTCCAGTCTTCTCCTACATTGCTCTTAGTCTCGAACAACCTGTTGTAACACATAGGAGCCTCCTCACTCTTTGAATTCGGCTAGAAGCCGAAGACCAGGCTTTTTAATTACTCACACTGGGCCTTATATTTGGCTAGACTTGCCCCTGCTAAGTGCCAAGGAAACAAACTGGGTGATGGTGTGCTCTACAAATCTGCACAACATAACATCTGGAATATACTAGCAACTTGCAGTTCCTGTAATGACATATACACCATCCCTTGTTACATGCACACATTCTAAAGCCTGTGTGTTCCTTCTTGGAAGGAGACAATTCTTTGTGTGGTCACTTCAATGTTCATGCCTTCCAGAGCGTCTACAGTGGTGTTAGCTACCAACTGTTGGACCATTCATGTTTACTTTAATGAGAGGCCTTTCCCATAGTGCTTTTTGAGATATAAGGGGATGAAATACAGTGTGTCAGATAGCATGCTCACATATTCAGATTAACTGAAACTGGCCCAGTCTCTGGGAAACAACATGTGTAGTACATTCCAATGCAGTCTGATGGACATTATCAGGCATACTCCCGAAGAAAAAAACCAGTTCTGGGAAAGTCAATTGAAAAACATTTTGCAGGCTTGAGGCACCTGTTTTGTAGACAGCTCTATGAATATGCAATAGCATTTAAAATTGAATTCCTTTAGCCACTGGCAGCCAGTGAAGATAAGAAAATGTGATAATAAAATGCCATTCCACAATCAAATTATCTCTGTCGTTGGTGAATGCTTTGGCATCATACACATGGCAAAATAATTCCTGCACTTTATTTCATTTCCTACTAAGATTACTGTGGTACTGGACCTGCAGATATTCAGATTGGACTACGCCAACAAATTATATGCTGGCCTACCAAAGTATCTTTTGAACTGACTCTAACAACAAATCTGAGAGCAATCCTTCAAACAAAAGGGACATGATTAGTACCTCTAAAAAACAGGAAAATGTCCCTCTTGTGTCTAATGTATGTTTATTACCTTCACTTTTTCACACAACATATATTCAACAATACTGATTCATCCTGTCAATTATACGATAAGACCTGTTAATTGCAAAGCTATGTCCTTTTATTAAAAATACTATTTTTATTCTCTGGTAAAATCACATAAAAACAAAATCAACAATTCCTAGCTAAAAACAAGACAATATCAAAAGAAGAGAGAGAACAAGAGGGTTTGTCAACCCTTATTGCATATGGATAAAGCATAGAAACATTTTAATAGACTCCAGACTGTTCAGAATGCTGCAACTTGGTTGGTTCTTGGTTTACCAAGATGTGAACATCTCTAGGCATTTGCATAATATGCACTGGATTCCCATTGAAAAATGTATTCTTTTTAAATCGGCTCTCTCAATGCAGAGAGCTCTCCATCAGTCTGGACCTGACTATCGCTCTGCCAGGGTTGTCTTTTACAGCCCAGAAGAAGTTTTACGTTCATCCACTAATCATCTGACCAGCATTCCTAGAGTTTGTCTGGCTACACAGGAGGTTGTTCCTTTTCTTTCTTGGGCGCAGTTGCGTGGAACAAGCTCCCTCTAGACTTGCGTCAAACAAAGGTTGAAGCTGCTTGTATGAAAAAGCTCAAGCCTGGCTTTTCTCACAGTAATTGTCATTTTCTTCAGTTTTTTCTCAGACTGAACAGCACCAGGACACTCTTGAGTAGCCAAGCGTTCTATAAAACTCTTCACTATCACTACCTGTCAGCTACCCTCACCTGATTTAGCCCACCAGTTGAGTAGGTTTCCGGGTTGTGGCAGCTGTTGCATGCGAACAGCTGCTTGGAGCCACAGGTGGACGAATGCAGGTGAGCTACTCAAAGGAGTACGATTGAACCTCAGTTAGAGGTACTACCCGACCCCATACACCCTCTTTAAAATAAAGCACCAAGGAATCGCAACTAGTTTGGGAGTGGCTGCCTGTTTATGAGGCTGCAACAGGGAACGTAATAGATTTTGCAACTTAGATATGGCATTGCTCACGTGTTTAGCTGACGCAGTTTTAGTTGCATAATAGGCTGATATAGCAAGTCAAATCTCTTTGTGGTATTACTAAACACTGGCCGTATAAGCTTCTTTGCCCACCCTCGTTCAAGAAGAGTGCTTTTTCCTTACCAGCTGGGATTGTTTCTTTAATGTTAAAAGGCGGGGATTGAACCAAAGGGCGTTATGTGTTCCAACGGTTATGCTATTAGTTTTGGGAGGATACAAGACTTCTAAAGATGATTTAAACCATGTTTGAAATAGATTCCAATTTTCTAATACATTCCACGTTAAGGAAGGTGGATGAGCTGCCAAGAGAGAAATAAATGCATGGTCAATCACACGATGCCAAAACCGATTTACTTTTATTAACGAAAGAAATAGAATAGCCAGATGGTCGACCAAAGTAAAAGTATCACAGAGAAGATTCTCTAGACTGGTAAATATTAATTCTAACCTATTCCCTGATAGAGGAGTCTCTTGGTTAATTAATTGAGTGAACCGAAAAGCTACCAGCTGGGCTGTGAGAGCTCAGCAGTGAAATAGCTGTGGTAATGTAACTCAGTGCTATGTCCTTCCCAGAGTATAGGACTTGCAGAAATCTGTTTTCATAATAAATCGATCTTCTATTTCTGGATAGAGTGGCGAGCATTGTCGCATTGAATTTCGTCACATTTTCTTTTCCTTCCCTTCTCATTCACTTCATGCCATTTTCTTTTTCTGCCGCATTTCCACCAAATCACTATCCTTAAGGCTAATAGGGTTATTCCCATTATTGGCATCAGTATTTCACCTAAAATACTTTTTCTGACATTAAAAAAAACAACTACATATAGAAGAAATACTATGTTAATTTCTTCCATGCACTGTCAACTTCCAGTGGTTTCAATTCTTCTTCCAAATTTGACATATCTCCCAATTTTGATACTTTTGTCAGGTATGCAGGTGCAACAATGTTGCACCGTCAACATTTTACAGACTCCGCCCTCTTTTGCCAATAATATGTCAAGAGCAAGTCGATTTTGCAAAACCATAGATCTTACCACAACTTATTCAGTATTGATCAGTAAGAATCCTCCAGCAGTGTCAGTCGATAAGCGAACCACCACTGTAGACAATTTACAAATTCTTTGTGTATTCAGAATTATACCCACTAAATATATCAATGCACTAAATATATCACCCACAATTTCTGAAAAACTTGCTCTTTTCTTTTTTGTTAGTCCATTATTTTCTTCATTGCTTTCAGTGATTCTTTTTAAATGGTATACCTTTGGGAATACTATTCCGAAATAGCAACTCCCATACCAATGATCAGGCAGCTTAAAGTAAGCTTTGTTTCCACAAATATAATAAACTCCAGGAAATACTGGATCAGTTCCCCCTTTTAGTGCCCAACCCCCAATTATCAGGAAATTGTGTTCACATTCACTGGAACCAATAAATATATTGTTACACTCTGTTTTAACCTATGAAGAATGATTTTCCCTTTCTTTTCAAGGACCAGGGACATAGCAGCATGAGTCTTGCCAGTTGCAATAAAATCTTCCCCCTCAGCCCATTTAGGTATCTGAGGTTTCGGTTCAGTATCCCTTCTATGGAAGTCCTGTCTCCTTCTCTCTACTAAATTAAAAAATATATTTTCTTCTGCATATAACCTGCATGTTAGATTATCCTTATGTGCTTCAGCTATATCTATTGTTTTCACTCTTAGAAAATATTCATCCATGAATTGTGAATCTCTACTGCTAATGACGGGATTCATATTTCTGCGCAAAGGAATTTCAGAAAAAATCACATCTATGTTAGAATAATAATATTGTAATTTTTCAGTTCTATAAAATAAACTAGCTAAAATACTACATGAAATACTAAATGCCAATGGTAATTGATATGTTACTCCTTCTGCTACAGATGTCGTTAATTTCATACACACATAACAATCACTAACTTCCATGGTTTCGACATAATGTGCTAGTAAATTAGCAAAAACATTTAAATCTTTAATTTTTATACACTCTGTGATGTTAATCGGTCTCCTCTGGTGCTTCTAATTCTATTCTGTTTTGCTTAATGTTAGCTACCTTTCCATGTGTACTAGTGTCATTCTGTTTATTTGCAACCATTAAATAGGGAATGGCTATTGTCAGTCCTAACCACACTATGAGCACTAAAAATAGGCTACATATGCATATTTTACAGCATCTCTTTATACAGATTTGTTTCGGTATTCCAGCAGTTCTGTATCAGCCATTTCAGATTAAGGAGAATTTTCCCCTCTTTGTAACTTTTGTACAGAATTCAACCCGTGGACCTATTTTCGTCAAGTTGGTCTCACTTCTTTGTCAATTCGATCAGTATTTAATTGTCTTCCACCTGGGCGTTTTCTATACTACCTATCTGTCCCTCCTCAGACTCACAAGTGCTGCGCCTATTTGCTTCTGTCTGAGTACATTGCTCTTTCCTTATCTGGTCCTCCTCAGATGTAACATTAGCTTTATTTTCTGTAATCTGAGTGTGTTCTTCTATTCCTGTTTCATCCTCGTGATCACTCTGTATTTCTAAGCGGGTCTGACTTCGGGTTCTCACAAGGATTTAAGGTATGTCCACAATTGGGATCCAGTCGTCCTGACTAGTGCTAGGTTGCTCTTGATCAGCTACGTCAATCTATTTCCTGTGATTCTTCAGCTGTACAACCATCTGCCCTTTCACCCACTTCAGCTTGCTATGACTCTGTTTCATCAGGTGCTGGTATCCTCTGCGTGTGGCTGGCATGTATCCAATTGGGCAACCCTGCCCATTTTACAGCTGTTGTCACCAATTTAACCTGATGTGGCTTTCCCCGCATTGGTGCTAGGCACGATTCTCAAGTGTACTCTTTCACTACTACCCAATCACAAGGATTCAGATCATGCGCATGGTTCGGCTGCCTGGCAACAGCATTGTCCCCAACCTGGTGAGAAATAGAACACACTTGGTCAGCCAACTCTTTACAATATTCCAGTACCAAATCATAAGATATATTCAACCGCTTGTGTTCTGGTATACATGCTAGCCTCATTGCTCTTCCCATGAGTATCTCATGGGAACTCAAGCCTGTATTCTTGTCTGGAATGCTCCTGAGTCTCATCAGGACAAGAGGTAAAGTATCAGGCCACTCCAATGGGGTGGATGCACACACCTTTCCCAGTCTTGACTTGATTGTGCCACTTAGTTGTTCTACCACTTCAGAAGTCTCTGGTCGGTATGCACAGTGCAATTTTTGTTCAACTTGAAATGCTTCACAAATTAATCGAAATATTTCATTATTAAAATGAGACCCTCTATCTGATTCAATAGTTACTGGAAAACTGAACTGAGGAATGAGTTCTCTCAATAGGAGTTTGGCTAATGTCAAGCTGTCATTTCTACTGGTGGGGTATGCTTCCACCCACTTTGAAAACAAACAAACAATGACAAGTACATATTTTATCCTCGACAGGCAGGTAACTAAATGAAACCAATCTGAAGTCGTATAAATAGACCTTCAGCTTTCCCAATATTTCCTGGACAAACTACAGTTTTTCTGCCTGGGTTCATTTGTTGACAAATTAAGCATCTCTGGCAAAGACTCTGTGACATTCTTGAACCTTGCATTAAACCAATCTGTCGGAACAGTCTAATCATTGTATCTCTACCTATGTGTGCATCTCCATGATACATTCTAGCCATTGGTTTAAGCATACGGTCCGATAACACAGGTCTCCCATCTAAGTACATCCATACACCATCATCAGTTCTTCTCGGACAACCTATTTTCTCCCATTCCTCTTCTTCTTTTGTTTTTGCTTGATTTTGTAATTCTCTCACTTCCTCCCACGTTCCTATGCCCCCAAGTAGCATAAGTTGGCAGCTGATTCCACATACATCAATTTTCTTGTTTACTGCTATTTTGTATTTAGCACAATATTGGGCAGCTTGGTCAGCATAACGATTACCAGCTGTCCCTTTATTTCCTGATTGGTGAGCAGACCATGGCCACTTCTTTTGGTAATTGAATTGCTGCAATTAATTCTTTGACAAAATGCCCATTTTTAATAGGGGTTCCGGAAGAAGTCATGAAACCCCTTTGCATCCAGAGCTGCCTAAAGTCATGCATAACCCTGTAACCATACTGACTGTCAGTATATATGGTCACTCTCCAATTTTTCCTAATTTTGCAACCTTTAATTAAAGCTACCAATTTGGCTATTTGTGCAGACTTTACTCCTGGTGAATAGGATGCTTCGACTGTTCCAGCCAATGTGCACACAGCATAAGCAGCACTCAATCCTCCTTCCTCATGGCACATACACAAGCCATCTACAAACAGCTCATGTTCGGCATTCTTTAAAGGTTCTTCCTGTATGTCTGGACAAGGTTTAGTACTTCACTCCGTGCCATCCAGGCATTCATGTTCGACCTCCTCTTTTACTTCCTCAAAAGATGAATCGGGAATCAGAGTTGCAGTGTTTAAGACAGTACATCTGAC
Source organism: Lissotriton vulgaris (assembly GCF_964263255.1). Taxonomy (NCBI): domain Eukaryota; kingdom Metazoa; phylum Chordata; class Amphibia; order Caudata; family Salamandridae; genus Lissotriton; species Lissotriton vulgaris. The sequence continues at coordinate 930,545,265 of NC_141685.1, read as the reverse complement.
TATAGTAACATTTTCTGCACCTAATATAACTCGCTCATACTTGGTCAACCGACTAGGAGTAAGGTACTGTGTTCGGGTTCTTGTCAGTAAAATCGCAACTGCATGTGGGACATATACTGTTACAGGGTGTCCCATTATCATAGATTCACTATGTTCCAGACTCATGCATGTTGCCGCTACAGCTTTTAGGCACCGTGGTAATGCAGATGCCACGGGGTCCAAAGTAGCAGAGAAACAGGATGTCGCATTGTCATGTGTCTGGATTAAGACTCTGAGCGCACATTTGTCTCTCACATAACAGAATAGTGCAAATTCTTTGGAATTATCCGGCATACCTAACGCAGGTGCTTCGCACAGACAGTTGCATAATTTCAAAAAGGCTGTCATGCTTTCATCATCCCACTCTACTGGATCTCTTGATCTCTTCTTTGTCAATTGTATCAATGGTTTGGCTAGTACTGCAAATCTCACAATCCACTGCCTGCAATATCCTACTATTTCAAGAAGCTTCCTTATGTCTTTCTGGGTCTGTGGTAACTGCATTTTCTTATTATTTTGATTATTTCTGAAGTCACTCTTCTGACTCCCCTTTCTATTTGGTGTCCCAAATATTTGACTGAAGTTGTACAAAATTGTACTTTTTCTGGCGACACCTTATGTCCACCTTCTGCCAGGTGATTCAATAATGCAATTGAATCAATGACTCAAACATTTTGGGTTTTTGAGGTGACTAATAAGTCGTCCATGTACTGCACCACAACAGACTGTCTGGGCAACACCAAGGATTCAAGACATTCTTTCAGAATCTGATTAAAAATCGAAGGACTTTCAGTGTATCTTTGCGGAACCCGATTCCAAACATAAACATGCTCGTCAAATTTAAACTAAAATTATAACTGGCTATCCGGATGCATTGGAATGGAGAAAAAGGCATAAATCAATTACAGTAAACCATCCTGCGCTCCATGGTATCTGATACAGGATTACTGCTGGATTCTTTACTATTGGACAACATGGTACAACAATTTTATTAATTTTCCTCCCATCTTGGGCCACCCTATATTTGCTGTTAGGCTTCTTTATACCAATAATAGGTAAATTACAAGAACTACTCATTATTTCTTTTAATTTGCCTTGCTTAATTAATCGCTCAATTTCTGCTGCTACACCAGCTTTTATTTCTGGGCTCATTTTATATTGGCGAGTATTTGGGTAAACTGCACCTTCCTTTACCGTTGCTTTTACTGGGTCTACATTTGCCATTAATCCTACCTCTTTAAAAATCCCACACATCAGGATTTACAGTATTTTGGACCTCTTCTGGTAGCTCATCTGGGGTCATCATTGTAAATGTGTCATTCACTGCTGTTCCCTGTTTAGCTAAAATGATTTTGTATACTCCGTCCTCATCAGGAGTCTGAATTGCAACACCATCCAGTGTGCAAAATATTGCGCAGTTCATTTTGCACACTAAATTCCTTCCTAGTGAGCTTACAGGACTCAAGTCACAGACCACAAACTTGTGCATTTCTTTAAAATTGCCAATACATACCTCCATTGGTTCGGTAATTGGGGTCCTAATCTGTTTATTAGAAATGCCAACTACTTGGATCGCTTCTCCCGAGAGGGGTAGGTTTGGAATGTCTGCTGTTCTCCCAGTGGAACGGGTAGCACCAGTGTCTAATAAGAAGGTGATGTTATTCCCCTTTACCTTACCTTCTATATATTGACCTGACTGATCTACTGGCAAGGATGCCCCAAGTACGCATTCCTCTTCCCTCCCCCTCTCAGGCACCATCCTTGAGTCTCTTAGTCAAAAAAAGTATCCTGCAAAAGAAATTGTATGGTTACAGAATTTTTCTTACCACTTTCCTCTCTGAATCCGGTGTCTACACTGTACTTGGCTTGGCTCACAAAAGCTGGTATAGGGGCTGGTGGCAATTGACTCTAAAAGACTTAACTGCAAACTGGTCTCAGAATATGAATAATGGAAGAATTTGTAATTTTTGTAACCTGAGCACCCAGACCCTAGATAATGTTTTGTTTGCTTGTCCGGTATTGAGCTTGAGTCGATATCATTGGCTTCGTCCGATGGTCCTGCTAAACAATGTAAAAAATGTAGTATCAGCCCGAGATTATCTTTTTTGTCAAAAAAATTAAGCCGTAAGCATAAAACTTTTAAACTATTTTAAAGAATTTTTGTATATAGTTTAAATTTGTTATATACATACTTATTTCAATTGGATAATTAATTTCCTCACTTAAGAAAATCCTTTGAAGTACTAGTATCTTGCTTTTTGAATTGTCTTTTGCACATTACTTGCTGCTATTTATTGCTATTTTGTACATTAGGGGTATGATGAGTATATGTCCCTCTTTGACCTTTCGGTTATTCCTTAAAATTAATTGAAGTAGAATTTTTCTCATAATGCATGGCTTTTTGCATAGATTGGGCTACAGTTAGTTATTCTGTTACCAAGCTGCTATTCCCTAAATCGTACTTGAATAGGTTGATATCTCCTCCCTTTTAAACATTTGCATATTTAGGTGATGCTTTGTTTTCTTTCTCGCCTGGTAATTAATTTTAATCATTTTTTTATGTGAAACAGAATTTTGATATTGTTTGTTATCTCATACCTTATGCTGCAAATTTTAAGCAAAATCCATAGTTGAATTATTTACGTGTTGTGGAGGTAAATTTTATGATGGCATGTGGAGTGAGTTTTGTTATTCATAATAATATGCATGTGTTCTTATATGGACCTCCTAGGAGTTCCAAATCTTGAATAAAAATATTAAATTGAATTGACTCTGTACAACCTGTTGCGGTTGCCTCGTTAACACCTCATTCTGCTTCTGTGGATTTAAATTTTGAGTTTGGACATTATTATTCTGTATAAGTTTACACTCGTTTTTCCAATGCCCCAATTTTCCGTACCCATGACATTGAAACTTTTTCTTTGTCTCTTCTTTGCTCATTCGCCCTCCTGGTTTTCCCCCACTACCTTCACCTTGACCTTGACCTTCCTCCTTTCCTTGATTATATGCCTGATTACTTAGCTGACGCTCTTGTTGCTCTGCTAATTTAACTTGAGCCCACGTTACCTTTTCTTCCAATTTCTTTTGTCTATTGTCAATCTCATCCCCACAGTATTTAGCATTCTTGAGGACTTCATCTATGGGCTTTGCTTGCCAGCATAATATATGCTCTTTAATCATCTGTGATCTATCTTCCCTTAGTCCTGTCACAAAATGATATACAAAATGAGTCATATCTTTATTTTCAATGTTTTCAAACCCACTGTACTGTTTGATTACATGTAAAAGTCGCTCATAATTTGCATGTACTGCCTCATCCTTTTCCTGGGTTTTTGTCTATTTTTATCCAATTCGTTTATTTTGTGGGGGAATCTTTCCCTTCAAATAAGTTATTACCTGATGATATTTTTTCATTACCTCATCTGATGGCGCTCCTGTCTTTGGCCTAATGATGAGTACCCAAGAGATGCAATCTACTGTAATTTTACATTATGTCCATACGTCTGCAGGAACAACTATGCCAAACAAGCCATCCAAATCTTTTAGCAGTACTTTCGAAACCTTCAGAAACCTTTCAACTTGCCTGTACCATTCTACTGGTTTTTCTCTATGTTTTGGAAAATCATTTGTGAATGATAAGATATCCTGTCGGGTCCATGGGACATGTACATAACCTCCTCCTGGTACCTCTCTCAATTGAAACAACCTTTCAACTTTTTCTGTTTCCTTCAATAAATACTCAGGTGTTGTTTGATTTGCCTGTGCTTTTTCCTTTTTCTTTGTCCATCTAATTTGCCACCTATCCAGTTCTCCCCATTTTTGCAACAATGTCAATAATTCTTTTTTCTGCAATTTTCTTCCTGACACATTCATGTTCTCTAAATCTTTGTCAGAAAATTCTGCTCTATATGGTTTCTGTAATACTTTGAATTTCCCCATGTCAATTCCCATATCTGAGGCCAAATTCATTAGTTTCTCATGAAATATTTTTGTGTTTCGAGTAATGCTTCTGCAAATGAATAGCAACTTTTATTCACTGAAAGTATTTAATCTCTCTATTCCTACATTTCCTGCTATCACTTCTCTTAATTTAAATATATCCAATACCTTTGGCTTTTCTATTTTTCATGTCCATCTTTCTATTTCTTCTGGGGTTACTACAGTGTCACTTTTCGTACGGGTGGATGTTTCAATCTGTACCTCTTTTGAACAACCTGGGGTAATTTTCCTGAATGAATCATTTATTGGCTCTCTTATAGGCAAATCCATTAACAAAATTACTGACTCACACTCACTTGCTTGGTCTTCAACTATTATATTTTCTTTTCTGGGTTGGGCAATTGGAGTAGTCAGAACGGGAGCTTTAGAAATAGTTTGTTTATCCCCATGTAAGGGAACAAACGGACCTAAAGTCACTGGGATCCTTAGTGCTTCAGGACTTGTATTAAATTGGGTTATTTTCTGGATTAATTCACTTCTATTTTTATTTATTGCTTCTCTCTCCTTTTCTTGAAGCACCCTTTCCAATGTATTCTCATGTATTGCCTGCGGAACTAAGGGTGTTTTTAGAAATGGGGCACTAGGAGTAGTCCTACTTATGTCTTCCCGATAAGGTGGAGGATTTTTCATTAATAAATCTTCAAAAAAATCATCTTCAGATTCACTAAATGTTTTGTTTTTTCGGTACATTTACTTCCTGTCGGTTCTTCTGTGGTCAATACAGGATATAATCTTTCCACTACCATAGCCTGGCTCCATTGCTTCATCTGCTAATCTCTGGTTTCTCTGGGACATTTTGGATAGAATTTACTCAAGTTTCTGTCACACCGGGGTCGGTCTCGCTCAAAAGCCTTGGTCTCACATTCTTTTAAAGCTTCATACTGAGTTAATCTAGGCATTGGGTCTAATTCATTCATGCAAGTTCGTAAATTGTGCAAAATTCTCCCATTAAATGTTCTGTACTCTGGAAATGCTAATTTTCTATCATATTTTGTATACTCTATCTAATTCTTTAACCATACACAAGTGTAGTAGCCTCTTTCTGTCATCATATATTATGCAGGTGTCTCTTTTTGAGGGAGGAATAATAATTCCTTCTCTAGTTTTAATAGCTTTATCCTTTTTAAAATCTTGAGTTTCTGCATAAATGACATTTTTCTTTTCTCTCTGTACATGATGTTTGGTTTTCCTCTAATGTACTGCTCGTGGACAAAACCTATAAATCTTCTATCTGGACGGGACCCTATTATAGTTGGATCAGGGTTCCACATATAATCTCCACTGTCTATTAACACTAAAAATTCTATTTTTTGCAAATTAATCAATTGTTTACTTCACTTAAATTTCTCTTCCAATAACAGCTTGTCCTTTATTCTACTAACCAATCAACATTTGGTTTACATAACCACTTTAACCAATGCTTGCACAGCTTTCCTGTGACGTCAGTCTCACTCTCTGTACTCATCCCCTTCTTTACAGTATTACCTCAGCTACACACCCACTGTCTCAACCAATCCCAGAGGGGCTCACAGTGATGTCAGTGCAGCACCCGCGACTGACCCCTCCCTTGCAAGGTAATACGAAAACTCAAGTTCTTTAATTTTTATTTACACATTTCATTAAATAACAACAAATAAACATTCGCTACTGGGCCTGATATATTAATTTAAAAGAAAAGTCAATTTCTTTTACACAGAGTAAAACCTTTCCATTTACCCTTCAAACACTGAGAAAAACCTCTTCCGCTTACTCTTCATTCAAGCATCAAAGAACCTTTTACTCCTTCAGACTTTCCCCTTCTAGGTAATAGAAGACCAAAGTTTCACCAGCGAACTCCTTTGCTATCAGTCATTCTCACTTTTATACGAAAATAATCCCTAACTAGTGCTTCAAGCTTTTACCTAACTTTCCACACTTTCTTCATCAAGGCCAGTAACCTCACTGCAGTGTGGCTTCCACTTACCACCCACTATTCAATATCCCAGGGGATTTCTGGACAACATAAAACGATACAAACGGTTTTGGTTAATACATAAATTAAAATTTCAATACACAACTACCTACCTATCTTAACTAAAACTTAACCATAGCTCTGCTACCAAGAAAAACTGATGGAGCGAGATTACCAGATTGGGTTATTTCTAAAACCCCACACTCACCTGGGCCCATAAACATTCATACAATAAGCTGGCAATCCTCCGCTGAAGTTCCTGGCTTAGTCTAACTTGAAATTATATATTTTACCTGTACACCTTTCTTACCAAACTTTAACACCTTAGTGCTTAATTTCCTCTGGTCGATAGATCAGGTTGTTAGCATAATATGTAAATGCATTGCGATTTATATAGCGCACGTATCACCCTAAGGCATCAAGGCATAAAATAACATTTACTCTTATTTCTTTGAATGACCACAGATTCGGGAGAGATTTAAAATCTTTGTCTATGCAATATTTTGTGAGTCAAATACCAATACATGTCAATCACCACCTTCTCAAGGAGAATAATTATGATCAAAACAAGAATCTTTAGAGACTTCGCAAACTCTCTAAACATTGGTACCTGGGGAGGGTGGAAAAGGAAAATGGTACAAGGACCACACAGATTTATATTTAATCAATCAATCATGGCACTTATAAAGCACACAACTCACCCGTGAGGGTCTCAAGGCGCTGGGGGGTGCTGGTACTGCTCGAATACCCAGGTCTTGAGTAGCCTCCTGAAGGTCAGTAGGTCCTGGGCTGGCCGTGGGAGAATGGGGAGGGTGTTCCCGGTCTTGGCGGTAAGGTGGGAGAATGATCTGCCCCCAGAGGTTGCTCTTCGGATACGGGGGACGGTGGCGAGAGTCAGGTCGGTGGAGCGGAGCTGAAGGTTCGGGGTATAGAAGGTGAGTCGACTGTTGAGGTATGCTGGTCCTGTGTCGTGGAGTGCCTTGTGTGCGTTGGTGAGGAGCTTGAAGGTAATCCTCTTGTTGACGGGGAGCCAATGCAGGTCTCTCCAGTGGGGTGTGATGTGGCTGTGTCGAGGGATGTTGAGGATCAGGTGGGAGGAGGCGTTCTGTATGCGTTGTAGTCGTTTGAGTAGTTTGGCCAGCGCTCCCGCGTAGAGGGTGTTTACATTTTCCAGTCTGCTGCTGACGAGGGCCTGGGTGACCGTTCTTCTTGTGTTGGTGGGGATCCATCTGTAGATCTTGCAGAGCATGCAGAGGGTGTTGAAGCAGGAAGAGGAGATGGCGTTGATTCGCCTGGTCATGGTGATGGTTGAGTCAAGAATGAACCCCAGGTTGCGGGCGTGGTCAGTGGGTGTCAGTGCAGTTCCCAGGGAGGTCGGCCACCAGGAGCCATCCCAGGCTGAGGGAGTGGAGCCGAGGATGAGGACCTCTGTCTTGTCTGAATTCAGCTTCAGGCGGCTGTTCATCCATTCAGTGACAGCTTTCATCCCGTTGTGGAGGTTATTTTTGGCGGTGAGTGGGTGAGGGAGAGGATCAGCTTTGTGTCATCAGCGTAGGAGATGATGTTGAGGTCGTGCAGTCTGGCGACATGGGTGAGCTGGACCAAGTAGAATGGTGCAAGGAACAACCCCTGTCCAAGGGCTGGAAAAGAAAGGTACCCGACTAATCAGAAGCCAGCAGTTCAGGACAGGGACAGGACAGGTAACCTCCTCTAAGTGCAACGCCAGTGTTACACCCCTCTCTGGTGCTACTCTCTTCCCCTTCTAGATGGATCGATTCTTCTTCATCAGCAATCTCCCTATCCTTCTTTCAGAGTGCTCGACCAGCCCTCTGAGCTCGCAGCATCCACCATCTTCTTCCGCAAATGTTGAGTCAGTGACAGGTCTGTGACAAGTCGGACAAACTAACTGACTAAGCCTACCTTAGTTATACTATTCTCAGTGTATGTACCTCCCCCAATGTTTTAAAATGAGTGTATTTCCTTCATTCAATTGGTCAGTGGGATGGGAAGAGGTCATCACACCATACTAATGTGAAGTCATCTTCTTTGGTTTAAATGTTCCCAACCTTAATTTTACTTTCCCATGCTTTATTCCTCCCAGCAACAATCACATTACTTCATGTACAATGTATATAATTTTATTTATTTCTTCTTGCCCTCTCCGGGTCAAGAGGTAAAATTCTCAAGCACATTGCTTGTGAGACGGTCCTTGGCTGAGGTTCAATGTCATTCTGTAGAATACAGACAAGTTGGAGATCTCAGTTACCCTCCAGGCCCAAATGTGAACTAATAATAAAGTCAAAGAAGAACATGTTAGAATACAAAAATAAATGAATGCACTGTATACCACTTATTTTTACTCTAATACCATTATTTTATTTTAACTATTGCATTAGCAGTTTAGCAAAACATGCAAAGTTTAGTTTAAGCATAGCTATATTCATTAACATGTGAGGTTTGAAGTGGCCATTTTAATACTACTGCACAGCTGCAAAGAATTCCCACCAAAAGCAAAGGACGTCATACTACATAGATGCAGTAGACGCATGCGCAGAAGAGTTCCTACGTTTTCGGCAGCCATTTTAAGACACTCTGATTACTTGTTAGTAAAGCACATTGGAAAGCTTACCCTAGATAAAGAAAATGTTGTGTGGTGCAATTATTAGTATTCACAAAACATGTTGGTTAATGTATTGCATGTCATTTCGAAATGGTTGAGTCCAAGCAAGTTTCTCACGTATGAAAACTTGCTCCATTACATGTGCCCCCTCATGTGCATTCTTTGAATCTGTAAAGGTAGTGCTACTCTGATTTTATGCTCAGATGCTGGCTCTTCTAAGGACAGGCTCATCCACTTTAGCTGATTACATCTAAATTCAATAACTTTATTTTGCATACATACATACAGCCTATTAAGCAACCAGCTTCCCAATATTATACCCAAGCCAGGAGCCATAGCATATAAGTGTTCCAGCTCACAATTATAATATCTTTAGGATCAGTTGGGGACTTGATGAGTATTGGTTACCGAACAGTCATGGGGTGTTTTGTCTTTGGAGGCAGCATGATTTTGCAAGAGGCACTTTTCAAGTGTAATATGCTGCAGATAATATATTTCTGATTTGGGCAGCCTTGACATGGACAAACTTAGTGCAACATCCGAATGGGGGTACAGGGACTGTGAGTAGGGAGCTTAACACAACAATGTTGAACACTATATCCAATTGGGCAGCAGTTGCAGCCACCCCTGCATGCAAATATGGATGCAATCCATCATCGATAGAATCTAAGGCAGGAATCAAATGTTCCTTGTCTTACTACTCCAGTGCTCTTTTTCATAATGCTACCTGATGAAAGGATCATAATCAGTCACTCTCAGTGTAGGGTGCTGACGACTAGGCAGTCTTTAAAACGACTCAAGCATTTACTGCATCATCACACCCAGTCAAAAGCTTGTGGGTATACATTCTAGTGAGATCCCGCAGTAGATGTTCAATAGCAGCTTAACCTAAAATGCTCCATCAAGAAAAAACAGACATTCATAGAAAAGTACTCATTTGGGCCACAGTGAGGTGACAAGAAAACTTGAGAATTTCATGATTGTGATCTGCAGATAGCTTTCTGGTCATTATGATAGGTCCAGCCGCACGTTAGGTACTGTTTTTATGGGTAAAAATGATGGGACTTTGCTCTTCATTGCAATCCAGAACTTTGTGTTACAGATATGTGATGTGTTCCATTTTGTGATCTAAAGTTTGACATTTACAGGACATAGTGAGAAAGAAAAAGTGATGGGATATACACAAGCCACACCTGCCAGTCCCCCTTGAGTGTGTAGTTTCCAGAAGAGACTGGGGTTTGTCAATTTGCCTGGTTCCTGCCGACCTTGGTCCCAATTACCACAGCTACATATCTGACAAAAGCAACAACATTTCAAGGTTATTTTGCTTTGCATGGTTTCTTATGCCTTTTCTGTCATGGATGATACACCCACCCACAGTTGAAGGGTACCATTTGTAATCAGGAAAATTCACACTTGAAAATGTCCCATGAATTTTTCTAGATGTTGGTTTTCTATTGAAAGGTAGTAGCTACAAAAACACTTTTTAAAAAGCTTCCTCGGAAGTTACCTGGCTTTATGGCTGTTCCAGAATTTGTATAGGTTCTAATGGTGCACTTGCTCTAATCTCGGGTTCTTGGGGACATTTGAGAAAACATACTGTTTTTATTCACTCCAAATCTGTATTAATTTGAGTTTGGGTATTTAAGGAATGAATAATCAGTAAACTGTCGCAAAACATAGTAAACCATAGCTCAATTGTTGGCTGTGGGTATGGTGGGCTATTTGAACAAACTATAAACTCTCTAGACGTCTATACAGGGGAGTAGACAGAACATTGACCCCCCCCCCCCACACTTTGTACCCAAGCTCTGATGGCACCAAGCAAGAGACGTGAGCCTGAAACTCCCCAGAAGATCACCCTTTTCTCTTCCATCTGAGTCAATTTGTTCACCCTTTTACCTTTCCATTCACCTGCTGATTTCAGCCATTTCACCTTTTAAACTTCTCACCGATTCATTCTTTCATCCATCATTCAATCTTTCACTATTACATCCATCCACCGACCATTCTATGCATTCATCCATACAGACCTCCATCATCTATGCTTGCATCCATCCACCTACACAGCCATCATTTGACATCCATCAATAAAACCTTTAAAATATCAATTAATCCGTTTACCTATCCATTCTTACCCACCATTCATCCTCTCCAATTTCCATTTACTTTACCACACATCCTTTCAGATTTTCATTTACTATGCCATCCATCCCTCCTCTCAAATGACCAATTACTCTGCCATCCTTGCACTCACCCATCCCATGAGATCTTCATTTTCTTTACCATCCATCCACAGATTTTCATTTGCTCTGCCATCCTTCCCCCTTCCCTCCGATCGTTCACCCACCCATCTACCCATCCTTTCACCTACCCTACCTTTTACCCACACATCCGTCCTTTTTTTCATCCACCCATCCTTTTACCTAACCATTCTTTCACCCACCCAGCCAACCATTCTTTCATCCACCGATCCTCTCACACTCATTCATCCTTTCACCTACCCATCCTTTCACTTACTCATGCATTCACTCATCCATCATGCTTCCCCTATCATCTTATCTTTCTTTCTTTTAGAGAATTTTAGGCTTTTATCTGCCAACGTTCAGATAAGAGATTCGTAAAGAATCCTACCCCTGCTATAGCTGGTGAAGCAGTCGGTTCACAACACCCCTGTGTCTATAACACATAATGCTGTACCCCAGCACAGAGAAACACGCTTACTGGATTTTTTTCTTTAAAATATCAAATCACATCTGGCTCCTTTCTGGAGCACAGTACTGTGTATCTGAGTTTCAGAAAGAAGCAAGGCACTTATTATATTTTTTTCTTGGGATATAAAAAATTCCAAACGGGACCTGGTATGTGCCTCAGGAAGGAGCCAGGTGTTTGAATTGTTTCTTATGCTAATAAAATATCCGGTGTCTGGCTCCTTGCTGTGGACAGTCGCATACCTCCTTAAGTTCACAGGCGTATTGTGAAACGACCGGACTGTGTGAAATTGAATCGGGTGATCAGAGAGAGAGTGGGCGGTACTTGGTTGCTCTTCCCACCATCTTTTCTCCAGCCGAAAAAAATTGTGCTGGTGGGCAGTACTAGGGCACATATGGACACTGTAATAACTGCTCTCAGACCCCTCATAGCCCTACCTACCACCTCGATACTTGGGATGCACCATAGAGAAGCTAAAAATCCCTTCCATCCATCTGCTATGCCTGCGCAGTTGACCCATTTTACTGTGCGTGCTGCGTGCATGGAGGTGAGCACACCAGCATGAGCTGGAGTGTGTACCCAATTGGGCAGCTGGAGAGTTCCGGATTTATTTTAGATACATCTGAACTTCAACAGGTTCATGGGCATTTTGTGGTTGATGTGATCACTGTAAAGAATATAAATTGGCCCTGGTCTTTAAAAGAGCATCCATGTGTTCCTTCATATGATGTTCTGAAGGCGTGTATTATATCCTTGTGAAAGTTAAAATTTCATTAACTGTGCCATGTTACGTTTTAGAACAGCATATGTTTGTTCTTTTTACGACTAGAATTCAGCTGGTAAATGATGTATCCAATGTGGCATATATAGGAAAAGACTGCAGTTTTTACAATTTTAGAGTTTATTATATATAAATGTAACTTCAAAAAATTTAAACAGTTTTTTTTTCCTTAGAAGGCTGAGAAAATTGACATCAAGTTACGATTTGGGGGTAAATTCCATGATGGGTGTCAGATCCACTGTTCCTTGCGATATAACAAAAGTGATTTCCATACGGCAGTTAAGGCACTCTCAAAGACTGCACATATAACCATTGCCAACATTGTTCAAAACGAAGATTTTAGAAATGGTGGTAGACAGATTTAAAGGGCTAACCAACACTACAAACCCTTACTGTGGACCTAAGGTGTCCTTCAACTGTACATTATATAGACTCAACCTAGGACTCCCCAAAATGTTCAACCAATTAAATCATTGAGGTCAAGAAAAACATAAATCGGCTATAAAAAATAAGTGATATATATTAATAAATCCAATGATCCATTGTAATATTTTCAAATTGGTTTATTCAGAGATCATGTTCATAAATTCTAACAAACTTCCATGACTCGTCAACTGCAGCCAACGTGTTTTGTTCCTGTGGAAATTCTTCAGGGTTAGAATGAGTAATTCTTCAGGGTGACAAACAATTTATTTACAGTGCACACACAATATGAAAACATATAAATATCGAAGTTCAAACTCCACTCTCAAATAGACCCAAAAACTGGTTATACTGACACCGCTTCATTGAGCAAAACACAATTGTTTTATAAATGTAGGCACAGTACATAAACATTTATTTCATTAACTCATTAAAAGAATGCAAGACATTCAACAAAGAAGGCAAAAACAGAAAGCTCTTCATTACATCTCAAAGTAACAATCTCTTTACTTTCAATGAAGGCTGATTATATATTCATATCATTCATAACATTTCACATGACACATGTACCTACCTTCCAGGAATGTATCCTAAGGTAATGTATTTCTGTATTTTCTTGTTTAAGATGGCATATATGTTTTCTGTGTAGAAGAGTCCTCTTTCAATTGTTGAGCTTTAGTAGGATGTAGAGAATGGATATATAAACAGAATATGGTGTTGGGTTTATGCGCTAAGAGCATACCACCCGTTTAAGCCAAAGAAAGACACTTATCAGAAGTAACACAATTGTAAGATTTTAGTATTTGTTTTCCAAAAGAATTTGGACTGATATTTTAGATGAAGCACATACATTTACTTAACTATTTTCAGGGATCCTTGGGGGTTCATTGATGTGTAATGTAGTGATTAGCTCTAACTGGAATATAATGGTGCCATCTTCCATTGTTTTAAGTGGGGGTGTGTGTTTTTGATCTTGGGCTGTACCAGCATAAAATGGTGCAGGCTTTCAACTATGATAATCATATCACACTTGGTTTGGCTCAACTTATGTCATTGTGATGAAAGTTTGTATATACTGTAGCAACATGGCACCCGTTCTATATGCAGAGAAATGGTGCATAGTTTCTGCTATAGAATAGTAGGTAACTGACTGAATATGGTATTTGTGAGAAGGTGGCCTGGTATATACTGTCCACTAATTAAAGTGGGCACCCTGTACCAGTCCACATGACCCTTATGCTGTATGAGGTCAAAGATAACCTTATTGAAATCTATCCTAGTGGTATCTATGGAGAGCAGCCTTCGGGCTTAATCTTGAAGGAATGTAAAGCAGCTTTTTTACCCAAATATCACCTCCTGAATGACTACCGTAAATGAAAGGAGAACCACACAGTAGTTATATAAAAAGATGTATTTATTAATATAACACTCTACTACCCTCTACAGGAGTTTAGAACACTAAGCATGCAATACTGGATCAATAGAACATTTGTAAGTAGCACCATACACAGTGTGCTCAAGAAGGAGATCAAACCACATACTAAAAAAATGGTATTACAATCACAACTTGACTAGACACAGTGCCTAGAGCACGTAGAATTGCTGGCACCCCAAGGAACCACCCAAGGAACCCACCCAGGGAGCCCAAGGAGAACAGGTGCAGTGAAAAAACTGCGCGCACCGTACAACTCATTGGGAAAGTCGCGATTTCAAAGTTACAGTTTAAGGACACTTCTAGGAAGACTTCAAGCAAACCCTTTTAAACATGGGCGATTCTAGAGCCAAGCCACCAATGAGATGAGGTACCCGTGTTACCTATCCCAGAGTAGCCGGGTGCATAAGGGGCCAAGTAGTGTCAGAAACCTTCATCGTTTTCAATGGAGAGCTGCAAAGTACTGCTGCTGGTAAGGTGAAGAGTGTCCGGTGGAATCCAATCCTGGATTCTAGGTGAGAGGAACCTAAAAGCAGAGGGGACAGAGTCTGGGTCACTCCAGGTGACCAGGGGCTCGGGAGTCTAATGCCCACCGATGTCAGGTGCTTTAGGTGCGGTGAGGGGATGCTTGACTCTTCAGCCACGAGGACCCGTAGATGTCTAGGACAACCAGGAGCCGGAAAATAGCTGTCCCATAAATGATAAGTGCTGAGGGGTCGGTGTCCGGCTGGAGCACCAATCAAGCTTTGGCAAATCCACCCCACACAGGTGGACAAACAGGTTACGGTGTGGACCATCAAAGACCAGGGGACTCTCCAAGCAATGGAGAGTCCGGGCACAACTGGGGCAACTAGCGAAGCCCAAGAACAAACAAGGTGACCCTCGGCAGGGATCCACAGACCAACGGACCAGGAGTCGCGAGGAGACCTCAAGCAAGTTTGCAAAGTACCTGCCCTACGGAGCACTCAGTGTGAGGAAGCCGGAGTTCTTTGGTGCAAATACTGCTTGGGTAGGGACTACATGGCGTTAAATGCACAAGCTCGGGAATTGCCAACAAGCATATGCACTTGCAAATGTACGCAGTGCACAGGGGTTCAGGTCACGCAGTCCCCATGAGGGATACTGGCCTCAGAATTGTTGAGAGGGCAGATCGACCTCAGGGACATTTGGAATCCCACCTCCTGTGTTGCTGAAATCTTTGGAGTCCTCAGGAGCTCGGGAGCAGCAAGCCGGTCAGATTCGCTTAAATGCCTGCTAGTGCAGGGGAGTAACTAATTTACTCCAAGGGAGATTTTTCAGTCATCCAGCATCGTGTAGACAGTCAAAGTACTTGGTTTCTTCTTAGCAGAATCTTGTTCAGGTAAAATCTAAAGTCCTGTTGCCAGGTAACCCCCTTTTATACCTAAGGGAAAGGGTTGGACAGATTCAGGGGACCTTCCAAGGGGAGGGGCAGGACAGAGGGGTGGCTACACCCATGTCCTTTGTCCAGTTTTGCACCAGAGCAGGAGCCAATGGCTCCCAGAACTGGTTTGAGCTGGACTATGTACAGGGACACCAAATGTGCCCCCAGTGCAGACTTTCTGGCACTCTGAGTGCCCCCACCTAGCCCTAATACACTAAACCCTGTCTGGAAGGTGGTTGCACCTCCCTGTGACAGAATGCCTATTGCCATACCTTCCTCTGCTTGAGCTTGACTCAGCGGCAGGAGGGTAGAAATGTGTCTGTGGCTGGCAGCATCCATTTTGTGCTGCCCGGGTCGAGAAAGCTGGTCCAGGTAGACCGGTGACCCATGAAGCTCGCTTCAGAAGGGTGGAAAAATACCTCCCACACCTGTTACTGGTATGGAGGTATGGTTCCAGGGTGTTTTACACCAAACACGACATGTTTCTATGCAGCCATTTTAAAGTTACTGTTTTTCCGCAGGTTATAATGCAACTTGACCTATATATCTGGCTGCTCACAGACACCCCGGAGAATGGTTTCCAAAGGCTGCAGAGGGGCCCTACTCAAGCAGGGGCACCCTCTCATGAAAAACCCAGAACCCTGCCTCCAGGATTGACAAGGCCTGCCATAGGGGTGACTGATAGGTTTATAAGTGTAGTGATATAAATAGATATAGTGAACCTATATCTAAGTAAGTGTTGCAAGCACCAGCTTACACAGGTTGCAGTGTCATTTTGAATGGCTTCTCATGGGTGGAATAATACATGCTTCAGCCTATGGGAGGCCTCTGGGGAACCTATACCCTGGGTACATGGTGTACCATATACTAGGGACTTATAAGGGTACCCCAGGATCCAATCTGGAGTGTAACTAAAGTACATGCATAGCAATTTAAGGGGTGAAAGCAGATAGACTGGGGTCCTGGATAGCAGGATTCTAGCCAGACGTGTCCAAAAACAGTGAGACATCAGCAAAAAAATGGTGGTAACCATTAGAAGCAGATCCTACTCTCCTACAGTACCTTTGGCTTACATGGTGAGGGCATGTTACTAGTTTCAGCTGTGTAAGGATATGATGATGTTTCAACTCATAGTAATATGAGGCTGTGAATATTAATGGTGGGCGCTGTCTCTGTACCAATTTCTAAGACAGCACATATTTTTCCTGTGTAGCGCAGTCCTCTTTCCATCACTTTTAGTACGATGTAGGGAAGGGCTATATACACAGTTACAATATGACCCCTAGCTTAAATTTCAAGAGCATGCCACTTGTTTAAGCCACACAAAGACAGTTATCAGAAGTAACCAATTTGGAGTATTTTAATATTTGTTTCCACAAAATAAATTGGACAGTTACCTCTAGAAGAATCATATACGTTTATCAAACTGATTCCTTGCAAGCTCAAACATATTAAATGTAGTGATTTGCTCGTATTAGAGTATGATGGGGTTCGCAGATTTTTAGATTATCGCAGCTGTTCTACCCTGGATTTGGCTTAATTAATGTTAATGTCAAGAACATTTGTATACAATGTAGTAATATGGCACCCAGTCTATACGCCAAGGACATGTCATCATATTAGTGCATTTGAGAACTTCACCAGAGGCAAAAAGTTTAAGTTATTTGATACTTGCCTTTAGGTGATAGAGCGAACTAATCATTTCGGAGGGCACTGATAGTCTTACCAAACTTGTCTCTTAAAAGCAAAATTGCAAGTTCAAAAGATTTAACATTTTGTAACTAATTACTCCTGTTCACTAACGTAATATGGCATCTAGAGCAGCCCTCTTCTATTTGTTTTGTGCTAGTGCCATGTCGGCGGTGGTGGCTTATGTAAAATTAGAGATAAATAGTGTCTCTTCATTACTGTTCGCTTCACAATGTTTCATTTACAATTGAGGTGCTGAATGAATATATTGATTTTATTTTAGGAGTATTGGGGCCAGGATTTTATAACCTTTTCCATATTTAACCAAATGAAAATTTGAAGAGTATTTTATGGAGCTTGGTGATCACTTATTTACATAAGGTATACATTTGGATCAGGTTAAAGGTCGAATTGACTTGTATACAGTAAAGTGTAACATAATGAGAGTTGAAATAATATCTGTTTATTGGCCTATTTCAGACGTTTACTCAACACAAGAAAATACAGAAATATGGGGAAAGAAAGTAACGCATTACCTTTTAAAATACTGTGGAAATTGAGTGAATGGTCTATGAGGAATATTTTGAATGGTATTAATGTTCTCAGCCTTCCATGAACAAAAGAGTTCTAGTTTGAGGTCTAATGATGATTTCCTTAAGCGTTCTGATTTTGCCTTTTTTTGGGGAAGGACTATGATTCTTTTAATGAGATAGTGAAATTACTTGGATTGCACCATTGTCTTCATTCATAAACCAATTGTTGTTTGCTCAATAAAGCCGTGCCAGTATGACCAGTTTTAGTTAGATTTAGAATTGGATATTTTAGTGTAGGATATTTCGATGTTTTATATTGTGTGCACTGTAAATAAAATGTTTGGCACTTTGTATATTCATTGTAGCCTGAAGATGTTTCGTAGGAATGGAATGCATTGGCTACAGTTGATGAATCACTGAAATGTTACAATATATGAACATAATTTCTGAATAAAGGAATATGACAATGTTTCATATGATTTATTGATCTAGCACAAATGTTTGAAAATTGATTTGTTTCTCTTTGACTCAATGTAATTGACCCCACATTGTGGGTCGCACTGTTTTAGTCTAAAATATACCTTGAGATATGTAAAATGTGGATCACACACAGTAGTTGTAATTTAACACAAAAGCCCAGGTCCAGTTTTCTAAATGTTGTAGCAAACATTACGGTACAGCTCAAAATCTCCAAACGACGACAACCAGATAAACGTTGTATGTATGATGGTTCAGCTTGTCTATAAATATCTGGGCAATGGAGTTTTCCAGTGTTTTGAGCTCGTACAATTATTTATTTCCTACTGCCGTCTACTTGGTAAAGAGTAATGTTGAATCTACAATGAAATGTTGAAGCAAAAATAGAAAAGGCAAAAAGTTAGCAAGTTTTAGTCTTGGGATATATGGCACGAGGTACTATAAGCTGTCTTAAAAACTTGGCAAAGCAACCTGCAGCCGAGGGTGTGAAATATTTGCTATGAAAATAATTTGATCAAATCTGCCCATACTCTTTGGTGGATGCATACCAGAATAAAGTATTCTCACCTGATGGCTCCTAATTCAATTTGCCAGGCTTGTCAAATTATTTCCTATTGCGTAATTTATTTTTGTTGCTTAGGGGGGGGGGGCTGGGGGCTGTGGGCGGGGGCTTGTTATAGTTGATATATAATTTTGCATCTCATGGTTTTGGAGAATTTTGACTAGTCATGTCCCGTGGCAAATGGGGCAAGTTTTTGCAAAATGCTTCTAAAGAAGCCTTGCTTATATACCATGAAGCTAAAAAATCTGTTTGACCCCTTACTAACTAGAATAATCATTGCCATATGATGTGGTGTAAATTTTGTTTAAGATAAATTAAACCTGTAATTGTTTTTTAGGAGTATAATTTGTTTCATAGGCGTCAGCTGTAGATTAAGGCAAGATTTTATTGTACTAGAATGTCTGTATATATTGTCTGTATATATTATAAAGGACTTGTGCAATCCACTCTTCCAAAATCGCATCTGAGCCATGTCTCATACTGTCTAGATAATAAGTTTCAAACTCCAGTTCTTTTTCAAGAGCAAGAATTATAGCACAGTAGACCTAATTAATTTGCAGTTCCAACCCAAAATGTACAGAAAGTTGACATTCTTGTATTTAACATGTTTATGTAAATGCATTTAACAATTCATATTTCAAAAGGGAACCCATTTGTAACACACGACGTTTGATAATTATGTTTTACTATAAATTAGGCTTAGATTTTTCAAAATTACAAATGAATCCCCTGGCACAACGTTTTTCAATTCATTTACACCTATTTAATGTTTTTATATCAGAAAAAAATTATTAAATGTACCGTCCTCCAACGTTGATATACATTTTTATTTGTTCACGTACTGTGGACAGATATGTAGGGTGTAAATCACAGCGCTCTCAGTGATAACTCTTTGTTTTGTTTTCTAAATTTTCAATTGTTACATTGTTTTTTTTCTTTTTTAGGCATCTAATGGAGAGTTCTATGTAACCATCTCGCTTGGATTCTTTTCATTAACAAAATGGCTTTTTGTTTTGAAATCCCAGAACCGAGCATTCTATATTTTTTGCAAGAATCTGCAAAATGTTTACCCAAACCTGCTTTTGATGACAATTATTTATCAATAATAGCCAATAGTCACGTACTGCAAAGTCCTGCAAACAGTGTGCTCAGCCAGTTCCCACCTTTGCCACGTGATCCGGTGCTCAGTATACCGGATACCCTGCATAACTTCTCTGCACTTCCCCTTGGCTTTCCACAGACCCATGGTACATGCAGTGCTTTGGATGCCCTTAACCTCATCAGCTTAGAATGCACTAGCCTTGTGAATGCACAAGTTGTTCAGCGACAGCACTATTCAGGAAATCAAATTGATAAAGTTTCACAAACTGAACTCACCATTAAAAAAGAAACGTTGACCAGGAGTACGTGCCTCAATGACTGCTCAGTAGAGGCAGTTGATCGGAAACCTACTGAAAGGAGAGATGAAAATTCTAATATTTTCCTGAAAAAAACACCAAGAAAACAGAAAAGACCAACGAGGAGTGCAGATCGTCATGACCCCGCTTTTCGAGGTGTTATGCTACAAATGAAACTGGAAAGTGATAATGAGAATTTTGGCGAATACAAGTTTTTAACAACTGCGCACTACAGGTAGGCAAATAGAGTTATGATTTTAATGTGGGTTTTTGTCTGACCCTTGCATTTTACAGATTATTAAGGTCTCAACTGTGTTGCAAGTGATTTTAAATGAGATCTAGAGGGATGCCTCATGGACTGTGTTAAGACTAGACTCCAGAGAGGAGACAACTTGCGAATCAATGGCGATGCAATCTTGAGTGAGGACTCTAGAGCGAGGTTTTAAGTGAACAATTTTGAACTAATAAACACAGAAAAAAGAAGGAACTGCCCTTCAAATAGACAAGGAGGAATTATACGCGTTCCCAGGGAAGCAGGGTGACTGAAATGGCACCATATCAGCAATTGCACTGACAATTTTCCATCAAACTAATATTATATAAACTCCCCCTACATTACACTAAAATGATAATTAAAATCAACACCTGAAACCCAACCCACATAATGACCTCCACAATACTCCAAGACCTAAAACTACCTCTTTCAGTAATCCTAAATATAATCCTATATCCCCAATACTCACCATAAAGAAAATCCTAATGGTTACCTCAAACCATAAAAACATGAGTAATATTCTTTAAAAAAAAATTAAAACTTATATCAACCCTGACACAAAACCCATGACAATAATAAATTCATATATTTCCAAATGTAAGAAATTATTGAAAGCCCAAAATACAAGGGACAGTTGGCAAAAAATAAAGAAATTGCTCATTGCAGCAATGAGCAATCTCTTTATTTTTGGCCAACTGTCCCTTGTATTTTGGGCTTTGTTTCATTTGCTATACAACATTATTTACAAGGTATGTACTTCTCACTAATGTTGTCAATAACTACATTCCAAGATGTCCGACACATTGGACTGCAATGTTGTCCCTTCTTTGTTTACCAGGCATTCTTAACCCCTTTGCTCTATTCCCTTTTCTCCCCCCTGTTCTAAGCCTTTATTTTGGCTATTTGGGGTAGTTCGTGCTTAGGCCCCTGTTACTTTTTGAACACATAAGGTATCCACACCAAATTTGTGTCCTTTTTCTTCCAACATCTTGGGGATTCTAAAGGTACCTAAGGTTTGTGGATTCCCCTGGAGGGGACCCAGAAATTGGCCAAAATACAGCTAAGATTTGTTTTTTGGGGGAAAAATGGGAAAAAGCTGCAAATGAAAGTGTCTGGGTTTTTCCCCTACAAATGGTATAAAAAAGGGATTGTGGGGCTGAAATTTCCATTTTCCCAGCTTTTAGGGAATGACAGACTTTTGTCAGAACACCAAAATAGTTTACACAGTTTCGGCATTTTTTCTGGGACACAGCCTATTTTAGCTATTTTTTGTGTTTCCAACCTCCCTACAGTTAATTGTAGACATGGGTATAAAAACAATAATGGATCCTGGGAAGCCATACATTTTTAAAAAGTAGACAAAAATCTGAATTCAGCAAGGGGTCATTTGTGTAGATCCTTCAAGGTTTCTTTATAGAAACTAACAGTTTTAGAAATAGTAGATATTTGCACATTTCCAAAATTGGGAATACTCATACTAGCATGAGAATTACCGATCATTTTTCTAAATGACTTCTTTTTTGCACATTGTCTTTCATTTGGAAGGCAGAAATGCATCAAAAGTCAATAGGTAATAACAGTTGCTTTACAAATCAGTCTCCCGATAAAAAAGGTACCTCACTTGTGTGGGTAGGCATAGTGCACACAGCAGGAAACTGCTCTAAACTCATCATGAACACGACATTTTCACAATGAAAAATTTACCTTTTATTGCAAAGTGCCTAGGTGTAGTGTTCAAACCCTAGGTCTGCGAGCACCTAGGGAAACCTAGCAAACCTATACATTTTTAAAAACTAGACACCCAGGGGAATCCAGGATGGGTAGACTTGACTGTCTTTCACTAGGTTATATTACCCAGAATCCCTTGCAAACCTAAACAATTGTCCAAAAACCCACATTTTTCTCACATTTCTGTGGTGGAAAGTTCTGGAATTTGCATGGATCCACAAATTTCCACCCACCCTGCATTCCCCAAAGTCTTCAGAGAAAAATGGTACCTCACTTAGGTGGGTAGGTCTAGTGCCTGTGACCCACCACAATTTCACAGTGAAAAAAGACCTTTTTTTGGCTAAGTGCCTAGCTGTAGTTTTTGAAACCTAGCTCTACCGGCACCTAAGGAATCCTAGCAAACCTATACATTTTTGAAAACTAGACACCCAGGCAATTCCAGGGAGGTATGGCTTGAATGGATCCCCCAACATTTCCTTACCCAGAATCCCCTGAAAACCTCGAATCTAGCTGAAAAAGAACTTTTTCACATATTTTTGTGTGGGAAAGTTGTGCCATCACCGGGCTGACACAAATTTCCTACCACCCAGCATTCCCACAGTTCTCCCGATGAAAATGGTGGCTGACGTGTGTGGGAGGCCCAAGTACCCGCGACAGGCAAGGGCCCTAAATGTATTGAGTAGCCCCCCATCTGCCCCACCAGGGGGGGCATAAAGTCTGTACTGGTGGCAGGGGGTGGGGCCATTGAAGTGCACATTTTGGGCAGCCCCCACCCTAAAAGAAATTGAGCAAAAAAAAATCTCTGGCGCCAAGTGGGCTTTCTGCCCCACCCCGAAGGGGCAGATTAGGGGCCAATGCTCTATCTGCCCCCCAGGGGGGGCAGAAAGGCTGTAATGGTGGCAGGGGGTAGGGGTATTGGCGTGCCTATTACAGGCAGCCCCCACCCTAAAAATAATTGTGCAGAAAAAAATCCCAGGCGTTTTGTGGGCTTTCTGCCCCGGAGGTTGATTGGGGGCTGCAGCTGTAATGTTTGCGGTGTTGGGGGCATGGGCATTCCCATTTTGGGCAGCCCCCACACTAATGTGTATATGCCCCAAAAAATCCCTGGGGTCTAGTGGGCTTTTTGCACCCCCAGGTGGGCAGATTGGGGGCTACTGCCCCCATCTGCCACCCAGAGGGGCAGAAAGACTCATTTTTTCAGCGGGGTGGGGGCATTGGCATGCCAGTTTTGGGCAGCCCCCACCCTCATTTAAATATGCCAAAAGAAAATCCCTGGTGTCAAGTGGGCTTTTTGCCCCCCAGGGGGTCAAAAAGACTAAATTATTCCAAATTTAATTGGGGGGGGGTACAAAGGCCCTTGCCCAAGGGGCTGTTCTCCAGTATTAGGGGTGTCTTTCATAGATTCACATGCCTGAATCATTCCCCATCGTCGGAGTGGGAGTCCCACAGTACATAAAAAAGCAGTAATATGCCATAATTACATTGGAAAAAATACTAATTCCCAACCAGGAAGTAAAGTAGCCCAAGCTACCATAGAAAAAACTTCCACCTATGTGACTATCCTAGTCATTATGTATAGTCCAAAGTCCAGCCAATCAGGCGCCAGCACCCACCAGAACCTTCTCCCCAGAGGCTCAGGCTCTCAGATTTTCTACCACTCGTCGTGTGAAAGGGAGTCTCCCTGAGCTCTGCTCAGTTTTCTCAACTCTAACTTCAATTTGAACTACTTTCCAGGAGGTCTTCTAAGAAGTGTCGCTTCAGAGCCTGTGATTGTTGTAGTAAGCTTCGGCTTTTTGAGAAAGATCCACACAAAAAGTGTATCTATTGCCTATACCCAGATCATCAGGCCTCTGACTGGAAGATCTGCAGAACCATGCCTCAAAAGACTGTCAGGGATAGAGAGGGTCGTTTACTTCTGTGGTTGAAAAGACTAAAGGATTCTTCTAATCCTGCATCTGAGGTGGGCAGCATTGCCTCTGGTTCAACTGCAGCCTCTAGGAAGTGGCCTGCGCCTGAAGGAATGTCATCACCTAAGGCAAAGGTGACTAAAAAACAACCACCTACAAAGGGACTGGATAAGCCTTCAACATCCAAGGCTGTCCCCTCAAGCAAAGGCATGGAGAGCACTTCTGACCCTAAAAAGGGAATCCCCATCAAGATTCCTCTGTCATCTGAGAGGAAGTTACCACAGACCTCATCTCCTCTAACGGCGATGTCCACTTCAACCTCCTCGTCGACGAGAGCGACGACTACAGTGACATCGACTAACTTTTTCCTCACCTAAACCTCGTATGATTATGTCATCGTCATCTCCAACTATGGTATTTGTCTCTGTGAATCCTGTACCGTCGGCGTCAGTCGTTGACGCCTCGTCGTCGACTCCTCTGAAGGCTTTACCGCAGACGGAAAAAATCATCGAGCTCGTCGACTGGCTCCACACCGTCTATGAAGGTAACTCCGTCGACGAAGATTGATCCGTCGACGAAGGTAACCCCGTCGACGACGAGTGCCCCGTCGACGACGAGTGCCCCGTCGACGACGAGTGTCCCGTCGACGAAGAGTGTCCCGTCGACGAAGGATGCCTCGTCGACGACGAAACGTTCGGAAGGGAATCCTCCATTGACGCCGCAATTATCATCATGCACGGCAATACAGGTTTGGTCTCCGCCGACAGTGTTTCTAACACCACAACAAGCATCGAGGCAAAAGAGTGAAACGGTGATGCAGTTTTCACCCCTTCGTATTTCATCTCAAAAGGTGTCTTCTGAAGTACCAGATCAACTTTTGGACACTGAAAGTGAGGATGAGATGGTCCAGAATATGTTTGGACAAGCACCTAGCCCATCGGAGTTGCATATCAAACTTCAAAAAGAAGAAGATGATGCTTCTCAATCTCCTGTTCATATATCGACACCAGTGGCAGAGAACCCTGTTGCTCAAGTGCCTATGGCTTTGCTATCCAACCTACAGTATATGTTGGACCATTACTATAGGAGGTTCCCACCATCAGAGTCAGCAGGTTCTGGGCCGACAACTCCAACTTCTGAAGCACCTCCCCCCGTGCTTCCACCGGTGCGTCCGTCTTCACAACCACAACCTACTCAAGAAGGAGCTCCGCAGTCTTCGGAGGATGAAGACCAAAGGGAAGAAGAAGTGGACGATTTGTCGGAGTGGGATGACTATCAAGTACAATCTCCTTCAACATCTCCTCAGACTACGTCGGCCTCCACTCCGGTGGATGTGGCTAGTTTTCATTTACTAATGGAGCGTGCAACCAAACGCTTTCATATACAAATGGAACAGACGGAGCAAGAATGTTTCTTGTACGATTTCAAGGATCAGCCCAGACGACAGATAAAAACAATACCCATCATTGATTTCATCTGGCAAGAAGGGATTAAGGTGATGTCAATGCTGGCCTCCATTCCTCTGGTCTTGCCACGCATAGATAAAAAGTATAAAGCTCCTGAAAAATCGCCTGCATGTCTGATCGGACATCCAAAACTTGACTCAGTAATTGTCCAGGCTGCCCAGAAGAGGGCCAGAAATCCTTCCTCTGTAGTTACGGCACCGCCGGACAGAGATGGCAGACGCCTAGACTCAATCGGAAAGCGTGTTTCCACCATGGCTGCAACAACCGTTCGTGCTGCCAATGCATTGGCCATTTTGGGGCGGTACGACACCCAAATGTGGTCTGACATCGCACCATTTATCGATCTCCTCCCTGAGCAATCCAAAGCTGAAGCACTTCAAATTCTTCAAGAAGGCCAAAGAATCTCGGAAGAGATTATCGATTCAGCTATAGATGTCGCATCTACAGGATTTCGACAGTTAGCAGGAGCTGCTGTCCTGCACAGACAGGGGTGGTTACATTCAACTTCTTTCAGGCAAGAAGTCCAAAACAGAGTTCTAGACATGCCATTCGATGGCGAATATTTATTTGGTCCCAAAGTAGAGGAAGCATTACAAACAATTAAAAAGGATACTGAAACAGCAAGATCCTTGGGCACCCTGCAATTCCGCAAGCCGCCCTTTCGAGGAGCAAGAGGACAAGGGACGTCCTCCAATAGAGGTGGATAGCAACAACAATCCACATACAGACCAAGTAACCAGCGCCATCAGACACAGCGCTACTAGTCTTATGGGCAGAAAAGATCAACCTACACCCAGAACAGGGGTAAGATGAACTACAGCGGCAAAGACAAGCACCAGTGAGTCTTTTCACCTGCCACCACCATTTCTCCACCCACACAAAAAACTTGGCGGAAGAATATCGAAATTTTACTCCAACTGGCAGTCAATAACAACAGACAAATGGGTCCTGGATATTCTGGCCAGTGGCCATGCCCTAGAATTCGAAAAATTCCCTCCAAATGTTCCGCCAAAAGGACCGCCTCCAGCTCACCTGAAGGAGCTGTGTGCCCAAATCAAAGTGATGATACAAAAAGGAGCGATCAAGAGCGTTCCACAGAAGATGAGAGGAATGGGGTTTTACTCCAGGTTCTTCCTGGTCAAGAAGAAGAACGTGGAGTGGTGCCCGATCCTCGATCTTCGCGCTCTGAACAAATATCTAAAGAAATTGACATTCCGAATGTTGTCGCTTCAGGAGATATTACATCTTCTAGCAGCAGGAGATTGCATGGTCACCTTAGATCTCCAGGATGCATATTTCCACATCCCCATTCTACCTCGTCACAGGAAATTCCTTCGCTTCAGGGTGGCTGGCAGGGACTACCAATTCAAGGTCCTTCCTTTTGGTTTACGGTCAGCTCCAAGAGTATTTACAAAAGTTTTAGCTCCAGTGGCTGCGCACCTCCGGCTGGAGGGAATACAAATTTTCCCATACCTAGACGACTGCCTTATAAAGGCCAGTTCTCACGAAACGGTTCATCAACACCTACAACAGTGTCTGCACCTATTTCAGTCTCTAGGCCTGACAATCAACTTCAGCAAATCCCAAATGCAATCGTCTCAAAGAAGGGCCTTCTTAGGAGCGACTCTAGACACTAAAAAACTCAGAGCTTTCGTCTCAAAAGAGAGACCGATAAAAATAAGTCGACTAGCACAAGATCTGATGCAAAGAAAGTCAGCTTCAGTCCGACTGTACAAGTCTTTTCTAGGGATGGCATTGGCTTGTATTCCATTACTTCCAAATGGCCGGCTCCGAATGAGGCCGCTTCAGGAGGAACTGACCTTACAATGGCAACAGGTTTCGGGCACTTTCGAGGACCTCATTCAAATCACACCACTCATGAAGAATTCTCTTCTCTGGTGGACTCAGATGAGTCATCTGAGGCAGGGGTGCGCATTCCTTCAAGAAGCACCGAGTCTAACCATCACTACAGATGCGTCCCTCGAGGGCTGGGGGGCTCATCTACAAGGCCTCACGATCAGCGGCAAATGGACTGTGCAGCAAAAACGGTGGCACATCAACCGTTTAGAACTGAGAGCTATTTTTCTTGCACTCAAGGCGTTTTGTGCCATCATTCAGGATGCCAATTTGTTGATACAAACAGACAACACAACAAGCAGGGAGGAACACTATCTCTTCTCCTGTCTCAAGAGGCGCAGGATTTATGGACATGGGCTCTTCACCACAATGTAAATCTGCAAGCAGTGCATGTTCCGGGGACAGAAAAGGTCCTTGGGGATGCGCTCAGCAGAACTACGGTCACCACCCACGAATGGGAGCTTCACCAGGAGACAGTGGAACACATATTTCATCAGTGGGGTTAACCAGTCCTAGATCTATTTGCGACAAGGACCAACAGCAAATGCCAAAGCTTTGCAAGCTGGCATCCCCTCAAGAACTCTGGGGAATGCGTTCTCCATCAATTGGTCTCGGATGTTTGCATACGTTTTCCCACTGATTCCACTAGTCCCCAAGGTTCTGCGGAAGATGAAGTAACCTTGCCGACTCATCCTGATTGCGCCCAGATGGCCGCACCAATATTGGTTTACAGAGCTCCTCCTACTGTCAGAGTGCAAGTAAATTCAGTTACATCCAATCCCGAACTTGCTCAGCATTCAGGAAGGACAAGTCTTCCATCCGGATGCAGCTTATCTGAGATTAGCGGCCTGGCTCCTGAACACCGTGAGTTCGCACACCTAAACATCCTGGAGAACTGTAAAGAGGTGTTGGCCAAGGCTAGAGCGCCTGCTACCATCAAGACGTACAGTCTGAAATGGAAGCGCTTCTGCATCTGGTGCCGTTCAGCAGGGGTTCACCCTTTTTCAGCAAAACCAGAGGAAATTCTTCCTTTTTTCCTGCAGTTAGCACGAACAGGTCTGTCTCATGCTACCTTAAAGGTGTTTCTGGCTGCAATATCCAGATATCGACAGGATGGGACCAATTCTCTGTACTCAGCAAGGATTATCCAACAATTCTTCAGATGCCTCTTTAGAATGTTCCTTCCTGTACGCCGTCCGCCTCCTTCGTGGCATCTAAATGTGGTCCTAGCTCAACTTATGCGTCACCCATTGGAGCCCATCCACAAGGCCGACTTGAAGTACCTTTCGTGGAAAGTATCACTGCTCTTGGCTTTAACATCCTCCAGGAGGGTTAGTGATATCCAGGCTTTCACTGTGCACCATCCTTTCCTGCAATTCACAAGTGACTCTGTGATACTTCGCACAAATCCAAAATACATTCCGAAAGTACCTTCGGATTTCCATCTCAACGAACCTATTGTTCTTAAGTCGTTCTTTCCAGACCCGCAAACACCTGCGGAAAGAGCGTTACACTCGCTTGACATTAAAAGATGTCTTAATTTCTACCTACAAAGAACATCTACTCTACGTACTTCTGACCAGTTGTTCATTACCTACGGTGCTATTCGTAAGGGGCAGGCAGTTTCAAAACAGACTATTTCAAGATGGATCTTTGCTGCCATTGCCTTTTGCCATGCACAGGCTGGGAGACCTTTGCTGTCAGCGCCCAGAGCGCACTCTACAAGAGCGGTCTCTTCATCTACGGCCTTATTTGCTGGAGTCCCTCTTCAGTAGATCTGCAAAGCGGCTACTTGGCCTAGTCGCCATACCTTTACCGGACATTACTGTCTAGAATCGATCAGCGAGGCTGATACCTCTGTGGGTCGAGCTGTTCTACGGAATCTGTTTCACTAAGGTGAGCCTCTGTTTCCCACCTCCTGGTTTCTGCTGTCAGACGCTTCTTATGTTCTGTTCACACATATTGCATGATTGCATTATGTTATGCTTAATATGATATTTGTATTTTCACTTTGCATTGTTATATGCGTTACTTGCTGACAAGCTTGGCTTCATTAGCGTCTGCCCAGCAAAGATATGTACTGCTAGCTACTCTGATTCAGGCATGTGAATCTATGAAAGACACCCCTAATACTGGAGAAGAACAATAGTTACTTACCTGTAATCTGTGGTTCTCCAGTATTGGTGTCTTTCATAGATTCACATGCAACCCGCCCACCTCCCCTCAGAGGCTTTTAGGCTATAAGGGTTTTACCTACACTCCTGCGAAAAAATCTGAGAGCCTGAGCCTCTGGGGAGAAGGTTCTGGTGGGTGCTGGCGCCTGATTGGCTGGACTTTGGACTATACATAATGACTAGGATAGTCACGAGGGTGGAAGTTTTTTCTATGGTAGCTTGGGCTACTTTACTTCCTGGTTGGGAATTAGTATTTTTTCCAATGTAATTATGGCATATTACTGCTTTTTTATGTACTGTGGGACTCCCACTCCGACGACGGGGAATGATTCAGGCATGTGAATCTATGAAAGACACCAATACTGGAGAACTACAGATTACAGGTAAGTAACTATTTTTCTTCCCCCTCCCTGGTGTCTAATGTGTAGTAGACTTTCTAAAGAAATCTCCAACAGATGCCCCAACGCTAGATGGGGAGCGGGTCCCAGTATTAATGTTTGTTGATGACACTCTACTGGTCTCGCGGACCCCTAGCGGATTTACAAAAGACAATTGAGGCATTTGGAGATTTCTGTCGGATTCGGGGTTTGGAGCTAAATACTACAAAGACCAAGTTTATGAATTTGAATCCCGCTAAGCAATTCAAGGGAAAAATATATTTTAATGGGTCCTTTTTGGACGAAGTGAACGCTTTCACTTACCTTGGTATTTCTTTGCAGGGCAGTATGAACTGGAAATCTCATATGGACTCTGTGGTCTTAAAGTTCCACCAGTTGGCTGGGGCCATAGCACAAAAATATAAATCCTCATTAACAAACCTATTCAGCCTATAATGGAGATTTATAGTATGAAAGTGCTGGGAGCCTGTCTTTATGGATCAGAGCTATGGGGCTTTACCAATCTGAGCGTCTTGGCTACTGCAGAGAACAAATTTCTTCGCCGGTTGGTTGGTGTCCCGCAGAGTACTCCATCGATTCCGCTCCTATATGACCTTGGGAGGGAAAAGATCGAGGACATGTCTCGATTGCGCCCACTTTTATATTGGAGGCGCATAAAGACTACTCCTGAACTGGGTCATTATGCATCTGCTCTTATGGACATGATTAGCTCTGATCGGTTCCATAAAATAACCTGGCTTAAAGAAATTAGGAACTTGCTTCAAAAATTGCACTTAGACCACCTATGGACTACCAATGACCCCCTCCGCCTTTCCATCTAAGGCGTTACTGAAAAAAAATGTATTGGGACATGGTACATCATTCTGTTTTAATTTCCAATCAACCGTCTATGTTGGCATCCCAGTACTTGGAGTCCAAAATAACCCCAAAATGTGAACAGTACTGGGATTTGATTACAAAACCCCTGGATAGAAAGCTGTATTTCCAGTTCAGAGTTGGTTCCCTACCTTTAAATGCTTTTACTTTTAAATGGTCTCCAGGCAATGTAAATACATGTTGTTACTGCAAGGTACAAGTTGAGGACATCCCACATTTTTTGTTTGTTTGCCCATTATATGCTGCCCCAAGAAGTAGATGGCTAAAACCGGTTTGCAGGAATTTGGGTATAAGAAAATACTTAGAAGCACTAAGAATATTAAGAACAAATTGTGCCCCCAATCTTGCAATCGCCTTAGCCAAATACTTGGGATGGGCCTGGATAATTTGCACGCACACTTTAACTGCAATTGATTATGTATGATGGAAAATATCTAATTTTAAGATCAATCCCATTTATCATGAAGTAGGCACTGTGACTCTGATTTTTATAATGCATGAATTTTTAAGCGGAAAGAATTCGCCAGCATTTTTGTATTTGATTGTATTTAATGTGTATTTTATGTCGATCTTAAACGTAGCGTAGTATTTATATCTGTTTAGAATAGGGGGAAAATGCTTTTATGACAATGCTGTCGAATAAAGTATTGAAACTTGAAACTAATGTGTGGATCCCTGCTTGGGGATCGCCCTCTTGGGGCAATCCCCAAGCAGAGTTCCACTGGGGAGGGGGACCTCTCCCGTCTTTCTATGTGCTCAGAGGGCTATCTCAGCCCCCTGAGTACTTAGAAAGGGAAACTGAAATGAGCGCGCTGATGGTCATTTCAGGGAAACCAGGGAGGCCTCAGGAGCTGGGTAAGCTCCCGAGGCTCTTAGGGTGTAAAGAGAATCCCTCTGGTGCCTGCACTAGAGGGATTTCCGGGGCCATGTGTCATGACGGCCGGGAGCTGTCATGAGCACATGCATACTGTCTCATATGACCACCGAAGGGGTTAAGGACACCAATAGGTGATGTAATCACATGTGACCAAGACTGCGGGGCAGTCAAAACGTGTTGTGTGAATTAAACTGCTTTCTGCATAACTGTGACTACTTTTTGGTGCATCCTGAAATTGCGCCTACTAGTTTTGCTTTTGGATTTTTAGCCGGTATGCTCTGCCGGCATGTGCACCACCTCCCATGGGTCCTTCAGTTCCAGAAGGAGCAATAATGAAAAGGAGGTATGTATGCATGTGTTAGTATGTATGTGTGTGATAATATATATATATATATATATAATGTGTGTATATATATATATATTTCAACAAGGTTTCCCGGGTTTACCGGGAGCGTGGAGTCGCAGAAAGGAACGGACTGCCAGTCGCTTAGTTCTTTTCAAAGATGTTTATTTTTGCTTATAGATCCATGGGGGGGTTTAAACAAAAAACAACCGACGCGTTTCGGCAGCGTCCGCTGCCTTGGTCACGGTCAGTTTTGTGCTGGACACTCACAGTTTTAAAAGGGAACAACGTATTTACCAAAACACACCTTCTTTTTGGTTAAGCCCACCTCCTTGTGCTAAGCATTTTGGGACTTGTAGTTTGGGGCCATTTCGATGGCTTCTTACTTTAGAGCCAAGGTTTCTTTTTAAAAAAAACAAAATTAAGGGGAGTTTGACGTTGTGCCCATATATAATACAAATCATTTGTCAAGAATTAAGTTGCGAAACATGGCAATCTATTCACATTCATCATTCCTGATAACATATGGTGCAATGCAATACAATATAATATAATTTGTGTTCAAAATCGGGATACTGCCCTCCAGTGGGCTCTTCATGAATTGCCCATTGAGTCTCTATGTCCAAATACAGCCCTCCAGTGGGCAAACTTTTGGAAATCAAGACAAATTAATCTATTAGGACTGTGAGTTATTTACAAGGGTGAAAAAATGTGAGGTAGTGGTGAGTGTGGGGACAAAAATTGTGTTCAAGTGAATCATGGTAGCGGGATGTCATTGTATGAAAGGTTCAAGGTTCATTGTTATTGGATTTCTTTCGTGTGTATTTACAAATGTATCTACAGTTCCTCCGACTGGTTTAGCCCAAAAGGTGTCATTGTCCTGAAGCTCAAAATGTGTTTGGATTCTTTCTGTCGAAGGGATTTCTCATGGTGGCCGCCCCTTGCTGACAAATTCATGGTTTCAATGCCCCAAAAGCGAAGCTGTTTCCAATCGCCATTGTGACTCAGTTCCATGTGCTTTGCAATTGCGTTGGCTCTGTCCTTGTGGACAGTAGCCCGAACGTGTTCCAATATCCGTTTTTTGAGCTCACAGATTGTACTTCCTATGTACCTTAATTTGCAAGGACACTCAATCATATACACAGTATATTTACTATTGCAAGTGATGCATTCTTGGATTTCCCAGCTTTTGTTGTTTGGCATTGTTATTGTTGTGGTTGGTTTTGCAATTTCGCAGACCTTGCAATTATAACATTTTATAAAACCTTTGGTTTGTAGCCACGGTTTCCCTTTCCTGTTCGGTTGAAAGTGACTATGAATCAGCTGGTCCTGAAGGTTTCTGGCACGTCTGTATGTTAGGATGGGATGGTTTCCCATTCTTTGGCCTACCACTGGGTCCAATTGTAGAAGTTTCCAATTTCTTTTGAGTATTTGATTTACCTGCTTTGCTTCACTGCTGTAATCTGTAATGAATCTAATTGGTTCTTCCTCAGATGTTGATTGGGGTTCTTTTGGTGTTAGGCAATCATCTCTTTTGGTTTGGTTCGCCCTTTCCCAGCACTTCCATGTGGTTTGTGAGTTATACTGTCTTTTATGGAAGCGTTGCATGGCATTTTTACTCTGCTTTTGCCACTCTTGTTCCTCGCTGCATATTCTTCTCAGGCGTAAGAATTCCCCATATGGAATACTGGATATGAGTGATTTTTGATGAAAGCTCGTTGCCTCCAAAGTTGCATTTGTTGCAGTATTTTTGCGATGAAGGGTGGTTTCTATCCGGTTGTTTTTAACATATATCTCAGTATCCAGAAAGATGGCTTTGTCCTTATTGATGTTATGGGTGAATTTTATGCCCGGTGTTTTGGTATTTATGATCTGGAAATATTCCAGGAATTTCTCCTCCCCCTCCATTCCATACAATAAACAGATCGTCTATGAATCTCTTCCAGACCTTAATATGCTTTGTGAATGGTTGGAGACTCATATCCCATGCAATTTTTTCCTCCCACCATCCCATGGCGGTGCAGGCGTAATTAGGGCTGAATGAAAAGCCCATGGCGGCTCCATTTTTTTGTTTGTATATTGTCTCGCCAAACATGAAGATATTGTTGCATAGCAGGTATTCGATCATTTCCAAAAGCATGTTGCTATGATGTTGATAATGGATGTTTCTATCCATTAAGATGTGTTTGCAGGCCCCGATACCCATAATATTATCAATGTTGGTGTACAGTGAGACTACATCCATTGTGATCATGATGTAGTCTGGTTGCCATTCAATTAGTTTTAGGTGACATAGGAAGTCAGTGGTGTCTTTTATATATGATTTTAGGCGTTTCACATAGGGATTCAAGTAGAAGTCGATGAAATTGGATAAAGGTTCCAACAAGGATCCGTTTGCCGAAACAATCGGCCTCCCTGGTGGTTTAGTGGCATTTTTGTGGATCTTGGGCAGGAAGTATACCGTGGCTGTTTTGGGAAAATCCACTGTTAGATACTTTTTCTCGTCCAGGTCTAGAAGTTCATCCTTTTCCCACTGGTTTAATTTCCTGTCCAATTCTCTTTTGATGTGGTCGATGGGATTGGTGTTCAGTTTTTCATAATGTTGTGAGTTATTCAGTTGTTCCATTGCTTCCGCAATATATAATTTCCGGTCCCATAAAACAATGTTGCCACCCTTATCAGCTGTCTTGATTTCAAAGGTTTCATTTTTGCGCAATGCGATTAGGGCTTCCTTTTCACTTTTTGACAGGTTGTTCCTGCTGTTGTTTTTGATGTTTATTTTATAAAGGTCATGGATGACTGCTTCCTGAAACATATCGATTTTGTTTCCAGGTGCTAGTTGCGGATAAAACTTTGATTTTGCCTTGAAGCCACTGGTTCCTGCCCCCATTTGTGTTATGGCGTTTTCCAAGGTGATTTCATGACCTTCCTCAGCATTCAAATTCAGTAAAGTTAGGTAAGCCTCGGACTCTTTAGCCAACAGAGTGGAAGTTGGTTTAGGTTGATTTTTCGAGATTTGGGGTTTATTTTTTCTCTCCGCAAAGAATTTTGCTAATTTAATTTTCCGGATGTAAAGATATAAATCAATGCGTGTTTGCGCTAAATTTATGCGTGATGTAGGGCAAAAATGGATTCCTTTTCTTAACAGAGATATTTCTGCCTCGGAGATTTCTTTTCCAGAGAGATTAATTATTTGCAGTTCTTCGTTTACTTCCCCCTCCTTTTCATTTGTCTTGTTTCTGTGCCAATTTTTTCGTTTATAGCCGTTTCGCCTTGTGCCTCTCCTGGTGTGGGCTTTGTGGACCTTGGCTGCCACGATCTTCCCCTCCCTCTTGCTCGACCACGTGTATTTCTTAGCGCCCCGTGATTTTGCTCCCATTTCTGTTGTGAGAGAACCAGGCGCATGTCCCCTAAAAAAGCCTTTTGCTGTGGGTCTAAGTTGGCGTCATCTTCACTTAGGTCTGCTGATGTTAACGACGTCATGCTCGAGGATGAGCTGGCCATGTTGGCTTTGGGTGGTCTGAAGGAGTCATATTTACGGGCAAAAGTAAAAATGCGACCTTGTGCATAGTCGTTGGCATCCCTCTCGAATTTAGTTTGCTTTCTTGCACTTACTTCCTCCTCATGTTTTTCTATTTGTTTGTTTAAGTCCTCCTTGAATTTTGTCATTTCTGTGTTTAGTTTGAGTCCGTCAATTTCCTTTTCCAGTGTTCTCAGTTGTTCTTTGATTTTATCAAGCGCTATATCGATCTGTGCTGCACAGCGGAGATCAACTTCGAAAGCAATAGACACACAGAAATCACCCCGGGAAAAGAGCATCAAACGTGGCCGACCTCCGGTAAACAAACGCGAACGCGAGCGGTTAAATCTAAGGGGCGTCCTGTGTGACAGCTATATGCTGCTAAAATGGTGATACTTTCACCCAAGCACCGACAGTGAACTAACTATTCCCATTCATTGGATATTATGCGAGCCCAGTGAAAAAGAGAGCTCCTGACACATCCTGAAAACGTTTTCAACCCCAGATGACTTTATAACCCGATGGATTTTGAATAGCCCTAGTCCTGAAGAGGCCAGAATTGATTGGCTGAAACGCGTCGACTGTAAAGAGACAACAGATATATAGAAAATACTTTTGATTAATTGAAATAATTTATTGAGGGACTGAAAAAATATTTGGTTTAAATAATTTCTACCTATTAGTTTTCCTCACATTAATCTGTTTGATCTCGATAGGAATGTCCGGTTTATTGTTTCATTGTGACATCCTAGGTTGGAAATGAAGGGCTTCTTTTGTATATATGGAAAAATTAATTGTATATACAAATGTGTTTGAATTGAAAAAAAGAAATAATTAAAAATCTTGCTATTTGATAAAATAAAAAATAATCTAGTAATATTCTAAGGCGTGTTTGTGGTTCACGACGAAACAGGAGATTGTAAAAAGTAAAAACAGACATAGTTTGGCCATAGTAATACAAATACTAAATAAGGAATACTTTTGCTTTATTCCTTATTTCCATTGAGAATATATATCAAGAACCAAGGTACCAAGTTCATATTAATTTAGCAGTTCCCTCTAGAACCTTCTCCTCAGAAGCCCAAGACCTCAGATTTTCTACCGCATGTCGTGTGAAGGGAGTCTCCCTGAGCTCTGCTCAGTTTTCTTCAACTCTAGCTGTTTATTTCTTCAAGAAATGTCTTCAAATAAGAAATCTTTATTTAAAGCCTGCCCTTCTTGTGGTAAACTGTGCCTTTTCCATGAGGATCCACACAGTAAATGCAGTTAAAAACTGTAAGTACTGTCGCACTTTTCCTCCCAAGACTCTGAGGGATAGAGAGGCCCGTCTCCTTCTGTGGCTACAGAAGTTGAAGACTTCAGAGTCTGTGGTTTCTGAGGTAGAAAGTTTGTCATCTGGTATTTCTAAATCCTCTCAGAAGCGTGGGTCTGAAACTGAGGTTCCATCTCCTTTTCTGAAGACTGTTGGAATCCTCCAGGATTGTTTCCCCACAGGAATTGCTTCAGGGCACGTCTACGGGACCTGTTTCTCTGACGTCTGCGCCCAAAGCCTTGCCTTCCTCTCATAAATCTGGCATTGGCTCGTCGACTGGCTCGTCGATGCGTCCGTCGACGTCTTCAGCGACGACGAAGTCTGTGACTGTAGCCTCTACGTCGACGACGACATGTACTATGTCATCCAGTACTGCGTCGACGACGATCACCTCGTTGACGACAGCCTAGGAGGCGAGACCCATTCCTTCTATTGTAATGATCTCGTCGACGAGTGTCAAATCAGTACCGTCGACGAAGAAATCATCATCGACGCAAACACTGTGGACGCTTCCATCGTCGACGCGAATACCGTCGACTAAGACAGTCATCTAAAAGCAGCTCGTCGACGGACCCATCATCGTCGACGGCAGTCTCGTCGTCGGCACCTCCGTCGACGGCCATCAAATCATCGTCGACAACTTCGTCGGCGGCTGTCATCCCGTCGACGTCTACATCATCGTTGACGACTAAAGCTCCAATCTCGTCGACGGCTCCGTCGACTGACAAGAAATCTTCGTCAACGAAGAAAATGCCTTAAATTTCAGCGTCGATTACATCTATGTCGACGACGCAAACGCCTCAGGTTTTTTGTAAAACTGCCGCAGTAACGTCAACGGGCTCGTCGACGTCTCATCTACCTTTGGCCACAGCTGCCACTTTTACAGTGGTTACTGCTTCTTCTTTAAGGACAGTGCCTCTCATTCAACTAAGTCCAGTGAGGAGTGGAACCCGTCTTCCAGAAAAATTGTTTCAGTCTGGTGGGGAAGAATCCGGAAACTATTCAGAGGTGGATCAACTTTTCGGACAGGCTTCTAGTCCATCTGATTTGCACATTAAGTGCCAGGAGTATAGTGATGAGGGTGATGAAGAGGAAAACGTCGTAGATGGGAATGAATTATTTCCTGTTGACGAATCAGAAGCAGTAACCTCGGAGCCGGTTACGCAAATACCATTATCTTTGGTCATGAATTTGCAGCACATGCTTGATGACTATATAACCGCAGGTTCCCTCCATCTACACCTGCCTCCCCAGCATCACAACTTCCTCCACAGCCTCAACCTCAACCTCCACAAGCACCTGCACCTGTTCCACCCACGCCACCGGGGGGGTACTCGTCCTGATCCTGATCCTCACAACACTGATGACGACGACAATGACGTCGATATGACTGATTGGGACAATTACAGGGCCCAAACACCTTCCACTCCGCCCACCTCACCTCTTGCATCGCCTCCAGTGGACATTGCAAATTTCCATACCTTGATGGTGTAGCAGGGTTTCCGTTCTCCCACAGAACTGTGCACAGAGATCTAGAACCTGGGTGAGTCAGGGTGACCCAAAACTCACCTTAGTTTCAGAAATCCCCTTACCAAGCTAGCTACAGTGTCTCATCGGTAGTGATAACTTCCCAATGACTTAGACAATCCAGAACATGAACTTAGGGTACCTCAGGTATCGTGGAACACATGAACACTCTTTCGTTATATAATCATTACAAACCGAAACTGGGAGGCAAAGAACACACGTGCAAGTTTGAAAGTTTATTTTTCAATGCAAAGTTCTCAAACGTAGTATCTTATATAATATCAACATACATATTATAAAAACCAGAGTTAGCAGCATAGTCACTAGTCCATAATAAGCGAACGGTGATAGCATATTATAATGCAAAATCTATAGAAATCTGTATCACCTATATTTCGCGTACCCTATTTAGCATATTATATTATATCTAAGAAGGTCTCATTTGGGTTCTAGCAGGGCGGGCCCATACCTCTAAATTTCAGTAGGAGTAGATCACATCAACAGCTACCAGCTCTCTGCATGCGAAGCATCAAGTGTGTTGATTCATTCCCTGTAACTCTATCTTAAACCCGCGTAGATCCCAATGTTGGCAGCAACATTATTTGTGTTATGTCTAATGTAGTGCGAGGATCAGGCTTTCAGCAACCTTGTGTTAGGTTATTCTTAGAGGGTGCAGTTCTCAGTGTGCAGACAGTTGTACCAAGCACAACTGATATCAGAGCAATAACATATTATTCTCAAATAAATCACATCTTTCGTCTAGGTTGAAAGCTACAATAACAATTAGGTGTCGTGTGCAAACTAAAGCCGAAGGAAAATATGTCGTTTAAACATTTAATAAACTCATGCTAACTTAACATAATATATAGAAACGCAGTAACCATATGACCCCCCCCCCAATGATCCGAGGACGGTTAAAAAGGGAAGAAAATATAAGCCAATACTATATGAGAGGCAAAACATGAAAGCAGAGTTCAACAATATTGAGCCAAGCTAAATGTATGTAAATGTATATATGTTTTCAATAATAAAAAAAATATGTATGAATGCCTATAGTGGCCACACAAAAATATAAAATTTTTAACTTAAGGCCAACTACAAGTACACAGGCCTAGAACAAATGAAAGTCGAATGTTCGTGATAAAAAAGGCACCATTCAGAATTACTAAAAAGTCACGTGCCAAAATAATGAAAGTCTTCAAAGTCACTCATGGGTTGAATGAATATGCAAAATAGGTAGCTACAGCTTCCAACATGAAATCACTGTCATCATCCGAAAACAGTTCAGCCATCCAATTAAGCAATGGGAAAGAACATACGTGCTCCTCCAGCACTGACTCCTCTAGCACATCAGAGGACAACTCAGTGGGTTCTCGAGAATGCTATGCGCCAGAAAGTCATGCGCCGCTGCGGATATGTCCCACTGACCCATTAGTCCATGCATCGCTGCCACGGCCATAACCCTTTCGCCAGAACAATCCAACTTGTGAGCAACTACGGGGCTCATTAGCTGATCAAAATCGACGTCAGGAGAAGTCGGTAAGCAGAGACACACATCAATGGCCCAGTCGAAATCACAGCTCACGCAATGAAACACAGGCTGGACACATGTGAAATAGGAAAATCGAAACGATAAACCAAAAACCGTGCTTAAAGTCACAAGCGGTAAGGAGCCATAGTAATCAAGCATCCGGTTGCGAAACAGCATCAGTAGGGGCTGAGCGTTTTCTTGCGCAGGATGGGCATCCATGTTTTATAAAGCAAAATATCACCAGAACGCCTGCAGCCAAAGCCAGCAAAACAGGGAATCCGCCAAACAAGCTTGCGAATATAGAATGAAAAAACGCAGGGATAATACCAAATACTTTTTCAAACGTAGTCACGAGACCACTGCTAACCAATTTAAAAAAATGTGCTAGGCCAGTCGTGGAGGAGGCATTAAAGATTTGATGAACCAGCTCGCAGAAATGAAACGGCAGATCAGTATTTAAAATTGCCTGCACCTCTGTGCGTGTGTTAGCTATGTGAAGGACATAAGTTTCGCGGGCCGAGCTCAGGGCCACTTCTTTTTGAGACAATAGGGCTCTTATTCGGCTCAAACCATTGAACTCCGCTCTCAAGGTTGGTATTCGTGGCCAAATGGAAACATCTGAATTCCCATGCATGGTTGGATATAACACATTCTTGCAACACACCACACGTTATGATACAGTAACCACATAGGCGATACCGACCATTAACCCACAGCACATTTCGTTATTCAAAAGTAAATAACTACCGTTAGACAATAAAGTGAAGGTGGGAACTATTGCAGGAACCGGTGTCCCTTTTAAAACACAGGCTAAATTAGGCTTGTCCTGATTACAAGAACCATGCAACTGGATGTGTCTGCATATTAGTGAGCGGTCAGGCGACTGTGTACATTCTTCACCATTCAGATTCACTTCATTCCCCTCCTTTAGACATCTGTATGTGTATGGTAAAGACCATGTCTCATGGAGGAAAGCACCGCCTAATGGTTCATATCGCCCTATAGCAATATATCTCATACAATTTGTAAATTTATACAGAGCAAAAGGTAAGGTAATAATACCATGGATAAGCCATGTAGCAGCAGTTACCTCAGCCACAGAAAAGGGCAAGGATTCTAATTTTTCAATGTGTAACATAGAAAATGATGCATCTCGCATGGAAAGCATGCGCTGTTTGTCAGTCAAATTAAATGGGGCAAATAGTGATGACACGTTCATATAACTCCAAGGCACTCGACCAGCCTTCAGAGTCTGTAGTGTCCAAGCAAACTGCATTACAGAACGCAATTGATTTTGACCATGATACAACACGGACACTTCATCATGTACAATGTCAACAACAGAAGACACAATATTGTTCAACGTGTAAATTCGGGAAGAAAGCGTGTTAATACTGTTATCGACAACTGCAAGCACTTTTTCTAAATTTGCTTGATCAATTGCCCTCAGGCGCTTAGCAGCCTCAATTTGAGAAACCTTCCAAATTTCATTGTAAATCGCATAAATCCATCGTTTAGATCTACCTTTAGCTGGGCCTTTTATAAAATCGTTAAAATCCACATTTTCAGTTAATTGAGACAGATGTAGTTTAACTGCAGCTAATGTGGAATGTTGTGACCAATTCTGACACAGCTTCCCCACAGAATAAGTTGTGACAGTATAATCTTCTTCAAAACGGGGATCAGGTCTGACTTCTGTGAACCCTTCAGCCAAACCCAGAAAACGACGTTGGCAAGAATCAGCACTCCTATGCCACATCAGCCAACCCTTGGAATCCAAACTGGAAACATTAAAGGATGAATTGTGCAATAGAGCTTGCAACTCATGAATGGACAATTCAGTATAATTACCCCAACCTGAATATTCCTCTAAATCTGGGATGATTGGTGTATTTAATTTTTTAGAAGTAGCCAATCCAAAGCATGTTGTTTGGAAAATGGATGAATTTAGAAACATGTGATTCGGGATGAGACATGCACGGTGCAAAGCCTCAGTGCCTTGTACCTGCCAATCTTTGGTACCCCAAACCGATTTAAGGTCAATTGTTCCTTTCCAAAACTCGTAGCCATCTACAGCTAATCTGTCTAGAAAGGACTTCGAAAACAGCAATTTTGTATTGGTAAGTCTAACTTTGGACATGACTTTTGTGTCATTTTGAAATAAAATGACTCAGGATTTGATTGATTAAAATCTGTGAAATAAGTGTATTTTTTCAGAAACGTATTGGAGCTGCCTCCCAATGGAGCAGGGCAATGTTCCCATTGTGTATAATTTACAGCAACCCTCCTGGAATTTGTCTTATGGAAAAAATGATTACCATAATGCTGAAAACAAAACAAATCACCATAATTAATAGAATCCAAATACAGATCCTCAGCATCGAAGGCAGCATAGTATTTCAAATCAGAGAATAATGCTTCTATGGCCTGAATATCCCAATCATCTGAACGTATATTTTGTTTAATCACATCTCCCATGTTTACTCTAAGCACATTCGGAACATTAATCACTTCAGTGGGCCCATGTATTTGAAATCTAACCGCATCCCACACTATCCCATCAAGGACAGGCCAAGCAGTAATGTTGACTGTATTCAAGTTTCGTTTCAGTCTGTGTGCTGAATGTGAAGAGGAAAGAGGGGCCAATGTTCCATTAAGGTACCGAATTCCTGTTCTTTCTTTAACGTAGTGACCATCGATCAGGCGGAAAAAATAAAACACAAAACCAATTGACATAAAAAGGTAAAATGAAAATAGGATCAACCAAATGTATGTCCAAGGGGGAATTAAAAAATTTTTTTAAACAACGTGGCATATTTCGCAATAGTTGAGGGTTTCTTTGAAAGTTCCGAAACAGAGTCAAAAGAGAATCTGGACTGGTCGGCCAAACGAGTCTGTAAATCAGGCATCGATAAATCAGCAGGATAGGTGTAGTTCAGCTCATCAATGTTAGTAACAGGAATAGTATTTAATAAAGGACTGGATATGGCAGGCATCTCGAGGGACACCTCCTGTTCTGCACCAGAAGTTATTGCTAGCACAGAGTGCCTCACCATGGAAGGACAGGATACAGCCGGTGTCATGCTATGAAGAATCGGCCACCCTGTGTGTCTTGACATTGTCAATAGAAATAAATCTGTTTTCCTTACGACCTGGAAGTGGTGGTAAAATGACTGTTCTTGTGCCCTTCACTCCAAGAACTCGAACCGGTGCACGATATGAGGGACCAAACTCTTTCTTGTTATGGATCTTCTCTCGAACCAGTTCTCCAACTTGGGGTAGCCAGCCAACTACCGGGATCTGCAACGCATCATCCGATGTGGAGGGCAAATGTTCCTTTGCTAGACTGTCTCTGGTCATTTGTAGATCCTGTAAAACATTGCAATGTTCATCTACGTCAAAGGCCGAGGCCTGGGCCTTGCAGTCTAGCCCATCGAGGTCAGGGACATACATCTTGATACCAAAGAGCATTTCGTACGGGGTCCGCCCACCCAGAGACCTTCTAGGGAGATTATTAAGCGCACGCTGCACGCCATTGAGGTGGGCTAACCAGTTTCTGCCAGTGCCTATAACTCGGGCTGTCAAAGATTGCTTTAAGTCACGGTTCATTCGTTCCACTACACTGTTACCCTCGGGTCTGTACGCACTTGAAAACTTGACTTGGACCCCCAACGAAACCATAGCATCCTTATACGCCTTAGAGCCGAAAGCCGGACCCTGATCCGAATGGAAGGTACCACAGGCAAAAATCCCTATAAAGACTCGCAAATCCTTGATGACAGTCCGTGAATCAGAGCTCCGATGTGGCCATACCCACACAAACCGTGTGCATGAATCAAGTACTACTAAGATGTACTTGTATGCAGTATCAGAAGAAAATGGACCGCAGTGATCCAAATAAACTCAACTAAGTGGTTTATTAGAGATGTACAACTGTGTCTGAGGCGGACGCGCAGCAGTTGAAGGTTTAATCTGCTGGCAAATGTCAGATTGAAGGACATAATCGCGCGTCTGTGTGTACAGTCCCCGCCACCAGAACCTCTGTTGTAGCTGAGTTACAGTGGCTGAGACACCCGCATGCGCAGACGCCACACCTTCATGAGCCGCTGTAATCAAAGTAGCCCTGCGATCCGAGTTGGGAACTAGACGTTCGCCAACATCAGGAATTTTCACATAAGGAACCTTATCGGGACTTAAGTGGTATGTGTATTTAGAAGGGAACCCCGCAGGATATTTACTTCCCTTCGCGGTCGCAGCAACAGCTGCCAAGATGTCATCATCTATTTTGCTTTTGGACCTCGTGACCGCTTCAACTAAGTATTTCGATACCGCTGATTTCGCTGCTTCATCAGCAAGCGAATTACCAACAGCGTGGACCCCCACGCGCTGATGGCCGAGAGTATGAATCACAAACACGAGTGGCAACTTCTCTTTAAGTTCCGCCACTCGGACCCAGATCATTTTATGTTTTATTGTGCTACCTTTGGAATCACGAAATTCATTCTGAATCCAAAAGAACAAGTTTTCATTGTGAGACTGGACACAGTAGTAAGAGTCACTTACGATCAAAGTCGTCACACTAGGATCAGCGTACTCCAATGCAAGCATCAGAGCACGAAGCTCTGCTAATTGTGCGGTGCAGTCCCCAAGCGTCTGCGTGTGCACGACACTGGACTTGAACTCATCGTTCAGC
This sequence comes from Lissotriton vulgaris, assembly GCF_964263255.1. Classification (NCBI taxonomy): domain Eukaryota; kingdom Metazoa; phylum Chordata; class Amphibia; order Caudata; family Salamandridae; genus Lissotriton; species Lissotriton vulgaris. The sequence goes on along the minus strand of NC_141685.1, from coordinate 930,500,765 downwards.
ATGGCACCAACCACAATGGCGCAAGTGGAAACGTAGGCATGTTTAGAGCCATGCGCAACCTGCGCCGAACCATCAGTGTAAATGATGCAATGGAAATCCTCCAAAGGCCGCATTGCTAAAGGAGCAGGATGAACAAATTCATACTGTAAGTACTCCTGCGACCGTAAAGTGGCGTCAAAAATAAATGTGACATCCTGGGATGTCAAGGATACAGCCCACTGAATCCACCTAGGGTGCAAAGCTTTGGAATTAGGTACACTGGCTTTCGTAACCGCCTCCAAGGCAGGACACGGGGTAACAACCAACATGCGTTTTCCTTGTGACAGGGCACGTTCTTTAAGAATTGCCATCTGTACTGCAGTTAAAACTTTCTCCACAGTGGAAAAACGCAATTCAGCCGAAGTGTACAAGTGTGACTTGTAAGCAATAGGTACTGTATCTCCCTCATTAAAAGTCAGGTACGTGAAACCCACCGCCCCAGGGATAATTCTTATCACCAGGTTGGTCTGGTTATCACGAGTCTGTAAATATTCAGAAGCGAGCAAATCAGCCTGCAAAGACTACAGAATGGCTGAATGCTCAGGCAGCCAGCATGATTTGGAAAAAGATGGTTGTATCAAAGCATACAAAGGCTTGATACGCTGGGCATATTCCGGAATGTAAGTCCTCCCGAAATTCAAAAAGCCCAGTAAAGATTGTAATTTTTTCAGTGTTGTCGGAGAGCGCAGCTGTGCGCATTTCTCCAGGAAATGAGGTGCCAACCCCTTACCCTCGTTGTTAAGCTCGTAGCCGAGAAACAACACCGTGTACTCTGCAATGTGCGACTTTGCAAAGTTAAACTTGTAACCAATGTCTGCAAAGTTACAAATTATGCTATTTACTCGACACAGATGCTCCCAAAGATCGTCGTCTGTGAGATAAATGTCATCCACATACGATCAAGCAACTGGGTCGATGCCCTCAAGAAGAGAGACAATGCGGGCAGAGAATACCCCAGGACTATTCTTATAGCCCATTGGAAGACGCCGAAACATTTTTTGCACACCGCCGCATGTAAAACTGGTCCATTGGGAACTTAGACCGTCTAATCTATGGGCATAAAAACCATTGGAAATGTCAAGCGTGGTTTTGAACCGTTTACGCTCAAGACTATTCACTAAAGCAGAGCCATGAGTATTCTGTACTGCGCAGTTACGACAATGCGAGTTTAAATGCCTATAATTCAAAACCAAACGATATGACCCGTCCGGCTTGTTTATAGTAAAAAGGGGGTTATTCATCGGTGACACACACGTTTCAATTACACCTTGATATTCCAATTGTTCAAGGATAGCCGCGACTGAAGCTTTGGCTTCACGCCGTATAGGATATTGAGGTTGAGGCTGCGGCTGAGACCGCAACGGAATCTCGTGGCTTGGAGACAATTTATCCCAGCCACACTGATTGCGGTACACAGCCGGCGCGAGCGCCAGAGCCCACTCTTCTGCAAAATGCAGCGCTTCCACTCTCGATACAGTGTGCGCGAAACTGGGGAGGATCACCTCCTCCCCTCGCGGAGCTGCGAGAACAAAAGGTGGGGGCCAGTCAGCCTCCGAAAGCAAAATGTCATACGTAAACGACAGATTTTCCCAAAATACCCCTTTTACAGTTCGCTGCATGTCACCTTCAATTAACAGGACCATTTCAAAAAGACGTTCAGGGGGAGCAACATGCGTATCAGCAGTTTCAATTACAACATAAGTGTCAGTCGTTGTCACCTTCAACAGTGGACGGAGGGCCTCTCTCACTATGGTAATCTCTGCCGCGCTGTCCAGCAAGGTCAGAGCCCACGTCAGATTCCGAAGCCGCGTTCTCACTATCTGGGGCATATCGATGCGCTGTCAGGGCGGCGACTTTCTTCGTGGCAAACTGTGGTCTCTTGGGCGTAGCGCCTTCCTGCTGATCTACACCGTTACGCGGGCGGGGCTGACCACGTCCTTGCTGGCCACCCCGGCCCCTGCCGCCCCCTCCACCACCGGTTGACGGAGCGGATGAGTCCTGAAAGGAACGAGGAGAGCGTTGGTCAGAAGCCTGAAACCTTTAAGGTGACTTAATCGTCGCGCAAATCATAAACACGATCCGACTGCGCAGGCAACGGAGACGCAGGAGCAGAAAGCTGTGTTTGTTGTTGTTGTTGCTTACCCTGATGCTGCTTTTTAGGCCAATTCTGTTTCTTGGACTTCGGTTGAACACCAGTTCCCGAAGACTGACCCTGGGGCTGCCTTTTCTCTTTATCAGGAAAAGCCTTAAGCCCCTTCGCATTGCGGCCAACCGTTTTATAAGCAGCCACAATAATCCTTGCCAACTGACGGGGGGTCTCGGCCTCGGGAATCAACGCTAAAGTGTTAGCAACCTGAAAGTTCACTGCATCTCCCTTGACATTTGCAAGGATCAGATCGCAAACTATATCAAAGGTGCCACACAGGCGCATACCCAATTCTACCGCCGACTCCGGTCCGTGTTCGTCCTGAACACGTTTAAGGATCGCACCCAGATTGGTCACAGACGGGGTGCCATAGCACCTCGAATAGACCGCTGCAAAAGTTTTACCCCAGGTCTCACAGTCAACAAGCTCAGGTGCCAAATCTTTCGGTAAACTTAGTGTAAGAATCCTGTGCTTATCACCTGGATTCGTATTAGGAAACACAGCTTCTAGCTGGCCGAATTTCTCTGCAAGCCAGAACGGAAAATCATCCTTGTCCTGGGACTTTTTGCCCATCACGGAATTCACCATGACAAGATTGATCTTCAAACCAGCCTGTTCTGCACGAAGCTGTGCACCCCTAGGTGCTACGTCTTGAACATTACGGCTAGTGAAATGAACAAACGCTCTAATCACTGCCACTGCGACTTCATGAAGATGCCGCAGATCAGCTATGCCACAAGTGGCGCGATTAGGGTGAGGAGTGAATCCAGCCAAAGCGGGCCAAGGTGTACCCGGAATGGACAAAGGACCCAACCTCGGACCGGTTAAAGCGTGTGGTAGGGCGCCACCAAACCAAACTCCATGCTGCCAAGAATCAATAGGAACCTCCAGCGCTCTGTATGGAGCATACGCCGCCGGTACAGCCGTAGCAGTGTAGGAATGGAAAACACCAGAATTAGCGTTCACCGCCGGAAATGTCACCCACGAATAAAACAGTTCGTACGGGTAAGCATGTTCCGCACTCACCACCAGAACCACAGCCAAGCCTTACACAGGGACATTATAAGCCCGCAAGTGGTCCCGCACCGCAATTCGACTATGCTGCGGGATGTCCACGGCTTGTGCCATGATAGCACAGGAAGATGAAAAAACAAAGATTACTTTGTAGCACAACTGGGTAGTAATTCAAAGAAACTGTTTTAGATATCTTCAAGCTTGAAAAGACCTATGTCAAAAATAGGTAGGTTTCCAACACCACCGTTTTCCGGAAACGGGAATGAAGGGGTTAAGGTTTGAATGATATACTACTAGAGTGTCATGATATAAGGCCAACAACATATGGGCGCCATGTAGCAGGGTTTCCGTTCTCCCACAGAACTGTGCACAGAGATCTAGAACCTGGGTGAGTCCGGGTGACCCAAAACTCACCTTAGTTTCAGAAATCCCCTTACCAAGCTAGCTACAGTGTCTCATCGGTAGTAATAACTTCCCAATGACTTAGACAATCCAGAACATGAACTTAGGGTACCTCCGGTATCGTGGAACACATGAACACTCTTTCGTTATATAATCATTACAAACCGAAACTGGGAGGCAAAGAACACACGTGCAAGTTTGAAATTTTTATTTTTCAATGCAAAGTTCTCAAACGCAGTATCTTATATAATATCAACATACATATTATAAAAACCAGAGTTAGCAGCATAGTCACTAGTCCATAATAAGCGAACGGTGATAGCATATTATAATGCACAATCTATAGAAATCTGTATCACCTATATTTCGCGCACCCTATTTAGCATATTATATTATATCTAAGAAGGTCTCATTTGGGTTCTAGCAGGGCGGGCCCATACCTCTAAATTTCAGTAGGAGTAGATCACATCAACAGCTACCAGCTCTCTGCATGCGAAGCATCAAGTGTGTTGATTCATTCCCTGTAACTCTATCTTAAACCCGCGTAGAGCCCAATGTTGGCAGCAACATTATTTGTGTTATGTCTAATGTAGTGCGAGGATCAGGCTTTCAGCAACCTTGTGTTAGGTTATTCTTAGAGGGTGCAGTTCTCAGTGTGCAGACAGTTGTACCAAGCACGACTGATATCAGAGCAATAACATATTATTCTCAAATAAATCGCATCTTTCATCTAGGTTGAAAGCTACAATAACAATTAGGTGTCGTGTGCAAACTAAAGCCGAAGGAAAATATGTCGTTTAAACATTTAATAAACTCATGCTAACTTAACACAATATATAGAAACGCAGTAACCATATGACAATGGTCCGTGCTGCAAAGCGCTTTCATCTCACTGTCGAAAAACAACATGAAGGTGAATGCTTCTTGTATGATTTTAAGGACGTTTCACAAAGGCAATCCCACACAATACCAATCATTGACTTTATTTGGCAGGAGGGCCTTAAATTAATGGAACATACAAATTCAGTACCTGCAGTCTTGCCCAGATTAGACAAGAAGTATAAAGCTCTGGCGTCTGCTCCAGCCTGTTTGGTGTCACAACCAAAAGCAGATTCGGTTATCACCCAAGCAGCACAGAAAAGGTCTCGCAATCCTGCTACACTACTCACGTCTCCTCCTGATCAGGAAGGCCGCAAGTTGGACTCTATAGGCAAGAAATTTACAACAATGGCGGCTACTACTGTCAGAGCGGCAAATAACTTGGCTATTTTCGGCCGTTACGACCACCAGATGTGGTCCGAAATTGCCGCAATGATTCCTCAAATACCCGAGGCCACCCGTGCAGAAGCGCAGGCCATTATTCAGGAGGGAGAGAATTTTGTCCGAAATTATCGAATGTGCGCTCGATATTTCCTCCATGGGTTTTCGACAATTGGCTGGGGCTGCAGTCTTGAGGCGTCTAGGCTGGCTGAAATCTACCACCTTCCATCCAGAGGTACAAGCAAAAGTCCTGTACTTGCCGTACGTTGGGGAGTCTTTATTTGGCAAGCATGTAGACGATGCCCTTGCTGCGATAAAAAAGGACACCAACACTGCAACCTCCTTAACTACCCTTAAGTACAAGAAACGGCCCTTTCGAGGGGCATGAGGTATGACGTAAATAATTAATTTACTCTCTTAATTTCTATGCAGGTAAGTACTTAATCAATAATAACTCAGATCGGATGAAAAAAGACAGAGTCCGTGGTGTTAGAGTTTCTAAGGGTTTTATTCCTCATAAAGGAATGGTCGTGACCAGGATATCATGTTCTGACCACCACAGGGGTGTCAGAAGGGATAGAGCAAACTTTATTGACATTACATAGCTTATATACTTGATTTATACCATAGGCAACAGTGCAAGAGGCGTAACAGCTGAGAGAAGACAAGATAACAGTATACACGTGTTACTAGTACGTAATCAAGAGGCGTGAACTAGGCGTGAACTAGAGGTGTGTGCTAGAAACGTCACTGATAGGTGACGCACGTGGGTGGCACCAAGGGGTGGTGCTAACAGAATTGTTGCAATGTCAGCAGAAATCGGAAGCTTGGATGCGCGCGCAGCTGCATGACGTGTGATTGAAGGGGTGCAGGGGACTTGACATTTACACTGACGGAAAGAGACAGAAGTCTGGCATGTCAGATCAACTTGTACTTCTATCATATCTGATATCTGATGTTTAGGAACCATACTATCTGGGCGGAAAGGTCTCTAGGGCAGAAGCTATTCTATGCTAACTGTGGATGCGTGTATAAGCGCCTAAGTGTCTGCATGAGAAGCGTGGGGCACGGGGCCTTCCATGGGAGCATGGTAACAGAGGCTATGAATTACTTGCACTGAGACAGGTCGGCCCTTTGGCTCTGCAGCTGGGGAGGATGTTTACTGAAGCTAGTAGGCAGGAATGCATTCTCGAGGAGCGGAACAGATAACTCGAAGGTTATAGTCAGTCTTGGCAGAAAGCAGGCTGAGCTGAGCGCGAGGGGCCGCGCTGGAAGTAAGTCAGAGTTCACGGGTACAGAGGTAGCCTGGGCAGAGGCTGTCAGAGTCAGGAGCCAGAAGAGGCTCGGTGGCAGAAATTCAGGGCCTACTCTGCCAGAGCAGGAAAACATGTAAAGTACACTACAAAAAGACGGTGGCATAGCATACTTAGGAACGGACTATATAATCCATTCAGGGTGGATCTGAAAGAGGACAAGTTAACGTTGGACGCAAATGTATTTGCGTCTTCATAGCTGACACAGGAGGGAAGATACATGCACTTTAAGCTGGTACATGGAGTCGGTGGGGTACGCGCTAGGGAACATAACATGACCAAAAATTTATATTTCCTCATTCCCTCCTTGTTCCCTACGGACCCTTCATGAAATATCGATCCTCATGAATCGATCAGTTTGTTCTTGCAACATCATTTGTTCTTCTTTCTTTCGTTTGCGTTTTGAGAGAAAACTGGAATGTTCAATACAAGAGGTGGCACACAGTCCACAAATCGCTGGCCCACACTGTAGGCACAGGCAGCAACTAAATACTAGGACTAGGCCAATGCCTAGGAAGGATAGGATCTTCCATCCCCAAGCTGTTAACGTTGTCCAGAACCAACCGGACCAAGTCCAGGTGCCTGGATTCTGATGTATCTGATTTGCAATTTTATGGAGACGGGTGATAGCTTGATATACAGATGGTGCGTTTTGTGGTATGAAAACACAGCAACTTGACCCGATGACCTTACAGGCTCCACCTCTATCTGCCAAGATGACGTCAATAACAAGACGGTTCTGAAGGACAACAACCCGCATGGCGGACTGTTCTTCTGTTAAGTTACCAAAGGCGGAGGCAGTTTCATTCACTACTGCTTCAAGCGTTCTAGTTAATCTACGTATCAATTTACTATTCTGAACAGGTCCTAAAAAGAAAAAGAATCCTTTATTAAAATCGGTGTACTGTTCCCATGCCGTTTCTGTGTAGTCGACAAGTGGGATATCTCTTCTGGATCTATTCTTTACTAGATTGGTATTTCTATGGTAATCAGGGGGAGCTAGGAAAACAGGTGGCAGGAGGAATGCAATGTAACAAGTACCATCCCAATCTGGAGGTAGACGTATGTATGCGGTATGACCACAAACAAAGTAAGAATGACTAATAGCTTTAAAGGACGATTTTCCATGATCACTGAATTCGACCACAGTAGTGCATTTACTATGACCTAAGTGTACTGAACCTTTCTTCTTGATACATAATTCACCAGTGACTGGCAATACTGACATAATGGGTAGAACTGGTGCAGCTTCGGACTCGACAGTAAGAATCATAAGGCTAATTGTATAATTACCTAATCCATATACTTCATTTTCTAGATCAGTTCCTATTCTAGTGGGAAGTCCCTCCTTATCAGGGTAACAGACGTCTAGCAGGACTAAGTTCAGGTTTCCCCAAACCCAACCCCCATCGAAAACAGCAATATCAGGATCTAAGGAATTAATTATTTTAAACCATGCTCCGCAGGAGCCATTGTGGGTGAACGGGTACGGAAAGAGGGGCAGAGCTCCCTTGTAATTCTGGTAGGGAGGGAGTCGGCCACATATCCAGCAATTTGTAGCATTGTTAGTTTGATGAGAATGGTGTAGCATACTAATGAATGTGTTGTTGCGCAGCGCAAGTCTGTAGGAAAGCTCGTGTGGAGGTAACTCACTAAAAGTGTGTTCAGCAGATATATTGTAAGCAGATTGTTCACGCTTGAAAATAGGGTAATAGATAGGCAAAACGATGCTAGTAATAATAATTAAAATACTCAGAACAAACATGATTAATAGTGTCACTATACAGTGACTACGAAGTGATTTACAATATGTACGTTTCTTGGCTTCTCTCTCTCTCTCTCTATCTCGATCTAGGGGATACATGTCAGAAACTATTTAACCGATTCACCTAGGGGAGGACTTAAACAATTAAACTGTCTGACTTGCTAGATCGGAGTTTCATGCGATAATTTTCTTGGGGAGTTTTTTCTCGTTCAGATTCTGTAAAGTCTTTTGGCTCGACACAGTCTTTGGTGGGGGTGGACGAATCTCGATCAGGTTTCAGTCCAAAAATTTTTTTCACATGACTCGTATGAACCCACCCCTTTCTCCCCTCGATCTTCACGGCGGTCCTCGTGGTGAGAAGGACTGTCTTCGGGGACTTCCAGCGGGGCTCCAGCGGACTCTTTCTATCAAAATTGCGCACCAGTACAATGTCGCCAGGACGGACGTCGTGTGGCTTTACATCAGTGTTGTCAGGGAAGGCTGCGGCAACCTGTGAACGACATGATTGGAGTGCAGACATCAAGGAGGCAAGGTAATCTGTCAACATATTACAATCAACATCAGTAATCTTTTTCGGAATGGGCGTCCCCCACATATTCGGTGGTCTGCCAAAGACCACCTCGTACGGGGATAGCCCTGATCTCGAATGGGCGACCATTCTCATGTAGAATAGTGCCACTGGCAGGGCGACTATCCAGTCGACCCCTTTCTCCTGACATATTTTGGCAAGGCGGATCTTTAGTGTCTGGTTATGCCTTTCTACAAGGCCTGCGGCTTCGGGATGTCGGACACAATGGAACTTCCACTGGTATCCCAATAATAAAGAAACTTCTTTCATTAATGCAGATGAGAATGGCTGACCGTTATCTGAGTACACGACACGAGGCAGGCCGTATCGTGGGAAGAATTCACGAACCAACTGCTTGGCAGTGGTCGGAGCAGTGTAATCTGGGACTGGGTATGCTTCGGTCCAGCGGGACAGAGCACAAACAATTACGAGAACATATTTAAATCCTCGACAACGGTCCATCTGGATATAATCCATCTGGAGGACTTCAAAAGGGTGATCGGGAGGATGAAATCCACCTTGCTCTACAGGGACGCTTTTACCTGGATTGAACTGACAACAGATCATGCAAGTACGCACTTTCTGTTTTGCGGCTGCTCGTAAGTGTTTATTGTTCCAGAGATTTTGTAAACTGTCTAACATCGCTTTCTCTCCTAGGTGTGCTGGGCTATGTGCTGTATTTATCATGACTTGAACCATAGAGTCAGGGAGAAACCATGTAGATTTTCCCTTCGTCATCCAACCTTGATCTGTTTGGATCCCTCCTAGTTCAATCCATTTCTTTATTTCTTCTGGAGTAGCATGTGTCTGAATGTCGATAACATCTAGTGTGGGATCCCTGACTGTCATACAGTTTGTCGGTTCTGTTGTCTTTGTCGTATCAGTTGTCTGAGTGTGAGTCAATGCTGTATGTTTTGCTGTCTGGTCTGCCAGGTCGTTACCCTGGGAAACAGAATCTGTGACTTTAGTATGTGCTTTACACTTCATGACGGATATGGCTGAAGGCAGATGTATTGCTTCTAACAGTGCTTGAATGAGGGGACCATGTTGGATCTTGGCACCATGAGAGGTCAGAAAACCTCGTTCTTGCCATAACATGCCGAAGTCGTGTACAACTCCGAACGCATAACGGGAATCAGTGTATATGTTGACATTTCTGTTCTTGGCTAGAATACAGGCTCGGGTCAGAGCGATGAGCTCTGCCGCTTGTGCAGATAATGTATCAATACGGTGTGTTTCTTTAACTTCAGTTTCAGTGGTCACGGCATATGCGGCCACTAATTCTCCTGTACTTGTTCTCATACATGAACCATCCACATAAAGTGTCAGGTCTGGATTTGTCAATGGAACATCTGTTAAGTCTCGTCGGGGCTTTGTTACTGCATTAATGATCTCTATGCAGTCATGCGGAGCTGGATTTGTCATAACTGTAGGTAACAGTGTTGCTGGGTTCAGGATACTGCAACGTCTGATTTCTATGTGTGGCTGGAATAGTGTCAATTCGTAACCTGTCAGTCGTGCTATAGTCAAGTGTTGAGTTTGGGTTCTGTTTAAAAGAACCTCTACGGAATGTGGAACTTGTACTGTTAACTGATGACCTAGAACAATTGAGTCGCTCTGTCTGATTGCTAACGCTGTTGCAGCTACTGACTTCAAGCACGCAGGGAGTGCCTGGGCTACTGAATCCAATGTACTTGAAAAATAAGCACAAGGCTTATGTGAACCTGCCTGATCTTGAGTGAGGACAGACAATGCTGTACCGTCACGTTCTGTAACAAAAAGTGTGAACGGTTTGCTGTAACATGGTGTCGCTAAAACTGGTGCTTGGCATAATGCTTTCTTTAATTCCTCAAAGGCTTGTGTATGTTCCTGAGTCCAAGGGAGGGCAATCGAAGTTGCTGCCTCCTGCGTTGTTAACTGGATGAGTGGTTTAGCTAGAAATGCATATTGAGGAATCCATTGTCTGCAGTACGAGGTGAGGCCTATAAAGGCCCGCACTTCCTTTTGTGTCTGGGGTCGTGGCATGTTTACAATTAACTGAATGCGATCGGGAGTGAGCTGTCTCCCCACTTTGGACAGCAAGTGACCCAAGTACACAACTTGCTGAACACAGAATTGTAGCTTCGAAGGAGACACCTTGTGTCCCTTGTCGGCCAGGAAATGTAAAACTGTCAATGATGCTTGTTCACATTCGGGCTCACTTCGTGCGGTGATCAGTAGATCATCGACGTATTGCAGTAAAGCGGTGTTAACTGGCATTTGAATACAATCTAGTTGTCTTTTCAGTGCTTGACTATAGATGCTGGGGCTTTCTGTGAATCCTTGAGGTGCGCGGGAAAATTTGAAACTTCGTCCATTTAAACTGAATCCGAAGAGATATTGGCTCTCCGGATCAATAGGTACACTGAAGAAAGCGTTCTTGAGATCAATTACAGTAAAGAACGTTGCTTCTGAATCAATAGCAGTCAATAGGGAAGAGATATCGGGGACCACAGGGTACTGCGGTACAATGCATTTGTTCAGTTCTCGAAGGTCAATCACCAGCCGATATACTGGCGGTGCATTGGGGTCTGTACGTTTAAGAATTGGAATGATAGGTGAATTACAGATATTGGAGTCGGTCTCTACGACCACTCCCTGGGCAATAAGCTCTTCAATGATTTTCAGTAAAGCCACTACAGCATCGGGTGGTAACTTGTATTGTCTGATTCTGGGTAGAACAACTCCTGTCTTGAGTGTAACACGATATGGAGTGATATGCATACAACCTACGTCAGCTGGGCCTTTTGCCCATAGGTGATTTGGTAAATTTTTCAATCTGACATCAAATTCTCGTAAAACATAATGACCCTTGAAATCCCGTAGAAAGAGTCTAACTCCCTCCGGGGAACAGCATATTATAGCTCCTAGAGCCTTCAGTGTTTTAATTCCTAACAGATTTTCTGGGCATGATTTCGTAAGTAACAAATCTGTAACTCGGGATAATGGACCCACAGCCAATGGTACCGGTTCTGATACTTCATTTACAATAGGTTGTCCTGAAAAACCAAGGGAAACATTCTGTGAGCCTGAGAGGGGTGCCCCTGGGACTTCATTATGACTAATTGTAGTGCGACTTGCCCCTGTGTCAATTAAAAACTTTCTGTCTTTTCCCAATACGTGACTGTGTACATAAGGACCTTCTTGATCTACAGGAATTTCAATAAGAGGCAAACCACCTTCCCTCTCTAGGCTGTTTCATGTGTATCGGGGGTAATCTGGATATGCAGATTGGGCATACTGGTACATCTGTTGTGAAACTTGCTGAGTCGCGGCAATGGGCTGTGACTGCGGTACTGCTACTGTCTGCGCTGTGTGGGATGGAGCATGCATAGGCTGTGTACTCTGCATTGGCTGTACATTTTGTGAGGTCTGTTGCTGGACCTGATCGTGTCTAGGCGGATGCGGTCTTTCTTTAGTTTTACCTGTTGAAATGTTATGTTTCAGGACTGGACATTCATGTACGTAGTGACCTGGCTGTTTACAATAATTACATGTCCCTTTAACGGGAGCTGTAGAGTGATTTGTCTGGGCCCCACCTTTCCTTTGACCGTCGGCTGGGACCGTCTGAGCTACTAACATTTTCATTTTCGTGTCTTTCATACGTTTCTGTTCCTGATCTTGTTCTTCTCTAATTCTGTTCTGATGATATTGTAACATTTGTAACATCTGGGATGGCGTATTTGCCTGCCAAGTACTTTCAACTTTGTACACTCTATTTTTAACTAATGGTAGGGAATTCTCGACTAATTTTGATACGAAAAGGTGTGGATATGACTCGCTGCTTGGTTGTAGGCCACTATTTATAATGAAACATTTCTCGAATCTTGAATAGAAGTCACTAGTATCTTCATCTTGTTTCTGTTTACAGGACGAGATTGCGTCCCAATCTTCCTTTCTAGTTGTCAATAATCTTGGCAAAACCTGTACTATTAATCCGGGTAATGCTTTAGTCCTTTCCCCAAGGCCTAACCCTGGGACTCGTTTGCTTTCTTCGTCTTCTATTTCTGCCCATGCAATCTTTGTGTCCCCCACCTCCCATTCTTTTTCCTTTAATTTCTCGTAAATGCCCGTGGGCAACAGTACCTTCAACATTTTCATGATATCATCATACGTGTAATCCCCCATCAGTAACATGTCTTTAAGCTCTCTGTGAAAGCCTGCAGGGTCTTTATCATGACACGGAACTAGTTTCTTCATTTCTAACAGTTCTAACTTAGTCAGTGGTGTGTGAACATACACACGCTTCAAGATGTGATCTGTACCCATAACTGGGTGTACTTCTCGTAAGGGGTTCTGACTTTCAATGCCACTACCGCATTGCATGTGGTACATTTTTCTTTCTGGAGGCGGGGCGGGAACATATTCAGAGCTTATGAAGGTGTTGTATTTATGTCGTTGTTCTAGAATTATTTGTATTAACTTGGTGCTGAAACCTCTCCATCTATCCATGAGTAGTGCTTCTAATGTTTCATGTAAGGGACCTGGATCGGAATGGTGGTTTCTGTACTTGATGAGGAGGTGCTGAATCATGTATACACCTGCTAATTTCTGCTCGTCTGGGGAAAGGTTCAAGAATGTCTGCGCTAACGTATCATCATGATATATGTCTGGGTTTTCGGCCCATAACACGGCTGATCGGGCTAGTTCCTGTTCATCCATAGAATTGAGTACATGGTACCCCATTCGGTCTCGAAGCCTTTTATCAGTTTCCTGGAACTGATGTTCAGAAGAATTCGGGTTTGTTAAAGCAGAGAGAAAAACTCTCTTGTTTTCCGGACGGATGCCTTTCCTAAGGTAGTTTCCATTACCTACATACGCTATAGTATCTGTAGTCCTTCCTGGTTCTTCGAGTTCTTCCTCCTCGGAGGAAGCTTTGTCATTCCCTTTCTGGTGTGCCGTTATCACTGCCCTTCTAATTTTCTGGTACATACTGGCTATGCAAGCCCCCCTGTCATGTTTTCCTTCGGCTATGTTTTGACCCCACTTGTTTAGTGCATCTAATTCACTTTGATCTGTCTCGGGCCTGTCTCGTTCTCTTATTAAACAATTTATGAAAAATCGTAATATCTGTGCTTGAATGTCAACTTTCTGTTTATCCATTGCATCCTTGATACTGTCAGGGTCTTTCCCTGTCTGAACAAACTCATATATTCTATCTAGCCGTTCCTTCATTCCTACATAGCATAACAAGATATCAGTGGCAGATCTTAACCGTAGTGATGCCAATATCATTAGATCGTTTTTTCCGGGTACTGGATCATATCTACAAACGGAAATGTTTTCCTTTAATGCGTCAAGGCGGGGGGACTGGAACGTGAGAGGACTCTGCGTGTCCCTAAAATTGAATCTGCGTGTTAATGGCGGGGTCCGAAGACCCGCAGTCGCACCTCCTGAAGCGGATGCTTGGGCATTATCTCCCTGCGGAGTCTGGATCTGAACTTGAATTTGTCGTTTAGTAGGATCAGGTAGGACTTGTTTCGGTAGGTCAATCTTGGGTGCGGGAAGTGGCGGAGCTGGCGGAACAGGGGAGGTCTGTCGCGGTACCGGCGGAACATGATCTGGGGGCGTAGTGCCACCCCGTCCCTGTCAGTGGGCAGGGCACGAACAGGCAGATTGGCGTAAGCTGGTGCTACATCCTCTAAATATGAATTTAGGAATATGTCTTTAGTAGTTTTATGCATTACTTTAGTTGGAACTAATGGTGGCGGTAAGTTTTTCGGTATTTCTGATAGGGCCTCAGGTGTACCTTCGGCCGCGAGATACATTCCGTTTACAAGATTGTTTCGGGCACGGTCTATTTGTTCTGTTTTTACTCGGATCCCTTCAATAACTAATTCATTTTCTTGGGCTTTTTCTGATTCTTTAAGTCTGTCCTCTCTACGGAGTGCTTTCTCAGCACGCTTATGTGATTCCTTACGCCAGAATTCTATGGCGTCTTTCTGGGATTGTCTAGCTTTCTTTTTCCATAATGCTTCTTCTACCTTCATGATGCACTCGGCATCCCATGTCCCGGTAACAGGCCATCTGTGTCTTTCGTCTAGGTGCTTGGTGTAATCGGCCCATAAATCTAGATATAATATGGCATCTATGCCATGTTTGTGGTACATAAAGTTACCTGGAGTGTCCCTAGGGGGAATAGGAATTTCTTCCTCCAGTATCCCTTTCCTAGTTCCTATCTGCTTTAACTTGTTGAAAAACTGCATTTTGCTTACTTATTACTGAATACTCAATCCTTACTACTTAATACTGGTTACAGCTACTTTATACAAGAAACACAAAAATGCACATTAAACGGTCACATTCATACCACGACATTAATCACATAAGAAGACATTTAAGACATAGATGACTACCCCCCTATACTGGATGTACTGCTCAACAGTACAGATACACTGGTGTAACAGTGCAGAAATTCAGAATACTAGATATACTGCTAAACAGTACAGATACACTGCCTAAAAACAGTGCAGACCGGACTTGTGTACCCAAACCCGTCTAGATACGACCCAGCAATGGTACTCACTGGGAAGCACGGAAACAGAAGGCCTCGGAAAACTCGACTGGACTCGACTCGGTACTTCGGAAAACTTCGGAAAACCTCGGAAAACCTCGGAAAACTTCGGAAACCTGGTGGGCCTCTTGACACCTCGGACCTTGCTTCTTTCGGCTAGGCTCTGGTTGGGATCCTCCGCACTCCTCACCGCCTCGTCTGGGCACTGATCGCAGTCTTCGTCACCTCCTTGGGTCAGAGGGAGATGCAGGAAATCCTGCCGGTACGCGTAGGTTCCGTCTAACTGACGGCAGGGGACAGAGCTTGCAATGCGCCAACCGGCGCGTGAGGTGGGGGAGGGGTCCCTATTCGGGCGCCAAAATGACGTAAATAATTAATTTACTCTCTTAATTTCTATGCAGGTAAGTACTTAATCAATAATAACTCAGATCGGATGAAAAAAGACAGAGTCCGTGGTGTTAGAGTTTCTAAGGGTTTTATTCCTCATAAAGGAATGGTCGTGACCAGGATATCATGTTCTGACCACCACAGGGGTGTCAGAAGGGATAGAGCAAACTTTATTGACATTACATAGCTTATATACTTGATTTATACCATAGGCAACAGTGCAAGAGGCGTAACAGCTGAGAGAAGACAAGATAACAGTATACACGTGTTACTAGTACGTAATCAAGAGGCGTGAACTAGGCGTGAACTAGAGGTGTGTGCTAGAAACGTCACTGATAGGTGACGCACGTGGGTGGCACCAAGGGGTGGTGCTAACAGAATTGTTGCAATGTCAGCAGAAATCGGAAGCTTGGATGCGCGCGCAGCTGCATGACGTGTGATTGAAGGGGTGCAGGGGACTTGACATTTACACTGACGGAAAGAGACAGAAGTCTGGCATGTCAGATCAACTTGTACTTCTATCATATCTGATATCTGATGTTTAGGAACCATACTATCTGGGCGGAAAGGTCTCTAGGGCAGAAGCTATTCTATGCTAACTGTGGATGCGTGTATAAGCGCCTAAGTGTCTGCATGAGAAGCGTGGGGCACGGGGCCTTCCATGGGAGCATGGTAACAGAGGCTATGAATTACTTGCACTGAGACAGGTCGGCCCTTTGGCTCTGCAGCTGGGGAGGATGTTTACTGAAGCTAGTAGGCAGGAATGCATTCTCGAGGAGCGGAACAGATAACTCGAAGGTTATAGTCAGTCTTGGCAGAAAGCAGGCTGAGCTGAGCGCGAGGGGCCGCGCTGGAAGTAAGTCAGAGTTCACGGGTACAGAGGTAGCCTGGGCAGAGGCTGTCAGAGTCAGGAGCCAGAAGAGGCTCGGTGGCAGAAATTCAGGGCCTACTCTGCCAGAGCAGGAAAACATGTAAAGTACACTACAAAAAGACGGTGGCATAGCATACTTAGGAACGGACTATATAATCCATTCAGGGTGGATCTGAAAGAGGACAAGTTAACGTTGGACGCAAATGTATTTGCGTCTTCATAGCTGACACAGGAGGGAAGATACATGCACTTTAAGCTGGTACATGGAGTCGGTGGGGTACGCGCTAGGGAACATAACATGACCAAAAATTTATATTTCCTCAGGTAGAGGCGGAGGTTCCTCTACTTTTCGAGGATCAGGCCAATATTGTTCGTACAATACCTGCAACGATAACTGGCAGAGGAGTTCTTACCAAACCCAAAATAGTCAGTCCTCCTCCAGACCATACCAACGGAAAACAACTTATAGAGGTGGTGCAAACAACAAAAAGCAGTGACCGTCTCCGTTCCTTTCTTCTGCCGACTGTGCATCTTGGAGGTCGCATCTCAAGGTACTTTTGCAAATGGTCCGAAATCACCTCCTACCAATGGGTCCTGGACGTTCTCTCCAAAGGACATACCCTGGAGTTTTCAAAATTCACTCCCACTCGTCCACCTTTGGGGCCACCCTCTCCCCACCTCAAAGTACTTTTAGCCCTGGTAAAATTGATGATCAAAAAAGGAGCCATCTAAGTAGTGCCGCAAGGTCAACGCGGCAAGGGATTCTATTCCCGGTGTTTCTTAGTCAAGAAAAAGTCGGGAGAATGGCGTCCAATTTTGGATTTACGGGCCCTGAACAAATTTATAATTTCGAAAACTTTTCAGATGTTAACTCTGCTTCAAAGTCTGAATTATCTCAATCCAGGGGAATTCTTTTCAACCATCGACCTCCAAGACTCATATTTCCATGTGCCAGTTCACCCCAGACACAGGAAGTATCTACGCTTCACAGTCTGACAGTTCACTTCCAATTCAAAGTCCTACCATTCGGCCTCCTTTCAGCACCAAGGGTTTTTACCAAGATCATGGCCCCGGTGGCTGCCTTTCTGCGCCTACAAAGCATACAGTTTTATCCATACCTGGACGATTGTCTCATAAAGGCTCCTAACCTCCAACTGGCAATCCAGCATACACAGTCTTGCCTCTCCCTGTTTCAAGACTTGGGCCTTTCCATCAATTGCCAGAAGTCACACTTTCACCCATCTCAGCGGTGAGATTTTCTAGGAGCCTCACTAGATTCTCAGCGGGCAATGGTTTTTGTCTCCCAGGAAAGACAAGACCCTATGCTCCAGATGGTACGGTCCCTCCAGTCAAAACTGTATGTTTCAGTCCGGATGTTGAAATCATTCCTCGGCATGGCTTCCTCTGCCATACAGTTTATTCCCCACTGCAGACTACATATGAGGGGTGTCCAAGAGGAGTTAGACAAGCAGTGGAAACAGATTTCAGGATCATTCAACAAAAGGATCCTTCTCACGCCCCGCATTCAGGAGGGTCCAACGCACTTGGCATATAAACCGCCTAGTGCTTCTGGTGATCTTCCTTGCCCTGAAGTCTTTTCAAAGGATTGTTCAAGGTCAATCTTTGCTAGTGAGGACAGACAACCCCACCAGCATGCATTACCTGAACAAGCAGGGCGGCACAAGGTCCCTTTTGCTTTCCCAACAAGCACAGGAGATATGGAATTGGGCGATTCGTCATCAAATTCATCTCACAGCCATCCATGTGCCGGGTGCTTCCAATGTTCTGGCGGATTCACTCAGCAGGTCTTTCTCGGACAACCACGAGTGGGAACTCAATCAACCAACTCTGGAGTTCATTTTCCGCCAATGGGGCCAGCCGCAGATGAATCTTTTTGCGACTATCACCAACAGGAAATGCCAACGCTTTGCAAGTCTTCATCCCCACAGAGAGTCGAGCGGAAATGCATTTTCGATCAGCTGGTTGAACGCATTCAGCTACGCTTTCCCTCCGCTTCCTCTGATTACGCGCTTGTTGCACAGGATGAGGCTTCGACCCTGCCACATCATCCTGATCGCACCCAAGTGGCCGCGGCACCCATGGTCCTCGTACCTGCTCTTGTTCTCCCAGAACGAGCCAATTCCGCTTCATCCACAGCCTCACCTCCTCACGATGCAGCAGGGGCAGATTTGCCATCCGGATCCAGCATACCTCCAGCTCCATGCCTGGAACCTGAACACCATGAATTTGCGTGTCTGACCATCGACGCTGACTGTAGAGAGGTGTTAGCGCACGCCCGTGCTCCTTCCACCATTAAAACCTATCAGTTGAAGTGGAAGCGTTTCTGTGTCTGGTGCCACACCAAAGCCTTTGATCCGATGACTGCCAAACCAGGACAGATCCTGCCTTTCTTCCTATCCCTTGCAAAGTCAGGACTTTCCTACTCCACTCTGAAGGTATTTCTAGCGGCTCTCTCCAGCTTCCGTCATGATGGTTCTACCTCACTGTATTCGTATAGAATCATTCAACAGCTTTTCAAAGGACTCTTCCGTATGTTTCCACCCATTCGGTGTCCTCCGCCTGCTTGGCGCATAAATCTGGTTTTGTCTCAGCTCCTCCTACCTCCTTTTGAACCCATCCATTCAGCAAGCTTAAAATTCCTCACGTGGAAAGTTGCCCTATTGCTTGCCTTGACGTCATCTAGGCGTGTCAGTGACATTCAGGCATTCACCATTTAGCCTCCTTTTCTCCAGTTCTCAAAAGAGGCTGTTACACTACGTACTAATCCGAAATTTATTCCGAAAGTTCCCAGTGATTTTCATCTCAATGGTGATGGATCAAGCCCTGATCTCTTGACTGGGTACGAGTATTCTGCTTAATTCAGATACTCTGTCCATCACCACCCCCTTTTCTGAATCGTTTTGTCCACCATAAGCGTGGAAGGGTATGCTCAGACATGAGTCCCTTGCTCACTGCACCATCAGGATTCAAGCAAGCGGGGCCGAAGACGGCTGTAATGCCAGAAACCGGTCCCCGGAAGCTTGTTTCCTTTCCAGTAAAAGAATTGGCTTGGTAGTTTGGTCTGCCCTGCTCCCATGATGAACTGGGCCAGGGACAGACTAATTTGCATGTAGCCAGGTTCTGAGCTGGGATGGTGCAGTGAGCTAAGAAACGGTGATGGATCAAGCCCTGATCTCTTGACTGGGTACGAGTATTCTGCTTAATTCAGATACTCTGTCCATCACCACCCCCTTTTTTTAATCGTTTCATCTCAATGAAAGTCATTTTAAAAACTTTCTTACCTGATCCACAAACTCCTGCGGAGCGTTCATTACATTCCCTGGATGTGAAACGTTGTCTTAAGTTCTACATTCAGCGCACTGCATCCATCAGGAAGTCTGATCAACTGTTTGTGGCCTGCGGCCTGATCTGCAAAGGACAACTTGTTACCAAACAAACTATTACTAGATGGATTTCTTCCACCATTACCTTTTGTCATCAACGGGCTGGCAAGCCTCTTCCAGCTCCAGTACGTGCTCATTCAACTAGAGCTGTGTCAGCTTCTACTGCCCTCTTTGCGGGGGTACCTCTGCGACACATTTGCAGAGCTGCTACGTGGTCGAGCAGCCATACTTTTACGAAGCACTACTGTCTGCAGTCAGCAGATGCAGCAGTAGGACAAGCGGTGCTGCGGAATCTTTTATATTAAAGGTGAGCCTCTGTTGCTACCCGCCTCCAGTCATAAAGGTTTTTATCTTTAATATGATATGTCTATTATATGCTTGAATTTACTGTTACCTTTATGGCTTATATGATTATTACTGCTTTTTACTCTTATTCAAGCATGTGAATCTATGAAAGACACCCCTAATGCTGGAGAAGATCATAAGTTATTTACCTGTAAACTGTGGTTTTCCAGTATTGGTCTCTTTCATAGATTCACATGCGACACTCCCGTCCTCCCCTCAGAGGCTCTCTTCTCCTCAGGCACTTTTGGTTACTCTGTGCTACAAAAATCTGAGGTCTTGGGCTTCTGAGGAGAAGGTTCTAGAGGGAACTACAGCCTGATTGTCTGGAATTTGGACCAAAACATAATGACACTGATATGTTACCAAGTTGAGTTTCTCCCTTAGGCTTTCTGTGGGCCTATTCTGTTATATGGTACTTTTGAGTTTACTGTATTTTATATATGTATATGTATTTTTTATAATTATAATAATTTTACTCGTATATGCATATATTACTGCTCTTTTATGTACCGTGGGACTCCCACTTCGACGACGGGGAATATTCAAGCATGTGAATCTATGAAAGACACCAATACTGGAGAACCACAGTTTCTCCAGTATTAGGGCTGTCTTTCATAGATTCACATGCTTGAATATTCCCTGTCGTCGAAGTGGGAGTCCCACGGTACATAAATAGCAGTAATATATATGCATGTATACATGAGAAATATCATAAATAAAATATACATACATATAATGCAATAGAAATGTAAACTTGAAAAAAGTACCATAGAACAGAATAGGCCCATTGAAAAGCCCAAGGGAGAATTCACTTTAGTAACATATTAGAGTCATTATGTGTTGGTCCACATTCCAGCCAATCAGGCTGTAGCCTCCTCTAGAACCTTCTCCTCAGAAGCCCAAGTCCTCAGATTTTCTACCGCACGTCGTGTGAAGGGAGTCTCCCTGAGCTCTGCTCAGTTTTTTCCAGTTTCTAGCTGTTTTTCTCTTCAGAAATGTCTTCTACTAAGAGAACCTTGTTCAAGGCTTGTCCATCCTGTGGTAAATTACGCCTTTTTCATGAGGACCCTCACAGTAAGTGTATTTACTGTCTTTACCCGGATCATATTGCCTCTACCTGCAAGTTCTGTCACACTTTTCCCCCTAAAACATTGAGGGATAGAGAGGCCCGTCTCCTTCTGTGGCTACAGAAGTTGAAAACATCTGAGAATGTGGTTTCTGATGCTGAGAGTATGTCATCTGGATTTTCAAAATCCTCTCGGAAGCGTGGGTCTGAGACTGAAGTACCCTCTCCTTTTCTTAAAAAGAGTAAAATGCTGGGTTCTTTCAAGGATGTCTCCCCACAAGACTTACTTCAGGGCGCGCCTACGAGACCTGGCTCTCTGGCGTCTATACCCAAGACTTTGCCCTCTTCTTCAAAAACGGGCACTGGCTCGTCGACGGGCTCGTCGACGCGTCCGTCGACGTCTTCAGCGACTACAAAGTCAGTTTTGGCGGTTTCAACGTCGACGACCACTTCTTCCCTGTCAACCAGCTCTGCAACGACGACGACCATCTCGTCGACGAGCAGCCAAGAGGTGAGACCCATCTCGTCTTTAATTAAGATCTCGTCGATGATCAAACCGTCGACGAAGAAATCATCGTCGAAACGCCTTCCGTCGACGGTTCCTCCGTCGACGAAGAACAAACCATCGTCGTCGACGCCTGCTCCGACGACCGGATCTTTCTCGTTGACGACTGCCTCGTCGACGGTAACATCTTCATCGACGGTGACCACCCCGTCGACGACTGGTCCGTCGATGGCTACTTTCTCATCGTCGAAAGCATCTTCGTCGACGGCGAAGGATGCAACCTCGTCGACAACCTCGTCGTCTACCTCTTCGACGACCAAAAAATCTTCGTCGACCAAGAGTAAGCTGCCAATTCATACGCCTGTTTCTGCGACAACGACGCAAGAACAACCGGGTGGTGCTAAGACTTTGGAAATCTCGTTGACGGGCTCGTTGACGACGCACCAACCCCTACAGACTACTGCCACCTTCAAAGTGGTTACTGCCTCGTCTCTCAAGACTGTACCACTCATTCAGTTAAGTCCAGTAAGGAGTGGATCTCAGCCTCCGGAAAAATTATTTCAGTCTGGATAAGAGGAATCCGGTAATGATTCTGAAATGGATCAAACTTATGAGCCAGCATCCAGTCCTTCTGAATTACACATTAAGTGTCAAGAATACAGTGACGAGGATGAGGATGTGGATAATAACGTCGAAGATGGGAATGTACTTTTTCCAATCGATGCGGCACAACCAACTACTTACGAACAGGTTACGCAAATTCCTGTCATTGATGCAAAACCTGCAACATATGCTGGACGACTACAATCGTAGGTTTCCACAGTCGTTGCCTCCTTCTCCGGCACCTCAAGTGCACCGGTCTCAGTCTCCAGCGCCACGACCTCAGTCTCCGGCTCCTCGACCTCCGTCTTCAGCACCTCGACCTCAGTCTCCAGCACCTCGGCCTCAAGCTCCGGCGCCTGTTGCACCTACGTCTCCTTCGGGTGCTTGCCCTGTTACTGATAATGAGAACCAAACTCCTCATAACACTGGGGATAACGACACTGATGATGACATGCAGGATTGGGACAAATATAGGGCACAGACACCTTCTACTCCACTGGCATCACCAAGAGCTTCGCCGCCAGTGGATATTGCGAGTTTCCATAACCTTATGGGTCGTGCTGCAAAAAGGTTCCACTTAACAATCGAGGCGCAACAAACTGAATGCTTTTTGTATGATTTTAAGGACTTACCTCAACGGCAAACGCATACCATTCCTATCATAGACCACATATGGGAAGAAGGTCTAAAGTTGATGGAACGTCCTAATTCCATACCAGCTGTTCTGCCCAGATTGGACAAAAAATATAAAGTGCCACCTACTTCTCCGGCCTGTTTGGTTTCACAACCTAAGGCAGATCCTGTTATCACTCAGGCGGCACAAAAAAGATCTCGAAATCCGGCCATACCTCTGACATCTCCGCCTGATCAAGATGGCCGTAAATTAGACTCAATTGGCAAAAAAATTACCGCTATGGCAGCGACAACTGTGAGAGCATCCAACGCCTTAGCTATTCTAGGTCGCTACGACCGTCAAATGTGGTCTGAGATCGCTGGTCTGATCACTCAAATGCCCGACTCCATACGGGATGAAGCGCAGGCCATCATTCTCGAAGGAGAAAAGATTTCAGCAGAAATAATCGACTGTGCCGTCGATATATCCTCCACTGGTTTTTGGCAACTAGCGGGTGCTGCAGTCTTGCGCCGTCAAGGCTGGCTAAAATCAACCACCTTCCGTCCGGAGGTCCAGTCCAGAGTTTTAGATTTACCTTACGACGGTGAATCTTTATTCGGTAAGCATGTTGATGATGCTTTGGAACTTATAAAGAAGGACACAGATACAGCAAAGTCCTTGACAACTCTACAATATCGGAAAAGGCCATTTTGTGGGGCACGCGGTAGAGGAGGAGGAACCTCTACTTTTCGTGGAACAGGCCAATATCGAGCATACAATTACAATGAAAACAGACAGAGGGGCTCCTATCAGTCCCAAGGTCGTTCATCCACCTCCAGACCTTACCAGCGGAAGTCCAATTACAGAGGTGGTGCGAACACCAACAAAAAACAGTGACAAATCCAAACTTTATCCTCTGACGACTGTGCATCTTGGAGGTCGAATCTCAAAGTTCTTCTGCAATTGCTCGCACATTACCCCTGCACATCACCCCACTCCTGAGGCGGAAGCCGGGAGCTGTTCATTTTTAACACTCTAAACTGTGTTTGACACTTGTAATATTTTAAATACTGTCACGTTGCACAAATAGAATAATTATTTGTATGTCCCGATTTTAAAGCGCACGCATTTTAATCTACTTTGCGCAGCATCCTGGACCTATGTGACCTTCAGCCTATTGCTGTCTGAGTCGTGTTGCCGGCCATACTAGGTGAGGCAGGTCAGCGTTGTAGGGTTGGGAAGGAGGTAGGCGGGCTTGTATAAATTAAGATGGCTACTCCTCCGCGCAGCGGACGCGAGCAGCGGAGGCGCCGGTCCCGCGCCGAAGGAGCGCCTAAGGAAAGCCCGTCTGTGCCCGTCCGTGACAGGACGGGACCAGGGGCCAGGGAGACTGACCTCAGAAGAGAAGATGACCTGGTATACGGAAGAGATCAACTGTTGTCACTTAGCGCTGGTAGGGGTTTGTCCTGTCCACTCATAACGCCATTTATCCCTCCTTTGATCCCCTGCCCACACTGTGAAAATAATCAGGAGGGGTCCCCCCCATCTTCCACACGCATTCCGAGCACATACTTCTTAATGCTCCTGAACTGCCGTTCCCTTCCTAAACATAGCGTCGAAATCCATCTGCTATTAGAAGAATTTAGTCCTGATGTCCTGTTTCTAACTGAGACCTGGCTCTCAGAGGTCTCAGGTCCGGATATTGTTAGGGCCCTGCCCCATGGCTATGTGATAAGTAGGCTTGATCGTCCCAAGGGCAGGGGCGGAGGCATAGCTATTATCTGTAAGGACTTTCTCAAATGTCGCACTGTGGATAACCCGCTGTCTGACTGCGAAAGTCTGGAATTCGCTATTTCCTTCTCCCCTACCTGTACATTCTCGGGCATCCTACTTTATCGTCCACCAGGCTCCTGCAACAGTTTTTGTAATGCCCTTCTCGAAAAAATTTCTCACCCTAGCAGTACCTCTTCGAATTTGTCCATCATCGGGGATTTTAATATTCAAATTGATGATCCTGAGGCACCGATTCCGCAAATGTTTTTGGAGGGAATGGGGACTTTAGCATTGAAACAAATTGTGGAGGGAGCCACTCACTCTGCTGGCCATTTGATTGACCATTTTTACACCAATCTCACTGACATGCGGTGGAAGGAGTCGCTACCTATCCCATGGTCAGATCACGCACTTCTATCATTTGCATGGACTCCCATGGATGCTGTCCATCCTTTTACAACTACAACCAAGACTGGTCGGACTTGGTCAAAACTGCCTGTGTCAAAGTTAGCAACTGTTTTAAAAGACTCCATTCCGTTAATTAAGAAGGATAATCCGATTGAAGCTTACAGTTCCTTTAATAAGTGGCTAGAGTCCTCTCTTGACCTCACTCTCCCTAAACATAAAATAGTGCACCGTGGAGGTTCCAATAAAATGCACTGGTATACTGCAGAATTGAAATGTCTTAAACGGAACTGTAAGAGGCTAGAGAGGAAGTGGAGAAAGAACTTCACCCCAGAGGATAAAGCGGAATACAGATCTACTCTTAGGAACTATAAGACCCAACTAAAATTAACCCAAGCCTCTTTCTACCAGCTTGAGATATCTAAAGGCGCTAACTCCCCTAGGGAAATGTATAAAATCTTCAAGTCTCTGGTAACTCCGCCTAGTCCCCTCAATAAAGTGGCCGATCCTCTAAAACGGTGCGAGGAGTTAGCCAATTTTTTTAGCTCAAAGGTTGCTACCATCTACTCCTCCTTCTGTGTGAAGGAAGCTACAAATGATCTTGGACACTCCATTGAGCTCACCACTCGATTGGTCTCCTCACCTACTCTGGATATTCTGCCCTTGATAGATCATTCCACCGTAGAAAAACTTCTGCAGACTCTGAAATCAGGCTCTCCTGCGGACATTGCCCCGCCCTCTGCCCTAAAACAAGTCCCTGAGGTGGTAGTACCAATTATAAAGGATGTAATCAACTCCTCCCTTTCCACTGGAGTGGTTCCCCCACTGTGGAAACAGGCCAGAGTCAAAGCTCTTTTAAAGAAAGCTAATCTCGACCCTGATGACTGGTCAAACTACCGCCCTATTTCCCTGTTGCCAGGGATTAGTAAAATCACAGAAAAACATGTCAATCTTGCCTTATCCGCCTTTATCGAGAACGAGGCTGTACTTCACCCTACTCAAACTGGCTTCAGAACAAAACAGGGCACTGAGACCGCCCTGGTGGTGGTAGTGGAGGAAGCGAGGAAGATTGTAGATGCCGGAGGCTGCGCTGCGGTGGTCCTTCTGGACCTCAGCGCAGCCTTCGATACGGTCAACCACTCCTTGTTGATTAGCCGCCTCGGCGAGGCTGGCATCTCCGGTGTTGCCCTTAAATGGCTTCAATCTTTCCTAGCAGAAAGAACATTCTCTGTCTTTGAAGGGGAGTTTACCTCAAGACAGTTCCCCCTTCACTACGGCGTTCCCCAGGGATCCTCATTAAGCCCCACATTATTTAATATCTATATGAGGCCCTTGGCTGAGGTGGTGCTTCCCTGGGGAATACAATTGGTCACCTACGCCGATGACACCCAGTTGGTGGTCTCACTCACTAGGTCTGAAGACGGGACCTCTGGACCAAACAATCTGTCCCCCTGTCTCACTCAGGTCTGTGAATGGATGGAAGCCTCATTTTTTAAACTAAATGGGACTAAAACCGAGATCATGATCATGGGTTACAAGGCTCCTTTGAACCTTAACCCATGGTGGCCGAGCTGTCTGGGTCCCCCTCCGACCCCAAAGAAACAAATCAAGAGTCTGGGAGTCTGGCTTGATCCCTCTCTCGGCTTTCAAGTGCAGGCAAAGAAGGTAGCCGCAACATGCTTTGGCTTGATTAGGACATTAAGGAAGGTTCTCAACCTCCTTCCTTCTGATTCCAGAAGGCTCCTGGTACAGTCCTTGATCATCTCCAGATTGGATTACTCCAATGCACTCTATCTTGGCGCCCCACTAGGCACTATCAAAATTCTGCAGTCAGTCCAGAACTGCGCTGCTCGACTTCTGGTCAAAGTCCCTAGACACAGCTCGGTTAAACCTGCTCTGCGCGCTCTTCACTGGCTTCCGATTCAAGAGAGGATAGGTTTTAAGGCCATGTGTATGGTCCACAAATCCATCACAAACAACGGTCCAGATATTCTTCGCCCTCTCTTCTGCCCATACCGACCCTCCAGAACCCTTAGGTCCAGTGAACTCAATCTTCTGACAGTCCCTAGGATCAAGAAATCCCGCACGGGGGGTTGGCGGTTTTCCTTGCAAGCGGCCAAATTCTGGAATAACCTTCCTGAGAGCATTCGACTCCTACCGAACCATCTCATGTTCCAGAAACAATTAAAAACCTTTCTTTTCCGATGAGTGAGGATGATGTTACCTGGGTCAAAGCGCTGGGATGCCCTAGGGTAGCCATGCCCTATACCAAGTATATTTTCATTTTCATATTTTCATTCATTACCAACGACCAATGGGTCTTGGACGTTGTTTTAAAAGGACATACCCTGGAATTCACGAAATTCCCCCCCACTCGTCCACCTTCGGGTCCACCTTCTCCCCATTTCAAGCAACTGTTGGCCCAGGTGCAGCTTATGATCAGGAAAGGAGCCATAGAATTGGTACCGCAAGGTCAACGTGGCAGGGGATTTTACTCCTGTTTCTTTCTAGTAAGGAAAAAATCAGGAGAGTGGCGCCCCATCTTAGATTTGAGAGCTCTAAACAAGTTAATCGCATCAAAGACTTTTCAGATGCTAACCCTACTTCAAATCTTGAATTTCCTCATTCCAGGAGAGTACTTTTCAACGATAGACCTTCAAGATGCATATTTCCATGTACCTATTCATCCCAGGCACAGGAAATATCTCAGTTTTACAGTCGGCCAATTTCATTATCAATTCAAGGTCCTGCCATTCGGCCTTCGATCAGCACCGAGGGTATTTACCAAGATTCTAGCCCTGGTGGCTGCCTACCTGCGTTTACAGGGCATCCAGTTCTATCCGTATCTGGACGACTGCCTGATAAAGGCCAGGACTTTCCAACTAACGGAACAGCACACTCAAGTCTGCATATCCCTGTTCAAAACGTTGTGTTTCTCCATCAATTGCCTAAAGTCACACTTTCAACCATCTCAACAGCGAGATTTTCTAGGAGCCTCGCTCGATTCTCGGCTGGGGCAAGTGTTCGTTTCACAGGAGAGACCAGATCGAATGATACAGAAAGTACAGTTCCTGCAGTCAAGACAGTATGTTTCTGTCCGGATGTACAAATCATTCCTCGGCATGGCTTCTTCGTGCATTCAGCTAATTCCCAACTGCAGGTTGCACATGAGAGTCCTACAAGAGGAACTAGACTAAGCAGTGGAAGCAGGTATCGGGGTCGTTCGAAGACAAGATCCATCTAACACCCCGCATTCAAAAAGCTTTGGAGTGGTGGGCTCATCCTCCAAACATAGCGACAGGTCGTTCATTCAAAGACGAACCACCAACACTTACACTGACAACAGACGCTTCCCTAGAAGGTTGGGGGGCAAATCTCGACGGGATGTCCGTGAAGGGAAAATGGACAGCGTCACTGCGCACTTGGCACATAAATCGCTTGGAACTACTGGCGATTTTCTTGGCCTTGAAGTCCTTTCAGAGAGTAGTGCAGGGACAAACATTGCTGGTGAGGACAGACAACACCACCAACATGCACTACATCATCAAACAGGGCGGCACAAGGTCTCTCGTGCTGTCACAACTGGTACAGGAAATATGGGATTGGGCTATCCAACAGCAAATACATCTCACAGCTGTCCATGTGCCAGGGGTGGCCAATGTTCTGGCGGACTCGCTCAGCAGAGCCCTCTCGGACAACCACGAATGGGAAATCAACCGACCAACGTTGGATTTCGTCTTCCGACAGTGGGGCTGACCACAGTTGGATCTCTTTGCAACTGCTCTCAACAAGAAGTGTCAACGGTTTGCGAGCCGGCATCCACACAAGGAGTCGAGCGGGAGTGCCTTTTCAATAGACTGGTCGAACGACTTCATCTATGCATTCCCTCCACTTCCGCTCACTCCTCGTCTGTTGCACAGAATGAGGTTCCAACCGTGTCGGATAATCCTGATCGCACCCAAATGGCCGAGACGTCCTTGGTTTTCGGATCTTCTTCTGTTCTCTCTGACAAATCCGATCCAATTGCATCCTCTGCCACATCTTCTCACGATGCAGCAAGGTCAAATATGCCATCCGGACCCAGTATATCTCCAACTTCATGCTTGGAACCTGAGTACAATGAATTTGCACACATGAATATCGACAAGGATTGTAGGGCGGTGCTAGCAAGTGCTCGCGCTCCATCTACCATCAAAACTTACCAGTTAAAGTGGAAGCGTTTCTGTGCTTGGTGTTCCACTAAAACCCTGGATCCCATGTGTGCTCAGCCTGAGCAAATCTTGCCTTTCTTTTTGTCACTAGCAAGATCAGGACTATCGCACTCCACTCTAAAGGTTTTTCTAGCTGCAATTTCTCGTTTTCGCCATGATGGCGTAACATCTTTGTACTCCTCCAGAATAATCAGACAATTCTTCAAGGGCCTTTTTTCGGATGTTCCCACCAATCCGTCGGCCCCCACCTTCTTGGCGACTCAACTTAGTTTTGTCTCAACTACTTTTGCCTCCATTCGAGCCCATCCGTTCTTCCTGTCTAAAATTCCTCACTTGGAAAGTGGCTCTTTTACTTGCTCTGACCTCATCCAGGCGCGTCAGCGACATCCAAGCCTTTACTATACAGCCACTGTTTCTACAGTTCTCCAACGAAGCTGTTACTTTGAGAACAAATCCCAGTTTTATTCCTAAGGTTCCCAGTGACTTCCATCTCAATGAACCAATTGTCCTTAAGACTTTCTTCCCTGCACCTCAATCTGCAGTGGAACGCTCTTTGCATACTCTGGATGTGAAGCGCTGCCTCAAATTTTACATTCAACGCACAGCTACATTTAGAAAGACTGATCAATTATTTCTAGCATATGGCCCAGTGTGCAAAGGACAATCTGTAACCAAACAGACTATCACCAGATGGATATAGTCTGCCATATCCTACTGTCATCAACGGGCTGGCAAGCCCCTTCCTGCTCCGGCTCGAGCTCATTCCACGAGAGCTGTGTCAACTTCTGCTGCCCTCTTTGTGGGGGTACCTCTGAGACACATCTGCAGAGCTGCTACTTGGTCTAGCAGCCATACTTTTACGAAGCACTACTGCCTGCAATCAACAGATGCCGCGGATGCGGCAGTAGGTCAAGCAGTGCTGCGGAATCTTTTCCGATAAAGGTGAGCCTCTTTTTGCTTCCAGCCTCCAGTCATAAAGGTTTTTGTCATGATTTTGGTATTTATTACTTATTAAGTGATATGTTTTGCCAAGACTTAATTTGTACACTCATTTATGACTAATGTATGATTTACGGCTTTCTATTCTTATTCAAGCATGTGAATCTATGAAAGACACCCCTAATACTGGAGAAGAACAAAAGTTACTTACCTGTAAACTGTGGTTCTCCAGTATTGGTGTCTTTCATAGATTCACATGCGACCCTCCCATCCTCCCCTCAGAGGCTCTCTTCTCCTCAAGCATTTATACTTACTTGTGCTACAGAAATCTGAGGACTTGGGCTTCTGAGGAGAAGGTTCTAGAGGAGGCTACAGCCTGATTGGCTGGAATGTGGACCAACACATAATGACTCTAATATGTTACTAAAGTGAATTCTCCCTTGGGCTTTTCAATGGGCCTATTCTGTTCTATGGTACTTTTTCAAGTTTACATTTCTATTGCATTATATGTATGTATATTTTATTTATGATATTTCTCATGTATACATGCATATATATATTACTGCTATTTATGTACCGTGGGACTCCCACTTCGACGATGGGGAATATTCAAGCATGTGAATCTATGAAAGACACCAATACTGGAGAACGACAGTTTACGGGTAAGTAACTTTTGTTCTTACAGGTAAGTAACTTATGTTCATATGTGTGTGTATATGTGTGTATATACATGTATATGTATATGTATATGTATATATATATATATATATATATATATATATATATATATATATATATATATATATATATATATATATATTCACTGAAAAAACCATTGGTTATAGACCATATATAGTTAGGGATTAGCCTTTTCAAAACCTTATTTTACTCACACAAAACCATTGAAATTTCATATATAGTTAGTTCCACTAACTATATATCGCGCACCCGCAATCCACTGCTGATGATGTCACATATTACATCATTCATGACATGGTTAGTGACATCACTGATGACATCACTGATGACATCTCAAATGACATCACTGATGACATCACTGATGACAACATCCAGTGACTGTATGTTTCTGTAAAGTTAAAATATGTCTTACATATTGAAGAATGAGTGGATGTATAAGTGTCTGGATGAAGGATTTAGTAGGTGCATGACTGACTGTATGAGTGAGTGATTAAATGTGTCTCACTGAGTGCATGGGTTAGTGACTAAACTGTTTTAATTTGTGCATCATTATATCTGTTGTTCTACAAACTGCTACATATGTTGATCAGTAGCTATATGAGTAACTGTATGGGTTATTCATTGGTTGTCCAAGTATTTGTATGGGAAACTGAGTGTGTGTGTATGGGTGGCTGGGAGGTGTGTGACTCTGTACATAGATGTGTGAGTAGTTGATTCACTATATGTATGGGTTCAAAAGTGCATGTGCAAACAACTGTATGGGCGGTTGACTGTGCATGAGTGTATTAGTGAGTGAATGGATATCTCAGTGCTACATGTCAAAGTAAGTACATATGTAAAACACAGTACATGTGAGAGTTAACATATATAAATAACTGTGCATAAGAGCCAGTTAATGTGTGAGTGGCTGTATGGATCATTGTGAACATGTATCAGGGATTGTATAAGAGAGTAAAGTAAATATGTGTTAGTATATGTTTGAATAAGTAAGGTGTGTATAACTGTATAGTTGAGAAAATGGAGGTGTGATTGATTTTTTGCATAACTGACTAGGTGTGTGAGTAACTCCATGGATGAGTGACAGTCTGTGACTGTCTATTTACACTGATTGTATCTAAGGGTATATTAGAGTCTGAAGAGGTTCATGGTATTATCACATGAATGATATCATCAGTGATGTGATCAGTCATGTCAAATGAGATGTTATCAGTGATTTTATCAGTGATGTCATTTGAGATGTCATCAGTGATGTCATTTGAGATGTCATCAGTGATGTCATTTGAGATGTCATCAGTGATGTCATCAGTGATGTCACTAACCATGTCATGACTGATGTAATATGTGACATCATCAGCAGTGGATTGCGGGTGCGCGATATAGTTAGTGGAACTAACTATATATGAAATTTCAATGGTTTTGTGTGAGTAAAATAAGGTTTTGAAAAGGCTAATCCCTAACTATATATGGTCTATAACCAATGGTTTTTTCAGTGAATTTTCAAGGTTTTGTAAATGCAAATTCCTAACTATATATGGCCTATAACCTATGGTTTTTTCAGTGAATTTCATTGGTTTTTGTAATAGCAAATATCAAAAGCTGTAAAATGTCAAGTACGTGATAGGTAAAAACTTTTTCGTGTTTATGCACGCTGATGTGCTTTGAACGCTGACCCCCTCCCCTCTTTTCTCTTAGTAGTACTCTCTCTTTGCAGATAGTGAAGAGTAGTTAACGCAGGCCTTTACCCCCGTTGTAATCCGTCGTGCCTGCTTGTCTCTCCATTTGATTGATTGTTATCCAAGCATTTACTGTTTTACAATTGATGCTCTTTGATTCATTCTCTATTTACAAACAAGCACAAAGTCGCAATACTCTGTTTAGTCTTTGCAGATAGTGAAAAATCGTGAAAAATCGTGTAAAAAAATAAAAGTAATCGAGCAAAATCAGTAGGCCACTAATTGGATCTCTTTTTGACCTCGCTAAAATAGAAATATTAGGAACAACCCTTCATGAGAAATATTTATTTATTTATTTATTTATTAAGCAATTTGTATTGCGCAGACTAAACCCGAAGGTATCAAGGCGCCTGTATACAAAAATTTATTAAGCAATTTGTATTGCGCAGACTAAACCCGAAGGTATCAAGGCGCCTGTATACAAAAATACGAAAATAGTGAGATGAACTGAGCTCCACACCATGAGGGCTGCAAGACAGCTCGGCTCCGTCACCCCCCCCGCCCAAAATAACGACAAAACCTATGCAAATATTAAAAATATAGACAACACACCAGCAAAGAAACAGGGTAAAACATTTTATTAAATAACTATTTACATAACTATTTTATACTTTTTATTGCCCGATCCGGCTAGCTCAATCGATCGAGCATGAAACTCATGCACTCTGATAGCAAGCGTTGCTACTGATGCTATGCAGACCAAAACTGGTTTTCAGTTTGTACATTTTTCTAGATTTTTCCATCCAAGGTTGGTTGACTTTGTAGAACGATGGCTTCAGATTTTCAACATACGGTGTGGTGGCGCGGACTGGGAGGGGGCGCTTCGCTCCTGCCCCCTCCCCAAGTAAGATTTTCATACGTGAAAGTACGTTAATGGTTTTGGTCCCTGAGTTGCTTCAATGTCACTGCCATTCTCAAATGGCATAAGTTCTGGATGTTGGGTGCCATAGTTCAGAGTTCTGAGCAGCGCTTGTAACACTGTCTGAAGCTTATTTCCACCTACTGCAGCTTCACTATTCTCAAAGTAAGTGAGTGTCGTTTGTGGACCTGACTGCATTTGAAAACAATGTGATATGTTACCTTCCTAAACCGCTTGACGGAGGCCCCCGAGGGGCGGTGTGATGGCCATGGACTCGGAGAAGACGCTTGGCTCCGACCCCCTCCCCAAGTCTTATAGCACTGGTGTAGCCTGAGATCGCCCCCGACATAGGCGGCCGGCTCCCGGGGTCCGGCGGAACTTTTTGCCTTTTGATGACTCTTCTATTCTGGACTTTGTCCCACAATCCGTTTGACCTGAAGACACGCTGTAGTGGGGCGCCCCTTTACTGTTTTAGTTGCCATTCCGCCCGCTTTTGCTACACTGTGCCTCTTCCGCCATTCAGCTGTTTACCGCCCGCTCTTGCGACTACAGCGTCTCGCTCACCATGTAGTTGAGTTGCGCCCACTCTTGCGGTGCAGCGATAGGCGACTGCCACAGGACTCTCAAAATGGCGGCCGGCTCTTCAGATTTGGGCGTGGTCCACTAAAATGGCCCTGGGACACCTTGGAACTCGGACACTTCCCTGATAGGGCTTGGGTCCCATTCTCGAAAGCGTCCCCTCAGCCGTGAAGATTCTACAAAAGTCTTGGGGGCCCCCGACTCCCGCAGGCTTCTGGTGGGGAGCGGCTGCCATGTTTGCTCGTGGAATGGCCACGACGGACCTACGAGATGGTAGTGCTCTCATGCTGACGCCAGCTTTAGTCTGAAACATCCAGAAACACTGTAGACTACCAATTCGATCAGTTCCGGTAGCCCCCAACATGACCCGGTAGAGAAGAACTTGCCCTCCCCTCTTTGACTGATGGTTCTTGTTGCCTGTCCCCTCTGTTGTCATTTTACAGAACTTTTTGGACTGCTGAAAGGGGTTGGGTTCCGAACGCTGGTTGGTGGAGACATTTTGACTATATTCTTGACCTACGTTGTCGCGTAATGCGTTATATGACACGCCGCGTTAGCGCACCCGGAAGTAATCCGGGGCGCGGCGCGCAGCGCGCAACGTAAGCATAACAGGTCATGTGACTTGTTAATAAAACTTTTTATTGGTTCATTTTACTTTTGTTATTTTAATAATGAAAAGCTTGGTCATATGACCTAAAAAATACGCTTTTTATTGATTTCGAACTTTTTTTTAAAAACATATATGTTATAATATTCCAGGCTAATGTACTTTCCCGGAAAATTTACAACTGTCCTGCAAGTAAAATATATTCCTTTTTCGAGAAAAAGGGCGTTTCTTCGTTCCATGATGGAGCCGTTGAGTAAAAGAGACTCGGCCTGCTGTCTTAGTCGCCGATACGCCTGATTATCAGATTCTTATCGATCACTTTATGTTGCAGAAGTGGAAAACACAACTGCCCTTGACCATTTATCTTTACTGCGTTCCTACATATTATACCTTTTATCCGTCATGTAATTAGACTGCTTTATTTCACTTGCCTTTTACTGATTCGAAAACAGTGACTAAAAGTAAAAACTTTACCAATGTAAATACTACTACCATGTTTTGTTTTAAAAACCTTTATTGTGAAAATGTCAGTATACAAATACGGGCCTATAACCACGTGGGCCGGCCACGGAGCAAACTGGAATCGTATATGATGAGGAGACATTTACATTATAGAGGAACGTAACGAACGATCCATTAGGTTGCAAGAACTAAGGTGTCTAACAGTTGCGGAATCGGTGGACGTACATTTTGTAATTAAAATACGACAGGGCCACTTACAAAAAAGTTATCTAGATATACATTTGCGTGCAAGTACCATGGGTGACGTTAATGCGAACTTTCAATAGTACAGTAATCAATAACACATCAGAACTTAATATCAATAGGGATGTCGAAATATTCAATCAATTCTCGTCCCCGCCCGCCATGAGCATCAAAACTGCATTCATATCTCGTGATATCAAGGTTGTTCAACCAGTACACAACAAGGAGTTACGAGTCCCATTTATACCGGCGCCATTTTGGGCGAGGCCGGGCAGGTCCAAGATATAGTCAAAATGTCTCCACCAACCATCGGCCAGACCAGAACCCCTTTCGGCCCTTTATGCTACAAGATGGTGTCTTCCATTCAGAAAATAGTGTTGGCAGCATTTTGAAAGGAAAGATAAACAGCCGTTCTCCTAGTGAGTCTCACATTCTTACATTTAGGAAGAATGTTGAAGAGTAATATGTGGAAAATCTGAAGCCATTTTTCTACAAACTCTCAATCAGCCTTGGATGGAATAAAATCCTGAAGAATGTACAAACTGAAAACCAATTTTTGTCTGTATAGCATCAACAGCAACGCTTGAGTCAGCTTTGTGTCAAGCCGCCATTTTCATTCAATCAATAGCATCCCCCTGCACACATTCAGGGACCTGGTCGTGTCTTCAGGTGAAACGGATTGTGGGACAAGAAGCAGAAAGGAAAAGGAAAAAAGTTCCGCCGGACCTCGGGAGCCGGCCGCCTATGTCATGGGCGATCTTTGGCCACACCAGGGCAATAGTGAAGCTGCAGCAGGTGCAAATAAGCTTCAGACAGTGTTACAAGCACTGCTCAGAACTCTCAACTTTGTTTTTGATGGAGGGGAAACAACAAAAAACAGGCATTGAAAAAGGCTCAACAGTGCAGGGCGCCTTGTGCTGGTTCCGACCTATTCACACATCGGTCCACTACTGACATCACCTCATAAGCCAACGGGGCACCCCACGCCGACTTTCGGCGCAGCATTGTAGGATGGCCACACCAGTGCGGCAACTTGCTGGACACCACCTCGGTGCCATCCGGATCTCGGCGCGTTCGAGTCACTGTACCGCAAGAGTGACCGGAACTCAGCTGGACACGCCGTCTTTCGGCGCAGCATTGTAGGATGGCCACACCAGTGCGGCAATTTGCTGGA
Source organism: Lissotriton vulgaris (assembly GCF_964263255.1). Classification (NCBI taxonomy): domain Eukaryota; kingdom Metazoa; phylum Chordata; class Amphibia; order Caudata; family Salamandridae; genus Lissotriton; species Lissotriton vulgaris. The sequence continues at coordinate 930,464,227 of NC_141685.1, read as the reverse complement.
CACCACCTCGGTGCCATCCGGATCTCGGCGCATTGTGCTGCCTTCGGCCTACTGTAGCCGCAAGTGCGGACGCAACTCAGTTGGACGGCGAGTGAAACGCTAAGGGGCGCCGCACTGCAGCCGAGGAGCCTCCATCTTGGGGGAGACGCACAGCCCCCACTGACTGACGCGACCTCACAGGCCAACGGGACGCCCCACGCCGACTTTCGGCGCAGCATTGTAGGATAGCCACACCAGTGCAGCAACTTGCTGGACACTAACTCGGTGCCATCCGGATCTCGGCGCGTTGTGCTGCCTTCGGCCTATTCGCACATCGGTCCGCTACTGACGCCGCCTCACGTGCCAACGGATTTTCTACGCTTTTTGTAGCCCTATGCCGCATAACAGGTCATGTGACTTGTTTATAAAACTTTTCATTGGTTGATTTTACTTTTGGTTTCCTAAAGATGGAAGGCTTGGTCATATGACCTAAAAATAACACTTTTCATTGGTTTAGAACATTTTTTTTTCCCAAACGATGAAAGCCCCACCTTGTTTCTGGATGATTCAGACTGAAGCTGGCGTCAGCATGAGAGCACCACCATCTCGTGGCTCCGTCGTGGTCATTCCGCGAGCAATCATGGCAGCCGCTCCCCACCGGAAGCCTGCAGGAGTCGAGGGCCCCCAAGACTTTTGTAGAATCTTCACGGCTGAGGGGACGCTTTCGAGAATGGAGCCCAAGCCCTAGCAGGCAAGCGTCCGAGTTCCAAGGTGTCCCAGGGCCATTTTAGAGGACCAGGCCCAAAACCGAAGAGCCGTCCGCCATTTTAAGAGTCATGTGGCAGCCGCCTATCGCTGCACTGCAAGAGTGGGAGCAACTCAACAACATGGTGAGCGAGACGCTGTAGCCGCAAGAGCGGGCGCAACTCAGCTGGATGGCCGCCACCTGGGGAGGCCCGTTCACGCCGCCTCCCCCACGCCCCCCCCCAAGCCGCCCCACGCCAATTTTCGGAGAAGCATTGTAGGATACCAAAACCAGTGCGGCAGTTTACTGGACATCACCTGGGTGCCATCAACATCTCAGCGCATTCTGCTGCCTTGGGACTATTCGCACAACAGACCGCTACTGACGAGGCCTCCCTCCGCACCACCCTGGACGCCCCACGCTGTTTTTCTTTGCTGCATTGTAGGATCCCAAAAACCAGTGCGGCACCCAGGTGACATCACCTGGGTGCCGTCCAGAACTCAGCACGTTGTGCTGCCTTGGGACTATTCGCACAAAAGACAGCTTCTAACCATTGTTGCTTTTTTTTGTCAAAAATGTTTAAATGTTTTTACAGTTTTTGTTCCGTTCGTTATATTTAAAAGTTAATAAAGTTTTATAATCCTACTTTGTTGGAGTGTTATATATTTTTTAAAAAACGGGTGAATGGGGCCTTGAATCGGGTTATTGTCATGTGTGGGCTTTGCAAGTGTACTGCTACAGGATCGGACATTTCAAACTCAAATGCACGTTCTTTTTCTTACCTTTCCGAAGCATGGAGCGCAATAGCAGGCAGAGAAAGGGTGATGCAAGTGTTGAACACTGCCTGGCCTGGAAGTTGCTGGCAGTGCCCCCCCCCCCCCCCCGCCCGCTCCTGAAAGAGGACACACACACACACCGCCGCCCCGAGTACTTCACAGATCTTTAAAAGACCATGCGCTTGTTCATGAGGCTTAAATGGTTTATCACCCCTTCTAGAACCCCTGCATCGACCCTCTGACGTTTCCTAGAAAAATTACCACGTAACACAATACCAAGCCCTGTCAGCTGAAACCCCCGAGGAATCGTGGGGCATATTATCAAGGGGGTTTATCTCCGCTTTTTTGGCTTTAAAAGCCAAGAAAGCGGAGATAAAATTATCTCCCTATTACCAAGCTGTCGCTAACACCAGTTAGTGACAGCTAAAAGGAGATAGCGACCATCTTGGGCCCCGCTTTGCATGTCAGTGATATTTATCACTAATGACATGCAAAGTGGGCGTGCCAAGATGTTAGCGACTGGAAACAGTCCCTAACATCGCTATCTCCTATTACCAACTTTTGGAGATATTCGCGCTAAGCGCGAATATCTCCAAAAGCTAACACCTGACCTGAGCAGTTCTTAGCCATGTTATCCAATGGGAGGTGGATAACATGGCTAAGAGCATTTGCTCGATAATGCATGAATATCACTGACTTTTCAGCGATATTCATGCATTGCGGCCGTTTTTTATCGCATTTGCGATAAACCTTGCTAATAGCAAGGTTTATCTGCGATAAAAATCGCCGATGTGCGGCGATAATATTTGTCTCTAAACAAGTTAGAGACAAAAATTATCGCTAGTTGTTGGTAATATGTCCCCGGGTTTTTGCTTGCAGAAATCGGGAGGCGGGAGACTAGCACTGAAATCAGTAGTCTCACGCCTGAATCGGGAGGGTTGGCATGTCTGGATTCTCTACATCTGGGGCCATAAACTACATCCGCAGGGCTAGGTGATAGCCTGGGACCGGCCTGGCATCTAAAATGGCTGCCGTGCACGACAAAATTGTGGCATTGGAAAAAAGGCAAGATGGCGCAGACAATGTTTATCAATAAGGATTCATTTATAACAAAATATTTTATCGCACTGACAAATTGGTGGTCAACACTTCCTGATTTCCATCGAATCGAACGTTAACAGACGTCACGCAGCAAAAAAAAAAAAAAGCTCACGCACAGCCGCTGGAAGACATGTATCAACATATATGAGCCTCCTCAGCCACCCTCAGAAAACATAAGGGATTAGGATACGTCTCCCGCACCCCCTTATACCTAGTAATTTAATTAAAACGAAGCACAAAATGGTCTCCCGCACCCCCTTATACCTAGTAATTTAATTAAAACGAAGCACAAAATGGCGAATTCCCGTTTCGCTACCAGTTTGCGGCCCAGTTCGCGGCCCGGGAAGCGCTTCTACCGTGAAAAATATATTTTTTTTTATTTTCCCCACGGGACCCTTTAATAACCCCAACAACATTCCTAGGGGGTCAAGAGGGGTATACCTTGCCCCCTTTCATTAAATTCCCCCTTCGTTTTTCACCTCTTCTTCTCTCTCGATCCTACCGAGAGATAAGATGGCGGCCGCTCCGGACTGTTTAGAATGTTGACAGACACCGGGGAGCCAATCAGCTTCGCATCGCAAAGTTCCGTTTCGCGAAAAGTAAGCGGACCGGAGCGCAGCCCGGAGCGCTGTTACAGATATATATCTTGTTTTGAACGTTAATTTCTCAAAATCCACTGGAGCACATATATTGAGACCTAGCAAAGGCACATCGGGCTAACAGTCCCTACAATTTTGCCAAGTTTCGTGCAAATCCATTCAGCCGTTCGAGCTAAAAGTGAGGCCAAAGGCCCTATGGAAATGAACATGGGAAAAACGCGTTTTGGGACCCCCCTTTTTTCTCGGCCCCCCCTTGACGAAACCCCCCCAAATTTTCGGGGGCTGCTCAGAAACAAAATGTGCCATTTTCCTGAAAATTTCAGCCGATTCCGTTCACAAACGCCAAAGTTATTAGACATAGAATTTTCAAAAGTTCCATAGACAAAAAATCCTAACTATATATACCTACAGGCGACACGCCAGTAGGTAATATATATATATATATATATATATATATATATATATATATATATATATATATATATATATATATATATATATATGTATATATATATATATATGTATATGTGTGTGTATATGTGTATATATTACCTACTGGCAGTCGCCAGTAGGTAGTTATAGTTAGGATTATTTTGTATATGGAATCCGCAACATTCTATTGGGAATAACTTTGGCGCCGGTTGAGGAATCTGCCTGAAAATGTCCTGAAATTTGCTTCGCTGCGCTCCGCTCCTTCCCTGAAAGTTTGGGGGGGATTCCTCAAGTGGGGGCCGAGATAAAAGGGAGTCCCAAAACGTGTTTTCCCATGTTAATTTTCATAGGGCGGTTGGACTCACTTTTAGCTCGAACGGCTGAATGGATTTCCACCAAACTTAGCAAAGGCACATCGGACTACCAGTCCCTACAATTTTGCCATGTCTCAAGATATGTGCTCCAGTGGATTTTGAGTAATTTAGGTTACAAAAAAATATATATTTATAGGCGCGCCCCGGTACGCGCACCGGGGCACGTACCAGCGCGCTACGCGACTTCGCGCGCAGAAGGCTGATTGGCTCTCGGGTGTCTGTCAACATTCCAAACAGTCCGGAGCGGACGCCATCTTTTGTCTCGGTAGGATTGAGACACAAGAGGTGGCAAAAAAAAGAGGAAAATGACCAAAAGGGTGCAGAGAAGGACCCCCCTCCCCGACCCCCTAGGTTTGATGTGGGGGCCATAAAAGGGCCCCGCGGGGCAAAAAAAAAATATGATTTTTTTTTTTCGATTTGCGCACCGGGGAGCGTACCATGGGGAAAAAAGAATGACAGAGTTTTTAAAAAATGTAGCATTTTTTTATATAAATTGGAGGTAGTTCTAAAAAGAACTTTTTTTTTCTTCTTTTTGTTTTATATTTTTTTATTGTTTTTTTGAACATTTTGTACTTTTTTTGGCTTTTATGAACAATTTTTATATATTTTTTGTTATTTTTATGGGGACAAACAAAAAACGGGGAATTGTAAACGGCTCAACTGGAGCAAAAAAAATCAGGAAAAAATTCAGGTTTTTTGGGCAATTGTGGTTGTCACCAGCACGGTTGATGAGTTTAATGCTTTGCTCACCATAGGTAATTGTTTTTCCACAAAATATACAACTGATTTTGTATTGTCCAAACTGGGTTTGTATGTTTGGGACCATCTCCCTTGTCTCTGGACCCGATGGAGTGGGTTGCTTACTTTTGGAGGTTTTGGGTGAAGATTGGGGAGGGTTTCTGGTCATTTCTCGGACCTCTGCCGCAGCATAGTTGTTAGGGTGGCGGCGTTGCATGTGGCGAATCATGGTGTTATTGTCAAAAGAGTACTTTTTGTTAGGGTTCCCCCTGGAAAGTACAGTGCCACAGATTAGACAAGTAACCCTTGGCGCATTTACTTTCTTGAGGTCCTTCTGGGATTAAAAAAAACTCCCAGATAATGTGCTCTTTTGGCTTATATGGGGTAGTAACCTCAGGCAGGAACCTCCTCCTCTCCTCCTCTTCATCTCCACCACTGTGGTGTTGTGGTGGTCCTCTTGGTGGTGGTTGTGGTGGCTGAGATGCTCCTGCTGCTGCTGCTGCTACTGTAGCCATTTCTGAGTACAAATAGGTAGTAATAGCTCTGGAAACAGGTCTTCCTCACTCAAAGTACAAAGTGTGAATGAGGAAAAAAGGTGGGGGCTTTCATCATTAGGAAAACAAAACTGTCCTGAAACAATAAAAAGTGTTATTTTTAGATCACATGACCCGACACGCTTACGCTATGCGCCCCGGGGCGCGCCCAGGGGCGCGTAGTGTAAGTGCGCCGGATGCTTACGTAGCGCGATCGTATGCGCTCGAGTTCTTCCAGGTGTGCTTATGTCGTGCGTATCACATGGACGCGGCTACGCGATACGTCACGATGTTTTAGTTCGCGGCAATAGCGCTAACGGGACGCTCACCGGTACGTGCACGGGGGCGCTCCGCAAGACTGCGCTTACCGGTGCGCTCACCGGTATGCACAACGGGAACGCTCCAGGGCAAAAAAATTAAATAAAAACCATGAACAATATACTTTAAAAAAAAGTATTACATAAATATACAATATAGGATTCATTATAAAAAATATTACATTTCATAGCTATAGAAATGTGCTATTAAAAAACCTTGGAAATTCACTGAAAAAAACATAGGTTTGAGGCCCTATATATAGTTAGGAATTAGCATTTAAAAAACCTATGAAATTCACTGAAAAAACCATAGGTTTCACACCAGTTATAGTTAGGAATTTGCATTTAAAAAACCTATTAAATTCACTGAAAAAAACATAGTTTTCACACCAGTTATAGTTCGCTGGAAATTTTACTGACATAAAACCATTGAAATTCCCACGTTATAGTTAGTTGGACTCACTATAACTTGTGCGCCTGCAATGCACTGCTGATCACATATTACATCACTCATGACATGGTCAGTGACATCACTCATGACATCACTGATGACACCATCCAGTGAATGTGTGTCTTTCTGTAAAATAAATGTTTTATATATGTATTTGTAAAGGTCGATGGAAGAATACATTTTTAAATCAGTGTCTAACTGGATCTTTTAAAAAAAATAAAATTGATTGGTTAACTGGCCTATTAAGTGTATCTTAGTGAATACATATATTAGCGAGTAATGTTCAAATATTTAAATATATTTCTCCAGTATTAGGGGTGTCTTTCATAGATTCACTTGCTTGAATATTCCCCGTCGTCGAAGTGGGAGTCCCACGGTAATTAATGTAAATGTAAATGTAAATGTAGGTATACTTATATAGCGCAACCTGTCACCACAAAGGGCATCCTGGCGCTTGCCTAGGGAACCCGTCCTGGTATTCCCCTGTGAGTGGCCCGGCAGGGTATCCACAAGGTGAAAGCCAGGCATCCCGCCGCGAGGGGCCGTTGTGGAGATTAAGCCAGCTATTGCCCAGAGTCGCAGAGCGTGAACCCGTGAGTCGAGAAGGCACCGGAGCGAGAATTATCGAGACCGTGGAATTTTTAGCCCAAGACCCGCCGAGGCGGGGAATTGAACCCTGGTCCAGGGCCGATCTCAGCTTCCGGGTCTGCCGCCTCTAACCCCTGAGCCACACTTCTCCACTGTATATGTATATATATATGTGTATATATATATATAATATATATATATATATATATATATATATATATATATATATATATATATATATATATATATACACATAATATCAGAAAAGAAGGAAATACTTAGAAAACCTCCAAAAACAATTCCTACATAGGAGTGCATGGTAGAGAGAAAAAAACATTTGTAACACCTTAGTGTCATTATGTTAGTCCAAACTGCGGCCAATCAGGCGCCAGCACCCTCTAGAACCTTCTCCTCAGAACCTCAAGCCCTCAGATTTTCTACCGCACGTCGTGTGAAGGGAGTCTCCCTGAGCTCTGCTCAGTTTTCAGAACTCTATCTTCTAGTTTCCAGAAATATCTACTATGTCAAGTAAGAAGTCTTTATTCAGACCATGTTCTTCTTGTGGGAAGCTTCGTCTTTTTGAAAAGGACCCCCACCAGAAGTGTATTTATTGTTTATATCCGGATCATGAGGCTGGCAGCTGCAAGTTTTGTAGAACCTTTTCTGCCAAGACTCTTAAGGACAGGGAAGGCCGTCTTCTTCTTTGGCTGCAGCGTCTTAAGCAGAACAATCTCTAGGGGTAGAGGGGGTAAAGGGGTAGGTAAGGCAGCCCCCCACTCATACAGTATTCAAACAGTTAGAGCCTCACCTACATGTAACAGCATCCACATAGAAGACCAACAAGAACGGGGCTACTTATCATTAATATCCCCAGGAATTTGTCCAATAACATAAATACTTAGGTCAAGATGCGTACTAATTGTAAAATAACACAGGACCACATGCACTCCACCACAAAAAAATGTGTGAAGAATAGAGAGAGTACCTCACGGTAGAACAACTAGAGGGGTTTCCCGGTTAGTAATTACCGGTATACCCACTTCTCATCATTGGCCACTCTCTCTATGTGAAAAGACAAACGTGCACTAGAAGAGAATAAGTAGTGCGGACATGAGAATAGTAGTGAAAAGTACAAATAGTGACAAACTTATCAACACTGACACACACCTGTAGTGTCCAGAAACAAATGAAAAAGACCCCTAACTAAACACACAGAGAAATTATGATGTGTAGTAGGGTTTAGCTTGCTTTACCATTTTATTCTGACGCAGCAAACCCCACTTGTTAAAAATGGAGGATCGTCGGAAGCGCCGGAGGGACTCTGCATCAGTGACTTCGACCATTTCCGGTCACATTGTGGGACACGTGTATGCCTGACATGGTGCCCTAATGAGTGGTGCTGGTATGTGCTGACATAGCACCCTCAAGGTCCATATTTGTCTGAAGAGACTGAGAATAGTTCACCCCTCTTATGCCCTGATGAATTCGCTAAAACTTGGAGCGATGAAACATGTCGGCTTGAGAACCACCTGTTTACAGGTAAGTAACAATTGTTCTTCTCCAGTATTAGGGGTGTCTTTCATAGATTCACATGCTTGAATAGAATAGTAAGCAGTAACCTCCTAGAAACTGAGATTGCTAGGCATAGCAGAACAAATCAAGACAGTACTAGAATAATAATACAGTCATATAAGGCATCTAGCAATCACAGGAAAATACAAGGAGGAGTGAACAGAGGCTCACCTTACTGAAAAAGATGGCGAAGCACTGCCTGTCCTACTGCGGTATCCGCTTCATTGATGGCATCCAAACAGTAATGCTTGGTGAAAGTGTGCCTGCTGGACCAAGTCGCTGCACGGCAGATCTGATGAAGTGGCACACCAGCAAACAAGGCGGTGGATGAAGACATCGCCCTCGTAGAATGTGCCCTCACTGAAGATTGCAAAGGTTTGCCCGCTTGTTGATGGCAGAAGGCAATGGCTGAGGAAAGCCACTGGGCAATAGTTGGTTTAGAAATTGGATGACATTTGAGCAGACGTCCGTAGGCAATGAAAAGTTGGTCGGACGTGCGGAATGGGGCAGTTCTGGCAATGTAAAATTTAAGACTTCGGTTGATGTTCAGAGAATATAAGCGCTGCTCTGCCAGAGATTTTGGATCCGGAAAGAAAGTCTTGATGAATACAGACTCATTCAAATGAAAATCCGTAGGTACTTTAGGCATGAAAGAGGGGTTGGTCCGAAGTGCCACCCCGTCAGGTTTGAACTGTAGATAAGGCGGCTTGACAGTAAAAGCATGAAGGTCGCTCACGCGACGAGGAGGTCAAAGCCAGCAGTGATGAACTTGATATCCGCCCTGTGGATAGGCTCAAAAGGTGATTTCATAAGTTGAGATAGCACAACATTGAGGTGCCAAGCTGGAGGAGGGCGACGCACAGGTGGAAACTTGCGGAAAAGCCCTTTGAAGAATTGACGTATAATTCGTGATGAACAGAGGGATGATGAGCCATCATGTCGGAAACGAGATATAGCAGCTAAGAAAACTCTCAGTGTAGCATTAGAGAGATCTGACTGAGCAAGGCTCAAAAAGAATGGAAGGAGCTGCTCAGAAGTGGAATGGATGGGATGGATATTGGCCGTAGCGCACCAATGACAGAATCGCTTCCATTTAAGTTTGTAAGTCTTGATGGTGGACGGAGCTCTGGCATGAGCTAGGATGTCTCTTTACTCCTGGGATATGTTTAAACCAGCGAACTCATGGTGCTCAGGTTCCAAGCCCACAATTGAAGCGTTGAGGGATCTGGATGACACACTAAGCCCTTGTCCATGGTTAGAAGGTCCGGACGAGGACGTAGAGGAATGGGCTCGCACAGGGACATTAAGAGTAGTTCCGAAAACCATGCCTGTCTGGGCCAACGAGGAGCAATCAGCAGGATGTGGCAGGGCTGCCTCCGCATCTTCCACAGTACCCGTGGTATCAATGGGAGCGGTGGAAAAGTGTAAGCGAATAGACCGCTCCAGTTGATCAAAAGGGCATTCCCGCGGGACTTTGGGTGGGGATGCCAACTTGCATAGGACGGGCATTTCCGGTTCTCCGGTGTCGCAAAGAGATCCAGATCCGGGTGACCCCATTTGCGGAACACACGATCCAGAGTCGGTTGGTGCAGCTCCCATTCGTGTGTCGAGGAAGTGGACCTGCTTAGAGAGTCGGCTAGGAAGTTGGACACGCCCGGAAGGTGGACAGCTGCCAATGTGATGTGATGGCGAAGAGCCCAATCCCAGATTGACTGGGCCAAGCGGGACAGAAGCGGAGACCTGGTCCCCCCTTGCTTGTTCACATAGTGCATACTGGTGGTATTGTCCGTTTGGATTAGCACTGACTCCCCGTGAACAACTGGGAGGAAGGACTTGAGAGCCAGAAAAATCGCCATCAATTCCAGCCTGTTGATATGCCACGTGCGTTGCATCGGTGACCACTTGCCCTTGATGGATAGGCCCTGAAGATGAGCGCCCCACCCCTCTATGGAGGCGTCCGTCGTCAACGTAAGGTCTGGAGCATGATCGAGGAAGGACACACCCATTCCCAGATTTGCGGGCGGCGTCCACCAAAGCAAGCTCTGTTTCATGCGAGCTGTGACGGCAACAAGGTCATTGAAGGATCCAGAGACCTGACGCAACTGTAAGTCCAGTTCTTCCTGAATGGGACGGGCGCGCAACCTGCAATTTGGAATCAGTGCGATACAAGATGAAGCCATTCCCAAGAATGATTTTAACGTCCGAAACGGACTGCTTTCTTCGAATAAGGGAGACCAGACGAAGAATCTTTAGACATCGTTCGTCCGAGGCGAACGCTTTTGAGAGCTGCGTGTCTAGAATTGCCCCCAGGAAAGATCTGATCCACAGAGGTGCAAACTGTGACTTTTCTTTGTTGATGGTCAACCCTAGAGACCAAAACACTTGCTGGCAAAGGTGCGTGTCCCGATCCAGCTGATGGTGGCATTGGGACTTGAGAAGGCAATCGTCTAAATAGGGAAAGATCTGAACTCCTTATAGACGCAAGTGAGCCACCACCGGGGCCAGAACCTTCGTGAACACGTCGGCTTGAGGACAAAAATCACCATGGTATATAAATAACCATTTTTAACAAGTGGGGTTTGCTGCGTCAGAATAAAACTGGAGTGGAGTGATGTCACTGACCATGTCATGAGTGATGTAATATGTGACGTCATCAGCAGTGCATTGCAGGCGCGCAAGTTATAGTGAGTCCAACTAACTTTAACGTGGGAATTTCAATGGTTTTATGTCAGTAAAATTTCCAGCTAACTATAACTGGTGTGAAACCTATGGTTTTTTCAGTGAATTTCATAGGTTTTTAAAATGCTAATTCCTAACTATATATAAGGCCCCAAACCTATGTTTTTTTCTTTGAATTTCAAAATTTTGTTAATAGCAAATGTCTATAGCTATGAAATGTAATATTTTTGAAAATTAATGAATCCTATATTTTATTTGTATTTAAAACAATTTTTTTAATGTGTGTGTGTATATATATATATATATATATATATATATATATATATATATATATATATATATATATATATATATAGAAAAAAATTACCCTGGAGCGCTCCCGGGGCGTGCCCGGTGAGTGCTCCGGAAAGCGTATTCTTTTGAAGCGCCCCAGGGCGCGCTCCGGAGAGCGTCCCATTAGCGCTATTGCCGCGAACGAAAACATCATCGTGACGTATCGCGTAGCCGCGTCCACGTGATACGCACGGCGTAAGCGCACCCGGAAGCACTCGAGCGATTACGATCGCGCAATGTAAACATTCGACGCGCTTACGACACGACTCTGGGCGTGCCTCCGGGCGTGCCCTGGGGTGCGTCGCGTAAGCGCGTCGGTCATGTGACCTGAAAATAACACTTTTTATTGGTGCAGAACAGTTTTGGTTTCATAATGATGAAATCCCTGGTCTTGTGACCTGAAAATAACACTTCTCATTGGTTCAGGCCTTTTATTTTCCAAATGATGAAAGACCCCACCTTTTTTCCTTATTCTGACTTTGTCCTTTGACTTAGGAAGGCCTGTTTTGCAATCTTTGAGGTATATTTTGTACTTTGAAATGGCTACAGTAGCAGCAGCAGCTGGAGCATCTGCACCACCACCACCACCACCACCACAACCACCAAGAGGACCACCACAAGATTACATTGGTGGTCAACAAGAGGAGGAGGAGGGGAGGAGAAGATGGCTGGAAGAACACAATACCCCATACCAGCCAAGACCACACATTGTATGGGAGTTTTTTTCGATTCCAGAGGGCAAGAAAAATGTCAATGCGGCCAAGGTGACTTGCCTAATCTGTGGCATGGAACTTTCAAGGGGGAACCCTAATAAAAAATATTCTTTCGGAAACAACACAATGATTAGACACATGCAGCGCAGGCATCCGATCAACTATTCTGCTGCAGAGATGAGGGAACTGGCCAGTAACCCTCCCCAATCTACAAGCACCACCTCCAAAAGAAAGCAACCCACTCCGTCGGGACCAGAGGCAAGGGAAGGATCCCTTGCATTCAGCCACGGTTTGCGTATTTCCGAATAACATGTATTCATTGTGGTAAGACCATCTCCTATGGTGAACTGAGCATAAAGCTCATCGTCCTTGCTGGGGACAACCACAAATGCCCCAAAAAAAACAATTTTTTTTTCCTCCAGTTGAGCCATTTTCAATTCCCTGTTTTTTCGTTTCTCCCCATTAAAAATACAAAAAAATATAAAACTGTTCAGAAAACCCAAAAAAGTAAAAAATGTTCAAAAAACAATACAAAAAATATAAAACCACAAAAAGAAGAAAACAAACTTCTTTTTAGAACTACCTCCAATTTATAAAAAAAGGCAACATTTTTTAAAAACTCTGTCATTCTTCTTTCCTTATGGGCTGCTTCCCGGTCCGCTCCCCGGTGCGCGTACCGGGCGCTCCCCCCCCCGTGCAAATAAAAAAAAAAATGTATATATATTTTTCACCGCGGGGCCCTTTTATAGCCCCCACATCAAACCTAGGGGGTCAGGGGGGTCTGCTCTGCCCCCTTATGGTCATTTCCCCCTTTGTTTTTGCCACCTCTTGTGTCTCGATTTTACCGAGACACAAGATGGCGGCCGCTCCGGACTGTTTGGAATGTTTACAGACACCCAAGAGCCAATCAGCTTTCCGCGCGCAAGTCGCGTGGCGCGCCCGGTGCGCTCCCCGATGCGCGTACCGGGGCGCTGCCATAGATATATATATTTTTTTGAACCTAAATTACTCAAAATCCACTAGAGCACATATCTTGAGACCTAGCAAAGGCACATCGGGCTACCAGTCCCTACAATTTTGCCAAGTTTGGTGGAAATCCATTCAGCCGTTCGGGCTAAAAGTGAGTTCGACCGCCCTATGGAAATTAACATTGGGAAAACACGTTTTGGGACCCCCCTTTTATCTTGGCCCCCGCTTGACCAATCCCCCCCAAACTTTCACAGAAGGACCGGAGCTCCGCAAGGCAAATTTGAGGAAATGTTCAGGCAAATTCGTCAACCAGCGCCAAAGTTATTCACAATAGAATTTTGAGATTTTGCATTGAAAAAAATCCTAACTATAACTACCTACTGGCGGCTGCCAGTAGGTAATATATATGTGTGTGTATCTATCTATCTATCTATCTATCTATCTATCTATCTATCTATCTATCTATCTATCTATCTATCTATCTATCTATCTATCTATCTATCTATCTATCTATCTATCTATCTATCTATCTATCTATCTATCTATCTATCTATCTATCTATCTATCTATCTATCTATCTATCTATCTATCTATCTATCTTTTTGTGTGTGTGTATATATGTATATATATGTGTGTGTATATATATATATATATATATATATATATATATATATATATATATACATATACACACACGGCTATATGTTGACACAATATATAATTTGTATAATTACTTTTGGCATTTACCACTTGTTTTTTCTAACCGATGCACGGTTTGATCACTTTGGAAGGGTAATTGTATGTGTTAATTTGCACATCTTATCCATTACAAGATGGCGCCCATATTAGATCTAGGGTTTGTCTTTCACCTATGTCTGCTACCATGAGGGAGGTTTAAAATGAGATCATGTGACACTGACGAAGGCTGACGCCGAAACGCGTTTGTTGTTGACTTTCATCTGAAAATAAACTAAGACCGCTGTGAAATACATCACCCCCGGAGTGCTGTTGTTCCTTTGAGTGAAGGGACCTTTGAGCGTATATATATATATATATATATATATATATATATATTCTCATGCTCCAAGTCTGCCCAAACAGTGAGAAGCACTCTGACACCGGAACTGGCTTCAAGCACTTTATTGGTACAGGTACGATGAGCCTGCTGATTCATTAAGCAGCTGTACACCACATACGCCTGACGCGTTTCGAAGATCCAAACTTCTTTCTCAAAGGCTGGTGGAGTGAAACAGGTAAGCACAGTCTGGGTCTAGGGGTGGCGGGGGATGGGGAGGGTGAGTAGGGGCTGGGGTACTACCCTGATGACTACGCACATGTTCCTTATGTCAGTTTTTCTGTACTTGCACTGTATCCAATGGATCTGATTCTTGCATCTCCTGTTTTATCTGCAACTGTTGAAGCCGTGCTGGGGGTGTGAACTGCGTACACATGTTTTTTCTATACCTTGATGCCAATGTTGGGGGGGGGGGGAAGTATTGTTTATTCTGCTGAAAAAATAAAGTTTTTTATTTTTTTCACCCTTAAAAAAATAAAAAAAAGCACAGTCTGGGTCCTGACCACACCTAAATCCACATAATTGCGCATCACATGCGTATGTGGTGTACAGCTGCTTAAGGAATCAGCAGGCTCATCGTACCTGTACCAAGAAAGGGCTTGAAGCCAGTGCCGGTGTCAGAGTGCTTCTCACTGTTTGGGCAGACTTGGAGCATGAGATATTGGCGGCAGTTCCGCTACGTGGGGCACAGACACGGATAAAGATACACCCGCCTGCTGAGGCTCATCCATGGGCTTGGAACTTTCAGGCAGTACATTTGGCACTTTTAAATTGAACCATTTTCCAGCTGGGACTTCCACTCCCATAACACTCTGCGCTGCCTCATATCGCGCCATCAATCATGTGATGCACAATTATGTGGATTTAGGTGTGGTCAGGATCCAGACTGTGCTTACCTGTTTCACTCCACCAGTCTTTGAGAAAGAAGTTTGGATCTTCAAAACGCGTCAGGCGTATGTGGTGTGCAGCTGCTTAATGAATCAGCAGGCGCATCGTACCTGTACCAATAAAGGGCTTGAAGCCAGTGCCGGTGTCAGAGTGCTTCTCACTGTTTGGGCAAACTTGGAGCATGAATATATATATGTATATGTATATGTATATGTATATGTATATGTATATGTATATGTGTATATATATATATATATATATGTATATATATATATATATATATATGTATATGTATATATATATATATATATGTATATGTATATATATATATATATATGTATATATATATATATGTATATATATATATATGTATATGTATATATATATATGTATATGTATATATATATATGTATGTATATATATATATGTATATATATATATGTATATATATATATGTGTATGTATATATATATATGTGTATATATATATATATGTGTATATATATATATATGTGTATATATATATATATGTGTATATATATATATATGTGTATATATGTATATATGTGTATATATGTATATATGTGTATATATGTATATATGTGTATATATGTATATATGTATATATATATATGTATATATATATATATATATATATATATATGTATATATATATATGTGTATATATATATATATATATATATCACACCTACTGATCGACTCTGGACGCCGGTCCAACAACGCGGGTACGGACCACAACAACGCTTCAGGATCCTTTCAAAGGTAGTTTATTGCTCCCTTGTCACCAGCATGACACGTTTCGGCTACAACACGGTAGCCTTGATCACATGACCAAAGGAACCAATGCTCGAGCTTAAATACAATGCAAATGCAGATTGACGCAACGTCAGCAGTAGTCAACATAAAAGACATACTTTCAATTACTCTCCAAGAAAACAATGGTAAATAAATTAATTTGATCTTATTAAAATACATGATTCATCTATATACAATTCATATAGTAATCCTACCATGAATGGTACATCGGAGGCAATATTTACAACTTGTGTAAACTATATTGTAAACCGTCTTATGACAAAGTGCTGATATGAAAATTAATCGATGGCTCAATCTGAAGAAAAGTGCAAGTGCAAAACCTCAATGAAGTGCAAAATGCAACACAGTGCAAATCCTAAACAGAGATTAGGAATCAAACATTTAAAAAAGCAATTCGGACGGCACATTAAAACCCTTAATTAGGAGGGTTACATGACGTGAAAACCAATTGTTTTAAATCAAATACATGGCACGAGCGAAGTGGCACAACACAATAGAGACATTATGGCATAGTGCCTTAATTACATTAGTCTTAAATGCAAAAATTAGAAACTGTCCATCAGCACAACTGAGTCTATAAATCAAGTTGGCTGCAAATAGGGTGAGATTAAATGACAAGACCATTCATGGTGAATTATTAAAGGAACAGGGGCATAGCATACTCCAAACAACTATACAACTAAGGTCTAAACTAATAATGGAGTAAGACAAGGTAAACAACAGGATAACCATATGATGACACAAGTGAAAACATTGGGAGAAACATATAATGTCTCTAAGAATATCAAAACAGGAGATTCACAGCACACTGATGACAAGCAAAATCGTAGAAAACAGTGTAAATCCTCCCCTGTATTCATCCCATTCGGAATCCTGGTGTCTAATAGTAAATGTATTTGCTTTCCAGTTGTCTAAGGGTTTT